>NC_042627.1:55519431-56145350 GCF_901001135.1 Rhinatrema bivittatum
CTCACTAGTAATCAGGAGCTGTCTCAGACTTCACCATCCTCCCACCCCCCCTCACCCACACCATTCACTAGCTGGGACATGGGGGAAGTCAGGAGTGAGGGTCAGGCAGCTCCCCCCTGTCTGTGAAGCCAGCCTCTCACTAGTAATGCAGGGAGGGAGCTGTCTCAGACTGGTATCAGGTTAGGGCACTGTGTGCAGGAAGATCACAACAACACCCTGGTATTAATAGGGATAGGGCACTGTAATAGATGACTGTAGTAGATTGAATAAAGATCTGATGTTTCTGCTCTCCTCACACCAACAAAAACAACACACAAGCAGAAAGCCCTTCTTACAAAGCTGAGCTGTGAGTTAAGTAGGAGGAAAAGTAAACATACTTGTGCCAGTGTGGCTACTTAAAAAATACACTTACCAACAATCAATTACATATATTTGAACTGTGTACAGTTCCAGCCAGGACCACCTTTCTAAATGCACAGTGATTGGCAAATTCAACATGCACTAGCATTTCAGGTGCCTGCTAACAAAAATAATAAACAAACACAAGTTCTAGTCACGTGAGTGCTGATCATTACATTACTTTTTTGTCAAGCTTCCAACTGTTTCCATTTCACATCCCCCCAACCATTACCTCAGTATTAGCCTTGGTAACATCAATAGATAAGAGCACAGCCAGCCAAAGGAATACATACATACATATTCATTCCTAAGTGACCTTTACTGACCTGGAAGTGTGAACACTTTGTTTCATTTTCTTTGTGGTGTTCGTTAGTTTCCAGTTCCATTTCCCATCCCCCCAACCATCACCTCAGTGGTAACCGGGTAACATCAATAGATAAGAGGGCAGCCAGCCAATAGGAACACATATTCATTCCTAACTGACCTTCAGTGACCTGGAAAGTGTTTATTTGTATCATTTTCAGTTAGTGCGCACTAAATCGAGTTAGTGCGCACTAACACGATTTAACGATTTTTAACGATAAATCGTTAGAATTTCTATTGTATCGTGTTCTATAATGATTTAAGACTATATAAACATTATCGGATGATAATTTTAATCGTTGAAAACGATTCACATCCCTAGTATTATGATTGTACAGCAGAAGCATAAATGATATGGAACAAAGGTTATTAAAAGTAGAGAATGTACAAGTTCATCAAATCAAAAATGAAGGAGAATTACAAAGGAAGATTGAAAACATAGAAAATTATTCTCGTATGTTAAATCTGAGGATTATAAATTTTCCTATTACAAGTAAAATGGGACCGATAGACCTATTTAGATCTTATATAAATGAAATATTAAAGATCCTGAACAGTGTAGTCCCACAATAGTTGAAGCTTTTTATATCTCTTTTTTAATGAGGCAGGTTTTATTTACCTTGGTTCTATTTACCTTGGTCATTCTTTTGTTATCTCAGTGTTAATCTCTCTTTTGCCTTCTCTTCATTCCAAGTTGCATTTTATCCCTGTTTTATTGTAACTGCTACCTTATCTTCTATCACATGTTAATGTTTTTTAAGTTATAATATTTATTCTGTTGTCACACCTTGTTATTTGTAAACCGGCATGAGACCCCGCGAATGCCGGTATATAAGAAATTTAAATAAATAAATTAAATAAATATAAATAAATATCAATGCCTCTACTTCTGCTAAGATGAAAGAGCAAATACAATCAGGAGTACAAAGTAAAGAGTTAGAAGACCCCAATAAAGAAATCTCTGTAGATCTATCGGATTTCCTTGAGAAATCCCAGGAAGATATAGTTATCGAGAAAAGAGGAAATTTGCTGGTCACGTTAGCATTTATTTCAGATAAAGATAACATCTTGAAATATTTTTTTCGAAATAGATCTAAAACCTTCTATGGTTACAAGATCTGGATATATCCAGATCTTGTAAAAACTACTCAGCTTAGGAGGAAGAAATTCCTTGATTTAAGACATCATGTCCTGGAACAAGGCGGTCAATTTTTATGCGTTACCCTTGTAAGTGCGTAATAAAGCTTAAAGGTCAGACATATCATTATATGGATCCAGAACATCTAAAAACACTTCTGGGAGTAAAGTAAACGGCAGAAAAGTAATTTTGGAGGAAAACTTACAATTTCATAATTATATATTTCCTTAGATTTGCTCAAGAGGAATACACTTCTCTAATTTTCTCATAAATGATACAGAAAAGTTGTGAGACGTTATTGTGCAAAGTGCTTCTCTACTATTGGTTTTATATTTCTTTTTCTTTTCTGTAATTTCAATACTGCAAGTAATTCTTGTATTGTATTTAAAAATGGATAAATAAAGAATTAAAAAAAAACCCAAAAAAAAAAAACACAAGTCTTTGAGGTGTGGTTAAGTTTTTCACTGCAATGGCTCTGCGTTAATGTTTGCACATTTTAATACTTCAAAACGGAACCTTCAAATAAATATAAACAACTGAAACATTGAAATCCTCAAAATAGTGAAAAAATTCAACTATTAACAAAACCAAAAAATTTTGTTTGGAAGGAGAGGAATGTTTCATATACATAATCATAAATCCCCAACCGGGAATATGACTGTAAATTGTAATCATAAACATCCCCTCTCCGACCAATGTGTGCACTGTGGGGTAGATTTTAAAAGAAGCGCGATCAGCCTACTTTTGCTTGCGCATCAGACTCAAGCAAAAGTACGCTGGATTTTAGTAGATACGCGCGGAGCCGCGCGTATCCACTAAAATCCTGGATCGGCCGCGCAAGGCTATCGATTTTGTATAGCCTGTGCGCGCCGAGCCGCGCTGCCTCCCCCTGTTCCCCCAAGGCCGCTCCGAAATCGGAGCGGCCTCGGAGGGAACTTTCCTTTGCCCTCCCCTCACCTTACCCTCCCTTCCCCTACCTAACCCACCCACCCGGCCCTGTCTACACCCCCCCCTTACCTTTGTCGGGGGATTTACGCCTCCCGGAGGGAGACGTAAATCCCCGCGCCCAGCGGGCCTGCTGCGCCCGGGCCGCGACCTGGAGGCGGGTACGGAGGGCGCGGCCACCACCCCGGGCCATAGCCACGCCCCGTACCCGCCCCCAAAACGCTGCCGACACGCCCCCGCAACGCCGCGCGCTCCGGCCCCGCCCCCCGACACCCCCCCCTCTCGAGAACCCCGGGACGTACGCGAGTCCCGGGCTCTGCGCCGCCGGGAGGCCTATGTAAAATAGGCTTCCCGGCGCGCAGGGCCCTGCTCGCGTAAATCCGCCCGGTTTTGGGCGGATTTACGCGAGCAGGGCTCTGAAAATCCGCCCCAGTGTGTACAAAAAAACAATATTGCTATTCAAAATGCTTTTTTTTGAAAAATGTTTCTTCTATTAATCTGAAAAAACTTTTGCTGTATTAATAACGGTGCAAAAATACACTCAAGTGTTGAAATTGTTCAAAATGTTATCAAGTGAGCGCTCCTTGCAGCCTTATAAACTGATCCCAAAGAAGGGTATAGATATTTAAAAACCGCTGATGGCGCGACCTAAGTAGGCTTAACCGGCAGTCTCTTATGGCTTGAAAAAGCTCCTACAACACGCCGACTTATCTGGTGGTTTGGTGGGTCACCGACGCAGCCGCGTTTCAGGTCTGCACTGAGACCTTTCATCAGGGAGTTGTCCTCTTCCGATGTCTCGTTGGTCAGTGTGGGCCCTTGCCTGCTAGGTTCGAAGCGTAGGTCTTGCGACTCTGTAAGGCTGAAAACGCTATGGGCTAACAGAAGCGTCCTTTTAAACATAATGTTGAGATAGCTGCAGCCAATCTCCATCCAGCTCTGAACAATGACGTGTACAGAAATCCAGACCTGAAACGCGGCTGCGTCGGTGACCCACCAAACCACCAGATAAGTTGGCGTGTTGTAGGAGCTTTTTCAAGCCATAAGAGACTGCCGGTTAAGCCTACTTAGGTCGCGCCATCAGCGGTTTTTCAATATCTATACCCTTCTTTGGGATCAGTTTATAAGGCTGCAAGGAGCGCTCACTTGATAACATTTTGAACAATTTCAACACTTGAGTGTATTTTTGCACCGTTATTAATACAGCAAAAGTTTTTTCAGATTAATAGAAGAAAAATTTTTCAAAAAAAAGCATTTTGAATAGCAATATTGTTTTGTACACACAGTGCACACATTGGTCGGAGGAGGGATGTTTATGATTACAATTTACAGTCATATTACCCCGGTTGGGGATTTATGATTATGTATATGAAACATTCCTCTCCTTCCAAACAAAATTTTTGGTTTTGTTAATAGTTGAATTTTTTCACTCTTATTTTGAGGATTTCAATGTTTCAGTTGTTATATTTATTTGCAGGTTCTGTTTTTGAGGTTTGAATTAGTAAAGTAAGGATCCTTCTCAAATTGATTGGGTGCCCATTGATAATAGGTTGGTATTGCACATTTTAATAAACATTATTTTACTGTGTGTTTGTAGGTAAGGAGCTTATTTGCATAATTAAGCAACTCATTCACTATTTTGCAAGGATAAAGACATAAGAAGTGCCATGCTGGGTCAGACCAATGGCTCATCAAGCCCAGCATCCTGTCCCTGACAGTGGCCAGTCCCAAAAGGCAGCTTCAGTTTCTTGTTGCTGTCTCTCAGGAGTAAGTGATGGGTTTCCCCAGGTTAGTAACTGTTTATGGACTTCTCCTCCAGGAACTTGTCCAGGACCCTTTTAAACCCTGCTATGCTAGTTGCTGTGACTTCATTCTCTGGTAACAAATTCCACAGCTTGTGATTTGACTGAAAAAATATTTTCTCCGATTTGTTTTAAATCTGCTACTTGTTAGTTTCAAGAAATGTCCCCTAGTCCTAGTACTATTTCAAAGGATAAATAATTGTTTCCTTTTTATCTGTTCCACCCCATGTTTGTACCTGTATCATATCCCCTCTTAATCTTCTCTTCTCCAAACTGTACCATCCCTTAACAATTTTTGTTGCTTTTCTCTGTGCTTTTTCTAATTCCACTATATTTTTTTTGATGGGGTGATCAGAACTACACATAATACTCAAGGGGCCAGATTTTTAAACCTACGTGCGGGGGTAGATTTGTGCGCGCAATCCAGCGCATGTTATAAAATCCGGGGTCTGCGTGCGCAAGAGGGTGCACCTTGCATGCGCCGAATCCTAGGGGAGCCCCGATGGCTTTCCCTATTCCCTCCAAGGCCGCTCCGAAATTGGAGTGGCCTCAGAGGGAACTTTCCTTCTGCCCCCCCCACCTTCCCCTCCCTTCCCCCCCTAATCCTCCCCCCAGCCCTATCTTACCCCCCCAACTTTGTTGACGAAGTTGCGCCTGCCTCTGGGCAGGCGTAGGTTGCGCGCGCTGGTACGACCACTGTGCCGTAGGCCTTGGTCCCGCCCGTCCCCCGCCCGCCCACTACTCGCCCATTTTTTCAAGCCTCGGGACATACGCGCATCCCGGGTCTTGCGCGTGTCGCTGGGCCTATGCAAAATAGGCTCGGCGCATGCAGGAGTGGGTTTTCGGGGTTACGCACATAATATACGTGCGTAACCCTTTGAAAATCTGCCCCAAGGTGCGGTTGCACTATAGGGCTATATAGAGGCATTATGATACTTTCTGTTTTATTCTGAAAAATCCTTGGCATTCCATTTGCTTTTTGACTTCTGCCACATACTGAGCTGTGTCGACAATTACTCCAAGATCCTTTTCCTGGGTGGTCACTCCTAATGTGGAACCCAGCATTGTGTAACTGTAGCTGGGATTTTTTTTTCCCTATGTGCATCACTTTGCATTTGTTCACATTAAATTGTATCTGCCATTTAGATGCCCAGTTCTCCAGTCTTGCATGGTCTCTCTACTGTTTCTCACAGTTTGTCTGTGTTTTAACTACTTTGTGCTGATATTTATATTAATAAATACAACCTGCATTAAAGTGCCAAATATGGCACTTTTTCTTTTAACATGCATTGTTATTGCGAACATCAGTGCAGTTTAGTACATGTCCTCATAGCCTTTAAATAGCACTTGACCTTTGATCATGGAATTTCCTTAGAAGTCATGATCAAGATGTTTCTATTTCTATTCTATTCTAATAGCAAAGTCGATGTTAACATTTCAAGTAGACCTTGGCACTCCAACTTTGTATTATATGGTTGCTTGCTAGCATTTAAAAGTAGATGTTTACATATCAGGGGTGTGTCAAAAATTTAAAAACCCAGAAACATTCTTGTTTGGAACTACATAATTATGTAGGGCTGGTTTGATTGGCTCTTTGGATCCTTGTCCACCACTTGATGGCCAACATGTAAATCAACTTGTAATCCTCATATTAAAGGGGTACAGTTAATATCTTCTCTTTTTTGTTTTTATGAAAAATACTTAGAATATAGGGACCTTAGTTTTCAAATTCAATATTAATAAAAATGTCCTTTTAGTATTGCAGGATACTGCAGAAATCAGAGTACATTTTTGTCAGATTCATCCATGCCATCATTGTTTAAAAAGATTTATGTCATTAGAGGACTTGCCTTCTAAGTGCTACCATTCTGGCACCTTGCATGAGCACTAAATTCACTAGAAAAAATAATAAAAAAAAGATTTACAATCATTATTCCTAACTGGGAGGCATTCCAGATTGCCTGCTAAATTGACTGCAGATGTTTTTGAATGTAGGAACAGTGGCTATTACTAGGATATGATCTATGGATCATTTTGGTTCCCATCTTGCACTCTTTATGTTAACTGTCTGTGTAGGATGCATCGATTTTTAGACTTTGTATATATTCTAGGTTATGCTTACCTCTTTGAGCACAAGTTCAACACATTTCATTAATCAAATGAATCCTTTATGTGCCCTTTCTCTTTCTTTTATTTGGGTCTAAAGATCAATGACAACATAAAATGTAGTTATATTTATCATTACCACTTATAATGTATTTGTAGTAAAAATGTTATTGTAATAATTGAAAAGGTGAAATGTATCCCTTGGACATAATTCATCATTTCTTCTCCCTTGAGCTCACTCAGAAACCCATTCCACTGAAAACAGAAGGTTGGCAGTTTAGATTGAGCAGAATTCTATAGTTGCTGGCAGAAGGTGGAATTGTTCTGCTTCTCTTGTCTATAGCCTAGAAGATTATATATACCATCTACAGCATCTTCAGAAGAGAATGACCAGAAACGACTTAGCAATGCACTTTCTACACCTCAGTCATCTTTGTGGTATTTAAAATTGCATCATGGTTTATTTCTGAAACTTTATCCAGTTCCAAAACAAATTTGTTAAGCAACATCACTTTAATCTTTGGCATATAAATGTATTTATGTAAGTGGGCCATATTCAGTGCCATTTTTAGCCAGATAAGTGTATTCGACCAATGAGGGCTTTATTTGGCTATATTCAGTGAAGCACCTAATTGGAAGCTCTCTGCTTAATATCCACGACAATTTATCCAACTATCATTATCCAGAAAAAGGGCTGCCGAATATTCTTCCCATATGGTAAATTGAAATTCTCAGCACAGTGTGCTGTGGTGTTCAAATATGTGTCCATCAATTAAATTAATAGTTTTACCAATTAGTCTACAAGTTCACCCAGTCCTTCTATAGCTCATTGAAACCCTCCTGGTTCTTCAGCCTGAGCTCCCCCCAGTTCACCCAGACAACCTAACCAGTCAATACCACACAATAAACATATTCAATATCACTTGCGCCAGATAATTAGCAGGTGAAAAAATACGCGTGTAAGTTAGAAAATGTATACATGTAAGTGCCCTTTCAAATAGCAATTTGAAACTGTTGGTCGCTCCCAGGAATGCCCCTAGACCTCCCCTTTTATACACGTGTATATGTGTGCAAGAAAGTGAACATATACGTGTATTTCAGACTTTTGTAAACATATAATATGTGAGTAGAAGTTACTTATGCATGAATATACTAATTTTTATGCATGTAATATTTTGAAAATTCACCTTAAAGAGCATAACTTTCAAACCTACTCGTGGTACTGTAATTGCGCATGTATGTGGATGTGCGGAGATTTGTCCTAATATTTTATAAACTGTTCAGTTTATAAAATGCATCATTGTTCTGCTGCGAAAATAATGGGGTAGGTGCATGCATCGACGCGCGCTTGATATATAATCGGCGCCTCCATGCGCGCGCTTCGGGAACCGCATGCACATGGATGCCTGTGCGCAGGTATTAAAATTCCCCTTTTGAATCCTTATGTCTTTCAATGTTACATTACAATTTGACTTCTTTCTTCATATGAACGCTTTTAGTTATCATTTGTTAACTAGGTTAGAAAGAACGTGGGCCAAATCACTTTCCATGTATGACCCATGAGGGTAATTGCCTTAACACAGTTTTCAGTAAGAATACATTCATAAATCAGTCCTACCATGGCTGTAAAACACAAGAGAAAGTCTGAATAAGCACTTCAGGTTTAAGTGTCATTTTTAAAAAGCATTTTTTTTCTTCTTACTACCACTTTAAACTTCCAGAGCAATATAGCACTTAGTCATATTACAGCTACCACTTAGATCTCATTATCTCAGTGCATTGGTGCTCTTCTATCCTACCAACACAGATTTTTCTCATTATATATATATAAATCTTTGGCTAGAGCTGTTTCCTCATATTTATATCACACAAATATGAGGAAACAGTTTTATACCGGGATTTTGATATCACATCAACTCATAAATAGAGATATGGCTAAATATTTGACTACATATCATATATTTCTGTAAATTCTGGCAACAAGAAGGACAATTTCAATGCCTTTTTAGGTAAATAAAAAGCATTTTACCTGTGTAAATTGGCTGTCTGAAAATTGTCTCGTCTTAATACAGTTAAAACTGCATGGGTTGTTCCACAATGCACAGACTTTTATCCACATTCAGAGAAGGCATTCCTACAATGGCGCAAAATGGCGGCGCAAAATGGCGCCGGCCGTAGACAACACGTTTCGACTGCATGAGGTCGTTCCGGACCCCCGCTGGACTTTTGGCAAGTCTTGTGGGGGTCAGGAGGCCCCCCCAAGCTGGCCAAAAGTCCCTGGGGGTCCAGCGGGGGTCCGGGAGCGATCTCCTACGCTCCTGACCTCGGGGGACAAAAACAAAATGGCGCCGGCGCTACCTTTGACCTGTCATATGACAAGGCAAAGGTAGCGCCGGCGCCATTTCTACAAGCACCGGAGGTCCGAGAGTAAAAGATCACACCGGGACCCTTCCTCTGGACCCCAGGTAATTTAAGGCATTTTGGGGGGGTTCCGGAGGGTGGGGGATTTATTTTAAAGGGTCGGGGTGGGTTTTAGGGATGTTTTAGTGTGCCGGTTTTCGATTTACACGATTTTCACGATATTTAAAAAACCCAAACGGCGACGATCCGATTCCCCCCCTCCCAGCCGAAATCGATCGTTAAGACGATCGATCACACGATTCACATCTCTATCATCAACCTCTGCCCTGCAACAAACTCCTTTCTTTCTCTCTCTCTCTCCTCCCAGCAGACTGATCCTCATAGGACTCCCAAGACCCTCTCCGAGCCTCTGAGTCTTTCTCCTTTGGTGGCTTCTTTCCTGCTTCAGCAGCAGCTGCTCCTCTACAGAACTGAACTGCTTCATGCTTCAGTGTTGTCTCTGGAGGTGGCAGTAGCTAGGCACAGAAGAGCTCCGCCTTCTGCAGGTGCCTCCAACCTTCTGCAGGAGCTGCACTCTTTGTCTGTGTAGCTGTTTCTGGTCATTGAAAGAATGCATTAGGCTCCCATCGAATTGGCAGAACATTGCAGCTTGAACAGTAAAATGGAAGGATGCTGGAGAGCCCCCCCCTCAGCATTGGTGCTCTGTGCGGCCACACAGGTCGCACACCCCAGAAGTCAGCCTTGTTCTTACTTATGTCAAGCTTGTCCATCTTGAACCAAATTTACACTTTACAGTGAGGAACTACAGCTACAATGCAGCATTAGTATATTCATTGTCATGATTTTCACGGATATTTTAACAGGACTCCATGGATTCAGCTGAATCCAAGCATTTCTTTCTCATCAAAATAAGTATTTTTGCAAACAGTGCACAACTGGAGAAAGTTTTGGTGGATAGACTCCCAACTGTGCCATTACGAGATAGAAGAAATGGATTTAGAGGATTAAATTTCAATGCATGCTTTCATAAAGTATGCGGATTTTGACTGTGATATACTATGCTAAACAGAGGAGTCATTTTTTACTTTAATATTTTGTGCAGGTATTTAGGATTGAACCACAGGTTGATGAATAGTTCTCAATGCAATAATAATCTAAAATGTGCATATAAATATCCAATGTTTCAAGAATATTGCCTGAAGAAATAATATCAATAGTGGAACTTTCTGAGAGATTACTATTTTTCATGAAAAATCAACATGCCAAAAATCGAGAGAGCAGTTTTTTCTATGATATGCACCTGATAAATGAGAAAGCGGTATGAGAAGCAAGGTCTCGCAGTACAAAATATAGCTTATATATATCTTATTTTTCTTGTATCAGCTGCAATTCATATTCTTTTTGCATTTAAAATTAAACAAGGAAACATGCAAAAAAAAATTATTTTAATGTTCACATTTAATAATCTGTTCTACCCAGTGACTGTTCACTAAAACAGGAATATAATTTCACTAGAAGAAATTTTATGGTTCATTAAATTTCAATGAGATGTCAGAATAAGTTCACTGTGGTCTCAATTCACTGAGATTCAAGACTTAGAAAAATTAGCAGCAGAAAATTATTTCTCAAACATCAGTGAACAAAATGATCCTATGTGCCAAAAAAAAAAAAAAAATAGTAATTCTGCTTAGGGGCCCTGAATATCTTGTGAAAATGATAACATATTTTCACTTGAGATTTTAGACCAGCTTCCATTCAGAATCACAGAATATGCCATCAGCTTCATTACAATATGCATGACCCTCATTAACCATTTTTGGATATGTGGCATGGCTCTTTTGACCACTGTTTGGGAACTGGGTGCCCACTGAGCATGCTCCCCCTGTGATGTCAGCTCAGACTAAGAGCAAGTAGTTCAATCATCTCACTGCCTCATTTTAAAACATAAAGGAAAGCAAACCTAAATGCTACTATGGTGAATCCAAATGCACTACAATAAACATTCACCAGACACCCCCCCCCAACACACACACACACACACACACACACACACACACTTAACAATTATTTGAATTAGAGACCATCATAGTGGGTACGAGCTTATGAAATCTCGCTTGCAAGTGGTTATTCGGTACAACGACCTAATACTGACCACTCAGGTGTAACCAAGCTCTAAGCATAATCATAGGTCTCATTAATTCACATTTGTGCCCATTTTTTGTTGTATATATATATATATGTTTTTTAATTTTGCAAATCTTAAAACGATGGCACTGAATTTGATAACGCTTTTATTATTGCGTGCCACAAATTTATCCGACATGAATTGTGCTTCATTTTAAATCTTCTTCAGTGGTAATATATGCAAGCAAATAGAGTGAAATCTTCTTCTGGAGGAGGAGTCCATCACTGATTCCTTGTGTTGTTTCAGCTGAAATTTCCTCTAGCTCTGACAGATCTTCTCCCTTGTTGCTGCCATGGCAGAAGATTTGCCAGAGTCAGAGGAAAGTTCAGATGAAACAAACGCAAGACATCAATGATGGAGTCCTTCTCCCGAAGAAGATTTGCACTGACCTGCATAAATTGCCCTGAAGAAGATTTTAAAACAAAACACGATTCATGTTGGACTTTGCACTGCAGGGCAAAAGAAAAGGACATTTTTCCTTACGCAATAAGATAAGTGTTATCAAATTCAGTGCCATTGTTTTTAGATTTGTAAAATTAAAAAAAAAAAAAATGTTACAAAACGTGGGCACAAATGTGAATTAGTGAGACGTATGATTATGCTTAGAGCTTGGTTACACCTGCGTGGCTAGTATTAGGTCGTTGTACCGAATAATCACTTCTAAGTGAGGTTTTCACAAGCTCTTACCTATTCTAATGGTCTGTAATTCAAATAATCTTTAAGGGGGGTAATTTTCATAGCGTTTCGCATACGAAAAGTCCTTTTTTGCGTGCGATAGCTAGATCGGGGTGGAGTCAAGCCCCAGAAGAGGAGGCGTCAGGGCGTCATCGGGGCGGACGTGGCGGAAACTTCGCTGGCGGCAAAATGGTAAGAATCCTTTTCGCTGCCAGTAGCGCGCCCAATAGCACCACCTTTTACGATGGTGCTATTGGGTGCGAAAGCCAGCAGCAATCGCACCGTGGAGGTATGATCCTGCCGGCTTTCACAGGCCCCGCCCCCCACCCCCTGTTACTGCCAGATTCTTTAAGGTCTGCGACCTTAGAAAATCCAGGCCTAAGTGCATTTTTTATTTTTTTTCTGGTGGTTGTTTATTAGATGTCATTCTATTACATGCCAGACTATGTAAACTGTCTAACTTTATAGAAACTGTCTGGGGGGGGAAAAAAAATTATAGATCTTTCATTTCTGGTTAAAACAGGACATAAATTCAATAAATAAATGACAAGCTCTGCCATAAGTAAGGTAAAGAGGTTGCTATTCAGGAACTAGGGAAGGCTCACGTGCAAGAAGATTTAGTTTAATTTAGTTAGCGACTTGACTCACCCACAGTTCCATCAAGTCAATAAAGTGGTTTATAAAACTATAAAAAAAAATAAAAATTAAAATCATCCCCATTGCCCATTTTTCCTTGCTCTTATCGCCTTAGCAGCTATGGAGGTGCAGCCAGAAAATTTGCGTTTTCTTGTTGGTTCGTTTCACTTTTTAAATTGTCTGTTTTTTCGTATTCACTAAATTGTCATTTTTGTTTAGTGTGCACTAATTCACAATTCTGAACACTCATTTTTTTTAGTGCACACTAAAAAACAAAAATGAATTAAATGAATGGACATCACTATTAGCAACAGCTCTGTGCATTAAAAATGAATCATCCCATTACAAACCCCACATGTTACTTTTTACTTTCTGAAGCTTCAGTGTCTACCCTCAACATTCCTAGGACAGGATAGCTCAACAGTTCAGAAATAAATGTGCAGAATATCCTATCACAGGAAATATAGCGTGATCGGGAAAGAGATTCACACTTCCTGTTACAGAGCCAGCATCAGCCTACAATGCTGTACCCCATGATCCTCAAAAAGAACATGCAATCAACTGGCCTAATGATTCTGTTTAAAAGGTTTTGCTGAAAATAAATGCTTTATATTTTGTATATTTCTTGTGGGGGTAATTTTGTAACTGCCTGCATTAGTGCAAAGTCCATGAGTAAAACTTACCAGGGGGTTATGCTTTCACTTTGAAAATTAACCCAGAAAAACTACCCCACACACACCTTTACTCCTGCTATGATGTGCGGATAGTTTTTCTGAGAAAACTTACACATATACTTACATGAATTAAAAAATGTGTGCATAAGTGTGAATCGCTCCCCCTTCCCTGAGAATATCTCTTCACACTGGGAGTAACGTTACACATGAAGTGGTGCCTTGTGCATAACTTTACCCGCACACATGGAGGACAATTTTCTAAAAGTGGTTTCCTTCAGCAAAGTGTACTGTTATACTTGCAGAAATGATTTCGAAAATTATCCTCCTAATGTGTTGTTGCTATTTTATGTCATGGCAGCAAAGAAATAAACTGTAAGTTTCTATGTTGTATATTAAGTGGAATTGCAAGATTGATATATGTCTATCTTATCTTGCTTAATAGAGGACTGATTACATGTAATAAGGTTATGTGTGCCATATATATGCTGTTAGGAGTCATTTATGCTTGGCAATACAGTATTTTTTATGACAATGACTGTATCTTCTGATCTTCCTGCAGTTGTGAGGTTCTGTTAGGCTATTGGTATATGTAATGCGATAGAGAAGGTGCTTGCAGGTATGTAGACAGTGTAAGGTGAATTTAAAAGCCCACACCTGCATTAATTAGGGGATGCATGAATATGTCAGGCTCGTGCGCACTGAGCGGATTCTAAAAGCTGCCCGGATACACGCATGTACATGTCGCTGTGCACACATTTTGGAACGTCTCAAAAAGGGGTGGGGCAAGGGTGTGGTCTGGGTGGGGCATAGGTGGTACATGGGCATTTCGATACTTACGCGATCTGATGCTGTTGTGACCGTCACTTCCCGAAGGCTTCACTCTGCCTACCTTTTCTTTTTTGCGGCTCCTCCTGCTCTTCACGGATGCCTGGCTGCCGTGGCGTCCACCTGCCGTCTCTCCGGCGTTCACCGGACCGGCTTGGGCGCTGCCTCCCGCCATGTTCTACAGGTACCTTAGGGTGGCCCGCGCCGCGTGGCCCTCATTCTTATTTCCTCATTGGCGCGTTCCTCAGTGGCGTCCCCCCTGTGATGGTGTCACACTGCCTGGATATTTAAGCCTACAATTTATTGCTAGCCGTTGAGTTAGCAAGGGGATTCTTATGGATGGGATTCGCTCTCCGTACCCAGCTACTCTGCCTCTCCAACTTCCATTGGACTCTTTCTGCTAACGGGGTACCCGCTTCTCGGGGGCCTGTTTTGCTTCTTTCAGGTCGCTGTCAGGTAAATGGTACTCGCTCCTCGAGGGCCCATGTTCCCTGTCTCGCTGCCTGCATCGATCTCCTCTTCTACTTGGAAGAATCACTACAGACACCATCAGTGAGTGCTACTATCATCTACTCCACAGAGCTGTTTCCCCGGAACCAGGTACTCGCTCCTTGAGGGCCTGCCTCCGTTCTAGCGCCAGTGCCATCTCCTACATGGAACCGCTGTGTGAGTATTTTGCCAACGAGTCTCTCTGCTCCCAGGGACCTGGTACTCGCTCCTCGAGGGCCAGCTCTCCCTATCTCGGGGCTTCTCCATATTTGGGGCTCTGTGAATGTTCTATTGTACTCATTCTCTCAGTTCTCTCCACTATAGCACTGCTACCAGAGGAACTGCTGTTCCAGTGCCCTGGGGAATACTAGCCCAGCTGGGCTACATCTTCTACTCACTACTACTGCCACCTCTGGTGGCTTCTCAAACTGTCTAAATAAAGAAATATCTGTGTTTGTGTGTCCAAAGCTGAGCCTGACTTGTGGCCCCTCACGGGACTTCCCTCCGTGGGCGTGGTCAGCTGCCACAGTGTCCAAGGGTCCACCCAAACCTCACTAATTATAACAGATGCACACCGAAGTCCCTTGTCGTGTAACTTGACTTCTGCTATGGATGGTGTGTAAATTAGAAAAAAAAAGAGCCATATCTGAGGGGGGTGTAAAGGGCCTGAGGTGAGAAGAGAGTGTGCAGCCTATCAAACCAAGGGGGCTGAAGGACCTATCTGTTAACTGGGTGAACTGGGGAGGAACTGGTAAAACAGGCAATGGCGTCAGCGCGCACCCCTTTTAAAATTTCCACCCTTGTGCGGTAGAAGTGGCTTTTGTGCGCACAGGCGCGCGTCCTCTTAAAATTAGGTGCACTTGTGCGCATGGCCAGGCTATTTTATAACATGCATGTATCCACGCATGTATGTTATAAAACAGGTGCGTCCCTGGGTGCGGGCCGACGAACGCGCGCACATACGTGTTCGCACGCCACTTTGAAGTTACCGTCCCTGTGTAGTGTATTATAACTGAGTGAAGTCTTATGGGGATGAGCGTCACAGGGTCCAAAGTTGTAAATATAAATAAAATTAGATTAAGAGAGACCATATGAATCTTGCTATCTTAATATCGGTGTGAGGGTTGGGCGAGGGTGTTTTTAAAAGGCAAGCACTTGCAGCATGAGATTGTCCTTTTAAAAGTAGCTTTTGCGTGGGTAACTTTTTAGATATAATTGAAAAATAGGGGAGGTGTTATTATAAAACCTTATTGGTGATTTTTGTTATTGTAAAGATCTATTTTATTTTTCCAAAAAGTAAAAACTGCCATTGACGCATAGAACGCGATGGCAGGTGAAGCCTGTACGGCCCATCCAGTCTCCCTAGGCACATCTCCGGTTCAGCTCTATGATTCCTTCCTTTTCCCTGAAGGGTCCATCGTGCTTGCTTCATGTTTTCTTGAATTCTGATACAGTCCACCGCCTCTGCAGGGAGGATCTTCCATGCATCTGTTACCCCACCCTGGTGTGCCTATCCTGCACGGGTGGGGCCATAAAAGATCTTGTTTCTCTTCGGGGCTGGAACCTCTCGCTGGCTCGCTCTTTCACAGTCTCTCTTACCTCCAGGGCCAGATCCTTTAGGTGGGGGGAAAGGGTTACTTCCAGGGCCCAATGTGACAGGGGTGACCTTTTTGCACAACTCCCTTTTCCTTTGTGTTCCCTTGGGAGAGGAAACATGCCCTCAAAGTGGGTGCAGTGGGTGTGAAAGAAATACTCTGGAGACAGTGTATTAGTGTCCAAAATTAAAGTTTTTACCGTTCAAACAACGGTGACGAATGGCAGAGTAACTCAAACTGCAGCACCACAGAATGCTCTCGTTTTCTTTTCTTTCGGTTTCTTTCCCTCTGTCTGTGCAGGACTCCCATACCAGGGCCAGGGAAACATCCACTCTCTTGGATTAGGTAACATGGAGCTCCCAGGTGGGAAGGGTCTCTTTGGAATGGTCAAAAACCCCTTCCAATCTGATGAAAATAGTAAAAGCCTATGGCACAGTGAGGAACTCTTCTCTTTCTCTCCCCAGGGTGGTGAAACACCGGATGGTGTCCACAGTGATCTTTGATTTCCCTTACTCACGGTCAACAGATCTTCAGGATTTCTTTAGTTCTTACACAGTCTCTTTATTTCTTCTTTCTGGATCCCTGGTGAGAGGAATCCCCTTGAAGCAAGCAGCTCGCTCTGCTTCAAACAGGAAGGAAGTGCAGCCAAAACTTCCTCCTGGATCTTGAACGCAAAGTCTTTTATCCCCAACTGAATTTAACACCAAAGTTACTCCCCACAACGGGTCACCACCACCACATCAGGGGCAGGTCCTCCCTATTCATGGGTGTCCCAGGCATGGGGTTCACCATGTCCTGAGTCCAAGAAAGGCCCAGGTATCCAGTGAGGCTCCCATCACTTCAAATCTTAAAACCCAAAAAATAGACCCAGAGGGAAAATCCTAACCAGCCAATGAGTGAACTGGAAAAGGAAACCTCTCCCGACCCTGGTGAGGACCACAAAGCAGGGCTTGCCTGGCTCCTCGACTGGGCCTGAAAAAACAACTAAGAAAAGACTCCCCTCTATTTTCTAATTCTCAACAAACCTAAAAGGACCTCCTCTTGATCTCTCTGTAGGTAGCTGCTATGTAGACTTTCAGGGGGACGGCCATTCCAGACCCCTTCAAAGGGAGGGGGCTGTCTTTGAATGGTATTCTCTCCCCCTCACACTAACCTGCACTCTCACCCAGGTCTTAATAGTGACGTAACTGTAGCGTCTGTTAGACATCCAACACCCCTTCTGTGATGAAATGTTTCCTTAGATTCAGGCCCAAATTTACTAATAGGCTCACTAGGCCTGTGCCTAGGGTGGCAAAAAATCTGGGGGGAGGGGGGGGCAGCAGACCTGCTGAAGATTTGCTGCCCCTTGGCTGAGCTGAATCTCTCTAAGCAGAAAACATCCTTCTGCTTCCTGTGCCGGACCTGCCCCTCCCAGGCAGCCTGCAGGGAACTGAAGAAGAGGGGCTGAGTATGGTGCACACATAGCAGAGTAAAGAAAAGCCACTCTGCTTCCTAATCCACTCCCTCCCCTCTTGTCATTTAGGGACAGGAGGGTAGGGGGATGAGCCTGGAGCAGACAGAAAAAAGGTAAATCGTGTTGGGGAGGTTACAAGTGATATGTGTCTATGTGTGTGAGAAGGGATAGAAGACACTGTTTGTATGTGGGTGAGAAGGGATAGAAGACACTGTTTGTATGTGGGTGAGAAGGGATAGAAGACACTGTTTGTATGTGGGTGAGAATGGATAGAAGACACTGTTTGTATGTGTGTGAGAGAAAGGATTGGTGCTGTGTGTGTGTGTGTCTTATTGCCAGATTGTGTTGGAGGTTAGAGAGGGTATGGAAATGCAAAGGGAGCAGGACTGGAGCACAGTTTGGTCCCCTCCCCTTCACCCCTTGCCCACTACAATTCTGATTCTTCCTCCCTTGATCTCAGATCATTATATCCTCCAGATCCTGGAACCTCCCTTCCTTCCTACCTCTCCCTTCCCCACACAGATCCTGGAACCTCCTCCAGTACCCCCTGATCCCATATCCTCTCATCTCTTCTGATCTATCTCTTCTCCCCTTCAATCCTAGAACCTTCCTCCCTTTCCCTCCTGGTTTCCCATCCCAGATTACTGATCGTTCCCCATCATTGTTCCCCTCTTCCTCTATTTTCCCCATCTTCCATCCTGTCTTACCTCGATTAGTCTCTCCCTCTCCTCCGCTCCTCCCCTTATCTGTCTTTTCACCTTCTTTTTGCCCCATTCCTGATCCTCTTTGCTCCCCTCTGACCATCCCTGATCCTCTCACCCTCTCTTCCTCCTCTTCCCCAAGATCCTCCTTCCTGTACTGAATCATGAGATCTCTTTTCCTCGCCTAGTTAAAACAAAATAGATTGTATGGACACAAGCACGTTTGGAAAACGACTTTACTTTTATAATATAAAAGATGGAAATGTTTGCTTTTGTACATTAGAACGTTCTAATTTTTTGTCCAGAATCTACCCCTGCGCTGCCACAGGAAAACGTGAGGCTGTGCCCTAGACCTTCTGCTCTTTGTTGTCGAACCTTACTGAATGGTGGTGGTGGGGTTATGGGGGAAAGGAAGTTACAGCACCAAGAGTGCCTAGGGTTGACAAAAACCCAAATCCGTCACTGCTTAGATTACGCCTGAGTCTACCCCCTTTCACCCTCATAGCTTACATATATCACAAATCATACTCATAAGGGAGCAATAGCAGGAATAAATGTGATCAGGTCTGAACTGGTGTTTGGGGATATGTCAGTGAAAGGACTAGAAGGTAATGCAGCATCTTTCGTGACCTGTCCTCATTCACCCCACAAATATCTCTTTTTAGCCTATGATGCATATTTTTATTTGTGATACATATTTTGTGAATATCTCCAGTTTGCAACAGTTGCTATTTAGCAAAACCTGAATGTTTTCTGCTTTTTCCTTTCAACCAATTTGGGTACACCTGATCCTATATTCAGTGCTCTTTTTAGCAGCCTACATGATTGTAGCAACAATTTAATGCCAGTGCAGTGTTACAGTGCATGCCACATAGGTAAATCAGTTGTGGTAAATCAGTATAATCTGAATTTAACTTTCAGCCCTGGGTTCAACTGCAGGATAAGTTTTAATCCAGTCTGACTTTCGCGTTACCTATTTACCAGTGTAAGACACATTAAAATAACACTGAAAACGATATTAAAATCAAGTTGCTAGTACAACAGTGGAGGACATTTTTAAAATTAGAACAGCATCCTTAACAACGCCTATTCCAGAAAGCTATTTTAAGAATGAGTTACAGAGTGATAATTAGATTGTGAAATCCACCCAGCGTCACATTTCAGTGCTTCTTTCCAATTAGAATGGAATTAGAATGAGCGTGCAGCCATATAATTGTATGAAGAATAGATCTAATTTTCTCAGTGTCACTGCAATATCACCTTTCAGTACTAATAGCGCTGAATGATTACGCATATCATTTAGTAATTGTATTTTAGCCATTTCATAGGGGAAAGCTGATTTTTAAAGTGCACATGTGATTAGATGGTAGATGAATGCATAGCAAAGGGATTTTGGTACATATCAATACATCATTGAAATTCCTGAATCTTAAGCTACCAGCAATAATGCTAATGCAGGATGGTTTAACACATTGGGTATTTTTATGCATATAACATATTAATATTATGTTTATTTTGGAAGTCAGGATTCATCAAGGTTAATTTTGATAAGAGGGGTATTTATTTGTTGGGCTATTTATGCAATAACATTAGAATTTTCTGTTTACTATCTGGAAATTTGTCAGGATTTGTTTTAATAAGAGGGGTGCTCAAGATATGTTATGTTTACAGATTTATTAGGGTTAATTGTAACAAGGGACAGTTACTTGCTATGATAGGTATATAACACTGGATTTTTATGCATATACTAGCTGGTTATTTTTGTTTTATTGTATTTGTATTATTTAGACCAATTTATTTACATTTGTGTTTTTGACAATTTGATTTGTTTATATCATATTTTGTGAACTTGTTGTTTTAAGGAGTCAATCTTGCTATATATGTATGCTTTAATTTTGGGAATGTTTGGCATGATAAGATGGACTATAATATAAATGTAATAATAAATAAAATACATTAAGCCAGGTGTTTAATAGTCAAAGAGGTTACATTTGCAAAGTCTGAATGATTGCACAATCTCTGCTTGAATCAGAACAATGTTTAATTACAAAATTATTTCAAGGTTCAGTTCCCTTTCAGGTTCACCAGCCACCAACTACCTTGTAAACATAGAGTTGTGCAAAAGATTGTGCACAGAAAAAAAAATCTCCGTGAGACTAAGCTAACTATCCCCCAAGTCATCCCAAATATTTTTGGAAAAAAACAAAAAACAAAAACCATGAACCGAATACTTCCAGGTATTCCACCATTCACATCGTTCAGGAACATAAGACTTAGAATCTTAAATTTAGGACTACAATTCATTTGTCTAGATTATGTTCTAGGGATGATAACTTTAAAAGAATTGCGCATGAGCACATATTTGCTCCCTATAGGCTAGAGTATACATGCATGTGAATTTTATGTCATGCACATATGATGCTACCACCAGCATGGAAGCCAAATTTCACCACCAGGGATGTCGCCCACCTGGTATCCCAGGTGGTGGCTTAGAGGGAGCTCTTCTCGATTCCCAACATGAGAAGGAACCTTCAGGTGTCCAAGCAGGCCTATCAACCATGGAGCAACATACCCATATGGAGTAAGTAGAATGTGAGTGGGAGGGGTGGAGGCTGCTTAGAGTGTGCATGGGGGAGTCCTGAGGGTGGTTATAAGGGTTTGTGGATAGGCTGGAGTTACACAAAATGTGCATAGGAGGGCAATAGGGGTGTAGGGATGGGGGTGGGGGCCGGTTAGGGTGTGCATGGGGATTACTAGGGGGGTTCTAAGGGTGTGGGGATGGGGGGTGGAGGTTGATTAGGGTGTGCATGTGGGGTTACTAGGTTGGGCCCCAATGTGGCCTACAGTTAGGGCAAGTATCAATAGGTACATGAATATAATCTGCTTTGATGTGGCTGAAAGGCAGAATATAAATACATAAAATCATAAAAACATAAAATATGTATGGATATATAGTAGTAACAGGTATACATTCCATTAATAATATGATTAGTGTACATGTTTTGCCAATGTAATATAATCCAAGAGTGAAATCGTAGGCAAGGATAACAAGGGATGACTTAAACCAATAGTCACAAGTCTAGTAAAGGTGCAATTATAAGCTAGAACTTCCTCTGGGACATGTAATAGATTTAATGGTGGTCCCAATAGCAGAGTAAAACAATATCCTTCTTTCAGAAGGGAGAGATTTGGCCCTTTCCTATGGTCCCTGTTATTTCCCTAAGCTGTGTACTCTCTGTTGCACCAAAGTTATCCCTTTTTAATTAGCTATAACTGGAAAGGGATATTTCTACTTGCTGGACAGAACAGCTTGCTCCCTCATGAATAGGGGTGCCATGACCATTGGTTTAAGTCATCCCTATTTTCAGACCTGGTCATGAACACCAGCTCTCAATGCATTAAGGGAGTGCAAAGAGCTATGCTACTTATTTCAGATGTCAGTAAAAAACATAAATACATACCAGTATGGAGGTCACAGTAAGAGATATATCACATACTAGGGATGTGAATCGGGCTTTGGACGATTGAAAATATCGTCAGAAATCGGGGGCTCCCCCGAAACGATAGGAAAACCCCATGATATTGATTGTGGGAGTTCTCTTATCATTTTGGGGGAGGGTGGGAAAAATAACCCCTAAACCCACCCCAACCCTTTAAAACTAATCCCTTTGCGTCCCCCACCCTCCCGACCCCCCCAAAAACATTTTACAGGTACCTGGTGGTCCATTGGGCGTCCCGGGAGCAATCTCCCGCTCCCGGGCCGTCGGCTGCCACTAATCAAAATGGCGCCGATGGCCCTTTGCCCTTACCATGTGACAGGGTATCCGTGCCATTGGCCGGCCCCTGTCACATGGTAGGAGCACTGGATGGCCCGCGCCATTTTTAAAGATGGTGCCGGCCATTCAGTGCTCCTTCCATGTGACAGGGGCCGGCCAATGGCACGGATACCCTGTCACATGGTAAGGGCAAAGGCCATCGGCGCCATTTTTATTAGTGGCAGCCGACGGTCCGAGAGCGGGAGATCACTCCCAGGACCCCCACTGGACCACCAGGTACCTGTAAAATGTTTTTTGGGGAGTCGGGAGGGTGGGGGAAGCAAAGGGATTAGTTTTAAAGGGTCGGGCTGGGTTTTTTGTTTATCGGCTCGGGCGCAGCCGATAAACAAAACCTCGATCGGGCCCGATGAAAAAAACCCCACATGTGAATCGGAACTGGAATCCGAACCGATTCCGGTTCCGATTCACATCTCTATCACATACTATACTTTGTATTCCTATTTCTCTGTATAGATTGAGGATCTGAATAACGTGGCCTAGGATCTGCACCGGAAATGGAGAAGGTAGCTGGACCAGCTGCAGGTCAGGTAGAATGGGGCCAGAGGTACGCTCATGATATGGTATCAGTGAGATTTTCACATGGTCTGTCTATGTCCTGTTTCCATCACCTGTCACACTGCTGGCCTACCATTCAGCTTGACCCTGTCTTTTCCTTGAGTTTAAAAAACCCCCCATGCAAGCATTCTTTGACCTTGGCATTACTCTAGGTCCCAGGTAGCATTGTCATGAAGTGTTACTTGGAAGACACCCTTAGGTCAAGCTGGAAACTTCATGTTGTTTGAACCCACTCCTAAATTTCTTACCACTGAAAGTTTATGCCCCCTATCCTAGAAACACCTGTACACTATGTGCTACAATCATGGCTCTGTATTTTAAGTAACCAGTATATGGCTTGTTACCACCTATATGAAGTGAGTGTCCCACTGCTAGGAGCACTTCCCTTTACTTACATCCCTCCCAGAAATGGAATACCCTCCAACTGCATATATGTTTGTGTTCTCTTCCCAGATGACAACTCCTCATTGATTAGCCACCCTAATGTTGCAAGTATACTATTGAATGAAGGGAAAGATGTTCTTGATCCCTGAGGTAGGCAAGATTGCCTGCCAAAACACAGGACTGTGTCAGGTTTTAAAAGTTCTAATTGGAATGTTTCATCTGCCATTGTTTACATTTTTTTAATTCAAGCTATTTCTTTGAAGTATTGAGAGAAAACTGTCCTAGATAAATGGGATGTTTATTTGAGGTAATTGTGTTTATTAAATGTTGAAAAAATGTATCTAGAACTGGTAAATGATTGAGAGTTTATGTGCTATGTTCTGATATTGCTTGCAGCCCATTGCATGGCAAAAGGCAGCAAATTAAAGCACAAGCACATAAACCTGATACCTAGTTCTTTGATTTAGTAGAAATAGGAATTTTAAAAAATATAAATTTTGTTGCACCTTTGTTTATCCTGCTGGGCATACCACCTCATTGTCATAAAAAAAGGAGGAAGAGGAAGCTGAAGAGAATGACGATAATGACCCAGCCCCTCCTAATGCTGTTGTAGCCAAAGCCACCAGCATCATCAGCCCCAGTGATGGAAATCCAGCCTCTCCACTCCCATAGAAGGCCATGGTTCAGTTGCTGTAGCCATTCTTCTCACCTTCCAGTAGGTCCTCCTTTCTATTCTGTCACAAGATCTAGGGAAGCCCAGACCCTCCCAATCACTTTTACCATCATCTGCTGATCTGGCAGTAGTTCCTGGAGCATCAGCACCAGACTATGAGCCAGTGTCTGAGGAAGTTTTTGGGCAGAGCATGCAGATGATGGTGGAGGAGTTGAGGGGTCACAGCTGACATCAGTAATCTGGTTGCAGTGATAGGGGTGACTTTTAGAGGCTCGAGTGCCTCACGACAGCTGTTGAGTTCACTGGCATGATGCTATCATTACAGCAACCAGACTCTTAGAGCTTTAGGATATGGCTTCCCTAGGTCCCTGGGCCTTTTTTTTAATGTATATAGTTAGATCCCTAGATTGTCCTACCCCTGTCCCATTTTATTTATTTTTTTTAATTGTTTTATCAAAGTTTTAAAATTTTAAAAAAGTTGATAAAAATTTTCAAGTTTATATTTACATTGAGTATATGTCTCCATTATTTGTTACATACTATGGTTTATTTTCTACAAGAGTGAAATCCCTTTAAGGATGTCCTATAGCCAAAACTATCTGAACCACACATAGCCCTGCATGTCGCTTGACATAAAGGTTTGTCCCTTACAACAGTATTTTGATTTGGTCTGTTAACCTTCTTCTTTAAAACAGTTACCAGTAAGGGAGACCTCAAACCAGAGGTATAAATCTATATGTACCACTTACCCCACCAAAAGGCACCAGACGTGAGTGGTGACAAGCCACAAGTAGACTTTTAGATAATAACTTTAAAATGATCACGCAGGCTCCCATAAATTTGTCTAGACTCTGAAATACCTTTTCAGAAGTGATTAGACTAGCAAATGACTTATGTTCTCTTTAGAAAGCTTCTGAAAGCCCGCTTCTTTGCCCTTGCTTTCCCTATTCAGGTTCTTTTAGTGCTCCCTCCTCAGACAGTTTTCTGCTTTGTTTTGTGAAACGTTGTAAGGTTATCTTTACTTTCTAATTGAATTGTTACCAGCTGAGATTGGTGGATCAGTGGACTTAAATGATGTAAATAAATAAATAAGAATTGGTGCGTGAGTAGACATACGTTGAAATTTTAAATCATGCATGCAGTTGCGCATGTATGATTTAAAATACGTCTACCCCACATATGTGCGCTCTTAATTTGAAGCCGTTAATCAAGCAAACGTACTTCGCAATCTTCCTTAGGACTTGGTCGGCTTTAACACGCACAGGAAAGCAGATTTTTAAAACACATTTATTTATTTATTTATTTATTTATTTATTTATTTAAAGGCTTTTATATACCGGAGTTCATGTACTAGTACATACCACTTCGGTTTACACAGAACCAATATTGGAAAATTACATCAAACAAGTGGGTATAAAATAACAAGGCTAACTTTGTAGGAACTTAGAACTTGAGGTAAAGGAGAGAACAGGACCAAGCGGTAACAGATCAATGTAAATAGCTAAATAATAAATACAAATTCTTACAATGAATACAAATGCTTACAGATTACAGTCTTCAAAATCTAAGTTTACATCTTCAGAATAATGTTTAAATCTACAAGAACTAACGGTTACATCTTCAAGGTTTGTAGACTTCAAAGCTGAGGTTACATCTGACTTAAAAGGTATTGGTGTAGCATGCTGTAAATTTAACGATTGGGAATATGAGACCAAGAAATACAATTAAGAGTTGTGGCATCAGACATCTGGTTAACGTGATTATGAAATGTGTGAATGAGTCTAGTTCTGGGACGTGGCTCTGAGCGAAAACTTTAAGTGAAGGCTTTTGTAAAGAGCCAGGTTTTGAGTTTCTTTTTGAATGTTCGAGTACAGGTTTCAAGACGAATGTCCGTGGGGAGGGCATTCCAATGGAGGGGGCTGGCAGTCGAGAATGCACGTTTCTTGAGTGAGGACTTGGCTGAAGATACGTGTATTTGCATGAAAGACTTTCCCAGTTTTACCAATTAGTCCACCAGTTTGCAAAGTCCATCTTGAAGCCATCCTCATCCCTCTGGTTCTTCAGCCTGTTTCCCCCAGTTGACCCAGACCCCATCACCCAGTCATTTTAGGCCTTAATAGAGATGTATGCAGTCTTACATGGCTTCAAGAGCAGAAGTAAACATGCGTGGCTAATAGCCCACCATGTACTGTAGCTGTTAAATTATGGATTTATGTAACTGTTGGGCCAGCCCCCCTCCCCTTTTTCTACTTGCACCCACACACATATGCACATAATTTGCAGCTTTTAAAATATGCATTGCTCACATGGGGCCCATATACTCTTGCATATGGACCTTTTAACACAAGCAATGCTTTTAAAATTCACCCTTCAGTGCTTAAAGTAACAATTCTGTTATATATCCTCTTTATTAAAATTGCAGCATAAGGATTATGAGGTGTCCCTTTCTGAATCGGTATACTTTACAACAGAGAAGAGGTGTCATGTAGATGTTTTGGTAGGGCCTGCAGACATCTGAAGCAGGCTCCTACCGAAAAATCAACTAAGTGACCTCCATGTCCCATAGGCTTCAGATGTCACTGAAAAGAAATTCTATCTTTTGTATGCTACAGAGATTTGAAGGCCTACCAGGCTTAATACAAGTGTTTGAGAAATGTACAGCCTACCCTGCTCACACTGGCTAGGCTAGCCTGGCTGGTAGTGCCCTGCTTCTTTCCAGAAAGCTCTCTGATTCCATTTGCCAAACCCTGCATGGAGTTAACCACATGTATATCTTTCCCAGACCTTCCTTGACATGCAGATCTGCCATCAAAAAAGACTGCATTGTCCTGTATTCTAATAAAGATCATTTGCAATTTGAGTACTCTCACACAAAAGCTACTAGCTGTTAGGTAGCAAAGACTACTCACCCTCTTAACCCACATCCACTACCAGTATAATCCTTAAGTACTCTCACTCCAAACGCATTCTAGCCAGTCATTAGAGATTGCCTACCACTTGAAGCTGGTACATACATATTAATTTCATTGGATGTTTCACAGGACAAAGGGTTGGTAGTGTAGAAGAAGCTACAGATAACCATTAGAAACGTTTGGCCTGATATATTGTAAGTTATAGCACACATAGAAATGACTAAGAGATGGATAGTAGGGATAAAAAGGGTGATATTCCATGTGGAGAGAAAAATTTTATTGAATGATAAAATGCCTGGCCTATATTATAAATCATTTAGGATCTTAATAATTAGGTATTCATCCACACATGCCATGCTTTCCCAACATCCAATATTTACCTTGTGTAGGTGGCATAGCAGCAGGATCCATGGCATTAGGGATAGGCATATCTGGTCCAGGTTTTTCCCCACATTGCAAACTCTAGGAAGAAACACTGTATCATTTTCACTGTATCATTGCTGATGTTATAAACTTATCATGGGCATTATTAAAATAAAGGTAATATTAAATAAAAATTAATGAAGATGATGTTGATCACAGGTTTGTGTCACTATTCATGAAGTGATACTGGAAATTGAATATTCCTTTACGTACAGGAGTAAATTTTTAAAGGATTCCATGCATAAAAATAGCATATACACATGAAAGCAGCATGTACTTACATATATGCTTTTTATAAACATCAAGAGTACGTATACAGTTTCCATTTTGTGTGTACATTTCACTGACAGAAAAAGAGGCAGGCTAGGAGCAGACCAGGGTGGGGTTCAGAAGTTCAGGTGATAGTTGCTATTTTGTAAGAGATACATATGCATACCTTACTAAACTTATTTGCACACTTGTACACCACTAATTGACTGAACAGGAGGTACAAGGTTTCTATTAGGGTTCTGTTCCACTCACTCTCTCTCTCTCTCTCTCTCTCTCTCATTTGTGGGTTTTAAAGGCAGACAGTAATGACTTAAGAAATGCTGATTACACAAAATGGAATCTCCATGGCAGTCTTTGTTTTTACTAATATTCCAAATAGCTAAAAACATCTTATATTTAAAAAAAAAAAAAAAGGAAAATAATTGTAACAATATACAATCACAATATTGTTTATTATCCTCTGAAGAAGGCATTTGCTGCAGCTAGTAACTGCATGTAAGGACTCTTTGCCATCTCCTCTTGCCTGTTATTAATTGAAAGGGGGCCACCAACTCTGTCAAGTATGATTGCTTAATTGTAAAATGTTTTGCACATGGATGCATCCAAAATAATCCCTGTTTTCTTTCATGACATCCTCCAATTTACTAATGCAGCCAATATAAATGAGCAGCCATGGCAGCTGAGACAATGCAACTAACTAATTCTATTAAAGAGTCTTTTCAGATTTAACCATGGCTTTACAGCATTTGGCTGCTTTTATTGCCCATTTGCAACGTTAAGGAGAAACATGTATAAATTGTAAAAAAAAAAAAAAAAAAAAATCTATTTGAGGCAGTACTTCCAGCGCAATGGGTTTTATAATGTCTAAGGTGCCCTCTACATAATCAGGGGTTTTCACAGAGAAAATCTCGTGTAGGTGTGTTATCACAGGCTGCACACTGCTCTCATTTGTTTTTCTGGAGTTAATTTGGACTCGAAAATTCTATTCATCAGCGTGTCCCCTAGTGGATTTCAGGCAGTGTACTTTACCTTAATGTATTCTAAACATCTGCATTCAAATAATTTATTCATAGGCTGAAATCTCTAATCCCAGTGTGGGGTGGAGAAATGTTTACTTGGTCACTTACACTCTGTTAAACCGGGACAGTGACAGGCAGGTCACACCGAGCTGTCCATTTTTCTCATGCAACTTTTTGAACAATGGATTGTTAGTCATGTTTTTTCAAAGAGTGGGGAGTAGCAGTTTATGTGGATGTATTGAGAACCAGCTAATGGCCAGAAAGTACCTGCTCCGACACATTAATTCCCTTCCCTGTCAGGCTGCATCATTGTAGAGTGTGCATGATGGGAAGCAAGGTCCCATCACACCACGGCACCTGCTGCTTTTCCATCTGCCAAGCGCAATAGCTTCTTTGATTGCCCATTTTTCAGACTAATGGCTTTATTCTTTCTGTCTTTGTAAAGTTTTTACATTTTTTATTGTTACATTGTTGCTTTTTAAAAAAAAAAAATCTTCATCTGTCTTATGCATATTAAGACACTGAGTTAAAAAAAAAAAAACCCCACAGCAACACAAGTTTTCCAACCTATTCTGACATTCAGATTGCCTAAAGTGCCACGCTGCAATATTTTGTCTTGTAAAGTTGTCATGGTGATAATGTCTCCCGAGAATAAAAGTGCCATGTGCATAACTGATTAAAGGAAATAACTCAGATGGTACACAAAACTGGCAAATATCAAACCCAGGGGCCATGAGCCTGGATATATTTTCTCTTTTTTTATTTTGTTTTCTTTTCTGTGGCCATGCTCAGATTGATTGTTTGAAGTAGTCGGACAATGCAAATGTTGCTTTTTGTATTCTAGGATTTACATAAAGCATCACTTTGACTTGGTTCTGGCTCTGTTCCCTGAACTGGCCTTTTCAGTTCTATCTGAAGCGTTTGATTTGGTGGGATTAGAAAGAGCAGCAGCCCATTATTACATATTGAACATCTGTCAAACTAGGAAGAACAAGTAACATTTATTTATATATTTTTTTATTTTTTGAGCCTTATGCCAGTTTTGGTATCTTGTCTTTCCTGAGAAAATCCGAGAATATTAAAGGGCCAATTCACTAAATGTCACTATCAGTTAGTGTGCATGCTAAATAGTGTCATATTCACTACAGCCTTAAAGTGTGTGCTGAGGTGTCCACTTAGTGGGTGGGCAGAAAACTGAAGCAGTGTGGTGCATGCTCATGAATGTAAGGAAATGTAACTAAAAAATAAAGACATAATACACTCCCACAAATTATCACCCTGTTCACTAAACCATGCACTAAATAGCAACCGCATTCTATGATCCAAAATATATTACCTGCTCTGGATCACACTCCAGGCACTGATTGCACACATACAGGCTAATTTTAAAACTAATGCATATCGGTGCATGAGCAAAGATACGCTGGAATTTAAAATCATGCATGCACTTGCGCGCGTATCGTTTAAAATGCACCAACTGCACATAAGTGCAGCTAGCATGCGTGTCTCTCACAGGATTTTGTCGGCTTTTACGCATATATGTAAGCAGATTTTAAAACCCACTCGCACGAGGGACAACTCAGTTTTTCCAGTTCGTCCACCAGTTTGCCCAGTTAACATTGAGATTTTCCAGACTCCTCTGGTTCTTCACACTGCACACCTCCCAGTTGACCAGGACCCCTCACCCTGTCCGGAAAACCCTAAAACTCGAGATCTCCAGACTTGATCCTCATCCGGAGCAGCAGTAAAGTTACGCGGATAACAAAGCTGATGTGCTCCGTTGACTCCGATTTTAAAATACGGAGTTATGCGCATAACTGATGGGCCCCATCCCAAAAATACCATGCTGTGCCCACGTCCCGCCCCTTTTCCTCCCTCTTATTTTTGATGCATGTACCAGAATATACGCCCATACTTTGTGGCTTTTTAAAATCTGCGTTGCTAGCGTGCGGCCCACATACATGCGTGTGTGGGCATTTTTGTGGGAGCAACGCTCTTAAAATCTACCTCATTATATAGAAGCCACCTACTGGCCAGAGGCAGTTTGTAAGAGACAAAATGCAGGTATTTTGGCTGCTGCTATAGGAAATACAGCACACAAGAAGAAGACAGGGACATATAGGAGACAGAATGGAAGAGAGGGAGGAAAGAGGAGAGGAGGAGCAGGATGGGAGGGAAAGAGAGGGACAGCCACAAAGTGGCCACATACTTGGATTCCAGCTGTAGGATATCTTGCTGATGGCTTGAAACCAGCACATTTTCCTTCTGAATGCCAGTAACCGCTCTGGACAAATTTTTCAGGAAGATGTGGTCTCTAAGAAACTGTAAATAAATAAGTGTCACTTTCTATCTCCTCAGGTCATTGTGGAGTAGAAGATGGAGTCAAAGGCTGTGGAAGGGGGAAGGGAGGAGGTTGGAAATGGGTTGGGAGGAAGGTGGGAGTAAACTGCAGACAATGCGGACCCTGGAGTTCAGAGGCCTAGAACCCAGCAGGTGGCAGGAACCTAAGCACTTACGAAGAATGGAAAGAAAGATGACGTTAGATCGGGGAAGTTCAATCCCCTCCCTTACACGTCTGCCAATTGTACAACCTTCTCCTTTCTTATCACTCCTCTGAGGGAAGGGGTAGATATGTAACACCCCGCCCCACTTAAAAAATAAACACAAATCTTGCATTCAGAGAACATGCAGCAACCATGTTACATATTGCAGTGAGGTAGAGGATGCATAACCAAACAGAACATGACTATTATTCTCTTAAACAATACTTGACAGTAAGCAGGGAAACCAGGCCATTTATGTTGCCTGCCAGTTGCTGCCAGGAGGTGCAAAAGGCACAGACCATCAGTGGGGAAGCATCATTGTGCACCATAGCATGAGGTGCAGTAGGTTGCATCTTGTTCCATAGAGTGGATGCCCAGTTTCAGGCTGTCCTCCTCTGGGCTGTGGCCCTTTGATATGTAGGCTTCTGTGAGGTGTGGGTGCTGTGGATTCAGTGAAAGTGGTGGCTAAGGGGCGTTGTTTTTAGCACATGGCCAAAGTCTTGCCAGAAAGTACATCAGAGGTTGGAGATAGCTATGGTCAGTCTGCCAATAGAGCACTGGCCCCAAACACATTTTTCATTCACTGTCTCTGCCCTGTTTTCACCAGACCTCAGCAACACTTGCATGTGATGGATCTGTAAATGCTGCTCTTTCTGAAGACATTTGAGGACTTTGCAGACTGCCTTAGATGTGATAGTGTGGCACTCCACAATCGGTACAGGATGAATCCCTTGCGACATCAATGGACTCATTCATAGGGACCTGGTAAGAAGTGCCTCCCTTGGCAGGAATTCTGCTGCTGACTCCATCTCAAAGCTATCTGGTCTCTCTCGATCTGGCATGCTGAGCACGTGGTTGTGTGCGTGGCACAGGTACAGGAATCAGAATCTCAGCTTCTTATTTGGATTCCTCAGGGTTGCTGTATCTCGCCTTCTCCACTAATGGCTGCAGCAAGAGCTGTGGGTATTCTCTGCATAGCAGTAGCATCTGTTAAAACCAGAAGAAGCAAGTTAGTATAGGTGTTAAAGGACATGTATGCCACATGTCCCATTGACACTTACCACACCCATTTTTAAGTTTGCTCCTGTCCTGGGAAAGAGTCCACCCCCACCTTCCAACAAGTACAGTGACCATCCAAGGCTTTCCTTCAGTAAGCTCCATTGTTAAGGGAAAGCATTGCCCCCTCTTACCTTGCTCTGGGGTCTTCACATCTTGATTGCCTTCTCCTGGATGGAGTGGCTGCAGTTTTGGTGCTGGCATCGGATTTTCTTAATGGTCCTGGATGACTACTGACTTATGGCTGCCAGAGTTTTCAGCAGCACTGCCATCTCCATTATCTCCTCCCTCACTAGCATAATCTGCAGTCCACCACACTGGCTAAAAATCATGACCTCTCCCCTCCTATACACATTCTCAGTATTCATTCTTAGCATACCCATGCATGCAAGCTCTCCCTTAACCCAGTCCATGCTCTCCAGTGTCACTTCTCCATTGCAAACCTTAATACAGTTCCAGGCAAGTGAGGGGCTGCACAGCTTCTGGCACTTTCGGTAGCCCAGTCCAAAATTCCATTTCTGTGTACAGCTGTTTGGTCATTTATTCTCTTTGAAGTAAAATTTAAGAACCTGCACGCTTGCGCACATGAGCACGCGTTTGCTGTTGCGCACACACGGACTCACCGTATATGCGCGTATATGCACACATGTTATAACATCGGCTATCCACGCATACATGCGTGCATGATTTTTATATTGGCGTGCGCACATGCGCGCGAATGCCATCTCGAGCGTGTAAGTTGCCGGGGGGGGGGGGGGAATTTTAGTAGGTAGTGCAGCGATGCAATAGGACTTTTCCCGGTTCACTTCCAGTTCGCCCCAGTAAAGGAGAGGATTTTCTAAACTCCTTAACTAACTTTCCTCCCTTTTACTCTGTTGGCCCCGAGCCTTAAAACCCCACTGACTCGCCTCGTTTTTTTTGTTTTATGACTTACACGCTGTCCGTAGCAGAAGTAAAGTTACGCGGTAAAGCATAACTGCTTACATGCTGTCTTCATGGTGCAGTCTCAGCCAGCCCATGGGCTACCCACACCTTGCCCAGACCACACCCACGCCATGCCCATTTTTTTAGAAAACCTTTTTTTAAGTGCGTACTCGCACGGCGCGCGCCAGGCCAAGTCATGTATGTCTCTCTTGGCTTTAGCGCACGTAGGGCTTTTAAAATTGACCAGTTTGCCTATGTGTTCGAGTCATAGGTGCTAGCAACCTATTGGAACACTCTGCATATCATATACAGCATAGCTCTCTGCTTCAATGACAGGGGAGAAGAATAACTGATACTTCACACATCCAGCAGAGCTCTCTGCTACAACGGCAAAGGAGAAGAAAAAGGGTTCGCACTCAAAACGCGGGGAGTAGCTGGCTTGTTACGGCAGTTACTACCCCAAACCAAATGTGCCTGATACTTCACTTTCCATGCATATCCAGCATGGTTCTCTCCTGCATCGGCATGGGAGAAAGACTGATACATCACGCATTTCCAGCATAGCTCTCTGCTTCAAGGGCAGGGGGAAAAAAAAAAACAAAAAAAAAAACTGATGCTTCACGCATATCCTGCATAGCTTCAACGACAGGGGTGAAGAAAAAAAAGGATTCGCAATCACAAAGCGAGGAGTAGCTGGCTTGTTACGGCGGTTACTACCCCAACCAAATGTGCCTGATACTTCACTTTCAATGCATATCCAGCATGGCTCTCTGCTTCTACAGCAGGGGAGAAGAAAAAAAAAAAAAAAACCAACAAGAGCTGTACAACATAGTCTAGGTAAAACAAATAAGCATGGGTGTAGCTTGCTTATCGCGGCGGTTACTGCCCCTACTACCCCTAACTAATCAAGCTAGATATTTCACTTGCATGCAGCTCCATCACTGCTCTCTACATTAATGGTGGGGGTGGAAGGGGAATAGAACAAGGAGCTAAGAGTAACAGATAAGAATGAGAGAAAAAATGTGTGAGGCTTGCTGGGCAGACTGGATGGGCCATTCGGTCTTCTTCTGCCGTCATTTCTATGTTTCTATGTTTCTATGTTTCTATGTTAGGCGCAGATATTCAAAGGGATCTAGCCATATATTTATGGAGCTGTGAGGATAATGTCCAAAAGTTATTTACCCGAGTAAGAGAGCTGTCTGAACACTGCCTTTGGTGAAAGTCCGAGTGTTTTTCCACAACTCACATACATTTATTTGCATAGAGAGATGGAGGTGGGGAGAAGGGATGATTTGGTCAGGGCAGGAAAATAACACAAGTAGATTGCATTTTCAGATCTATGAGGGTTATTTTCTGTGAAAAAAATACCCACAGAAAAAAACAGGTGCAAATGACAGCTGGCACTTTTTGTCCAGGGCAGTTCTCAAAGGGAAAGTGCACACAAACAGTCTCTTTGAAAGTTGGAGCAAAACCCATAGCTAAAACTTACCTGCAGCCTTTGAACCAATGCAGGCAGTTTGAAAACCGACCCCCTTACTGGTGTGTCTAACTTGCTTAACTAAACTGTTGCTTGCTGCGGGAAAATTGAATATACTTTAAAGACCAATCTCAGTAGTTAACAGTTACATATATAATAATCAAAACATACTTACCTCTATACAATACATACAAGGAACAGTATAAAATAAAACAATCTCGCAATTTATCTGACAGTTAATGCATTAAATAAAAAAGGCTTGACTTTTAGTTTTCTAAATCGAATAAAGCCCACTTCTGTGCCACACTATCATAAATGCTAGACAAATTACAATAAAAGATTTCATAGCAGTTATACAATAAAACAGTCTATAACACTCTGTCAATATGTGTTTACAATTAGGTCACATATCAAACATATTTTCTCCTCGTAGTCCATAGTCTGGCTAATTGTACAGTCAGTCCAAAACTTTGTGGATCAAGTTTTCATGTTAAAAACAGTCACTTGCCAGGAGCCCAGCACGAATCAGCTCAGAAGAATGTATCTAGGGTAATATTATGCAGGTAAGTTCCATAGTTCTTAACAACTAAAATCATTAAATGCCTGAGAAAACAGAAAGGTCTTAAGTTACTTCCTAATTTAAAGCAATGTTGATTCAGTTTTTAATGCCTCAGGAAGCCCATTCCACAGAACTGGGCCAGCAACACTGCACATTCGTTTATGTCACTTATTAAGTTTGACTAATTTAAAAGAAGGGACATCTAAAAGATTTAAATAACAAGATTGCAATATATGTCAAGGCTGGTATATCCCTAAAACTGAATTAAAACAGTGAGGGACTGGCCCATAAATAAATGTCAGACATTTTGAACTTGATTCACCAAGCTACTGGTAACCCATGAAATTTGTATAAAATGGGAGGGATATGCTCCTGTAAAGGGGAGCCAGTGACAAGCCTAGCAACAGCATTCTGGATAAGTTGGAGAGCTCATAAGGAAGACTTCGGCAAGCCAAGAGATGAAGAATTACAGTAATCAACTGAACAGATTACCAAGGCATGAACCACGAGGCCAGCATTCAGTAAACCGGAAACTGGACCAAGTTATCTAGCAAAAGTTATTCAGTAGGGATGTGCATTCGTCCTGGTTCGGCCACCCGAAAAATGAAGTGGATTTTCCCGAAATTTTGGGAAAATTCATTTTTTGGGGTTAGTGCGCACTAACTCCGAAATTTGGGGCGGCCGAAAAAAAATTATCCCGAACCGCGGGTAAACGGAATTTCCCACGGCAAGCCAATAACGAAAGCCAAACCAAAAGGTTTAGCCGAATCACATATCTATTATCCAGTTATCCCATATATTCAGTGGAATAAACATTCCATGGTGTGTATACTAGCCTAAAGCTATCTGGCTACATATACTGGATAACTTTAACCCTAACTAGACAGCGTTTGAATATATCCTGTTAGGCCTAAACTTATCCAAACTTGTGTGCCCAGATAACTGGCTGGTTAAGTGGCCATCCTTTTTAAAAAAAAAAAAAACAAACAAACAACCAAACATTCATGGGCCTCCTGGCCTGATTCCCACCTCCCCTCACCACGCACATTCAAGCTCGCCCACTGGCCAGGACCCCCCAACTCCTTCAATTTTCTGAAATAAATGGATCTTGGAGCCAGCTGGGCCTAGCCCTCCACACCTCCCTGCTAGAAATTCCATAAATCTGGCCTTTTCGCCCCCCCCCCCCCCATGAACGGCTGCTTGCCTTTCAGGCCCCCTTTCTGATACCGGGATCGCAGTTCCTTGTGGGCGCTTCCGGCGTAACTCATGTAATAATGCTGGGCGTGTGTGACATCAGGGCCACTTTTGCTGACACTTTGCCATAATTTGGGTGGCTTGGAGTTCTTTCCACCTTCTGATGTCCTACCTCATTAGAATTAATGAGAAAGCCCCAGTTTTAGTGCTGTAATGTTTCCCCCATTGACTTTAATGATAAACAAACAAATGACCATATAAAACAAGTAAATACAATTTTTTTTTTTGTTTGAAACAAACTAAACAAATGGATGTGGCCTACAAAACAAATTTACAAACCAAAATAAAAATGTTGCCTCTGCACATTCCTACTGTGAATTCAGTTGTTTTATTTTCTTCTATATGGATAATTCCAAAGTTGCTCAGATTTACCCAAGTACCCCAGTGAGCTTTTATTTGTGGGATGCTCACTGGTGGTGTTTGTACTGGGAGGTACAAGACACCCAAAGCCTGAAAGCTTGTCTTTCCCCTCCTCAGATACTCCCCCAACCCCCATTAGCAGGACCTCTGGAGCTTTAGGATGTGTTGGATGACCCCCCCTCAGCTCCAAGATGTGCCCCCTTAGCGTTATCCAAGAATGACAAGTGGGTTACGTGTGTCTCCATTCCTGCACACAGCCGTATTTGGAGGCGGACTCCAGGGCAGCTCCATCATCACTGAATGTGGCTCATGGAGGGGACACCCGCACCCCTACCCTACCATCCAGGGTGCCAGTTAGCCAGGAGTCAGGGCTTTAAATATACTTTCTCCTGACTCATTTGTATGTGATTAAACCTCTCCATTTTGTTTTCTCTTCTTCTCATTCAAAATCATTCCATTGTCCCATAGTTAAATTTGCTTTGTTCATTCTGCTGTCCTCCTTGTTCCCTATCCCCTGTTCCTGAGTTTAGCAAATTTGCCATCTACCTGAATATCCTCTGGCCCATTTCCTAATTTTTTGTTTGTGCCTTTAATAATGTTAACAATACTTGCTGCTGTGCCTGCGGTTCTTTCCATCAGCGAATCTTGGAAGGATTGCTGCATTGATCTACAAGGAATCCAGCAGTTAGATGCACCTTCCTACCTCTCTCCCTCCTTTTTCTCTTCTCATCTTACCCTTTACCCCCATGTTATCATAAAGTTTGAAGTATTCAGTCTGTAGCATTTAGCTGTTCCTTTGAGGAACTTGAAGCGTATACAGCTTTTTGACAAGGTTATATATATTTGGCATCAAGAAAAGGCAAAGAATATACGCGGAGTACAGCAGACAAAGCCTGGAATTATCTCTAATGGGTGAAAGACAGCTGTGACCCCCTATACAGTAAAGTGACGGAGAGCTGCTTCCTTGACAGCTGTTCTCTGTTGTCCCTCATATACAATGAACCAGACAGAAATAAAATCCCTTTTACTCCAATCCTCTCTGAAATAGTATTGCAAAGTCATAGACAAAGTTGCTAACCACCCCTCCAAATCTCCACCCGGCACAGTTAGGATTCTCCAGGAACAGTAATTAACATTTCAATGACAAATTAAAGCAATTAGCTGCTGTTTGAAATCAAAATAATCATTTTGCTTAAACATAGATGTGGTATACACTAATAGTGGTAACAACCTGGTTAATAATCCACACTTTTCACAAGTTGTAATATCTGAATAGCATCTTCCAGTTTCTAAGCATAATAATGTTATCCAGAGAAGAATTTTTCCTGTCTTTTTGTTGTTGCACATTACTAATGTAAAATGAATTTGTGAGAGAACAAAAAAAGTATAAAAAAAAAAAAAACCCAAACTAAACCTTTCCCCTGGGGGTCTCTAGGAAATCAGGGTTTGGTCTTAATCTGGCACATTTGGTCAACACAATTACAATAAATAGGACAGCATTGTAACAGTAAAAATTAAATTGGTTATAAATCTGCCCGGAAAATCAAACAGGCTCCTTTCACATACATGTGAACTTTTTTTAGCTCCTGTAAAGCATTCTTTTTTTAATTCCTATGCAACGGGACCATATTTTAAGGAGGTGACTGAAGCATGGGCAACAGATTTTTTTTTTGTTCCTCGCCCCTTAGTCCAAGATGATTTCACAGTCAGAACATGGATTTCATGTCCTCTGCTGAACTGCTGATGTCAGAAAAGGACAAATGAAGGTCATGCATATAGAGCTGAGATGGGTCTAAAATTCCACATAGTAGGGAAGGAGGTGAGAGGTGTTTAGTAATTTTTTTCTGAAATATATGGGATCCCTGAGTCAACATTTCATTTACTATAAAATGTGATTCCATTTGTCAAACTCAATTAAAATCTTTTGGTCACACATTTTCCTAGTTCCAACTTTGGGTTAATCAAGATCAATAACAAAAGTAGTGCCTGTAATTATGAGCTCACCTGAGCTAAAAGATTCCAATTTATCCCTGTCAACTGAAAAGCAGAATGTTAATACAAACAAAAAACAAACTTTGAAATATTTGTATGCTAATGCCAGAAGTCTAAGAAAATAGGAGAAATAGGGGCGGATTTTAAAACAATACGCGCGCCGGTACTTTTGTTCGCGCCACTGGCGCGAACAAAAGTACACCAGATTTTATAAGATACGCGCGTAGCTGCGGGTATCTTATAAAATCCGGGGTCGGCGCGCGCAAGGGGGTGCACATTTGTGCAACCTGCGCGTGCCGAGCCCAGCGTGGCCTGCCTGTTCCCTCCGAGGCTGCTCCGATTTCGGAGCGGCCTCTGAGGGAACTTTTCTTCGCCCTCCCCCCACCTTCCCCTCCCTTCCCCTACCTAACCCACCCCTCCGGCCCTATCTAAACCCCCCCCTTAACTTTGCGCGCGTCACCGGCAGCCCCGCTCCGTCCTCCGGTCCCGGGGGCGTGGTCCGGAGGCCTCGACCACGCCCCTGGGCTGGCGCCACGCCCCCGGGCCCACCCCCGAAACGCCGTGTCATTTCGGGAACACCCCCGGACACGCCCCCTCCCTCCCCGTTTCGAAAGCCCAGGGACTTACACGCGTCCCGGGGCTTTACGCCTATGCAAAATAGGCGCGCCAGCGCGCGCAGGGGTTTTAAAATCCACCCCTTAGAGCAGAGCTTTCCAAACTGTGTGTCGGGACACGTTAGTGTGTCGCCTGCAGTGTGCAGGTGTGTCGCGCAAGCCCGGTCAACTCTGATGTGAGTTTGGGCTTTTTTTTTTCTAGAGATTCACTTTTTTTTTTCAGTTTATGGGTTGCTTATTATTGGATGATTTTTGCTGTCAATCGCGTTTTTTCGGGGGGCTTGGTGGGTGGAACGAGCCCAGCCATCCTTGCATTGGCTGCTGCTGCCGATGAGGCCTGGCCATGAGGAGTACTGACTGCAAGCAGCAGTGACTGGTGATCATGGAAGGGAGTGAAGCACTTAACTGGCAACAATCAAAAAGACGAGGTACATGAGTGTGGGGGCCAGACATGTGCTGGGGGGAGAGAGATGAGTGAGTGGGGGGCAAACGTGCTGGGGGGGACAGACATGTGCTTGAGGGGGAGACATATGAGTGTGTGGGGGCCAGACATGTGCTGGGGGGGGAGAGAGATGAGTGTGTGGGGTACAGACATGTGCTGGGGGGGAGAGAAATGAGTGTGTGGGGGTCGGACATGTGCTTGAGGGGGAGAGATGTGAGTGTGTGGGGGCCAGACATGTGCTGGGGGGAGGAGAGAGATGAGTGTGTGGGGGACAGACAATTTGTTTTATTATTGTTTCTCATAAATTATAACAATAACATGAATCTTGGAATATATATTTTTAATATAAATTTAAGGTTTTCATGAGATAGGTTGTGTCGTGAAACATTTTATTTATGTATACATTTAAGGAAACATACATAAATTGTCGAAATATGTTTCGTTCGTTTTTAACCTTTAACCTCTGGTTTACTAGTAGACTGAATTACCGTGTCCCGAAATTATGTTTGTCTAAAAAGTGTGTCACCAACATGAAAAGTTTGGAAAGCTCTGCCTTAGAGTATATAGCAGTGAGTGATGACATAGACTTAATTGGCATCTCAGACATGGTAGAAAGAGGATAACCAATGGGATAGTGCTATACCGGGGTACAAATTATATCACAATGACAGAGATGAGCATTTGGGAGGCAGGATGGTGCTTTATGCCGATATGGCATAGAGTCCAACAGGATAAAGATCCTGCATGAGACTAAATGCACAATCAAATCTTTATGGGTAGAAATCCCTTGTGTTTTGGGGAAAAGTATAGTGATAGGAGTAAATTACCATCCACCTTAACAAGATGGTGAGACAGACAGTGAAATGCTAAGAGAAATTAGGGAAGCTAACCAAATTGGTAGTGCAGTAATGGGAGATTTCACTTACCACAAACAACAGGTGGGAACATCAATACCAAATTTTTACATTGCCTCTATGAAGGTATCAGCAAGCCTGTCACTGTGTTTCATCTGAAACCAGCCAGTCTTCTCTGTCATTCACCTTCAATCAAATTTATTCAAAAAAACTTTTTTTAGGTTATTTTTTTTAATTTTATAAAATCATCACAGTCCAGAATTTATCAAGCATCCTACATGGCCGTGTTTCACTCACGTAGTGCTTCTTCAGGGGCATTTGACCAAAACCATTTTAACTTATCTGTGAAAAACAAAAATTAGTTTCAATAAAGTGTAGAAAATCATCAATAATAAGACAGCAATACTTAGCTTATATGAAGGGCTACCATTCTCAACTGGACCATCGTCTCAACTGTCTTGCAGTCAGTACGGAGGAACCGAGGCTAATGAGAGCGTTTCTTTAAATATCTTGTGGACGCCGAGAACGGGAACAGGACGTCACTCTATGCAAATGGGGATATCCAAACAAACATGATGTAAAGTAGATGAGGGAAAAAATACCACATGCATTTCTACAATGGTTATATATTTAATCAAATGTCCCTGTAACCTGCTGTATATTGGGAAAACCAAGCGCATGTTGAAAACTAGAATGATCGAGCATCGATCAAATATAAAAACTGGTCGAGTTGAAGAGCCCTTGGTCACTCATTGTAATCAACATGGACATTCTTTTAATGATCTGACTTTTTGTGTGATTGATCAAGCAGTTCAACATTGGCGGGGAGGGCAACCAAGGTTTATACCTGCTTCGGTTAGAACAACGCTGGATCTATAGATTAAACATAGTTTGGCCTTCTGGTTTAAACACAGAGTTAGATTTGCATGTCTTCCTTGGTTAAGATACATTGTTCAGAGATTTTTGGTCGAGGAGGTATTTTTTCCCTCATCTACTTTATGTCATGTTTGTTTGGATGTCCCCATTTGCATAGAGTGACTTCCTGTTCCCGTTCTCGGCGTCCACAAGATATTTAAAGAGACGCTCTCATTAGCCTCGGTTCCTCTGTACTGACTGCAAGACGGTTGAGACGATGGTCCAGTTGAGAATGGTAGCCCTTCATATAAGCTAAGTATTGCTGTCTTTTTATTGATGATTTTCTACACTTTATTGAAACTAGTTTTTGTTTTTTCACAGATAAGTTAAAATGGTTTTGGTCAAATGCCCCTGAAGAAGCACTATGTGTGTGAAACACGGCTGTGTAGGGCGCTTGATAAATCCTGGACTGTGATGATTTTATAAAATTAAAAAAAAATAACCTAGAAAAAGTTTTTTTGAATAAATTCGATTGAAGGTGAATAATAGAGAAAACCGGCTTGTTTCAGATGAAACACAGTGACAGGCTTGCTGACACCTTCATAGAGGCAATGTTGTTTGTGATATTATTGCTTGGGTAACCCTGAAGACTCCCTTGTTGATTGTTGTAGATTTCAATTACCCCAATATTGACTGGGTAAGTGAAACATCAGGACATGCTAGAGAGATAAAGTTCCTGGATGGAATAAATGACAGTTTTATGGAGCAACTGGTTCAGAAACTGATGAGAGGGGGAGCAATTGTAGATGTAGTTCTCAGTGGAGCACAGGATTTGATGAGAGAGGTAATGGTGGTGGGGCCACTTGGCAATAGTGATCATAATATGATCAAATTAAAATTAATGACTGGAAGGGGGACAGTAAGTAAGTCCACAGCTCTAGTATTAAACTTTCAAAAGGAAAACTGATAAAATGAGAAAAATAGTTAAAAATCTGACAGGTGCAGCTACAAAGGTAAAAAGTGTCAACAGGTGTGGGCATTGTTAAAATACCTAGAATCACAGTCCAGATGTATTCCATGCATTAAGAAAGGTGGAAGGAAGGTCAAATGATTGCCAGCATGGCTAAAAGGTGTGGTGAAAGAGGCTATTTTATCCAAAAGATCTTCATTCAAAAATTGGAAGAAGGATCCATCAGAAGAAAATAGGATTAAGCATAAGCAATGGCAAGTTAAATGTAAGACATTGATAAGACAGACTAAGAGAGAATTTGAAAAGAAGTTGGCCGTAGAGGCAAAAACTCACAATAAAATGTTTTTAAATATATCCAAAACAGAAAGCCCGTGAAGGGGTCGGTTGGAATGTTAGATGACTGAGGGGTTAAAGGAGCACTTTGGGAAGATAAGGCCATCACAGAAAGATTAAACAATTTCTTTGCTTCGGTGTTTACTGAAGAGGATGTTGGGGAGATACCCATTCCAGAGATGGTTTTCAAGGGTAATGTTCCAGATGAATTGAACCAAATCACAGTGAACCTAGAAGATGTGGTAGGCAAGATTGACAAACTGAAGAGTAGTAAATTCCCTGGACCAGATGGTATACACCCCAGGGTTCTGAAAGAACTAAAAAATGAAATTTCAAACCTATTTCAATTAATTTGTAACCTATCATTAAAATCGTCCTTTATACCTGATGATTGGAAGATGACCAATGTATCCCCAATATTTAAAAAGGGCTCCAGGGATAATCTGGGAAACTATAGAGCAATGAACCTGACTTCAGTGCTGGGAAAAATCATGGAAACTATTATAAAGAATAAAATCACAAATCTTCATTTTTTTGAAGGGTTGAATAAACATGTGGAGAAAGGTGAACCAGTAGATGTGTTGTATTTGGGTTTTCAGAAGGCGCTCAACAAAGTCCCTCATGAGAGGCTCCTAAGGAAACTAAAAAGTCATGGGATAGGAGGCGATGTCCTTTTGTGTGTTGTAAGCTGGTTAAAAGACAGGAAACCGAAAATAGCATTAAATTGTCAGTTTTCACAATGGAAAAAGGTAAACAGTGGAGTGCCTCAGGAATCTGAACTTGGACCGGTGCTTTTTAATATATTTATAAATGATCTGGAAAGGGGTACGATGAGTGAGGTGATCAAATTTGCGGATGACACAAATCTCAAGCGGATTGTGATAAATTGCAGGAGGACCTTGCAAGACTGAAAAATTGGGCTACCAAATTGCAGATGAAATTTAACGTTGACAAATGCAAAGTGATCCATATAGGGAAAAATAACCCTTGCTGTATTTACACAATGTTAGGTTCTATCTTAGGAGTTACCACTCAGGAAATAGATCTAGGCATCATAATAGATTGAATGTCAGCTCAGTGTGCTGTGGCAATCAAAAAAGCAAGCAGAATGTTAGAAATAATTAGGAAAGGAATGGCAAATAAAACGATGGATGTCATAATGCCTCTGTATTGCTACCTGGTGAGACCACATCTTGAATACTGGGTGCAATTCTGGTTTCCGCATCTCAAACAAGATATAGTTACACTGTGCAGAGAAGGGTGAGGAAAGGCTAAAGAAGTTAGGGCTATTCAGTTTGAGGAAGAGATGACTGAGGGGGGGATATGATAGAGGTCTACAAAATCATGAAAGGAAGAAGTTAATGTAAATCGGCTATTTACTCTTTCAGATAAGGACCGGAGGCACTCCATGGACCAGATTTTAAAAACTACACGCGGGTGTAGATTTCTGTGCAAAACCCGGCACGCACAAAACTAAGCCCGATTTTATAACATGCACACGCAGCCGCGCGCATGTTATAAAATCCAGGGTCGGTGCGCGCAAGGGGGTGCACAATTGTGCAACTTGCACACCGAGTCACGCAGCTTTCCTCCATTCCTTCTGCCCCTCCACCTTCCCCTCCCTTCCCCTACCTAACTCGCCCCCCAGCCCTACCTAACTCCTCCCTTACCGTTGTCCTATAAGTTGCGCCTGCCTCTAGGCAGGTGTAGATTGCGTGTGCCGGCCAACGGCCGACCCGCGATCCCTGGCATAGCAGCAAATGGCCACTGTGCCTGGAGGCTCCGGTCCTGCCCCGCCCCCTTCCCGCCCCTTTTTCAAAGCCCTGGGACATACGTGCATCCCGGGGCTTGTGCGTGTCACCGAGCCTAGCAAAATAGGCTCGGCATGCGCAGGAGCGGGTTATCGGGATTACGAGCCTAATATACGTGCGTAACCCTTTGAAAATCCGCCCCATAAAGTTTGCAAGTAGCTCATTTAAAACAAATCAAGGAAAATTCTTTTTCACTCAGCGCATTGTTAAGCTCTGGAATTCATTGATGAAGGATGTGCTTACAGCAGTTAGTGTAACTGGTTTTAAAAAAAGGTTTGGATAAATTCCTAGAGAAGTCCATAAACTGTTATTAATCAATAAGGAATAGTAGCTTGGGATCTATTTAATATTTGGGTACTTGCCAGGTACTTGTGACCTGGATTGGCCACTGTTGGAAACAGAATACTGGGCTTGATGGACCCTTGGTCTGACCCATTATGGCATGCCTTATGTTCTTAATAAAAATAGACACATAGATCCCCATTGTAGAAGTGCTTATTACATGTAAATTCTGTAATTTATATTTTAAATATTGACAAAACAGCATTGGATTCTGATGCAATTTAACCAAACCTTTCATAACTAAAATCTGAATAATTTTGGTGATAACACGCATTGTTCATTATTTATTTTCCAAGCAGTACACGGTAATATTGTGCCCCACTCAGTCAGTTCCCATACAACACTAGAGCTGTCAAAGGGGAAACAATTTTTAAAAGGGATATTTTCAACTCCTGGGCATTCCAGAAAAATAACTCGAGGTCAATATTCAGTGGCCTTGTTTAGCTAAGTTGAGGACTTAGCTGGGAAATCTCAGGGTTTTGAATTGTCCACCCTCTGAATGGTAAGTCATTACATGGCTAAAACTTTCCCAGACAAAATAAAGCACTACAGAGGCATTCCAGGGGTGAGAAGTAATCTTAATTGAGTTGCACCAATATTCAGATAAATTTATCTGGGTAAGTCTAGCCATGGTACAGAGCAGATCTAAAAATCTAAAATTAGACAGATACATTTACCTGGATAACTTTAAACCTAACCGGCTATATTCAGCATATAGCCAGGTAAGCAAATAACCCCCATCCACAACAATAAAAAAAATATGGGGACGGTAGCACTCAATTCCCCTTCCCATCCACTAATGTCTTAAAACTATTAGCAGTGCAAGTGAGGCTGACCCTAGCCCCATCTCCTAACAAACAAAATATGAGCAAAAGTCCCCATCCTCCTCTCCATAACCCTCCAAAGGATCCCCCATGTAGAAGCATGAGGAGTAGAATCTTTTACCTCCTTTTGCTTGCTTAATACATAAATGTAGCAAGCTTTGACAGCTGATTGGCCATTCACTGACAGCTGAAGGGACGAATCCCTGTTCAGAACTATTGGATATCAGGGTTTTGAAACTTCTTGCTTTACAGTTCCAGAGTTAAAGAAAAGATTACCAAAAAAATTAAATTAAATTGCAGGAACCAGTTCTTTCTGTAGCTTTTCCTCCATCTGACTTCACTCAGAGGGACGGGTGCCTTATTCTCCCCTCCTGCCAGCTGTTGGTAGTGGAGTCTGTATTTGAGTAATATTGTAGCAATGGATTCTGGGACAGTCTGTACAGTGAGGAGGAATAGCACCTTTAATACAGCATTAATTTCTTTCATGTGGGACCGGTCATGCAGATCCTGTAGATCACACAGCTCCTACTGCGAGACTGGTCCCACGTGCGGGAAGCTGATGCTATGCTAAGGTGCTGCTCTTCCTCACAGTGCAAACTGTGCAGCTGGTGAAGAGAGAAAAAAACCTGCCCTCCACACCACTGTTTTGCCCCCACTGGCCAGCTCAGTTATATAATTGCTATGCTCCCAGAGCTGCTGGCACCTGCCTCTCTCTTGCTTTGGGTAGGAGTTTACCAGTCTTGCATGGGAAGTGGATTCCCACTGAATGGGACTCCTACCCAATGTGGGAGACTTGGTGGGTCTGGAATATAGGTTTTTGTTTTTTTAAATGTGTCTATTGTGCTTAAATTTATAGGGGAGTTTTTCAGCCTATCCCCTTCCCCACTGAATTGCTTGTAGGCCCACAAATACTTTCTACTTATGGACCAGCAAGCTTTCCTTCAAAAGGAAATATCCCCCAGAGTTTCTCTTTTGACAAAGTCTTGCCTGGCTGGGACTACGGGTACATAAGTACCAATAGAGTTTGCTGGTTCAAACGCCATCAGCAGGTCCTCATCTTGATCTGTCAGGTCTTCCACACCCTGGAGGGGTCGGTGCTGGAGAAACTGCAGAGGCAGCCTTTGCAACCCTGGGGTCATTGTTAAAACCGACACCTGACAGCCAGATTTACCACCCACGGTACAGGGCTACAGATGGAGCCCTGGTGTGGGCTTCCCATCCGCAGGACAGTAGCTGAAATGACAAGTGGATGGCATTGTCTATTATAATAGGGGGAAAATCCCCAGGAAGTTGTGACACAAGAATCACAGCAATGGCTCCAATTGAGTTGGAAGAAAAAAACAGAGAGGAGTTGCTTTCGGGCACAAAAAAAAAAAAAAAAATCCTCCTTATACTTTGCTGGGACAGTCTTGGCACCAAATCTTTTTGCTGCAAGGAAAAGTAAAGTACGGGTGCTGCAGACAGCGTGCATACTTTCTCTGCACTGGGGGTGGGGGTGAGAGAGGCGTTCTCTGCGCCTGAACACCCACAGAGAATCCTTTTGAAAACTGCCTCCACATCTTACAATTCTAGAAAAGTGCTCAAATTTAAAATATTCAGCAGATTACCCAGATAGTACTACTGAGCTCCCAAGCTTTTCACCTTTAGGCCATGCTCACCTGTTGAAATCTGGTTCAGATCAGCAGTGACCCAAAGGCATTACTGCCTGGACCACGTGAAATGAGTTGGTGGTCTCAGTCCGGTTCCAAGTAGCACCCTTATTGGTTGCCTCGTGAGAAAGGACAAAGATTGCACCTGCATGGCAGCTGAATTACCTTCTCATATTTAGGGATGGGCCTTCCAGAGCACAGCTGAGATGTATTAGCAGCTGGGTACCATGGAGAAAGCCTGTACTGCTGTTGCTCTGACATACCTGTGCTGTGGCTAAATAGAAGGCATCACTTTCCACTGCTGTCTATCCGGCACCTTTCCAAGAACTAAATTCACTAGAAAGAAAATCCAGAAATAAACTGCAGTGGTGTATCCTGTTCCCAATTAGTTTTATATGTAAAATAATATATTCACCTACAGGCATTGAATTTAAATGTTGCAACATGCTGGGAAATGTGAATACTATTATTTATTTTTTATTTAGAGAATAATAATTTGAATGTAAATAGTTCTTTTCATCTAAGCAGAAAACCAACCAACTCTACAATCATAGCACTTAAGCAATAAGCATATTTGGATCACTGGCTCTGCATGCTGTATAAAACCATCTTAAGAAGAAAGCAAAGGGCCAAATAGGTAGTTTTAGAGCTCCAACTTTCATGATTGATAGCATGAGATTTGTAATCCTGGAGTCCAGTAGTCTGAAATTTGCTTTCATTATAAATGCCTATATTTTTAAAAATAAATACAGAATGAATTTCATATTCAAAAGCCATTTAGACAGATAATGTAATAGTTATGTATCTAAACGGCCTACTCGGCTATATTCAGCCCCTATTCAGTTAAATTCTAGCTGCCTAAGGCAGGGGAGGTCTAGAAGTGTAACTGGGAGGAGTTGAGGTAGCCGGCTAAGTTAACCAGCTAACTCCGATATTAGGAGTTAGCCGGATGACTTAACCAGCTAAGTCTGGTCAATTCAAAGAGCTGCCTTAAAGTTAGCCAGCTATAATTAGCCGGCTAACTTATTAAGATGGCCGGCTATATTCAATAGTGTGGTTGTGCTATTGAATATGCCTCCAAAGTTAGCAGGATAAGTTTATCCGGCTATCTGGACTGTGTCTGAATATAGACCTCAATGAGTATGATTTACAGTTATATCATACATAGATATAATTTGCATTGCATTTTAATGATCACTTTACCACTTCAGTTGCTTAAAGAAAAGTACTGGAACTGCTGTTACATCTCATATTCTAAAAGACTTCAGAATCTACCTGATACATGTTTAAATTAAGAGATGTGCCAAGACTGTCCTAGTCCACTACTTGAATTTGTGCATGGTAAGAACATAAGAACATAAGAAATTGCCATGCTGGGTCAGACCAAGGGTCCATCAAGCCCAGCATCCTGTTTCCAACAGAAGCCAAACCAGGCCACAAGAACCTGGCAATTACCCAAACACTAAGAAGATCCCATGCCACTGATGCAATTAATAGCAGTGGCTATTCCCTAAGTAAATTTAATTAATAGCCGTTAATGGACTTCTCCAAGAACTTATCCAAACCTTTTTTGAACCCAGCTACACTAACTGCACTAACCACATCCTCTGGCAACAAATTCCAGAGCTTTATTGTGCGTTGAGTGAAAAAGAATTTTCTACGATTAGTCTTAAATGTGCTACTTGCTAACTATTATTCTAAAGTGTAAATAACCAATTCACATCTACTCGTTCAAGACTTCTCATGATCTTAAAGACCTCTATCATATCCCCCCTCAGCCGTCTCTTCTCCAAGCTGAACAGCCCTAACCTCTTCAGCCTTTCTCTTAGGGGAGCTGTTCCATCCCCTTTATCATTTTAGTTGCCCTTCTCTGTAGCTTCTCCATCGCAACTATATCTTTTTTGAGATGTGGCGACCAGAACTGTACACAGTATTCAAGGTGCGGTCTCACCATGAAGCGATATAGAGGCATTATGACATTTTCCGTTTTATTAACCATTCCCTTCCTAATAATTCCTAACATTCTGTTTACTTGTTTTGACTGCTGCAGCACACTGAGCTGACGATTTTAAAGTATTATCCACTATGATGCCTAGATCTTTTTCCTGGGTGGTAGCTTCTAATATGGAACCTAACATTGTGTAAATACAGCAAGGGTTATTTTTCCCTATATGCAACACCTTGCACTTGTCCACATTAAATTTCATCTGCCATTTGGATGCTCAATCTTCCAGTATTGTATAATTACCCAGTTTTCATAAGGAATTTTATAACTAAATTCTTTTGCAATAGCAAATATTTCTGGTAATCATTTTCAAACCATCATAGGATATACTACTTGGAATCAGATTGTTTCTGCTATGTGACCTGGCCAAACACAAAGGGATACATTTTAAAAGCTACGCGCGGGCATCCATGTGCACGCGCTACCCGGCGCGTACACATGGACACCCGATTTTATAACATGCCTGCCCAGACCCCACACCCAGCCCGCCCCTTTTCCCCAAACCCATTCTTCTTTGCGTACCGGGAGAAATGTGTGTGGCTGCAGGTGTTGAAAATCCAGGTTTTTAAAATCCAGCCTTTTGTGTGTTGTTTTGGCAATGCATGTACACAGATGAACGCAGATGAAACTTACAGCCTTGCACCTCCTCCCTCTCCAGGCTTCTCCACACACAATTAAAAATATTGTATTTTATAATAACTGATTTTTTATGAAAAAGGTCATTCTGAGGTAAAAATATCACTTGCAACATGTATATTATATGTACATGCGCTACAATGATGTGAACCAGAAAACCTTGCAAAAGAGATACTTGGAACCCATTTGGTATTAGGACTATAGTAACATGGTCTTGGGTATGGACATGGCCCTAGAAAATGATGACTAAACTGAATTACATAACTATGTCACATGACAGAGAGATCACATATGATCAAATGCTATATAACCATTTATTGAAATTCACAACATATTCACCTGTATAGACATTTAAAAACTAAACTCACACATTCATCCCTCAATCACACACATCTCATCATCTAAAAACATATGTATGCACAAACAGTATTATATATCAATATTCTCAATTAATTACATACATTTTACAACAATAACAATATTGGGTGTGTGAATGTTGCTTCATTAAAGTTGTTTATCTCAAGGTTTATTCCCTCATTCATCCTTATCCGTCCAACAAAGGATTTCCTTGTTTCGCCTTTCAGTTAGGCTTCCTCAGGGACTAATACTTCACTCAGAAGATAGCATATCCTGAAGCCTTCATAATTGTTTTCCCACTAAAGATTCAAAAAACATATCTTCAAAAAATTGGTATAAACCTTTTCTTATACCAATCTATCCACACTTTATAAACCAGAATCTTACCTCTTATAAATCCCCAATCTTCACCATACTTTACCATGACGTAATTGTGGACAGGACTGATTATCTTCTATATACACACCTTTCCGAAAAATACCTATACGATGACTCTCATCTATAATGAATAACAATCATTATCTAAGGACCCAAATCCAATATAAGTCGATAACACTACCACCACCTTAAAGATCCAATTTACTTACAACTCTTCAACGGTACCTCCAGAACCGCCGCATAACTCAAACTTTTAAACCGCTTGAAGTTTGAACGACATTTTAAAGTTTGATCAAGTCAAGAAACCTTACATGTTGTGCTTCATAATTTCTGTTCAAGGAAGAAATAAAAGATTTTTTTAAAGATGATTTTTAAATGCAAGCTTACCATTCCTTCCTAGCACTCCTCACCAACACGGACGCTCAGAACCGCCATACTCACACGTGATCAGACGCAACATCTTGTGTCAGAAGTCGAGTATCAGATTGAAATCCTCAAAACTTTATATATACATGCCAATCAGTGTCATACAAGAAATAATTACCTCAAACACATAATCACGATCAAGGTCAAAAAAACGCATGCCATTCGATAGAGTCATTGAGACCAGATGGAACAAGTGTTACATCTGGCTGAATATGAATTACAGTCATACAGTAATATGAATTACAGTCATAATATTGTAAACCTTCCATACCAAAACAGTACTAACTGCCCACACTCAAACAGTAACAACCCTATCTATGAAAAGTCAACATTACAAATATTACACCAGACCTAAAACACTCATACACCTTCTATTGGGAAAGCAGAACAAACCAGGCTGCTATAGATTCTTACACACAAACTATGCACTAGCAGAATACCTCACCTGGACAACACATGCAGAACACATTCAGACCCTTATCAAATACTCATGGGCCCTGTCAGACTGCTTTTTTTAAGGAGTTTCCCTTTGAAAATGAGCTTGCAGCTATTCAATACCCTATAAGTTCCCCAGTCTCTCCCTTTATTTCTGATCCAGATGCTCCCACCATGTGTTTGTTTTCATAGTGGTCTACAAGGCAGACACCCAGGCAGAAAATGGTCTTGTTTTTCATATTGTATGCAAAGCAAACTGGTCTAACAGACTAGAAAATTGAAATGCATTGAAATATATCTTTTTATCTTTAAAAAAAAGCATTAGTCATGGACCAGTTAATGAGTACCTGAACTTCAGTTTCAAAATTCCACAAACGTACGACAGATCTGGTAATATTCATCTGTTTTAGACCACTAATTTCAGTACATTAAATGCTTTTCTTGATAAAGGTGAAAGTGAGAGAAAGTAATTTCTTAGATGATACATAATTGTATTTCTCTGTATAGGCTCCAATATTACCTGGGTTTTATCAGTCAGGAGACGGATTCTCTCTATAGCAACCTATCTGTTCTCTCCCAGAAGTTCTGTTCAGGCAGGCTTTTCCTAACTCCAATATTATTTAACTCCTAACAATCAACACACATCACCATCAACATCACTATTAGCTACCTCTTACAATGTAATTATATGTAATTAGCTGGTTTTCCTTTTCCTTTTTCCTTCTCACTCCAAGTTCAATTTTCCTTGTTACATGTAACTGCTATTTCCGCACTATTGTTCAAGTTTAAGTTTATTTTGCACTCCTGTTTCATGTGAACCAGCATGATGGGACTATTGTCTTGAATGTTGGTATATAAAAAACTTAAATAAATAAATAAATACATTTCTTTTTACATTTCAGGTACTTGGCCAGCACAATGTTTATTATACTGGCTATTTATTTCCTGTTTACCAATATTTGACAGACTTATATCTTCCCTATTAGCCATTATTATTTACATTCTAACTCTGCGACACTTTCTCTTCTGTTGGTGCATCATGGAATTCCTTTTCCCCTGCTTCAAGTGTGGAGGTTACTGCAGTCTCACAGCACATGAAAAATACTTTTTGTTCATTTAATTCATGCTCTACAGCCTGGATTAAACTGTTGCATACAGACATAGGTTCATTTCTTACTTAGGTCTAGATTTATCAATTTGCTGTATATTTTGCAAAAATATCACCTGCAATAAAAAAAAAGGGGGGGGGGGCATGTTTAGGGTAATTTTCCAGTTACTGCATCACATAAAATTGTATTTTTGGGCTCCTGGCGAGAGAGAGAGAGAGAGACTCTTTATAAGATCCTCATATAAGTAAATTATTTATACCACTGTAAGAGGGGCAAATAGTGACTCGGGGTGAGGTTTTAGTGGTGGGCTAGGTTTTGGGGTGCAGTTTTACATGCACAGTCAGAGGAACAAACAGCACAGTAGATATCAGTCAAGGTTTTATGTGATTTGATATCAAGCTAGGTCAAGAGTACATTGTAGAAATCTCATCTTTGTGTACCTTTCATCACTCCAAATCTATCTTGCTCCCTTGTGTGTGGTCCTTTTGGAGCTGGATGTGTAGTTCAACTTGTATGCGGATGATATACAGTTTTTTCACCCATTTCTTCTTTCTCTGAGGCTTTGAAAAAATTGTCTGTATGTCTGTCAATAAGGCATGTTTGCAGAATAACAGATTAGCCCTCAATGTTAGAAAAACAGAAATTGTGCTTCTGGTACGGAAGTCGCCAAAGGAGTTTATTTATTTATTTGCTTTTTTATACCAACATTCATTGGGGTATATCACATCGGTTTACATGCTAACAAAGAAAATAATAAGATTATGGGGTCTTATTATTTTTACATTGTAACCATACAACTCAAAATATTTTGCAGTCGTGTAACTCAGAAAACTTATTATTATAGTTCCTTTCCCATCTCCCATCACATTATCCCAAACCAACTAAGAGCACGCAACTTGGGAGTTATCATGAACTTGGGAGTTATCATGAACTATTCCCTGTATATGCAGCCTCATAATGACAAACTTGTACAGTCATCTTACAGAAACTTTGGCTGCCACGCCCCTTATAGCCTCTTCTTAGTCCTGATGACTCACACTATTATACAATTCTTTGTCTTGTCATCATTGGACTACAGCAATGTCTTGCCCTTAGGCCTCCTCAGGTCTCACCTACAGGAACTTCAGCTCATACAGAGCTTGGCGTTTCACCTTTTTACTGGAACTTCAGTGCGAGACCATATTTTTCCAGTACTGGCTGGCCTACATTGGCTTCCCGTCAGGTGGCAGGTAATGTTTAAAACGCTGCTGTGGGTTTTTAAGGCCCTGCATGGTCGTACTCATGCTTGGCTGCAGTAATTTGGAAGTACCAACCAACCCATTGCCTCTGATCCTCCTCACAACATTTACTAGAGATTTCACCTCTGAGGGAGGTTCCCTTGACTGAGTCTAGGAATCTATCTTCAGCACAGTAGCCCCTAGTCTATGGAACATTCCCTAAAGCATCATTCTAGTTTATGGCCTTTATCTTGATTAACTGGGTTCCTTATTATCTGCATAATGCAGGATGTATTTAGAGTGTAAGCAAGTAGTTTTATGTTGTCAGTGAAATGTGTTTTGATATTATGTATGTTGTTTTGTAATCCGTTGAGAATGGTGGATTGGCAGAATATAAATTGTTGAAATAAATAAATAAAGAAACATAAGGGTGAAGCTAGAGGGACAGCAAAGTTTGGTAGTGATGTATAGGCCAAAACATTGTTTGTTTGTTTGTTTTTCCATTTTGTTTCATTATGGGAGATTCTTATCTGAATTCAGTTTTCTTGAGGACTTTTTTCATGTTCATTTTTGTTTCTACAAATAGTGCACACTGTTTCTGAATGGTATGCACTATTTCCAAAAGCCTATGTGCAATTCAGAAATAATGCACAATTAAAACAAAAAAAAAAGGAATTTTACCATTTCATTTTTAAAATGACACAAAACAATATAATCTCTGTTGCTGACATTGTCTATGCCATTTCAAATGAAAGTATATCCCTAATGTGTGGCAGTCTTTAGTTCAAAAATATTGGGGCAGATTTTAAAAGGGTTACGCGTGCCGAGCCTCTTTTGCATAGGCCCGGCGAAGCGCGCATGTCCCGGGGCTTTGTGAAAGGGGCGACAAGGGGGCAGGGCATGGGCGGGGTGCCGGTCCGAGGGCGGTCCACAGGTGGGACCGAGGTCTCTGGCACAGTGGCCGTGCTGGGTGATTGCGCCCCGGCAGCCAGCCGGCGCATGTAACTTACAAAAGAAAGGTAGGGGGGGATTTAGGTAGGGCTGGAGGGGGGTTAGATACGGGAAGTGAGGGGGGGGCCAAAGGAAAGTTCCCTCCAAGGCCGCTCAAATTTCGGAGCGGCCTCGGAGGGAATGGGGAAAGCCATCGGGGCTGCCCTAGGGTTCGGCACATGCAAGGTGCACCAGCATTCACCCCCTTGCGTGCGCCGACCCCGGATTTTATAACATTCACATGGCTGTGTGCGCATGTTATAAAATCGGGCGTACATTTGTGCGCACCAGGTAGCACGCATAAATGTACCCTGCATGCGTATGTTTAAAAATCCGGTCCATTATGGGGCCCTGGTAGTCTGTTACAAGATCATAATTCTACGCTCTTCTCACTCATTGAACCTATGGCTAGCAGCATAAATCCTTTTTCTCCAAATACAGAAACATGATAATACATTTAATGCAGTCAGCATTGTACTATAGCCTAGTTCGATGGTCTGTAATCAGGGCAGTTTGGTTCTTGTTATTGCTATGTTCAAGCTCAATAAAAAAAGAGTTGAATCTAAAATACCAGCAGAGATCAATGTTCAAAGACATCTACCTGTACAAAGAGTGAGTTAGCCATGTAAACTGGCCTGCCTGAAAATTGCTCTCATACAGTCCTATTAAATGTGCATGCGGACTTCCAGAGTATGTGTACTTTTTGGCCTACTGGGGAGGAAAATAGCATGTGTACATGACATTTTAACAAATAGCATGTGTACATAATAGCACAGTAATGACAGCAGAAAAAGACCAAATGGTCCATCCAGTCTGCCAAGCAAGCTGCCAGTATTCAAAATGGCATGGGCCATCCATTGCTCCTACCATGTGACAGGGGCCAGCCAATGGCACCGGTTGTCCCTGTCACATGGTAAGGGCAAAGAGCCGCTGGCGCCATTTTGAATACTGGCAGCTCATGGCTCCCAGGAGCTGGAGATCGCTCTGAGCTCCCGGGCCCCCCGCTGGACCACCAGGGACATTGAGTGAGTCTTGGGGGGATCGGGAGGGTGGGGGACTTTTCATTTAGTTAAATTTGAAGGATTGGGGTGTTTTTCATTTTTCTTTTCCTATTGTTTTTTTTTCTCTTTCCGAAATGCAACGAAATAGGAAATAAAGATGACATTTCCTATTTCGTTGCCAACAACTGCACATTTCTAATTAGCTGTAAATATATGCAGGTAACATACATACACATGTTACTTTGGCAGGTTATAAAATAGCAACTTATGCGTGTAAATGCTGGCCCTGCCCTGGACGTCCCTGGCCCACCTCCTTTTTTATATGAGCAAATTTATTTGTGCATCATTACTTGCATGTGTCTGAGGTTCATAAAATAGCATTTGTGCAAATTTCATGCTATTTGTGTGCAGATCTGCTAACTTGTATGTGGTATCTCTTTGAAAATTCAGCTTGAAGAGTAGAATATATACTGTACTTTATGCAAAGTTTCAGTGAGAACAAATAAAAAGTTTGAGAAGGCATTTTCTTGTGACTTCACAAATAGCATCCCAAGATCATAACTAGGAGTGGGCGTTAGGGGCAGCAGCGCAGAGTCCCTCCTAGAAGTAGAAACATGTCTGAAATGCAAGCAGGGCCCAGCAGTGGATGAAAAGCGAGCACAGCATTCTTCCTACTAAAAGGGAAAAGGGAGAGTGCTAAAAAGCACCGGGTACCAGAGACGGGGCAGAGAGGCTGCAAATGTGCTTGCCTGCCCGGGATGCTTAGTCCCAGTTCTGGTGTCCCATGGAAGTATATCGCTTATGGCTTGGAGATGAGAATACTATTAAAGAGTCAGATTAGTTAAGCAGTGTTGAACATCTGACTTAGGCAAGCTAATTGCAAGTGTTTTACACCTGATACTGTAATTCTAGGAATTTTAATACACAGAGACTGTAAAGAGGAGGAGAAAGTGTCAATATTATTATTATTAAGCAATTCATTCAAAACTGATGATACTTAAATTGTTTGTATGCAACTTACTTTACGAATTATGTCTGCAGAAGGTTTGCAGTAAAACCTCACAGCCCCCTCTTCTACTAATTGCATAAGATGATTCTCTTGTACAGTAAGAGGCATCTCTCAGCATAACTGGTACCATCTGTAATTCTGATCTCTCTTTTTAAATGACACTTTTACTGAGTAGAATAAGTGCTAAATCAGTAGAGACTGTTATTATGTTACAATATCAAAGTCATTGATGCTCCTTTCATAACATGCTTAATTTCTTATTTAACTCCAAATAAAGTAGCTTTTTTTTCACCTGTCCTAATAACACCCCACATTTGCTTCCGGGGCCCCCACTATTCTCAGATACATTCAAGGGTCTATTTTCAAAATTCCCTAGATGCCTAACTTACCCTACTACATTATAGTCCCTCCCCTCAGTTTCTTCCTTCTCGTCGCTGACCCCCCCACTCTCCCCCTAATTGAAAAATATCTCCCTCCTTCATGATTCCCATCCCCACGTGTCCCCAGGAACCCTCACAATCAGTTCAGGGCAGGCGTGTGAACAGGAGGTCTTAACTCTTTCTTTCCTCTTGTCTGCTTAGTAATGATGAGATCAACACCAGATGCTAAGCAAACAGGAGGAAAGAGAAGCTCCCCTGCTCATACACCGACTGACTTTGGGTGATCCTAGGGCAGGAGTCAGGAAGGAGGATTTATTTTTGAGTTGGGGAGGGAAGGGGTATGAGATCAGGGGGTAGAACCTGAAAAGGGGGCTCATTATAATTGAGATCAGATGTGGAAGGAAGGGAAGGGGGCAGGCAGTTGGGGGGGGGGGGCTATATAACTGAGATTGAGTATGGGAGGGAGGAAATGGACTCTATTTTTTAGATTATGTGTTGGGAGAAATGGAGGGAGGGATTGCTGAGTTTTGTTTTGTTATTTAAAGAGGATTTAACAGGTTAGTGCCGGATTTTTAGCTCTAACTGGCTAAGTTTAGTGAGGTAACCCAGCCACACTAACTCTATCTTGTCTAATTTTGACTGGCTAAATTTAGGAGAATTTTCAGTTGAAAAACTAAAGGCCAATATTTTAGAAAAATGTAGAATGGATAATTTATGCAGCTAAATTTAGCTTGATAAGTTATCCTAGATATTTAGTGGAATAAACATCCAACTGAATATCCTGGCTAAAATTATCTGGCTACCTTTTTAGCCAGATAATTTTTAACTTAACCAGCTATCTTTTGAATATTACTGGTTTGGTTTAAAATTATCCGGCCTCATGTGGTCAAATAACTTTAGACTTAACCAGCTATATTGAAAAGAATGGCTACCCCCACCAGTATCCAGCTTTGACCTACAGCTGTTCTCCAACACCTCAGGGGGCATCGGCTTTGGCCTTTACTGTCAAAGTAGCTGGTGTGCTGAAACATGGTGAAAGAATTGGGTAAATTCAGGCATCACGGCTAATATCACTTTTCTGGAACTTTTCCCGACAGTGGTAGTGCTCCTCATTTGGCAGGAGCGACTAGCGTGACAACCAAGAGGTCAAACACATAATCGGCAGTCTGCAAGATGGACTCCTATTTTGGAACTCCTTAGGCTAATTGTTTTGAGGTGCTTGCTGATAAACCTGGTACCGTGGGTGAGGCGCATCCCCAGTCTTCACAATGAGATTGCTGATTGTCTTTCTCATTCTAAGTGGGAAGATTTCCAGAAGCTCACTCTGGACGCACACTCAACTTGCTGCGCCAGTCAATCGCATCATCTGATTACTACTCTGTTCCATTAATGACTTTAATAACTTTGACTGCTCTCCTGCTCCAATATTGTTATAATACAAGTCTCTCTGTTAGTTTTTCAGCCCCCTGTTTCCCCTCCCCCCCACCTTTCGGTCTTTTCCCCCTGCCACGTCCTTCCTGACTCCCCCCCCCCCCTCCTTACCTCAACTCCTTCTCCGTTCTTCCATCGCCCAGTACAGATGTTTGTTTGAAGTACTGTTCGTTTGAGTTCCTACTAGGTCGTTTGCCTAGTCTCTATCATACGTTGCTTGTTAATTACTCTTCAGTAGCACTATTTTAAGCCAATCCTACCTCTTAGTTGTCCTGAATTCATCTCCCTGTTTTATGTAACTTTCTCATATATCGCTGGTTATCCCTTGTTTTCTGTAAACCGGTATGATAAGACATTTGTCTTGCGTATCAGTATATTAAAAGATTTTAAATAAATAAAAATAAATAATTGGTGAGCATACCTGAGAGGGTACAACAACATTGTAGAATTCCTGGAAACCTCTGCCCAGCCTGGGGACCTGAGTCTTTCACATAAACTGGTGAAATACATTGTGCAGGCCAAGCAGCACAGTGCGTCGCACTGCACAGTCCAGATCAATCTGGCGGGTTACACCTTTTTCACAAAGGTCCAGGGTTTACCCAACCCAGTAAGGGACTTCACCATGAGTCATGTTCTCACGGGTTGGGCCAAATAGGTATGTGCAGAGGGATGCCATTTGTTGCATTCGGGATTCGTATTCGTCGAGGGGGGGGGGGGCAGATACATTGCATTCGGCAAGGGGGCCCCCCGATACGTTTATATGTTAATTCCTATTCGTTTCCCCGCTAAAATTAAATTAACTATCCCCCACCCTGCTGACCCCCCCAAGACTTACCAAAAATCCCTGGTGGTCCAGTGGGGGGTCTGGTAGCCATCCCCTGCACTCACACCTTCGGCTGCCGGTTTCAAAATGGTGCCAATAGCCTTTGACCTACTATGTCACAGGGGCTACCGGTGCCATTGGTCAGTCCCTGTCACAAGGCCATCAGCGCCATCTTGTGCTCCTACCATGTGACAGGGGCTGACCAATAGCACCGGTAGCCCCTGTGACATAGTAAGGGCAAAGGCTATTGGCGCCATTTTGAATACTGGCAGCCGAAGGCCGGAGTGCAGGAGGTCGCTCCTGGACCCCCGCTGGACTTTTGGCAAGTCTTGGGGGGGGGGGGTCCCCCAAGACTTGCCAAAAGTCCCTGATGGTCCAACGGGGGTTTGTTTAAATTGGCTCCTTTAGGCAGCCGAATAATTCAGCAAAGATTCGTTGTATTGATGGGGAATTGCGATATGTTTCGCTTCCCCACGAATACAACGAATAGGGCCCTATACATTGCGGATTCCCAATTTGTAGGGAACAAATGCACACCCCTAGGGCCAAACACAGTACACGAGTCCCTGATGCACGCATGCTTTATGTACCTTACGTGCACGCATGCTTTATGTACCTTACATCCCCCCATGAACTCTCAGTTCACAGAACAAAGGCCTCCTAGAAATCCTGAACCTAAGACATCTAATACTAACTAGAGATAGAGTGATCTCAATTGCTTGCCCTAAACTTTGGAATTCCATGCCTGAAGAACTTTGCAGATAAAAAGAAATTCAAAAGCGACTTAAAAAGTTGGCTATTCAAAAATGCCTTCTACTTGACTGAAACACCCAGATCCCATGACTCAAATAACTTATATATTTTCTTAAACAATAACCCCCCCTTGCTAATTCCTTTAATCTAGTTCTGTTCCTATGTTAGAAGTCTACCATTGTATTACTTCCGTTTCTATGAATGTCTAACTACATTGTAACACTCACTTTATTTTTGAATGTTTTTCCTGTAAACCGTTATGAACTAGTGATTCTCACATGGAATGACGGTATATAAAACATTTAAATAAATAAATAGATAGTTTGTCTTTGGTTGTCATGGACCATTTCAAACTGGTTTTGTTCCAAGCCGCCTTTTGCATGGCTTTTTTTGCTGCATGTTGTGTGAGTGAGCTAGTTGTTGTGGCTAGTGCCAGACAGAACCAATCCGGTCTTCGAGCGTGCAATGTCTCATCACCAATGGAAAACTGATTCTCCAAATACAGAGATCAAAGACTGATCAGCTTGGCCGGGGGGCATCGGTCTCACTCGCTGAAGTACCAGGCATGCTGACATGTCCCATTGCCAACGCAACACGTTATAGGATGCTCAGGCCCTCCAGGTGTACACAGTTTCTATTGCATCTGACTCACTCCCGTTGAGCAAGTATCAGTTTAACACAATCCTTAAGCATGACCTTGATTTGGCCAGCTTGAGGTTGGAACAGTTCAGGACTCACTCCTTCTAAATTGTGGGGGGACCTCCAGCGCAGCTGCATCTGGTCTGTCGTGTATTGCCATCCAGTGGATTGGCAGATGGTGCTCCCCAGCATACCAGACTTAAATCAGACAGGAGACCAAAGCATTCCACACTGCATCCAATGTTATTACAACAGGCTTAGACAGGACTGCTTTCACAATCAGGTTATCCTACACCACACCACCTGGACTCTATGCAGTATCACTTTCTCCATTCCCAAATGGGGCCAGCATTGAGGCCTGAGTCAGGAGACCCACTACTCCAGGTACTCCCAAAAAAGGGGAGTGTTCCTCATCGGCGAGAACCAGGTCTGCCATCGTGGCAGATGAAAGATGGCCCCCAACCAACAGATGTCCCCTCTAAAACCAGGACTTACCCTGGGAGAAGCTGGCAGAAGTTCCAAACATTCCAGTTGCACCTGGTTAGGGGGAGATGGCATAGTCAGTGCTCTGGGGCTTAAAGAGATCTCCTTGGCCAGCAGGATCAGCATCTGCTCCTCGATGAGTCCTGAAGCAGCTATCACACCCAAAGAAGAAATCAACATTGTAGCGAAAAAACTTTCAGTCTGGGGTTGATAAAGATCCGACAAGGGAGAACTGTTAGGGGTAGATTTTCAAAGAGTTATGTGCGTAAGATACGCGTGTAACCCCTGAAAACTTACCCCTGCATAGGCTCGGCAGTGCACACAAGTCCTGGGACGCACGTATGTCCTGGGGTTTTCGAAAATCGGTGGGCCGGGGTGGGGCTGGGGTGTGGTGGCAGTCTGGGGGCGGGGGCCGGGGTGTGGCAGTGGTACTGGGGTGGTCCGGGGGTGGTCCCAAGTCCTCCGATACATCGGCTATGCCGGTGGTTCGTGCAACTCGCCGAACTAAGGTGGGGGGGGATTTAGCTAGGGCAGGGAGTGGGTTAGATAGAGGAAGGGATGGAAAGGTGGGGGGGGGGGGGGGGGGGGGGGGAGGTGAAAAAGGTTCCCTCCGAGGCCGCTCCCATTTCAGAGCGGCCTTGGAGGGAACAGGGGAAGCTATCGGGGCTCCCCTAGGGCTCGGCGCGTGCAAGGTGCACAAGTGTGCAGCCCCTTGCACGCACTGACCCTGGATTTTATAACATGCGCGCGGGTAGCACGCACAAATGTGCCGCGCTCGCGTAACTTTAAAAATCTGTCCCTTAATGTTCTCCCTTATCTTGGCCTTGTGTTTTGTATGCAGCATATCGGAAAAAGGTAATCCAGACATAAACCAGAAGTAAAAGTTGAAAACAGGAGACGGCCCTTATGCTGCTTTATTTATTTATTTTATTTTATTGCTTTTTTATACCGACGTTCGTTAACACATCACATCGGTTTTCACGCGGTGGCCATCTTGGTCCTATGTCTCCGTTTTATGTATGGCTTAAGTGTTCCCTGCCTCAAACCTTGGGAGGGTGCAGATTAAAAATCTTTTAAATTTATGAATAAATGAAATAAATAATATTGGAGTTAGCCAGCTAACTTATCCTCATGCTGGAAAGCCCCTGAAATACCCATTACTTAAGCTGTTAAAATGAACTGGTTATTTTGTCCACTCAATGCTGTTTGCAAATGGACCTCATACAGTTTTGTTTGTGAACATGACTGGGAATATTCAGCAGGTTTTTAATGGACTCTCCATATGTAATTATAGTATTCATAGATGAGTTGATCATAATAATTGTACCCACTCGTCCAACTTTATTCTTCTATGACTATTTTCCCAGTCACTATGCTTTCATAGTTAAAGAAATAATTCAGCAAGTGAGCATCATATACTTCATAGGATAGTGTCATATCTCCCACTCTATTTTCTTTCCTATAACAAGCTGACTTTTACATTTCTGGAACTATGCATTCTTTTTCTTGAAGCAAGAACAACAATCTTTCAGCTTTTCAAGGTTTTTTCTTCAGTACCCTCTAGTATCTGCAAGAAAATCACAAGTTTGCAAGCCTTGGTACACTCAAGGCTAGACATGGGAAAAGTCTGTGAATCTTCACAAACAAGTAAATAATTAAACTCTTCCATATTCGCTTTTCAGGTGAAATTGCCACAGCTGCAATCAATAATAGAATTGCAGTTACAGTAGCTTTTGGCACAGGTCATCAGATCACTGGCATTTATATTTCTACAGTATTCTGCTTACTATATAATTTATCTACACCAGCCTTCCAGATAATTCAAGTCTAGCAGTAGTAAATGGACAAAGAGGATTTCAAACAACTCCACGTGGCCCCATATATGTGCATATATGGCCATACAGATATCTACTACAGTATTTTATACTTGTGTGTATCAGATACATGCAGATTATAAAATATGCATATGTTTGCTTATGTGGAAATAATAGCAATGCATAGAAAGCAGGTACTTTTCCTACCTATTTTATAAACATACAATCATTTATTTTATGTGCAAAAGATATATATATAATTTACTTTCTTAAAACACTGATTTATTCATGGAAGTCAGTACATTTTAAAACACATATGAATAATTGAAATTGCCAGATTTTGATCTCTCCATCAGTTCGCTCAATCCTTCTCCAGGACATCGAGACCCTCCTAGTTATTCACCTTACTCAGTTTACCAGAGCTCCCACCCAACCAATAAGAGACAACAGACAAGTCTGATAGCAATTGCGTGAGATAATTAGCAGATGTAAAATTGCTTGAATAAGTTGCCACATGTACTTGCATAAGTATCTTACAAAATAGCAACTTATGCAAGTAACTCTTAGCCCCGCCCCAGAATACCTCCAGACTGCCCTTTTTCACATGTGTAAATATGCATGCGAAAGTGAAAATACGTGCATATTTTTGATGTTTATAAAATAGCGTGCACTCAAATACTAGGAACTCATGGGATGGGGCAATGGCTGGTTGGTGCCATTTTGAAAAATGGTGACAATTGGGCTCAGAGCTAGAGGGAGTACCCTGGACAACCACTAGCTCATCAATAACTCTTCTATAGGTAGGATGGGTCTGGGGCTACCCTAGATCACCAGGACTGTTTTCATGGTTGGGGGGCCCACTATACACCAGGGATTTAGGCTTTAATTGGGGGTGGGGAATGGGGGGTCTGCAACTGGGGGAGGTTGACATTGGTATTGGGGAGCTTTGTTTGGCTGGGGGGTATATTTTCATCAAATGGGAAGGGTTAGGGTAGGGGGGATGGATTCCCTTCAAATCGCTCTTTTCAGACAAATGGTGATGAAACTCACAAGAGAAGATGTATGGGAGACCGAGTGGTATTTCCCAGGCTGGAGGCATAAAACACTCTAGCCAGTTCAAATGCAGCTAAAACTTTTATTCAAGTTCTTAGCACTTCAAGAATATAATGACTGCCTACATTTGCAGTACATTCCCCACTCCCTGGGCTCTGGGTCAGCATGGATTATCAGGAGCTGCTTCTACTGGAAACACGAAGTCTCCTGACCACAACTGGACTTACTTTCTTATCCTTGCCCCAGCTGGCCCCTCCCTCCAGACTCTCCCCTGCCCCATCAGGCTCCCGCTCACAGAACTCTCTCCCTTTGTGGGGTTTTAAGGTAGAACAGGCTTCTAGCCTGGTTCTGCCCATACAACAAGGGGAAAATGGGGTCACTTCATTACAAGATGCAATAGTGGATAAAGAAATTGTTTTTAATGTTTAAACAGGTGTTCACTGAAGCACCAGTGATCATCAGATGGCATAGTTTAATGTAACAGCCAAGGTGGAAAGAAGTAGCATATACTTCTGTCAAACTGTAATGATCGAGCCATACATGTGTTATGTACACATGACCGGTGGTGTGAAACTGTGAATGGCTCATTAAATCAGTTATGGTTCCACTATTACTTGTTTAACTGTGATGATTGCAGAGTTAATACATGCTGACAAGCACTGACCCCCAAGACATAGTTTTATTTATTGATATACTTTTGCCATTTTATTAGTCACTGATTGCACAGGCCCAAGACTGTGTCCAGCTTATCCATTAGGGAGATCAGTGGCTTCATTATTTTCCCTACTTCTTAAATACAGGCTTTTAGAATTTGTTCCATTTGTTCAGCCTGTTTAAAATGCTCCTGCTGCAGGACTTGGGCCAGCTGCAATTGTACTGCAGAGGCGATCAGTTCCACCCTATTTCTAACACCGCTGTTTTGAGAATATGTCTGGTCTTTTAGATTGGCAGATGTGTGAAGGCTCCTCTACAGGTTGTTAAATTATTTTTTAGAAGGGTGTCCCAATAGGGGCATTGTTCTACAAAATGTCTCATTTTCCGCAGCCTACACAGCAGGAGCAGGGCCCTGGAATTTCACCCCTGTGGTCAAATTCCAGGAGGAAGCAGTACAGACTTGCATTGGCTCTGGGGCAACTTGTCCATTGACATCCACAGAGGGAGTATTGGGGGGGAAGGTGTGACCAACTCAATATCTCTTGCTTCTCTCCTTGCCGTTCTCCCAAACAGGTGTCTATGCGTATACAGGTATCGATTAATTCCTACAAGGTAGAGGGAGACTTAATCTGGGCTACTTAATTCTTTATTTCCTCCTTTAACCCTAATCAGAATTAGTACCATATTGGCTTTTCGCCCCATCTCTTTTCCACTTAGAGTTGACAGAAATGGGTGGCATAGGACAGGACAAAGCCTATTCTCTGCCATAATCGTATTAGCCCCTATCACCTATTTGTCTTTGGTGATGATTAGAAAACATTTTTTTTTAATTCCTGGAGGAAAGTCCCCCATCTGATGTTTGAACCGTATTCCATAAATGTAGTGGCTCATTTCTATGGCTTATCATTTTGATTGCATATCTTTTTTAGATGTGCTTGTGAAAAAAACAAGGAAGGAAGTTTTGTGACCACTCTGCTTATTAAGCCTACAGATCACAACACTTTCATGGACTACTCCAGTTTCCATCCCAGACATCTAAGGAAGAGGCTTCTATTTTCTCAATTTTTAAGGATCAAAAGGATCCTTAAATTCATCACGCGAGGAAATTATTTGAAAAATTGTGGAAAAGCGGATATCCCTACTTACATCTGACGAAGGCTTATAAATGAGCATTGTTTATGAATAGGGAATTGTTTTTGAAGACTCACAGTGATCATAAGACTGAAGGGACACTTACTTTTGTCACACATTACTCAATAGCTATGCAGGACATTGCTAGAATTATGAAAAAAGCACCAATCTATTTTAAATCTATATCTGTGTTTTCAAAATCAAAAGATCCGGGTACCATAAATCCAATCAAGGAATTTGAAGGAATATGTAAGCCCAGCATTATTACCATTATTGAAGGCCTCTGTGGCAAGCACAGTCAGTGGACTAGGGGGCATTCCATGAAGTTAGCAAGTAGCACATTTAAGACTAATCAGAGAAAATTCTTTTTCACTCAACGCACAATAAAGCTCTGGAATTTGTTGCCAGAGGATGTGGTTAATGCAGTTAGTGTAGCTGGGTTCAAAAAAGGTTTGGATAAGTTCTTGGAGGAGAAGTCCATTAATGGCTATTAGTCAAGTTTAGTTAGGGAATAGCCACTGCTATTAATTGCATCAGTAGCATGGGATCTTCTTAGTGTTTGGGTAATTGCCAGGTTCTTGTGGCCTGGTTTGGCCTCTGTTGGAAACAGGATGCTGGGCTTGATGGACCCTTGGTCTGACCCGGCATGGCAATTTCTTATGTTCTTATGTTCTTAGTGGACATTATTGATGTGGCAAATGCTGAACCTGTGCCAGCACTTTTTCTTCCATCATTAACTATTTTTGTATGTTACTGTGGTTACTTACACTAATTATCTTACTTTAAGATTACATTGGTGTTTTCTATGTCTTCAATTTAGGAAACACCTTGAAAAATACAAACTGAGTTGGGGCTATGACTCATTCCTGTACTTAAAAATAAATGGATACTTGGAAAAGCTTGTCCCTTTGAAATGTTTCCAGAAAAGAAATACACTTTCATGTGAATTCATCATTTCATATTCTCAAAGTGAAATTCTGAGTACCCTGTTTTTGGACAGTCGCCAAGTCCAAGTTAATAGGAGGCATTTCTGACATGACATGTCTTACTTGTGCATTACCCAAGTAGCAAAATTAATGCAGTGGGGAATAATAGTCTAAGTTAGTTTGACTTATAGAATAACATTCAAGATTTTATAATTAGGAAAGAGGACATGTTTGAGAATAAATAAAACTGATTTAAAAGTTTGGGAGTTGGCTGAAGAACATACAAAAAGGTGCAAGAATTCCTGAAGTGATATTCTTCCTGTGACGCTGACTTTATACTGTGGGGACACGGTACTTTCCCACGGGACTAAAAAGCCTTGGGGTCTTTTACCGCAGCATTGTGAGTCCTGCGGTATTTTTCTTTGAGGAAAATTACCGCACCTCAGTGAATGGCCCCCTATCTTTGAATATAACTGGTTAGATTTTTGAGTTATTCAGCCTTGTGTAACTAGATAACTTGCTACTTTACTGGATATCTTCAAAAGATATCCGGTTAAGTAGCGCTTAAAAAAAACCCAACAAGCACCGGAATGCCTCTCTTTGACTTATCTGGCTAAAATCTAGCCTTTTAAGTGGCTCAGTATTCAGAAACTTGTCATTTAGATGGCTTTCAGGCCGATACAGTAAAAATCGCAGGAGGGGGCGAGCGCCCGCTCTCCCAGCGCGCGCACAGACCACTCTCCTGTGTGTGCGATTCAGAAAAACAAATTATTCAAATTAGGACCTGCAGTAGCTGCTAATTTCTGAAAGTAAAATGTGCGGCTTGGCTGCACATTTTACTTACTGAATTGCACGGGAATTTATTTATTTATTTATTTATTTTTAATTTTTATAGACCGAAGTTCTTGTAGGAACTACAAATCAATCCGGTTTACATACAACTTTTAAATGCCCAAAAAGAGTAGTGGGCTTTACATAGAACAGTTGAACAATAAAACAGGTAACAATAGAACTAACAATAATGATGGAACAAATAGAATAGATAACCAATTAAACATAGTAATATAGTAATAAATATTATATAGAAAATAAATATAAAAGAGATAGAGTAAATGGAGTGTGAGTACAGTATAAATACAAAAGATGAAAGAGCTCAAAAATTAAGGTACAGTTGAAAAAAATCATAATAGGAAAAACAGTGAGATAACCCATGATTTGGGTTAAAAGACTTGATTAGGTAGCATTAGATGTCTGGGAAGGCTTGACGGAAAAGCCATGTTTTTAGCTTTTTTTTGAACTCCTGATGACTTGGTTCTAGTCTTAGATCTGGGGGGAGCACATTCCATTGGTGGGGGGCCTCCTGAAGATAGTGCTCTTTTGCTCAGTGATGATTTTACCTGTGGGGCTTGCAATGTGCCTTTGTTTGCGCTTCTAATTGGTCTGGATGAAGTATGAGGTTGGAGTTGGGTGCTTAACATGATCGGAGCAAGATTGTATGTTGCTTTGTGAATAATTGTGAGCACTTTATAGAGGATCCTGTGGTTAATAGGAAGCCAATGTAGGTTACGAAGGATTGGAGTGATGTGATCTCTTTTATTAGAGTTTGTAAGTATTAATAACTAATAACTAATAAGGAAATAACTAATAGGGCCCTCAACATGCATTTGCATGTTGTGGGCACTGTTAGTTTCGGGGAGGTTGGATGCGCGTTTTCGACGTGCTATTACCCCTTACTGAATAAGGGGTAAAGCTAGCGCGTCGAAAAAGCGCGTCCAAACTGGGGTTAACAGTGCCCTCCGCCGGAGCGCATTGTACTGTATCCGCCTGTTTGTGATTTATCTCTCTAAATGGCTTTAAATATTGATCTCTGTGTATACATTGTGCACGCAGACTTTACAGAGGATTTTCAAAACGAACTATGGCCAGGTATGCACAGAAATTCAATTACATAAATTTATAACTCTTCTTCGAAGGGAGTAACTTATGCACATACACTTACATGCATACTTCTTAAAATAAAAAAAATATTTATCTTCTTTCTTTAAATACATTTATAATCCAGCAATCCAGAAGCTATTTATCAGAGGGGTGTCATACGTAGCACAGCGCACAAACAAGTGAATTTTCAAAGGGCCACACGCATAAATAATGGAGCAGGCGTTAATAGCTGAGCGCAGGTAAAAGAAGTACAGAAAAGTAAAAAAAAAAACTGCTTTTCTGTACTTCTTTTTTCAAGTAAAAAAAAAAAACCCAAACTCGGCGGACCGCCAAGTTATGAAGACCGACGCCGGTAAACTTGCGGGCGCCATGCTCGCATTAGGAAAGCGGGCGCTGAAAAGTCAGCGCCTGCTTTCCGCGATTTATATTGCATGGGCCCCATGGAGTGGCAGTTACTACCACCCTTCACAGAAGGATTAGGGGCAGCCTGCGTGGAGCAGTAGTTGCTACTATCTGTTAGGAATTGTGGACCCTTGGCCCGAGGTAGGGTTGTTGCTACCTGAGGGGTTGAGCCCCTCAGGTCCCCACCGTCGGGAGGCGAGGCTGGCCGGGAACAGAGGCGCATAGGAACTTCACCTGGGCCGACCCTCGTTCCCCGCAGGTTGAGCCCTTGGGTGCCGAGGCCAGCTGGACTTAGGAGCGTCCCTGTGTGGCTGGTCCCGGTGAGGTTAGGCGAGTGAGAGCAGAGAGTGTCAGAGATTAAGCACAGTTCGAGATAGGCGCACTCTCGGAGGGATGAGGAGAACGTGTCTTAGTGAGTGCAAGTCCACTGCAGCTCTGAAGGGAATGGAGCCGAACCACGAGGAAGTGGCCTCGAGGAGAGGAGATGCAGATGTAGAGACACGAGCTGTAGCACATAGGATAAGGGGGAGAGCGGGGATCCTGCTGTAGCAGGTGCCTGGATAGTAGCAGCGCAGGGGTAATGCCTGGGACACGGCAAGCCAGTGAGAGGCCTTCTGTAGTGGTAGCGCAGATGGGTGTCCTGAGGAGCGGGGCGCTGGGACACAGTCTGGTGAAGTACTGCGCTGAGCCAACTCCTGAAGAGGAAAGGCACTGAAGCAAGGTCCTCAATGAGAAGTGCTGGGAGGTTCCAAGAAGTAGCGGGCACTGCGGTTGGGACTCACAAGTAGAGTAGCGCTGAGTCTGGCCCTGAGTAGTGGGGGGCGCTGAGAGAGAGAGTCCGGGTAGCGTGGCACTGGGCCTGGCCCCGAGGAGCGGGAAGTGCTGGGAGAAAGTCCAGATGGAATAGCGCTGAGCCAGGGCCCACGGAGCGGGAAGTGCTGAGGCTGAAACTCGGAAGGAGAAGCACAGAGATCCGATGGCAGGAACAACTGGTCTGTGGAGGAGTATGGCACCAAAAGGAACCGAGGAGACTCATCGCCAAGTCGGTTAGAGGTGACTAGAGGTGAGGCTTAAATATCCCGAGTCAGTGATGTCATCAGCCGGGGACGCCCCTGGAGTTCCCACCATAGACCCTTTAAGGGAAGGGCAGATAGCACGCATGCGTGCGCGCCTAGAGAGGCCCAGGATTGGATCACTGGTTGGTGGGGTCCTGGCCGCCACGTGGAGTGCAGAGAGCTGGAAGGAACACGGCAGTGGTGACTGGCCGCTGCCGCGAGAGCACTAGAGGTAGAGAGCCAGGCATGACATGACGTCAGTTGAGCCTGTCGCAGTCGGCCGCGGCCGGTGGTCAAAACACTATCCTTAAAAAAATTAAGTAATTAATTTAAAAAATTTTTTTAAAAAATAGATGGACCACTTTGTTCTTTATCTGTCATCATTCACTATATTACTATGTTATATCTGGTTCCATCCATTCCCTCCCAAAACCTGTCCCCTTATAGTGAAGAAATTCACCCCATCTCCAAACCGCCCCCCCCCCCTGGAATTTCTTCCCCCTCATCCTAGCCCAGCACCTGACTACCCCATTCTTAGCTTGATTGCCCTGATGGTGTAGTGGTGCCTAGAGTATTCCCTAGGGCACAGCCTTGACACCACCATTTTAAAATTGGCACCAGTCGGCTGCACACTTTTCCCCCATTTTGTTGTAAAGAGGCATTGCTATACCTTCATACCTCCCAAGGATTCTTACTTTTTTGCATTAGCAGAGTTTTTGGTAGGGAAGACAGGGGCTCATACCTAATCTTTTCATTACAAATAAATGAACAAAACAAAATAAACCATGAACAAAACCAACAAACTATAAAAAAAAACCCCAAATAAAAATAATTAAATGCAAAATATTAAAGTACATGCCCTCAATTTACAGGGACATGCTTGTTTTACAGCTGTATTGCTTTATGGCTATAGTACCTTCTGATTGAAAAAAACCAAAAACGGTGCCATTTTTAGATTGGAATCAGCAGGGCAGGAGTGACCGGGCATGACCATCGATCGCTCCTGCCCCTATTATATCTTTTACATTTGGACTAGTGCTACAGAAGTTGTAAGAGGAAGTGGAAGAGGGGACATTTCCTTTTGTTTTGTTTTTTTTTAATTTAAAGCAGAACTGGAGAGGCAATGCCTTGTATTTGATTTTCAAAAAGAAAGTGCATGAATACTTTCCATTAGAAAACTCCGTAGGTACAAAGGGACCATGAACTTTGCATCTGCTTTGGGGGTGTGGGGTGTGGAGGTGAACTTTTAATAATGTGCAAATAACATTTCAATGGAAAGCTCAATTTAGTTTCTCCCCCTCCCCCCCCCCAGCTAAACCCTCCTCTGGGAATGCCTCCTCACAGTCCAGGTAAAAGTCCTCATGCCATAGAACAGACTTTTAGCCAGACTGAGGGAGGGGTATTTCCTGACAGCCAGTTTACCTGCATATATTATTTTACCCATGTAAATGGATTTGAAAATTGTCCTCCCCAGAACCGCATTTTTAAAAACATTAAACAAATTCACAAAAATGAGTTTGAACCAATAGGAAGTAATCAGACTGCTTTGTGTGCTTCCATGTCCTTAAGAACAAGACACAGTCTCCCGGTTCCAGAATAATGAAGGTAACAGAGCTTAAAGGGAAAATGTTAATGCTGATCCTTTCCCAAATGGCAATGTTCTATGCAAAAATTAAACTTTTCAGTTTCTGAAGTAAATGGCAATAAAAGGTCATACATTTCTTTTTAAGCAACAAAATAAAAGATTACTTTTACTTTTTACAGGCTACCGTATCATGTCTGAAATTCATGTAGTTCATAATCGTCTAATGTCAAATTGCAGTGCTTTGAAAACTGCATAACACAATCAGGGTCGAAACATTTCTCAGTAGAAGATATTTGGAAAGGACAGCCAGAAAAATAGTGCATGTGAACGACGTGCTCAGCGGCAGCTGCCCTTCAATTTTCCATTTTTATTCCTCTTAATTAAAGTAATGGCGATTGCCGTGTTTGTCCATCTTGATATGCAGGAAAAAAAAAATGTGCAGCAAACAAGCTCCTGGAATGCACTCCCCCACCCGGCCTCTCTTTTATCAGGCTAAATTCTTGCCAGATATAAAATTACTTAGGCAAAGAATAACCAGGGGTAGGGGGGAAGGATTTTCAATTTTTACTTCTTGTTCTGGGTAACTCAGAAAGTTATCCAGATGCACCTTTCAGCATGGACTTCATAGTCTTTAATGGTTGTTTATGTTTGTTATTGAGAATGGTTTGTTCTGCTGAATACCTGGGGTAAAGCTGCCCAGGTAAACTTATCTGGTTAACTTTCTTGCTCCCAGGCCTGCTCTCAATATGGACCTCTAGATATATCAAGACTGTTTCAGATCCCTGCATTTTGGCAGATCTCTGTATCTGACTTTCAATCTACCCCCTCTTACGACTGCAGATATTTTGTTACGTACATCTAAGAATCTTCTAGATGTAACTTGCAAACGCTCCCACACTGGCCTCCCTTATGTTTTTTTTTTAAATCTTTCTATTTACATTTTTCCAAATGTGCAGTAACATGAAATACATCTGCTAACCAAAAAATGTAACAAGTAGAAAATGCCTGCACTATCATAAAATTAACCCTCAATATAAATAAGAACTGACACTGAATTCTTATAGCCCATATTAAAGGGTACCAAGAAGGTAAGAAAAGGAAAATGGGACATTATAACGATAATCTGCCCTAACCTAACATATAATATTAATCAAGACAGGCAGGAGCTCATGCCACAGGGCTGTTCTGTGCTGACACCATCTTGACTTCTCCTTGTCATTCTTGCAGCCAGTACATCCTTCTATATATGATCCCCTACTACAACAAACATATAAAGTCCCCATAGAGACCAGATGTCTCATTTATTTTATCTATTCATTTTAATCTCTTGATAGCCCACAATTCTCTTGACTATCAAAACATTTACAATACTAAAAAAAACCAACATCCTGGCATCACCATTATGTTATTACAAACACATTCCACCCACCCCATCCGACAATCACACCCCTTAAAACCCCATATATTACAACATCAAACAGTCCTCTATGTACAAAATGGCATCTTAAAAATCAATAATGCCTTTGCTTGTTTCTTGAATTTATTTAGTTTCTTCTCAGATCTCCAATGGAAGTGCATTCCAAAGACCAGTAGTGAAACTGTTAAAAGTAGTATTCTGTGTAACTGTCTACTGAGCCGACCCAATAGAAGGTGTCGACAACACCTGAGAGGTTTATTGCAAAGCTCAGATTGGCTTATGCCAAGATATCTGTCTGATATTGTGGTCCCAAGCCATACATAAATATCCAGCAGTGTTTAGCACCGTCACTGTATGGCACCTAATGTTATGAGTACTCAGTATGGGTGTGTCATGCTTGCTAATGTAGCAGAGCAATAGCAGTATGCCAGCACCATCTGCTGTGTCTTTTGATTTTAAAGCATACAGTAGCTACAGTCACATGGATGTATACTGACTACCTGAGAAGGAGAGAGGTACATATTTGCAAAAGGCTTAGCATGCATATAACAAATCTGTGGAGTGATAATGTATTAGGAATGACTGAGTGTGTAAAGAGAATGTGAATAAAGACGTGACTACAAGTAAACATAGGTTTAGATTATGGAATGATAGATGGTATGCATATATTTCATAAAGTCAGCATTAGAGTAAATTGAATGGGCTTGAAAAAAAATAATTTTCTGAGGATAAAGCAGCATTTGCTCTTTAAAAGTGGATTTTGCATGTTAAACAGGTCAGTTATTAAAAAGAGGGCAAAGAAGGTAAAAAATGTTAGATGCCTTATGCGATAAAGCAAAAGAAATTGGTTTTCTGCATGGGAAAAAAGTTGTATTCATTCAAAATGACACTCACTGATAGTAAAAAGAACTACATCATCATCATCATCATCATGTTTGTTTCTTTTTGAACTTACCAGTTACAGTGCCCAAAGCAAGTTATAACATTATAAAACCATACATAAGTATGTTATAAAACAACAATTCAAAACTATAACAGCACAAAGTTAATGAGTATCAAAAACATAAATATATAAAATTAAACAATCTTAAAAATGTATGACTCTAGCAGGGCTGGGCCAGGATTTAAATGAACTTGTATCTCAAGCAGGAGCATCTATGTCTCAGGGCTGCTGACTGTCTTTATGTAGTTTAGTGAATGGATGTTTTAGAGGTTGCCCTGGGTGAAATGGAGAGCATTAGTGGGCCATCTATGAAGACTCCTCCTCCTGCACTTTTCAAATATTTTTAGGGAATATCTGCTTTTAGGGCAGTTTCTAGTCAGACCGATAATTTTAGGTGTCTCATGTCCACTGTTTGCTGTACAGAGAAGACAATTATTATTTCTTATCCCCTGGATGACCTTGTATTTGGGAGCAGTTGTACCGATTTACTGAAAGAAGAACCTCTTAAACCTCCAAGTGCAAAGATCTCTGTACTTCATTTTTTCTGAGATGAGCTCCAAATGTTTTCATTTTATCCCTTTTGTTCAAAAATTGGAACCAGATAATTCTGCCACGAGGAGACGATGGAATTCAATATCTCTTAACAGTAAACTGAAATGAATAACTTCTTTGCTTGGATCATTTTAACTTTTGTTAAAGGCATCACTAAACTGCTTAATAAACTGTTCGCTACATTTCCATGTAAAAAAGAATATAATGCAAATCTTCAGCCCAATGATTCTGAATATAAATAATTTAAAAGGCAATAAGTGCAATAGGCGGCCAGAACAAAAATTGTTTTAAAAGTAATTTTGCACCAAAAAATGAACTGTTCACATTTAGAACTGCAACTTTATGACTAACTTGTAATAAGCTCTGTCTGACTGTGTAATAGTATTTAGAAAAAAGACAGATTTATATGCCTACCTTGTTGATCCATTGGCCTTTGTAGTGCCTTTTGTAGTGCATTTGCTTAGATTTAGCTCAAGGCAAGGAAAGCAGACCAAAACATACTGCACTAATAATGCATTCAGAGAGTCCATAAGCATAAGACACTAGAAACAGAGGCCTTATTTATTTAATGGCAAGGGAAATTGATATTTATTGTTTCATTGGGTCAAGGATTTATCCCTTAAGTAGCATTAATGGTTTGAAACTGTAATTTCCTGGAATTTCTCAGAACTAGTTTTCAAATAAACCTACATTTTCAGGGTTAAAGGATTACAGTTTGGTTTTTGCAGGGACAGTACTTGCACAAAGTATAATTTTTGTTTTCCCAGTTTTCAGCAATGAGGCCTCCTATGAACTAAAACTTGTACTAACATTTTTTTTGTATGCATCACTAAAAATTTAACATGCATGCTAAAATGCCACTCAGTGGACTATGTAGTCCATTTTACTATATATGGGCAAAGATTACCCTCATGGCATTTGCATATTATTAGCTTGCAATTGAACCCAAAAATACTCAGCACTTTGTCTGCCTGAGTAGTAGAGCATGGAAGTTACACAAATAATAATATGCTTATGCTAAACTAAACATGCTCAGTCCTCTTTGCCCCATTGTTCCTCCTCTTTACTTAAATATGATATAAATGGAAACCTGGCACAGGGATCTGGTCATCACAGACGGGAGGCATGGGGGAGCAAGTGGATCCCAAGAGAGGAATTAGAAGGAGAACTGTGATCAAAGAGAATAAAATAAACATCGGATTGCCTTGTCTGTGTCTTGTGCACCTTTCCTTTGTTCTAGGTCTGTAAGTGAAAGATCAACAACAGAGGGAGCTGCTTATTTCAGTCTATCAATCTTTTGTGTAAATTTAGAACCTGAAAGTCCATATGGAGAGAATGGAGTGTGAAACGGGTCAAGGGATGTGTAACTGAGTGGCACAGAAGGCATATTAGAGGTGGACATTTGAGTCGGTCTAGCCAAGAGTGAGAGAGAACGGAGATGAAAGGAAAGAATTCTACAACAATAAAGGGAGATGGGGAAAGGGAGGAAGGCATGCAGGGCAAGGGTGCAGCCAGAGCTGTGAGGTCAAAGGGGATGCAAGAGCCACCTAGTCCAGGTCAGACCCATTGTACACCAGGTGGAGTAACATAGGATGGAAGGGTGGCAGAAAGAAAAGGGAGAAGTAAAAGTGTTAGGTATTCCAGAAAGCACATGCTTATTATGTCCATCAAAAAGCAGAGGAAGTAGAAGAGCATTGATTAAACTGAAAGGAGATATTGTAAGGACAACTAACCTTTTTTTGTTAGATAAGTAAATGAAGAAAAGAGGAAAAAAGGAGGCCATTCTAATTTTCTAAATAAGTAGCTGAAAAGGCAAGGAGAAAAGGTTAGTAGTATCAAACTACAAGAAATTGCAGGAAGAGCACGACAAGTGGCAATATCTGGAAAAGCTAAGAGAAGCTGGGAAAGTAGTCAGGAATTCAAAGATTCAAATGGAAGAATAAATAACAAACAATAAAACAGGGGGAAAATACTTTTTTTCAGATATGTTAATGACAGGAAGAACAGAAGTGGCATAGTGAGATTCAGAGGTGAAGGGGAAAAATATACAGAAGTGGATTTAATATTTTTCTGCCTTAATTTTTGTGTTTCGATTAGCCTGTTTGTTGTATTGTTTTTTATTTTTAAGCTTGCTAAGTTGTAAATTACCTTGAACTCCACCTTGTAGGTTTATAAACTTTTTAAATAAACAAACAAATAAATAAAAATAGATTACTTAACAAACATTTCTGTTCAGTGTTCACTGTAGAAGGGCCAGGAGCAGCATCACATAAATCAAATGTAGATAGGATTGGAAATGAGGTAAACCTCAATCAGTTTTCAGAAAAGTGTGTTTGTAAGGAGCAAACATAAAGCAAAGGGACCAGATGGGAAACATCAGAGAGTATTATGGGAACTTAGAAAGATTCTAGCAGCTTTTCTGGATAAACCTTTTAATGCTCCTTTAGAATCGGGAGTCATTTTGAAGGATGGGAGGGAGGTAGGCAGATGTGTTTCCTCTTCACAAAAGTGGCTGGGAACTACAGGCCAATTAGTCTGACCCTTGTGATGAACTTATTAATGGAATCACAGCTAAAATAGAGGGTAGTGTAGTTTCTGGAAGCCAATGGACTACAAGATCTGAGGCAGCATGGCTTTACCATGCTAGGTCTGGTCAGACAAATCTGATCAATTTCTTTAATCTGGTGACCAGTGAGTTAGATCAGGGGAGAGTGCTTAATGAAGTGTACTTGGATTTCAGTAAGGCCTTTGACATGGTTCTGCATAGGTGACATAAGTAAACTGAGTGCCCTCACTATGGACTCTAAAGTGAATGACTTGGTTAGAAACTCGCTGAGTGAGAGGCAATAAAGGGTGATGGTAAATGGAGTTCACTATGAAGAGAGGTAGTAGTGGTGTGCTACAAGGATCTGTCTTTGGACTGGTTCCTCTCAACATTTTTGTAAGCAACGTTACGGAAGGATTGTCGGGAAAGGTATGTCCTTTTGTGGATGATATCAAAATCTGCAACAGGATAAAGTCAGAAAGCTATGGAAAACATTTGAAGGGATCTAGCAAGATTCAAGGAATAGTTTACAGTCTGGCAGCTAAGATTTAATGCTGAAAAATGCATTTGGGCTGCAAAAACTCAAGGGAGTGGTGAAATTCTTCTAAGCACAAAAGAAGAGCAGGATCAGGGGTGATCATATCTGATGATCTTAAGGTGGCCAAACAGGTGAATAATGTGACAGCAAAAGCCAGAAAGATGTGTGGCTGCAAAGGGAGAGGAACAGTCAGCAGAAAAAAAGGAGGTGATATTACCCTGGTCTCTGAGGAGACCTCATTTAGAATACTCTCCTCAATTCTGGAGGTTACACCTTCAAAAGTATATAAACCAGTTGGAGTTGGTTCAGAAGGAAGCTACTTAAAGATTTAAATATATATATACCCATGAAAAAAGCAGGAAAGGGGAGATATGAATAAGATATTGAAATACCTGCATGGATTCCAATCACAGGAGATGGGCCTCTTTCAGTGGAAAGGAGGATCTAGAATGAGGAGTCATTGGATGAAGGTGAAAGGGGGTAGACTCAAATGTAATCTTAGGAAAGATGGATGTATGGAACAGCCTACCTGTGGAGCTAGTAGAGACAAGAACAGTATCATAATTTATATAATAAACATAGAGGATCTCTGAGAAAATGGTAGGGATTGTAAAGTGGAATAGTTGGTATGAATGGGCAGACTAGATAGGCTGTATGATCTTTATTTGCCATCATGTTTCTATGTTTCTAAGAAGGTAGAACACATTGAAGAAGAGTAAGAGAAAGTGGTTAAGGAGGAGGCATCAGGAGCCTCCAAGAAAGGACAAGTAAGATCCATGCCCATTAGAAGGTAGTTATCTCTCCAATTCATTTCATGCATCTTTAACAATGTACCTCTGAAATGTTGGGTCTGAATGTCATCATTAGCCTCTCAAAATTCACAGATATAGCATCAACAATACTAGGGATGTGAATCGTTTTTTGATGATTTAAAACAATCGTCAGATATATTTTAAATTGTCAAAAATCGTTAGAGCCGCGATACAATAACAATTCCCCTGATTTATCGTCAAAAAATCGTAAATCGGGGGAGGGGGAGGGCGGGAAAACCGGCACACCAAAACAACCCTAAAACCCACCCAACCCTTTAAAACAAATCCCCCACCCTCCCGAACCCCCCCAAAATGTTTTAAATTACCTGGGGTCCAATGGGGGGGGGGGGGGGCCCGGCACGATCTCCCGCGATCTCCCGCTCTCGGGCCACGTATGACATATATGACATACTGAGGGCAAAAGTAGTGCCGGCGCCATTTTGAATATTGGCAATACGGCGCGAGTGCAGGAGGTCGCTCCTGGACCCCCGCTGGACTTTTGGCAAGTCTTGTGGGGGTCAGGAGGCCCCAAGCTGGCCAAAAGTCCCTGGGGGTCCAGCGGGGGTCCAGGAGCAATCTCCTGCACTCATGACGTCGGGTGTCAGGAACCAAAATGGCGCCGGCGCTACCTTTGCTCTGTCATATGGTAAGGGCAAAGGGCCACCGGCGCCATTTCTATTAACGCAGCCATGGCCCGAGAGCGGGAGATTGCGCCGGGTCCCCCCCACTGGACCCCAGGTAACTTAAAACATTTTGGGGGGGTTCAGAAGGGTGGGGGATTTGTTTTAAAGGGTCGGGGTGGGTTTTAGGGTTGTTTTGGTGTGCCGGTTTTCCCGCCCTCCCCTGATTTACGATTTTTAACGATTTTTAAAAAAACCCAAACATGACGATCAGATTTCCCTCCCCCCAGCCAAAATCGATCGTTAAGACGATCGATCACACGATTCACATCCCTAAACAATACAGCAAAGGTGAGTTACATGTATTATAAAAACACAAAGTAGAAACATATAACAAGAGTTCAACAACTTTTCATTTTAGGGTTGATCTACATGTCCTAATCTATCTATGTAGCCTATATGATATTAAGGGCCTAGAAAGCAAATAATTTTCAGCAAGCTTGGGAGCCTAGCAGGTGTGGGGCATTTGGAGGGATGGGACATTGAACCTAACTCTTTTAGAAATATTGGGGACTTGATAGACCACATAGACATTGCAGGGCAGGAGAGTGCAGAGAAAAAACCTTGCTTGCAGCAAAAGGGATGCATATATTTCAACAATATAACATACTCATCTCTGTGTATTTTCCTGGTCCAATGGCTTGGCTGAGAGCACTAGGTCCTCACGGACACATAGAATGCATGTGGATGCATGTGGAGTGAAAGAATCATTGAATGTGAATTGTAAGGAGGGTTGCTGAGATAAAATTTTTGGCCATAGAGCAGTGGTGTTCAGATTGAGACTTTGTACTGCAGTTAGAGAGATAACAAGGAATACTGAACTGTTCACGAGGCTTGCGTGTCTATGCTGACTGGTTACATGTGGGTGACCTGTTAGAGTGCTGTTTTAATCTGACATTCCTGTTGTGATGAGCCTAAGAACCTATGGGTGGAGTGGAATAAAAGAAACAGCACATTGGCTATGAACTGAGTTGTGCCTGTACTTTATTTCTCAGCATTGCAGTACATGGACGCTGAGGATTCTAACTAATAGAAAGTTGTTTCTTCTTTCCAAGAATGTCAGCGTTTAGTGTTTGTTTCTAAAAGGGGAAGGCTGTAGCCCAAAAGAAAGCAGAGCCCATATCCTCACATAATATCCAGCCTGGAGAGTATGGAAGGAAGAGAAAGATTGGGCTCAGATAGTCCCAGTCTATCAGATTTTCCCAGTAATGTCTGCAAGGAATCTGACAACTTTGACTGGAGAGCAATGTCGTCTGAGCATCTTTTCTCTATAAACACACCCTTCAATGGCGTGATGCCGGAATCATAGATGATTTCAAAGCTAGACAGAAAGACCTAAACATTCAAACCCTAAGAATTTCAAGTAGCAGTGAGAGGAAAGAAGCCATAGATGCTCAAACAGCTGTTCATCTAAAGTCCCCAAATGCTGGCTGTGTCATTGGCAGACTAAATACAGCAGTGAGAGTACTAACCATCATTGCATGCCAGCTAACAAATTCTAGGGCATCCATACCAGCACCATACACTCCATCCAGCAAAGAGACTCTAGCCCATTCCACAGTAACTACTCCAACTACTCATGTAAAAGTTTGACAGGGTCCAGATCCAAAGTGGAAAAGTGCCAATGGGCATCCAAACTGTGGTGGGAAGAGGCTGCTTCTCGACCATGCCTCCTAGATCAATTCTGTATAATTTTCCCTTAAAATCTGGTACAAAGTTTGTGGGTAAAAAGTACTTGCAAACATTGCACAAATGTGGACAGTTGACAAATTCACCCGGATGGAGGCAATTTTCAAACAGCATGCCTAGATGCAAAGTCAATACTGAGTTTTCAAAACCAAAATAAGCATAGGGAGCCCAACTTTTAAAACTGTTCGCAATACACTATTTGTGTGTAAGTGGATTTATATACGCTAGCATTTTATAAAATGTCGGGAGCCAGACAATTTAGAAAATACCATGAGGTCGATATTCAAAAGCCATTTAGATGGATTAATGTCTTACCCAGCTATATTCAGCCTTTATCCAGGTAATAAGTTAAGAAGCTAGAATTTAGCCAGATAAGTTGGAGGTGTTCCAGGTAGGGATGTGAATCGTTTTCCATATCGTCTTAACGATAGAAATCGTGTGGCAGGGCAAGAAAATCGTCTTAGGCACGATTTTTTAGTTAAAAAATCGTTAAAAATCGTTTTTTCCGATTAGTGCGCACTAACTCGAGTTAGTGCGCACTAACGGGAGTTAGTGCGCACTAACTGGGAGTTAGTGCGCACTAACTGAAAATGATACAATTTGACACTTTTCAGGTCAGTTAAGGTCAGTTTAGGAATGAATATGTATTCCTATTGGCTGCCCTCTTATTTATTCATGTTACCAAGTTTCCTACTGACAGTATATGGGGGATGGGAAATGGAAACAGTTGGTAGCTTGACAAAACAAGTAATGTGATCAGTCAATGTGACTAGAACTTGTGCCCTAACCCTGATACCAGGGGTATTGTGATCTTCCTGCACACAGTGCCCTATCCCTATTAATACCAGGAGTGTTGTGATCTTCCTGCACACAGTGCCCTATCCCTAATACCAGGGGTGTTGTGATCTACCTGCACACAGTGCCCTATTCCTGATACTGGGGGTGTTGTGATCTTCCTGCACACAGTGCCCTATTCCTGATACCGGGGGTGTTGTGATCTTCTTGCACACATCCCGATATCAGGGATAGGGCACTGCATGCAGGAAGATCACAACACTCCTGGTATTAATAGGGATAGGGCACTGCATGCAGGAAGATCACAACACTCCTGGTATTAATAGGGATAGGGCACTGCATGCAGGAAGATCACAACACCCCTGGTATCAGGGATAGGGCACTGTGTGCAGGAAGATCACAATACCCCGGAGGAGTGAGGGTCAGGCAGCTCCCCCCTGTCTGTGAAGCCAGCCTCTCACTAGTAATGCAGGGAGGGAGCTGTCTCAGACTTCACCATCCACCCCCCCCCCCTCACCCACACACCATTCACTAGCTGGGACATGGGGGAAGTCAGGAGTGAGGGACAGGCAGCTCCCCCCTGTCTGTGAAGCCAGCCTCTCACTAGTAATGCAGGGAGGGAGCTGTCTCAGACTTCACCATCCTCCCCCCCCCCCTCACCCACACACCATTCACTAGCTGGGACATGGGGGAAGTCAGGAGTGAGGGTCAGGCAGCTCCCCCCTGTCTGTGAAGCCAGCCTCTCACTAGTAATGCAGGGAGGGAGCTGTCTCAGACTTCACCATCCTCCCCCCCCCCTCACCCCCACACCATTCACTAGCTGGGACATGGGGGAAGTCAGGAGTGAGGGTCAGGCAGCTCCCCCCTGTCTGCGAAGCCAGCCTCTCACTAGTAATGCAGGGAGGGAGCTGTCTCAGACTTCACCATCCTCCCCCCCCCCTCATCCACACACCATTCACTAGCTGGGACATGGGGGAAGTCAGGAGTGAGGGTCAGGCAGCTCCCCCCTGTCTGTGAAGCCAGCCTCTCACTAGTAATGCAGGGAGGGAGCTGTCTCAGACTTCACCATCCTCCCCCCCCCTCACCCACACACCATTCACTAGCTGGGACATGGGGGAAGTCAGGAGTGAGGGTCAGGCAGCTCCCCCCTGTCTGTGAAGCCAGCCTCTCACTAGTAATGCAGGGAGGGAGCTGTCTCAGACTTCACCATCCTCCCCCCCCCCCCTCACCCACACACCATTCACTAGCTGGGACATGGGGGAAGTCAGGAGTGAGGGTCAGGCAGCTCCCCCCTGTCTGTGAAGCCAGCCTCTCACTAGTAATGCAGGGAGGGAGCTGTCTCAGACTTCACCATCCTCCCCCCCCCCCCATCACCCACACACCATTCACTAGCTGGGACATGGGGGAAGTCAGGAGTGAGGGTCAGGCAGCTCCCCCCCTGTCTGCGAAGCCAGCCTCTCACTAGTAATGCAGGGAGGGAGCTGTCTCAGACTTCACCATCCTCCCCCCCCCCCCTCACCCACACACCTTTCACTAGCTGGGACATGGGGGAAGTCAGGAGTGAGGGTCAGGCAGCTCCCCCCTGTCTGTGAAGCCAGCCTCTCACTAGTAATGCAGGGAGGGAGCTGTCTCAGACTTCACCATCCTCCCCCCCCCCCTCACCCACACACCATTCACTAGCTGGGACATGGGGGAAGTCAGGAGTGAGGGTCAGGCAGCTCCCCCCTGTCTGTGAAGCCAGCCTCTCACTAGTAATGCAGGGAGGGAGCTGTCTCAGACTGGTATCAGGGTTAGGGCACTGTGTGCAGGAAGATCACAACACTCCTGGTATTAATAGGGATAGGGCACTGTAAGAGATGACTGTAGTAGATTGAATAAAGATCTGATGTTTCTGCTCTCCTCACACCAAACAAAAACACACAAGCAGAGAAGCCCTTCTTACAAAGCTGAGCTAGTGAGTTAAGTAGGAGGAAAAGTAAACATACTGGTGCCAGTGTGGCTACTTAAAAAATACACTTACCAACAATCAATTACATATATTTGAACTGTGTACAGTTCCAGCCAGGACCACCTTTCTAAAATGCACAGTGATTGGCAAATTCAACATGCACTAGCATTTCAGGTGCCTGCTAACAAAAATAATAAACAAACAAGTTCTAGTCACGTGAGTGCTGATCATTACATTACTTTTTTTGTCAAGCTTCCAACTGTTTCCATTTCACATCCCCCCAACCATATTGGTAACATCAATAGATAAGAGCACAGCCAGCCAATAGGAATACATACATACATATTCATTCCTAAGTGACCTTTACTGACCTGGGAAGTGTGAACACTTTGTTTCATTTTCTGTTGGTGTTCGTTAGTTTCCAGTTCCATTTCCCATCCCCCCAACCATCACCTCAGTGGTAACCTTGGTAATATCAATAGATAAGAGGGCAGCCAGCCAATAGGAACACATATTCATTCCTAACTGACCTTCAGTGACCTGGAAAGTGTTTATTTGTATCATTTTCAGTTAGTGCGCACTAAATCGAGTTAGTGCGCACTAACGGGGAGTTAGTGCGCACTAACTCGAGTTAGTGCGCACTAACACGATTTAACGATTTTTAACGATAAATCGTTAGAATTTCTATTGTATCGTGTTCTATAACGATTTAAGACGATATAAACATTATCGGACGATAATTTTAATCGTTGAAAAACGATTCACATCCCTAGTTCCAGGAGCGTAATTGGGATGAGTTGAGTTAGCTGGCTAAGTTAATCAGCTAGTGCCGACATTCAGAGTTAGCTGGTTAACTTAGCTGGCTAAGTCTGGTCAGGTCAAAACATTGTCCTAAATTTAGCTGGCTATAGTTAGCCAGCTAACTACTTAAGATAGCTAGCTATATTCAGTTGTGAGACTGCACTACTGAATATGCTCCAAAGTTAGCTGAATAAGGGGGTCAGTTTCCGCAGGAGATAAGTTCGCAAATCGCACTAACAGCCGTTAACGTGATTTTCACAACAGCCTGTTTCAGATTCTGAGAGAGAGAGAGAGAGAGAGAGAGAGAGAGAGAGAGAGAGAGAGAGAGAGAGAGAGAGAGAGAGAGAGAGAGAGACTTGCTATAATGTCTACTCCCTAGACAGGTATTTGTATCCCTATGGGAGGCCCACCTAGTAACTCGAGGTGGGGATTAGGTATGAGTGTAGGGGGTTGGGGCCACTTTCACATTCAACATGAGACGTACGAACAGAACAGTGGTCTCTTGTGAAGATTTGATGGCCTTCGGAGTGAGGAAACTCACTCCAAGATGAGATTTGGGCAATGTTCTCTCAACCTAGCTTGATGGACACTCTACCTGGGCAACAACAAGCTAGTTTGAGTGAACATTGTCCAAATCTCATCTTGGAGTGATGCCAATTTTTTTTTTTTTTTTATTAGTTTCATGTTGGTGAGTGCATGCTAACTGGACTTATTGTGCACTAACTTGGATTTAGTGTGCACTAACCACGCAATTATGGAAAATTGAAAATATAAAAACAAATCTTTTAAAAATGAAATCAAGCAAAACACAATAGGGATGTGCAGGCAAAAAGTTTTCGTTGGAACGTTGATACGTTGAAGGTGAGGGTCGATTCCGTTCAATATGAAAGTATGGAGAAATCCATAAGTTGTGGATCTGTTCATACGTTTCCCGGTTCCCTAAATAAAAATTTAAACCCCCCCACCCTCCTTAATCCCCCCCAAGACTTACCAAAACTCCCTGGTGGTCCAGCGGGGAGTCAGGAAGCCATCCCTGCACTCCTTTGCGATTTCCTCACGGCGCCGATAGCCTGTGTCACAGGGGCTGCCCGTGCCATTGGTCAGCCCCTGTCACATGGTCACGGCGCCATCTTGTGCTTCTACCACGTGACAGGTAGGTCATGTGGCAGGAAGTCGCTCCGGGACCCCCGCTGGACCCAACCGGAACTTTTGGCCAGCTTGGGGGGGGTCAGGAGGCCCCCCCCAAGCCTCTAAACTGTGACTATTTTCTCCTGTTCAGATTTACTCTCAACAATGCAACTACACGCAAAACCTTGAGGTTTGTAAAATAACCACCATAGTGTCCCTTTGAAAATTACCAATAGGTACAAAGGAGCCTTGTACTTTGCATACATTTTTCCTGCGGTCACGCTTTTGTAATAGTCAGTCTGTGCATTTAGTTTTCCAGCTCTGCCCCAGAGGATGTCTCCCCCTCAATCCAGTTAAAATTGTGTTCTATGGAATCCTGAACTGAGTGAAGGCAATTTTCAGACATTTAATTTACCCAGGTAGATGACTTAGATATCATAATGGGAATTGTCTTTCCCATTATGCTGAAAAGTTGCAACAGAACCTGAACAGCTTTCCTTTGAAATGAAATCCATATAAAATCAGGAACTCTACCAAGGCTCTCTGGTACCCAAACTCACCAGCCTATGAAAAAAGTGGACGAAGGATTGGACTTTAAAATTTGGAACCGTGTTGGCTTCAAATTAGTTTGCTGAAGCTCCAGCACTGACAAGGTCAGCTCACTGTGCAAGCATGAATTTTTTTTTATTGAACAAATGAACAGCCTGTGTGTGGTGTTCTGCCAGAGTTATTAAGCAAAACAGGGGCTCCTGAAATGCCAATATAGTTAAACTATAGAAGGAACATTTTACAATGACTTGCAGCAATCACCGACACAGTCTTGTACAGTTTGGTGCAGGCGGTTATTAAATATTCAGGGCACATCACATGGGAGGAAAAATATGTCAAACATTTTTTGATGTTTCAAAAAAATTGGGCATTGATTCCTTCACTTTTCTGACCTTAGGAATTTCACAGTGCATTTCTGTCATTGTTGATTCCCATGTCTGTTGAAAGTCCTTTCCTTTATCCTTACTGTCCTGTCCTCTACCCTCTACTTCAAAACTGTCACAGTTTCTTCTATCACTAGAGTTCTAACGTCTAACTTAAAGCCTGGGAGAAGGAACTCTGATCATCAGCATACTATATATCTGTTCTCTTCTGGCAGAAGCAGATAACCCCAGAGAAGATTCTCTTCTGACCCTTAGACTGTTTGTTCTTCTTTGCTGTCAATCAGGCACTCAGGGCCATGTCATCAGAGCTGGTAACTCGTTCAGAATGTAAGTCAGACTGTATACAAGAATTAAAACGAGAAAGGTTTCATCAGGATAAACTGGGAGCCCGGTTTTCTGTGATGTCACAACAATGACCGCAAAATCCGAGTCGTGCTGTGGAATTGCAGAAAGTAATGTGCCCCCTGTAATTGCCTCTCTCTCTCTCTCTCTCTCAACATGTGTCTCCATTGCATCAGCCTGGCCATGCCACTTCCTGACACCATGTCTTCATCCCTGGACTACTAGAGGTAGATATTCAAAAGCATTTTAGATGGATAACTTAATTATCCATCTAAATGGCAGGTTTGGTATATTCAGCATCTTAACCGGCTAGACTTTAGCCGGATAAGACATTACTCAGCTAAAATCTAGCAGGACAAAATAGAGATGTTCTGAGGGTGAAACTTGGAGGAGCTATTTATCCAGCTAATTTAGCCAGATAAGTAGTGATATTCAAACTTATCAAGCTAACTTTAGACCTGCTGTTGAGGTCTATCTAAGTCGGTTTTCTTATCTGGTTAACTTTAAACTTATCTGGCTATATTCAGTGTCACATTTGCACCACTGAATATCCTGGCTAAGTCTTCTCGCTAACTTACTTAGCTGGCTATGTCTGAATTTTGACCTATATCTATATCTCCTCCTTTTAATGCTATTATCAGCAACCATCCTGATTTTCCTATCATCTCCTTCCAATCTAGTGTCAACTGCAAGTCCTTGGATAACTGACCCCTGCTCTACCTCCCCATTTGCTGCAATTTTTTTCCCTGCTGCTTTAAATGTGCAGCAGGACTCTTGGGACTTGCGTCAGGGTCCCGGGACTCCTGCCTCACATCTAATGCATTTCAAATAGGTGTTGTTATTTTATCGGGGTTGACCACCTTCTCGGTCAGCTGCGATAAAATATTTACACCAAAGTGACTAGTACTGAACTTCTTTGCATGCATTTGCATTATTCATGCATGCAAATTGCATGCAAAGAAGGTAATTGTAATAGGAGAGAATATCTGGGTAGGGTGATGCAAAATATTGTGTATATCACGCAAAGCATGCGATATAATGTGTATTAGAGTACTAACGTGGTTTGATACATCATCCCGTTAGCTGGCTAACTCTGATATTCAGAACAAGTTATTTGGCTAAGACTGGATATGTCTCAGAGTAGGGTTAAAGTTATCCGGGAATGTGTCCTTGGATACCTGTTACCCTAACTAGATATTTTCAAAATGTAGCCAGTTAAGTGCCAATACATAAAATGAAATTTAGAAAAACAACATTGTGGGCTTGTAGGACTGATGCCCCTCCCCACTCTAGTAAAGAATTACAACAAATGTGGCCGATTCTCACCTCCTTCCCCCTCTTTCACTATTTTCTCCATCTTCAGGGTCAGCCTGACCCAAAATGCAAACAATATGCCGATGCAATAAGCAGTGCTAATCCTACCACAGGTTTTTAGTTGCATTTTTGCACAAGGTTTTTCAGCGCTAACTTTCCACTGGTATGTAAAAAGGGCTTTAGTGCTGAAAAAATATGCAGTAAAAAACCTGCAGCAATCTTAGCACGGGTGCATGCAAATTGCAGGATAATAGCCTAATTAGATGATACCCTACAATGCAAGGAAGCACACTAAGGCTGAGGCAACCTAGTATGTCTCCTTTTACTGTAGGAGTACCGGACTCTTGATATTAATATGGTCACTCCTTCACCAAGTGCTGATTGGTCCCTTCACTGTCAGTGAAAGGTCCAATCCCATTTCAGAAGGCTGGCCTTCAAGAATTCTGAAAGGGGATTGGTCCTTTTACTGACATGTCACAGTGGAGGGATCAATCGCCTGCTAAAAAGGGAGAAAAAAAGCCAGCTGGAAAAGCCTTCTCCAGCTGGGGTTCTCAGTGAGGTAGGGCAGTTTTTGGAGTTAGTTTCATCAAATGTGGAAGGACCCTGTACCCAACGCAGACTTGGCCACGGTACCTGGGAGGTCGGGAACACAGGGTTTTTTTGGGCAGGGTGGGGAGTGTGCATGGATTGGCATGCAAATGGGTCATGAGCAAAAAAAAAAAAGCTCTTTCAGTTTAGCGCACTTTTTTGCACCTGGTCTATTTGCATGTCACAAATAATGTGAACAGCAGGATAAAGGTCCTAACTTTGCCTGGATACACTGGTTATTTTAAAAAACTTACCCAGGTACATGTCCTTGGATAAGTTTAACCTGAACTGGCTATATTCAGATATAGTCAGGTGGGTTTGGCAGTTACCTGGATAATTTTCTTACAGTATATTCAGCAGGACATTTATCTCACAATTCACTTTATTTGTGAGCATGGTAAATGTGAAGACAAAGTTATTAAAAGCACTGATGTAGAAGATTGGTGAGAGTTGCCTTCTATCTCGGGCCTTGAGAACTTTGTGTTTCCTGTGAAAGATTGTCCTGGAGAGGGAGACCGGACCGGAAGCCGGAGGGGGAGGCGCCGGAAGATCTATATAAATGTGCCCCCCGCGGTCCCAACCCAAGACTGGTGAGAGTTGCCTTCTATCTCAGGCCTTGAGAACTTTGTGTTTCCTGTGAAAGATTGTCCCAGAGAGGGAGACCGGACCGGAAGCTGGAGGGGGAGGCGCCGGAAGATCTATATAAATGCGCCCCCCCGCGGCGTGCCGCTACTGCGTGCAACTTTGTTTGACTTCGTTCGAATTGTTCTCAAAACACCCTTCAAATTTCTTTTGTCTCTCACAAAAAATTGAGTATTTTTAAGTGACAGAGTTCAGGTCTCAATTTTGAAGTATTATGCCTCCCAAAAGGAAAGGGAAGATCAGGGCATTTCCCTCAATGCCCTCACGTTCTTCCATGATCCAACTGGAAATCAATAGATTCCTGACGCAGCTGGAAACTCAGGAAGCTAAGGAATCTATTGGAGCGACACAAGGTGGAGAAGTGTCTGTCTCCCAAGATGAAGCATCCCTGAGCCTGAATAGTAGGCCTCCACCGGCCCTAAGGAGTGAGGAGAATGGAGAGGCACGGGCGTCAACCTCGGAGACGGGACTGATAACTGAGCAAGAGGGCCCAGGACCCCTAAACTTAGAGGAACAATGAAAAAAAGTTAACCAGACTGGAGAAGGTAACACTAGAGACAATATGGGAAGCAGTTTCCTGTTTAAACCTAGCAGTGAGTAGACTTGAACAAAAGATGGATACATTTTCCTTAGATTTTCAAACAAAATTGGTTGCAGTTCAAACTCAAAGTAATTTGATGTCTCAGAAGCTTAAGGTTAATGAAGAAAATATTCATTCACTACAAGAAGTTAATGTTTGTGTGATTAAAGAGCAAATGATTACTTCACGTAGGTTGGAAACCCTAGAAAATCATGTTCGTCATTTAAACATCAGGATAACAAATTTTCCACAAATACTGGGAGAACTTCCTTATATTTTCTTAAAGAGATTTTTCAGAGAAATATTATTGTACGCTGAAGAAGAAATCCCATCAATAAATACATGTTATTTTTTAATAAAAAAATCTCCAATTCCTACAAATTTAACAGATTTTCTAGAGGATTCCAACCTAGATGTTATTCATAGAAATACTTTGGTAGTATCATTTGTATTATCTCAGGATATCAGCAAGGTAATAAAAAGATATTTTCAAAAGTTTCCGACCAATTTTCATGGACAAGTGGTTAAAATTTACCCTGATTTGGCTTTGGTAACAAGAACAAAGCGTAGAGAATTTCTAGCGTTAATATCCCAAGTTATATCTTTAGGTTATACCTTTTTACTACGCTACCCTTGTAGGTGTGAACTCAAAAAAGGGGATCACACCTATATTTTCCATCAGACAGAGCAAATGCAGCAATTTATCACTGCACAACATCCTACGGTTTCCTCAACACTGCCTGATAATGTGATGTCTCCCATAGCTATAGAACCATCTACTAGTGTTATTCCTTTAAGTGAGTAAGCTATCCAGGCATAATATAATTGGCCAGCTGATGTTCTATCTTAAAGCTTTTCTATATGAAGTAATGCCTAATTATCTCCATGTTCTTTTAACACAATACTCAATAAATCAGTCTCATTTTTCTCCTTATAGTAGAGTAATCACATCAATATGTAAGCTAACAGAAAAGACTTGATGGTTTGATTGTATTATTTATCCTTTTAAAGGGTATCCGAAAAAGTTTGAATATTCCATCTTGAGTGAATATAAGAATTTGAAAATAGATTTCATTATTATGATGTGATTACAATATTTCATTTTGTTTCATTTTACTGTATAAGTGAATGGAAAAAAATTCTATAAATTAAAAAAAAAAAATAGCACTGACGTTTCTTTAAGATGATGAGGCTGTCAGGATTTATATTTTGCTGTGACTGCTGTTGCCCTTTCTTGCTTCTCAGAAGCTGCCACCCTGTACAGATGTGGTTTGCATGGTGGGTCTGGCTGACCCTGAAGAAGGAGAAAAGAGTGGATGAGAGGAGAAAAAAAAGCATATTAGAGATGTGACAGATGGGTGAGAGTTAAACTGTGTATGCTATCTAATTAAAATGACATGCAAATGTATGCAAATGTGACAGAGACCTTGCTGAATCTTGAAAATGGTACTGTAGAATCTTATATCCCTTCCCACAGAAACTACCCTTGAACTTCCACAGCTTTGAATAAGCAAATTTTAACAGAACAATACAAAATAATAAGAAAAGAAAAGTAAGGGCATATAATGCATCCTGATATTAGAGAATACTTTATCTTGCCCGGGACAGATTGGCCTGAGGATCGGCCATCCCCCAGTGGGTCGGTCACCCTGGTCATGTGGTAATCTCAGCTCCTGTATGAATTATATAGAGGGTTCTAGAAGCTGCCAGTGGTGAAAAAAGCCAAGGATGACATGGCCTGCTAAGGCATGAACACTACATGAATGTGTTCAAGCCTGCCTCTAACTGCTGGCAGAGGTGGAGAATGATTCCCTTATTGAAGAAAAACCTGTGGTTCACTTCTTCTTTCTCAAGTCCAAAATTGTATTCTGGGGCTATAGATCCAAGAGATACCTCTTTCTTCTCTGTTGCCTCTTCCTCCTCCTAGACATATTCCACATGATCTACACATCAATGCCACTCATAACAGCAGCTAGAAATCCCTCCACCAATTCACCTGCACCCGCCATCAAGTCACCTGGACCTTCTATCCAAAAACTGCAGGCATCTGACACACAAAGAAGACACACAAACTGAAAAACTGCAGGCACACAAATCACCACACAGAAAAGTCATGCAAAGTGACAAAAAAAACCCACTTACAGATCCCAAACACATAATATGTAGAGGTGTGAATCGTGTGATCGATCGTCTTAACGATCGATTTTGGCTGGGGGGGGGGGGGGGGGAGGGAAATCTTATCGTGTTTTTTTTTTTTTTTTAAATCATTAAAAATCGTAAATCAGGGGAGGGTTTTCTCGCACCCTATTTAACGATACAATACAAATGCCCCTGACGATAAATCGGGGCCATTTGTATTGTATCATGCACTCTAACGATTTTAAAATTATCTGACGATAATTTTAATCGTTCAAAAACGATTCACATCCCTAATAATATGTGAACTAAAGAGCAGGGTTAGATCACAAAAGGCTAACAACACTTCACCATCAACTCACACCAAGCTTCTCCACAAACCAGAAATCCACACTCCAAGTCCCCAAAGACAAGTGAGGTTTAATTTTCAAACTTTAAATAGCAAGTGAAAAAGTGTGCTCTGCAGACATGTTTGATGATGATGATGATGATGTGTGTGTGTGTGTGTGTGTACTCCGTTAATAAGATATTTGTGCACACACTTCCAAACCCCAGCATGGAACACTCATAGAATGCTCTTTTTTATGCACACACATTTATGCATGACACTTACAATACGTGCATATATCAGAACTTTATAAAACATGCTTAGCCTATGTAAATACTACTTACACGCATATGTCGCTATTTTATACACACAAACCCGGCGTAACTCTGAAAATTACCCCCCCCCCCATAAGTCCAAGCAACATAAAATAGAATACTTTTAATTAACGTTTGTGCTCAGCTTACTGATAACTTATCTTTATGGCAGTAAATGAATGATTCCCTGTAAGGATTAATATAGTTAAAATGTCTTTATACAAGTGAAATCTCAACCAGTGCTGCTGTTTCAGTACTGAGCTTGTAGCTGAAAATTCTGTGGTAACAAGACCCTCATACAAATGAGAAAGGGTTAGGTATTTTAATTAAATTTAAAGATTTTCTTACTCAAGGGAAATGGCATTATTAGCTATTTTTTCCGGGCAGTGTTTGACCTGACAAGGCTTGCATCAGCAGATAACAGAATGCTTTAAGCATAGATAGTGGATTTTGCTTGTAAGATTTTTGCTGTCATTAATTATTATGCAAAGATTGTTCCTGAAACTGTGTTGAAACAAAAGGTAAAAAGGTAACAAAATAAGGTAATCTCAGTATTGAAATTGGTATGATAATCCAGAAATAAAGCAAGAGTATGCACATGATAATTAAAATAATAATAATGGAAGGACCAGGGGGGCACGCCATGAAGTTAGCATATGGCACATTTAAAACTAATCGGAGAAAGTTCTTTTTCACTCAATGAACAATTAAACTCTGGAATTTCTTGCCAGGGGATGTGGTTAGTGCAGTTAGTGTAGCTGGGTTTAAAAAAGGTTTGGATAAGTTCTTGGAGGAGAAGTCCATTACCTGCTATTAATCAAGTTGACTTGGGGAATAGCCACTGCTATTACTGGCATCAGTAGCATGGGATCTACTTAGTGTTTGGATTCTTGCCAGGTACTTGTAGCCTGGATTGGCCTCTGTTGGAAACAGGATGATGGGCTTGATGGACCCTTGGTCTGACCCAGTATGGCAATTTTTTATGTTCTTATGATAAACAGATTTCTATGGTCAGTGTAAGTGGGCTTTTCAAAAAATGTATATTTTTAGCATTGCAGGCCACATTTATTTATTGGACCCAAAAAAACAAATCGGAAACCGATCCAGTTGGCTGTATTAGAGTAAAAACAATAGGAATCGGATGATCACACAAAGCCCTTTATTATGTGCCCGACTCTGGCCGAGTTTCGCTCATAGAGCTGCCTCAGGGGCAACTACAACAAAACAATATATCAATAAATATCCAAATTACACAATGGCGCATTAAAAATTGAAATCATAAAAACATGTATACATGTACAAACTCAAATCATAAAAACATACATGTATAAAAACTAACAACATGAATACTGTAAAACATGTATGAATATACTTATCAAATCATAAAACAAAAAACATATATAAATAAAATAAATTCAAAAAACACCATACTTAGAAATATGAACTTTACAACATAAATAACTATGAACTCATGGATAATATATAAATATAAATAAAACTCAATTATATGCAAACATTAAAGAAGTGTAGACAGAAAGTGGAACAAAAACACAAAGGAACCAGAGAGGCTAACTAATTCACATTGGAATGCATAATAAAAAAATACTAAAATGGAGTCTGTATATAATACATCATTAATTATATAATAAAGATCTTACTTCAATCGGCAGGATATGAAAAAATGCCTGCTGGGCTGTTGTCACATGTCACACTGTAGCAAATATTAGTTCCTATATGGAGATCAAAAGTAAATATGCCATATCATTGGAACAATACCTCAACATTTGTATAAAATTGGATAACACAGAACCCATCCAAATCTCTTAATTGACTCATAAATATGTTCTAATAGAATTTAACTAATTAGCTGCAGGTATTTTGAAATATCACCACAGTTTTTTAATCAGTATAACTCACTAATAAGTTAAAATCATAAATAGACCAAAATATTGCAGCAGCAAATGCTTACAATATTTTTTAACAACAAATGCTTACAGTATTTTTTTTGAAACAAACTAACACATTGCAATGGTCACTCACTCAATCCAACACAAACATATGTAGTTTTGGCAGATACTACCGCTGTGGGTCTCAGCATAACTTGCTGCAAACTAATGCATACTTCAATTATAATTATCAATCAAAAAGTGCTTCACTACCGTATGTGGGACTCGTGCATAGACTTCCTGACAGTGGATACTTCTAAAAAAATAAAACACTCACACATCGCACTTGTCATCCATTCTTATCTAAATGTTCAATAAACCAACCATATTGCTCACAACTGCAAAAAGCTAGAAATATTAGTCTAAGTAACGATACCTGTGAAAAATACATAGCATATAACAAGTTGAACACTAGCGCATATTTGTAAGTTCAAAATGTGAATCAAAAAGACTACATGCAACATCATTATAAATGTGCAGTTAGATTTCAACCATAGCTATCTTTTAATTAATAAATGTCACATCCTACAGCAGCTCGCGCCGAGAGTACTCTTTTATCAAGTGAGATCATTCTTATTGTCTCCATTCATTCACTATCCGTTTTAGGATGCTTACAAATACAAGGTGAATACCGATGCATCCTAGCCATCAGATAAATGCAATTTGTCAAGAAAAATGTATCTCTCTATTTCACATAACATAAAATGAATCCTGGATGCATTCACACAAACAACACTTAATTATCGCGATTCTCTTGCATTCATACCTGCGGAACGTATCCAACATCATTCTGCTACTAAACTTTTAGGCTGCCATCAGTCACAGTATAAGTAGCAAATATCGCGAGCTACGTGGTATTTTGGCGCCAAAAAACGTCAATTTGCATGTTCTGTCAATCAGGTTGCGCACAGGTGCGTATTTGAATTCTAAAAGATACCATGACACATAATAGAGGATATCCACCACCTAAATGTCTATTCAAAAGATCAATTACTGTTTAGTAACGTAAACCATACTAGTCTTAAAATTATATAAATTTGAAATATGACATTTGGAGGACAATATAAACAGATACAAAATCTTTAGAATCATGAAAGATCAATATTAATGATATAAATAGCCAGACTCCAGTCACAATCTAAAAAATAAAAATAATAAAAATATTAAACACAATGTAATTCAATACCATAAATATCTATAAATAATAAGACTCCAAAAATTGAATAAAAAACTGAATAAATACCATATATGACACAACAGATTAAAAAAAAGAGAGATCACTATAAAAAAGTACAGTATCCATAATTACTGTGAATACAAAAAAGTCTTTTATAGGTAAACTGCTAAATCAGTTTCACTGTTGAGACCATTTGGTGTCATGGTATTAAATTGAAACTGGACACAAATTTTCAGATTTTAGGTTCTGCGTCATCCAAAAACCAATGGTACACTGGAGAGGCGGTGATTTTAACAATTTACTTTTAAGAAATGAACAGAGGTTCATTTTTGAATTTAATACCATGACACCAAATGGTCTCAACAGTGAAACTGATTTAGCAGTTTACCTATAAAAGACTTTTTTGTATTCACAGTAATTATGGATACTGTACTTTTTTATAGTGATCTCTCTTTTTTTTAATCTGTTGTGTCATATATGGTATTTATTCAGTTTTTTATTCAATTTTTGGAGTCTTATTATTTATAGATATTTATGGTATTGAATTACATTGTGTTTAATATTTTTATTATTTTTATTTTTTAGATTGTGACTGGAGTCTGGTTATTTATATCATTAATATTGATCTTTCATGATTCTAAAGATTTTGTATCTGTTTATATTGTCCTCCAAATGTCATATTTCAAATTTATATAATTTTAAGACTAGTATGGTTTACGTTACTAAACAGTAATTGATCTTTTGAATAGACATTTAGGTGGTGGATATCCTCTATTATGTGTCATGGTATCTTTTAGAATTCAAATACGCACCTGTGCGCAACCTGATTGACAGAACATGCAAATTGACGTTTTTGGCGCCAAAATACCACGTAGCTCGCGATATTTGCTACTTATACTGTGACTGATGGCAGCCTAAAAGTTTAGTAGCAGAATGATGTTGGATACGTTCCGCAGGTATGAATGCAAGAGAATCGCGATAATTAAGTGTTGTTTGTGTGAATGCATCCAGGATTCATTTTATGTTATGTGAAATAGAGAGATACATTTTTCTTGACAAATTGCATTTATCTGATGGCTAGGATGCATCGGTATTCACCTTGTATTTGTAAGCATCCTAAAACGGATAGTGAATGAATGGAGACAATAAGAATGATCTCACTTGATAAAAGAGTACTCTCGGCGCGAGCTGCTGTAGGATGTGACATTTATTAATTAAAAGATAGCTATGGTTGAAATCTAACTGCACATTTATAATGATGTTGCATGTAGTCTTTTTGATTCACATTTTGAACTTACAAATATGCGCTAGTGTTCAACTTGTTATATGCTATGTATTTTTCACAGGTATCGTTACTTAGACTAATATTTCTAGCTTTTGCAGTTGTGAGCAATATGGTTGGTTTATTGAACATTTAGATAAGAATGGATGACAAGTGCGATGTGTGAGTGTTTTATTTTTTTAGAAGTATCCACTGTCAGGAAGTCTATGCACGAGTCCCACATACGGTAGTGAAGCACTTTTTGATTGATAATTATAATTGAAGTATGCATTAGTTTGCAGCAAGTTATGCTGAGACCCACAGCGGTAGTATCTGCCAAAACTACATATGTTTGTGTTGGATTGAGTGAGTGACCATTGCAATGTGTTAGTTTGTTTCAAAAAAAATACTGTAAGCATTTGTTGTTAAAAAATATTGTAAGCATTTGCTGCTGCAATATTTTGGTCTATTTATGATTTTAACTTATTAGTGAGTTATACTGATTAAAAAACTGTGGTGATATTTCAAAATACCTGCAGCTAATTAGTTAAATTCTATTAGAACATATTTATGAGTCAATTAAGAGATTTGGATGGGTTCTGTGTTATCCAATTTTATACAAATGTTGAGGTATTGTTCCAATGATATGGCATATTTACTTTTGATCTCCATATAGGAACTAATATTTGCTACAGTGTGACATGTGACAACAGCCCAGCAGGCATTTTTTCATATCCTGCCGATTGAAGTAAGATCTTTATTATATAATTAATGATGTATTATATACAGACTCCATTTTAGTATTTTTTTATTATGCATTCCAATGTGAATTAGTTAGCCTCTCTGGTTCCTTTGTGTTTTTGTTCCACTTTCTGTCTACACTTCTTTAATGTTTGCATATAATTGAGTTTTATTTATATTTATATATTATCCATGAGTTCATAGTTATTTATGTTGTAAAGTTCATATTTCTAAGTATGGTGTTTTTTGAATTTATTTTATTTATATATGTTTTTTGTTTTATGATTTGATAAGTATATTCATACATGTTTTACAGTATTCATGTTGTTAGTTTTTATACATGTATGTTTTTATGATTTGAGTTTGTACATGTATACATGTTTTTATGATTTCAATTTTTAATGCGCCATTGTGTAATTTGGATATTTATTGATATATTGTTTTGTTGTAGTTGCCCCTGAGGCAGCTCTATGAGCGAAACTCGGCCAGAGTCGGGCACATAATAAAGGGCTTTGTGTGATCATCCGATTCCTATTGTTTTTACTCTAACACATTTATTTATTTACAATAATTTGTATTCCATCTATTGTCAGGATATTATACATTACTTATTTGTTATACATTACTTATTTGTTGTCTAGAGATTTGTTTTATTTTGTATGCAAACCCAGAAATATCTGGATGGGCACAGTTTGGATTGAATTAGAGCCATTACAATGTTAGAAGCTTTTCAGTATCTTTTCTTCAAACTTCTTGATGCAAATTTGTCAGCATGTTTAAAATCTTCATCTTTATTGTGCCTTTATTATTTTTACATTCCCCGAGTGGCTCATGTACCTACTTTGAATTCAAATAGCATCTTTTAGTGACCTACAGGGAGGCACGGTTATAAATAAGCATTAGTTCTTATCATGTGACCTGTTTAAACCAATAAAACACAGCTGATCCTAGTTCTCTTGAATTTTAGAAGTTTAATAGTAAGAAAATATGAAACACTAGGTGCATTTCTAGTGATGGTAGCAGTTGCAATCTGTAGATGACCCATGAGTCTCTGGTACAATTTGGCTGATGGTCCCTGTCTTTATGAGCATCAAATTATATCCCCTGCCTTAAACAGATGGGGCTCTTCTTCAGCGCTCTGCCTGAATCTTTTGCCTGCTTTCTCTAAGACCTCTCTTGGATGCCATTGTATTTCTAGTAGTTGTTGCAAACAGTCTCTGACTACCTGGACTCTGAAGTGGGATTTCTCGACCTTGTGTGCTCATGGTTGAAAACCATAATTTGCCTTAAAGGAGCCTTCATGTTTGATGCCTGCCTTATGTTGTTAAAAGAAAACTCCACTGTAGGTAATAGCATCAGCCAATCATCTTACTTGAGATTACAATAGCATCTCCAATAGTAGATGGAGTTGTGTCAAGAGACTTCTTGTGAACTCCTGACAAAGTGAAGGGGAACTATGCTTCTCAATTTAAAACTATATTTAATGACATTGACTGCCCATGTAGTCTTAATATCTCCTTTAGAAACAGCTGGGATGTTATCCCTGTTGAGGGGAGCCTCCTGGCTGGAATAAGCAGCGGATTTCTGCAACTCCAACTTAATAATGGTTTAAGGATTTTTTCTCCAGGACCTTGTCCAAATGTTTTTTTAAACACAGTTACACTAATAGCTTTCATTACATCCTCTGTCAGTGAATTCCAGAGCTTAATTATGTGTTGAGTAAAAAAATGTTTTTTCTTATTAGTTTTAAATATGTCATTTAGTAACTTCATTGTGTGTCCCCTAGTCTTTGTACTCTTTGAAAGAGTAAAAGAGTAAACAACTGATTAATTTTTACTCATTATACTCCACTCATTATTTCATAGACCTCTATCATATCTCCCCTACTTTGAGAATAATTCCTTCTACAACGATTGCTATTTTGGTGGGGGGTGGGGGGGGGACCATTTGCAGTTGATCAGACCTCAGAAACCAAAATGATTTGAGTATGAATGAGTGGGTAACCTGCACATAGCAGCAGCTACTATTCATTAATAGAAGGCAAGGGATTACTACCTTTAACCAATGAGTCTTGATGCTTTTGATGCAACTGCAACATCACTCTCTGCTTCGATGGGGGGGGGGGGGGGGGGGTGAAGAAGAATTGGATTCAGAGACAACACAAGCCCTGACATTTTTACAGACCAGAGTACTGATGCACAGACATAAGGGAAAAACACACGACTGCTTCTATGACCATGCCATAAGCAAAGCATGTCAAGCATAAGGCTTGGGGATAATTGCATGGCGCGGCAGTTGCTACCCTTAAGAAAAACATGGGGGTAACCTGCATGGCACGGCAAATATTGCCATAAGAAGCTTGCTGGGAAGACTAGATGGACCAGTTTGTCCTTTTCTGCTGTCATTTATATGTTACTAAGTTACATTCGGGCCGATACAGTACAGTGCGCTCCGATAGAGCACACTGTTAACCTGCCATTGGACGCGCGTTTTCCCTTACCCCTTATTCAGTAAGGGGCGGAAAATGCGCGTCCAACCCACCGAACCTAATAGCACCCTCAACATGCAAATGCATGTTGATGGCCCTATTAGGTATTCGCGCGCAATTCAGTAAGTAAAATGTGCAGCCAATCCGCACATTTTACTTTCAGAAATTAGCGCCTACCCAAAGGTAGGCGCTAATTTCTTCGGGTACCGGGAAAGTGCACAGAAAAGCAGTAAAAACTGCTTTTCTGTGCACCCTCCGACTTAATATCATGGCGATATTAAGTCGGAGGTCCCGAAGGGTATAAAAAGAAAATAAATTTTGAAGTCGGCCGGCAGCTGTCGGGTCAAAAACCGGACGCTCAATTTTGCCGGTGTCCGGTTTCCGAGCCCGTGGCTGTCAGCGGGCTCGAGAACCGACGCCGGCAAAATTGAGCGTCAGCTGTCAAACCCGCTGACAGCCGCCGCTCCGGGCCAAAAGGAGGCGCTAGGGACACGCTAGTGTCTCTAGCGCCTCCTTTTGCCCGTTTCTACTGCTGGACCTAATTTAAATACTGAATCGCACGCACAGGCAAGTGGCCTGTGCACCCGCCGGGAGAGCAGACGTTCGCCCGCTCTCCCGCGGACTTTACTAAATCGGCCCAAATGTTCTTAATTACTACAGTACAGTTTTCATTTCATTCTCTTACCAAATGAGTTTGTAAACAAGTTCCATGTAGGTTTCAAACTGGAAAATAAACTATTTTTGTGCATCATAAAATGCATCTAAACTACTCAGCATTGTTTACCTCTAGTAGCACTACAGAAATGATGAGTAGATTTGAAACCAGTGTAGATTAATTATGGAGAAGGCTAAATAAGGACTGCAATTTGTTATGGATTGGAATAATTAATGTTTTTAAACACTGTAGCTGACTTAGTGATAAACATCAGGCTTCTCAGGTTGCCTTCTGGGCACATAAATGCTTAAATGGACATTTGGAGAAGCAAGTAGAGGGCTGATGTGCACAAAAAAGCATCCTATTTGGTCTGATATTTACTGCTAAACCAGACTGTAGTTGTAAACATTTTAAATCAATACCTATACTATACTTAAGGACCTATGTAGAAAAGCTTAGCATGGCAAAGGACAGCCTTTGGTCAGATGGTGCCATTTTAGATTATGGTACTAACAGGGCAGGAATTATTGGGGATCTCTCCTGCTTCCTTTTGATCACAGATATCAGGTAATCTGGGGGGAGACCCAACGGGTGGGGAAGAAGGGGACAAGCCTATGGGTGCACATTTTAAAAAGACTGGGAGGGTGGGCTTTGGAGGCCAACGGTGGGGTTAATTGATAGGGGTTGTGACATATGCTAGAGAATACAGTGGTGAATATTGACATGCCAGGTGGGGGAAGGGGCTTAGATTTGGCAACCTGGCCCTTAGGGCTTGTTATGAAGGGGAGCAGCATTCAATAGGTACTTGCAGCCCCTTTCAGATGGCAGCATCAGCGGGGTGAGGGAGGCCATGATCACACATTGCTGCTGCTGGCAATTCATATTCTTTGCCAGCCATAGACATGCACAATCCTGATGCATGGAATTTACTAAACTGATGCATTTAATGAATTCTACAGGAATTTTCTAGCAGCAGTTTTACCACAGCTTAGTAAATAGGCCCCGCAATACAATATGTTATTGTACAAGAGGAAGGGGGCTGTCTCCTCCTCATGAGCTGGACTGACTGATTTATAAAGTATATAGACAGCTTGAGACAGATAAAAGACAAGGTATGGTTTCAGGTGGCAATTGACCATAAAAACTGCATTGCCAGATAAATATTGTTGCTAGTTAAGTCAATGGAGAAAATAAGAAAAGGCTGAATATAACTGTTGAGATCTCAATGGATATCTAGCCTACCAAATTGAATGTTCCAACTAATAGAAACATAGAAATGACGGCAGAAGAAGACCAAACGGCCCATCCAGTCTGCCCAGCAAGCTTCACACATTTTTTCTCTCATACTTATCTGTTTCTCTTAGCTCTTGGTTCTATTTCCCTTCCACCCCCACCATTGAAATATCTAGCTTGATTAGTTAGGGGTAGTAACCGCCGCAATAAGCAAGCTACACCCATTCTTATTTGTTTTACCCAGACTATGTTATACAGTCCTTATTGGTTGTTTTTCTTCTCCCCTGCTGTTGAAGCAGGGAGCTATGCTGGAAATGCGTGATGTATCAGTCTTCTCCCATGCCGTTGAAGCAGAGAGCCATGCTGGATATGCATCGAAAGTGAAGTATCAGACACATTTGGTTTGGGGTAGTAACCGCCGTAACAAGCCAGCTACTCCCCGCTTTGTGAGTGCGAACCCTTTTTTTTCCTCCCCTGCCGTTGAAGCAGAGAACTATGCTGTATATGCATTGAAGGTGAAGCATCAGGCTTATTTGGTTTGGGGTAGTAACCGCCGTAACAAGCCAGCTACTCCCCTCTTTGTGAGTGTAAATCCATTTTTCCACATTTCCTCTTGCTGTTGAAGCTTAGAGCGATGTTGGAGTCACAGTAAGCATGTGTATGTTTATTGAATAAGGGTATTGACTCCAGGCAGTAGCCGTCATTCTGGCGAGTCACCCACTCTTCATTGGCGGCCTCTTGACTTTATAGATCCACAGTGTTTATCCCACGCCCCTTTGAAGTCCTTCACAGTTCTGGTCTTCACCACATCCTCCGGAAGGGCATTCCAGGCGTCCACCACCCTCTCCGTGAAGAAATACTTCCTGACATTGGTTCTGAATCTTCCTCCCTGGAGCTTCAAATCGTGACCCCTGGTTCTGCTGATTTTTTTCCTATGGAACAGGTTTGTCGTTGTCTTTGGATCATTAAAACCTTTCAAGTATCTGAAAGTCTGTATCATATCACCTCTGCTCCTCCTTTCCTCCAGGGTGTACATATTTAGATTCTTCAATCTCTCCTTGTACGTCATGCGATGAAGATCCTCCACCTTCCTGGTCGCTCTTCTCTGTACCGCTTCCATCTTGTCTTTGTCTTTTTGTAGATACGGTCTCCAGAACTGAACACAGTACTCCAGGTGAGGCCTCACCAAGGACCTGTACAAGGGAATAATCACTTCCCTTTTCTTACTCGATATTCCTCTCTCTATGCAGCCCAGCATTCTTCTGGCTTTTGCTATCGCCTTGTCGCATTGTTTCGCAGACTTCATATCATTAAACACTATCACCCCAAGGTCCCTCTCCTGCTCCGTGCACATCAGCTTTTCCCCCCCCATCGAATACAGTTCATTCGGATTTCCACTCCCCATATGCATGACTTTGCACTTCTTGGCATTGAATCTGAGCTGCCATATCTTCGACCACTCTTCCAGTTTCCTTAGATCCCGTCTCATTCTCTCCACTCCTTCCGGCGTGTCCACTCTGTTGCTGATCTTCGTGTCATCCGCAAAAAGACAAACCTTACCTTCTATCCCGTCTGCAATGTCGCTCACAAAGATATTGAACAGGACCGGTCCCAACACCGATCCTTGCGGTACACCACTTAAAACTGCTCTCTCTTCAGAGAAGGTTCCATTTACTATCACACATTGTCTTTTGTCTGTCAGCCAATTTGCAATCCAGGTCACCACCTCGGCCCTCACTCCTAAGCTTCTCGTTTTATTCACCAGTCTCCTGTGCAGAACCGTATCAAAAGCTTTGCTGAAATCCAAGTATATGATATCAAGCCCTCTTCCTCGATCCAATTCCTTGGTTACCCAGTCAAAAAAGTTAATCAGATTTGTCTGACAGGATCTTCCCCTGGTGAATCCATGTTGCCTCTGGTCCATCAATTCTCCGGACTGTAGATAGTTCACTATTCTCTCTTTCAGCAGTGACTCCATTACTTTTCCCACCACTGAAGTGAGGCTAACTGGTCTGTAGTTGCCAGCCTCCTCCCTGTTCCCACTCTTGTGAAGCGGGACCACCACCGCTCTTCTCCAATCACTCGGCACCACTCCCGTTTCTAGGGATCTATTGAACAGGTCACACAGCGGAGCTGCCAGAACATCTCTGAGCTCCCTCAATATCCTTGGATGAATCCCATCAGGCCCCATGGCTTTGTCCACTTTCAGGTTCTTTAGCTCTTCCCACACATTTTCTACTGTAAAAGGATTTTCATCCATTCCACTTCCCTCCAGTTTCTTGTTGTGTAGAGATGGTCCTTCTCCAGGGTCTTCTTTAGTGAACACAGAGCTGAAGTATTCGTTTAATATTTCTGCCATTTCTTCGTCTCTCTCCACACATTGATCATTACCACCTTTCAATTTCACTATACCACTTTGGACCTTTCTCTTTTCGCTGATGTATCTGAAAAATGTTTTGTCACCATTTTTTATCTCCTTGGCAATCCTCTCTTCTGCTTGACTTTTTGCCAACTTGATTAATTTCTTTGTCTCCCTCAGTTGATACAAATATTCTTCTTTGTGCTCTTCCCTTTGGGATCTTTTATATTTCTTGAATGCAGCTAGTGTGGGTTTGTGGCTCCCCCATTTGGGAGATGGAAAATGGTGTGCTGCCATGTTATATAAGCCTTAACCACCATTTCACGGTGCGGAATCCTGAGTTGACCCAGAGAACATGTCCATGGCAGCTCCCTGGTTTTGTTTATTTTTAGGGGGAAGGCCCCTGGGATCTCTTGAGTTGAAAGCTCTTTTCAGAGAGGAGACAGAGAGCTTTTATTAATTTAAGGACCATGTCTGGAAAATTTTTTCTCTTGAGAGTTTTTCCACTCTCCTTATCTCATATTTTTGGTTTTCCCAGTGTGTGAAGTTTTCTTTTAGATTTTATTGAGTGTCCTATTACTTAGGGACTCGGGTTTTTTAGTTCATATCCAAAGGAGGAGTACCTTTCATTGAGAGGAGACCAAAGAAGGTGATAATGCACTTGGTGAGTTGATAATGACCTTGGTGAGGCCTCACTTGGAGTACTGCTATCAGTTCTGGGGTCCATATCTCAAAAGTTACAAAGTCAGGATGGAGGTGGTCCAGAGAAGAGTGACCAAAAAGGTTTGAGGTCTGTGTGAGAAGACCTATGAGAAGAGGCTGAAGGATCTGAATAGGTATACACTGGAAGAGAGGATGTGCAGGAGAGATGATAACAGACCTTCAGATACCTGAAAGGTTTTAATGATGCACATTTGATAAACCTTTTGATGGAAAGAAATCAGTAGAACCTAGGGGTCACAAAATGAAACCCCAGGGAAGACGATTCAGAACCAACGTCAGGAAATATTTCTTTACAGAGAGCATGGTGGATGCCTGGAATGGCCTTTTGGAGGAGGTGGTGAAGATGAAAACAGTGAAAGAATTCAAAGGGGCATGGGATAAACACTATGGATCCCTAAAGGTTAGAGGATGGAAAAGAAGAAAAGAATGCATGGGTGTAACTTGTTGGTGTAGCAGTTATTACCCTTAACCTATAAGCCTTCATACACTTGATGCAATTCCAACATTGCTCTCTGCTTCAATGGCAAGGCGAAATGGGTAATTGGATTAAAAAAATAACCGAGGGCCCTGACTTTGACGGTGTGGGAAACCAATAAGCATGGGGGTAACCTACATGATGCAGCAGATACTACCATACGCTTGCTGGGCAGACTGGATGGACCATTTGGTCCTTTTCTGCTGTCATTTCTGTATTTCTATGTTTATGTATAGGAGGGATACACAAGAGTCATCCAAGGATAGAAAGAGTGAATTGAGGAAGAAGGAATCTACTCTGTGGTTCTCTGTCATGGCAAGGAGATAATGAGAGGAGAGAATAAGTATAGGAGAAGTAGAAGATTTGGAACTTTGTGAGGGAACACTATTAAATTGACTAAAGAGAAGCTACTTTTCAATTGGGATGGAGGTAACCCCACTACCCCAACTGAACAGGAGATTTATTAAATTTGTACAATTTGCATTTAAGGAATATCAGAAGAAATTAAAATAAACCTAAGCATCACAAATTTATTATAAGAGAGTTTTGGAACTTGTACATCATGTTTTCAGAATGTGAACTGTAAAGAACTTTTATCAACTATACCATTCATCAGTGAAAGTTATATTGGAAACAATGCCAGCTTCCAGACAGATTAATGCTGCTGTCTACATTTAACTGATCATCAGTGCTGTTTATAAGAACTTTACAGTGGGATTTGAGTAAATGCAATACACAGGGCCTAAAGGATTATTCTTCCTTCTCTTTCATTGTAGCTAGGAAATACAACAATTATGACACTTATCTGAATGTAATCTACTTTGAAATGCTGAAAAAAGTGTGAAAAGCAGAATATAAAAATCTAAAATAAATAAATAACGGTTATTACAGAGATTAAGAAAAGAAGACTGGTATGGTTTTATCATGTGGAAAGGCATTAGAAACACAGATGGAGGGGAAAAGACCTAGAGAAAGAGAAAAAAAAAAACCAAACACATAGATAAATAACATTCAACAAATTATCAAGACCTGGGACTCAAGCAAAAGAACCCCACTTGACCAGGCAGCATGTTGGAAACTAGCTAGTTCTGCAGATCCTGTATGAATGGAAAAGACACAGAGAGATGGATACTTTAAATTATTAATATTGAGAAGACTAAAACCACTTCTAGAACATCAAAACTACAGAACTGATCTTCAATATCTCATATTTACAAACGTAGACTATTGTAACACTTTACTTCTTGGTTTACCTGCCTCCACCATTAGACCACTTCAGGTACTACAGAACTCGGCAGCTAGAAAAAAGAAATTTGACTATATTACCCCAGTGTTGGTCTCGGCTTACTGGCTATCAATAAGCCGAGACCAACACTGGGGTAATATAGTCAAATTTCTTTTTTCTAGCTGCCGAGTTCTGTAGTACCTGAAGTGGTCTAATGGTGGAGGCAGGTAAACCAAGAAGTAAAGTGTTACAATAGTCTACGTTTGTAAATATGAGATATTGAAGATCAGTTCTGTAGTTTTGATGTTCTAGAAGTGGTTTTAGTCTTCTCAATATTAATAATTTAAAGTATCCATCTCTCTGTGTCTTTTCCATTCATACAAGGCCGCATGCATAATACACAATCTGAACTACGGAGAGCGAGCAGAATGGCTGGATTTTTCTCTGAAGCTACGTGTGCCTCAGAAGAACTTACGGTCTGCTAATGAGGGCCTACTGACAATTCCAACGATAAGGTCGGCTAGACTGAGCCAAGATAGAGAATGTGCAATGTTGATAGCGGGAGCCAAACTTTGAAACAATTTACCAACTGAACTGAGATTAACAGACAAGAAAAAATGTAAGGCCGACCTTAAAACATGGTTTTTCAGATGCATGTACACAGAGAATGGAATACAGGCTTAAATTCTTGCATATAGATTTTACACACAGGTTTAAAAGTATGTGCGTGGATTTTGAGCAGCAGGCAGATGTTGAATTGTTTATATCTTTTGTCTTTAATTATGTATTGTTCCTTATTTTTATATTTTATTGTTACTAGCTTTTTGATTTTTAGTATCCTGAGGCTAAGGATTAATATTAAAGAATAAAACCTTTTAACAGCTAATCTTTATTATTGTGCTTTTAATTTTTAGCTGTTCTCTTTTATTACTAAACGTATTTATTGTATTTCATTATTTGTTTTTAAATTGTAAACCACTGTGAAGGCAATGGCTAATGTGGCGGTATATAAAAAAAGCAAACTATAAACACAGGAGAAGAAGAAATGTAGATGGAGACATGATAAGTAGCTAAGAGATGCTCTTGCTTCAATTTTTTCCTCTCTCCTCCCCCCCCCCCCAAGATCTAACTTTTGACTTGAAAATTTCAGCGGCTATGTCATAAGTATATAATTGGGCACTCACATACCACCCTGCATGTAAACGCAATACCTACTCCCTGCAGTCACACACAGAAGACTGAAGGCCAGGTTCCATTCCAGAATCTTCAGGTCCTCAGAGCCAGCAGAGATACTGCTTCCTGCCCTCCTGTGAAATGCCACTGAGCTCAGGCAGCTCTGCCATTTTTAAGCCTCCTGCTGTCATTATGACCTCATTAGCAGGAGGGAGAGACCATCTGATGGAGGCAACCTATTTTCAAGACCCAGGCAGGGGGCAGGGGCCCTTAAAAGAAAGGCCATAGGTTCCCCTGTGACCTAAACACCACTACACCACTTACCTGCAGGTAGTCCACCTTGGTTCTGTTGCTTGACTTCCATTCCAGAATCTTCCGTCTTCTCAGAGCCAGCAGAGATGCTCACTGCTTGCTGGCCTCCTCTGAAATGCCTCTGAGCCCAGGCAGCTCTGCCTTTTATAAGCCTCCTGCTGTCATTATGACATTAGTAGGTGGGAAAGACCATCTGAGGCTGATGGAGACAGAGGAGGGATCTATTTTTCAAGACCCAGGAAGGGGGCAGGGGCCCTTAAAAGAAAGGCCATAGGTTCCCCTGTGACCTGAACACCACTACACCACTTACCTGCAGGTAGTCCACCTTGGTTCTGTTGCTTGACTTCCATTCCAGAAACATCAGGTCCTTCTGAGAACCAGAAGAGATGCTCACTGCTTCCTGCCCTCCTGTGAACTGCCACTGAGCCCAGGCAGCTCTGTCTTTTATAAGCCTCCTGCTTTCATTATGACATCATTAGCAGGTAGGAGAGACCATCTGAGGCTGATGGAGGCAGAGGAGGGATCTAGTTTCGACCCAGGAAGGGGCCCTTAAAAGAAAGGTCACAGGTTCCCCTCAACCCACTATTTACCACTTACCTGCAGGAAGTCCACCTTGGTTCTGTTGCTTGAGTCTGTTCCAGAATATTCAGGTCTGAGAGCAAGAGCCAGCTGAGATGCTCACTACTTGCTGCCCTCCTGTAAAATGCCACTGAGCCCAGGCAGCCCTGCCTTTTATAAGCCTCCTGCTGTCATTATGACCTCATTAGTAGGTGGGAGAGACCATCTGAGGCTGATGGAGGCAAAGGAAGGATCTATTTTCAAGACCCAGGAAGGGGGAAGGGCCCTTAAAAGAAAGGCCAGGTTGCCCTGTGACCTAAACCCACTCTTCACCACTACATCACTTACCTGCAGGTAGTCCACCTTGGTTCTATTGCTTGAGTTTCATTCCATTTCAGAATCTTCAGGTCCTTCAGTCTCCTGAGAGCCAAAGCCAGCAGAGATGCTCACTGCTTGCTGCCCTCCTGTGAAATGCCACTGAGCCCAGGCAGCTCTGCCTTTTATAAGCCTGATGCTGTCATTATGACCTCATTAGCAGGTGGGAGAGATCATCTGAGGCTGATGCAGAGGAGGGGGCAGGGGCCCTTAAAAGAAAGGCCACAGGTTCTCCTGCGACCTAAACCCACTCACCACTACACCACTTACCTGCAGGTAGTCCACCTTGGTTCTGTTGCTTGAGTTCTTCCAGAATCTTCAGTCTTCTCAGAGTCGGCAGAGATGCTCACTGCTTGCTACCCTCTGAAATGCCTCTAAGCCCAGGCAGCTCTGCCTTTTAGAAGCCTCCTGCTGTCATGATGACCTCATTAGTAGGTGGGAAAGACCATCTGAGGCTGATGGAGTCAGAGGAGGGACCTATTTTCAAGATCCTGGAAAGGGGCTGGCACCCTTAAAAGTAAGTCCACAGGTTCCCCATGACCAAAACCACCACTTACCTGCAGGTAGTCCACCTTGGTTCTGTTGCTTGAGTTCCATTCCATAATCATCAGATCCTTCAGTCTTCTGAGAGCCAGAGCCAGCAGAGATGCTGTTTGCTGCCCTGTGAAATGCCACTGAGCCCAGGCAGCCCTGCCTTTTATAAGCCTCCTGCTGTCATTATGACCTCATTAGCAGGTGGGATAGACCATCTGAGGCTGATGGAGTCAGAGGAGGGACCTATTTTCAAGATCCTGGAAAGGGGCTGGCACCCTTAAAAGTAAGTCCACAGGTTCCCCATGACCAAAACCACCACTTACCTGCAGGTATTCCACCTTGGTTCTGTTGCTTGAGTTCCATTCCAGAATCTTCAGGTCCTGCAGAGAGTCAGAGCCAGCAGAGATGCTCACTGCTTGCTGCCCTCCTGTGAAATGCCACTGAGCCCAGGCAGCCCTGCCTTTTATAAGCCTCCTGCTGTCCGTATGACCTCATTAGCAGGTGGGAGAGACCATCTGAGGCTGATGGAGGCACAGGAGGGACCTATTTTCAAGACCCAGGAAGGGGGCAGGGGCCGTTAAAAGAAAGGCCACAGGTTCCCCTAAACCAACTCTTCACCACTTACCTGGAGGTAGTCCATTTTGGTTCTGTTCCAGAATCTTCCAGAGAGCCAGAGCCAGCAGAGATGCTCATTGCTTGCTGCCCTCCAGATTCCCCTAAACCTGCAGGCAGAGCTGCCTGGGCTCAGTGAAATGCCACTGAGCCCAGGCAGCTCTGCCTTTTATAAGCCTCCTGCTGTCATTATGACCTCATTAGCAGGTGGGAGAGACCATCTGAGGCTGATGGAGGCAGAGGAGGGACCTATTTTCAAGACCCAGGAAGGGGGCAGGGGACCTTAAGAAAAAAAGGGCCACAGGTTCCCCTGTGAACAAAGCCCACTCTTTATCCCTACACCACTTACCTGCAGGTAGTCCGCCTTGGTTCTTAGTCCCATTCCAGAAACTTCAGGTCCTGAGAGCCAGCCAGCAGAGATGCTCACTGCCCTCCTGTGAAATGCCACTGAGCCCAGGCAGCTCTGCCTTTTATAAGCCTCCTGCTGTCATTATGACCTCATTAGTCGGGGGGAGAGACCATCTAATGGAGGCAGAGGGACCTATTTTCAAGACCCAAGAAAGGGTCCTTAAAAGAAAGGCCACAGTTTCCCCTAAATCCACTCTTCACCACTTACCTGCAGGTAGTCTACCTTGGTTCCTTTGCTTGAGTTCTGTTTCAGATTCTTCAGGTTCTTCAGAGAGCCAGAGCCAGCAGAGATGCTCACTGCTTGCTGCCCTCCTGTGAAATGCCACTGAGCCCAGGCAGCTCTGCCTTTTATAAGCCTCCTGCTGTCATTATGACCTCATTAGCAGGTGGGAGAGACCATCTGAGGCTGATGGAGGCAGAGGAGGAACCTATTTTCAAGACCCAGGAAGGGTGCCTTAAAAGAAAGGCCACACGTTCCCCTAAACCCACTCTTCACCACTTACCTGCAGGTAGTCCACCTTGGTTCTGTTGCTCGAGTTCCATTCCAGAATCCAGGTCCAGAGAGCCAGAGCCAGCAGAGATGCTCACTGCTTTCTGCCCTCCTTTGAAATGCCACTAAGCCCAGGCAGCTCTGCCTTTTATAAGCCTCCTGCTGTCATTATGACCTCATTAGCAGGTGGGAGAGACCATCTGAAGCTGATGAAGGCAGAGAAGGGACCCCTAAAAGAAAGGCTACAGGTTCCCCTAAACCCACTTCACCACTTACCTGCAGGTAGTCCACCTTGGTTCTGTTGCTTGAGTTCCATTCCAGAATCTTCAGGTCCTTCAGTCTGAGAGCCAGAGCCAGCAGAGGTGCTTACTGCTTGCTTCCCTCCTGTGAAATGCCACTGAGCCAAGGCAGTTCTGCCTTTTATAAGCCTCCTGCTGTCATTATGACCTCATTAGCAGGTGGGAGAAACCCTCTAAGGCTGATGGATGCAGTGGAGGAGACTATATTTCAAGGCAAGGTAAGGGGGCAGGGGTGGCCGAATGTTGCCCTACCTCAAAAGGAGAACAAAAAGGGAATGACTTTCCCCAGCACACTCTAGTGGGAGAAGCAGAGACTAGTTGTAATAAGGCAAGGGAAGGGGGGAGGGCCTTAACAGAAAGAGGCCACAGGTTCCCCTGTGACCTAAACCCACTCTTCACCACTTACCTGCAGGTAGTCCTCCTTGGTTCTGTTTCTTGAGTTCCATTCTAGAATCTTCAGGTCCTTCAGTCTTCTGAGAGCCAAAGCCAGCTGAGATGCTCACTGCTTGCTGCCCTCCTGTGAAATGCCACTGAGCCCAGGCAGCTCTGCCTTTTATAAGCCTACTGCTGTCATTATGACCTCATTTGCAGGTGGGAGAGACCATCTGAGGCTGATGGAGGCAGAGGAGGGACCTATTTTCAAGACCCAGGACTGAGGCAGGGGCCCTTAAAAGAAAGGCCACATGTTCCCCTAAACCCACACTTCACCACTTACCTGCAGGTAGTCCACCTTGGTTCTCTTGCTTGAGTTCCATTCCAGAATCTTCAGGTCCTGCAGAGAGCCAGAACCAGCAGAGATGCTCACTGCTTGCTGCCCTCCTTTGAAATGCCACTGAGCCCAGGCAGTTCTGCCTTTTATAAGTCTCCTGATGTTATTATGTCCTCATTAGCAGGTCAGAGAGACCATCTGAGGCAGATGCAGAGGAGGAGACTATTTTTCAAGACCAGGTAAAGGGGCAGGGGTGGCCAAAGTTGCCCTACCTCAAAAAGAAAACAAAAAGGGAATTTCTTTCCCCCGGCACACTCTAGTGCGTGCACCAGAGACTCGTTGTAATAAGGCAACGGCAGGGGAGGGGGGGCGAGACGGCCTTAAAAGAAAGAGGCCACCAGTTCCCCTGTGACCTAAACCCACTCTTCACCACTACACCACTTACCTGCAGGTAGTCCACCTTGGTTCTATTAAGCAATAGCCATTCTTCAGGTCCTTCAGTCTCCTGAGAGCCAGAGCCAGCAGAGATGCTCACTGCTTGCTGACCTCCTGTGAAATGCCACTGAGCCCAGGCAGCTCTGCTTTTTATAAGCCTCCTGCTGTCATTATGACCTCATTAGCAGGTGGGGGAGACCATCTAAGGCTGATGGATGGAGAGGAGGAGACTATTTTTCAAGGCTGGCTCAGGGGGCGGGGCTAGCCAAATGTTGCCCTACTTCGAAAGGAGAACAAAAAGGGAATGTCTTTCCCCCGGCACACTCTAGTGGGAGCACCAGGTTCCCCTGTGACCTAAACCCACTCTTCACTACTTACCTGCAGGTAGTCCTCCTTGGTTCTGTTGCTTGAATTCCATTCTAGAATCTTCAGGTCCTTCAGTCTTCTGAGAGCCAAAGCCAGCAGAGATGCTCACTGCTTGCTGCCCTCCTGTGAAATGCCACTGAGCCCAGGCAGCTCTGCCTTTTATAAGCCTCCTGCTGTCATTATGACCTAATTAGCAGGTGGGAGAGACCACCTGGGGCTGATGGAGGCAGATGAGGGACCTATTTTCAAGATCCAGGAAGGGGGCAGGGCCCCTGTGACAGGAGCCAGAGCCAGATAATAAAGCTCAGAATCCCCTGTCTTCTCACTACTACTATTATTGGCTCATTAGTATGTACCTTACTTCAATATTTTTATGTTTATACCTACCAACTAAAATGACATTGTTTTATGCCATTTGCATATCTAGACAAAGCCTTCATTGTAATACGATATAATGATATTGGATAACCATATAACTCTATATGGGTGGGTAATGGAAAGCAAATGATATCAGCATATTATGTAGACTTGCTGACTTTAATTCTTTTTCCTACTGAGGTTAACATCCAAATCCAAAAACCATTTTATGCTTTTAAAGACCAATTTCTCATTCTTTATGCTGATATTTGAAATATGCCCCTTGCTATTGCTGTCACTGTCTATATTTTTTAACCTGAAAGTATCTTTCATGTCTTCAAATTGAATCTCTCCATCTTCTGTAAATGAAGCAGAGCATTTGTCTGCATATCAGTGCAGCAGTGAGATTATGTTGAGAGAAGCTCCATAGAAATAACTGTGTCTTCATTGTTAACTCCATCCACAGTACATGTCTGGCTGAAGCAGCTGTTTTTTTGGCAAGCACAGGAATAGACTAATTGGATTTTCTATTTTGCATTACTTCATTGTAGAATGCTAGCAGGCTTAGAGGATTCAGACTAATAAAATGTGTAATGTTATATGATTACCTCATGTCAATGACTTAATCCCGGACTTAATGCCGTTTTTCTCCAGATGGAAGAACATACCATCATCTCCCAAAATATTAAACCAATCTCACCCTGGATTGTTAGTTGGGCAGCACTAAAGTGAAACTGCTCATCAAATTCTCCACTGTTCAGAAAATGGCTTTGCTCTAGATGTTGTCAGGCTTGGCAGAATTGCAAAGCCAAGTCTTTCCTTTTATTGCCCTCTGTTCATTGTAACCTAATAAATAAACAAATGAAATTTTCTGCGTTAGTGTGGCCTCATATATTAATGAGAAGAAAAGCTCAGTACAGTCTATTTTATGGGATTATATTTTAGGGTATTATTTTTGTTTCATATTGATGCATTTATTTGTTGTTACCTCCCGTCATTAAAACTATTTAACACATAATGTGAATTCCATCTGCCCCCCAAAAAAGCAGCTGTCAAAATTTAATCATTCATTGATGACACAGTGATATATCTTCATCCATTCCAGCAGGCATACGGGGTACTTTTCAGCCAGTTGTAAGGTCTGCAGGTACTTTTTAGCCTCAGACTTTATAGTAAATTTCAAAGCAAAAAGCACAAACATACTTTTATTTTGAAAATTATCCTTGGAAAACTACCCATATACAGTCACACCTGATAATGTGTACGGGTAATTTCCCCAATAGAATTTGCAAGCACTCTTTTTAAAGTTAAAAAGTAGATATATATCTATATAGGCAAGTCCAGTTCTCTCCCAAAATACATCTATGAGTAATAGTACCTATGTATAGTTTATACAAGCATAATTCTGTTTGCATATCAGATAGGCAATTTACAAGAGGATATTTACCTTCCTAAATGCTTTTTAAAATTATTCTCCATATGAGGGGACAATGTGACAAAACATAAGGAATAGACAAATTATTTCTTCATTCATCAGCAATTAACAAAAAGCATTTGCACATGCAGCAAGTCCAGTAACATTCTCCTTGTCACAATCATCAATACTAGAAAGTATATCAGGAGTTAATGGGATAAACCACATGCATAAAGTGCACCATACAAATACATTGCTATTTGCCACTGGGAGTACTGTACATAGCTACACTTATCTTTTCTACAAGTGTCAAGAATAGGAAATATGTACATTACAGAACAGAGGCAACATTAGGTAGAATAGGCAACATCAAGATAGCAAGAGCAATGGGAGCCAAGAATGCATTCCCCCCATACCCTTTTCTGCAAGTGATTATACTAATTGGAGATTCTAGGGAAATAAGTATTTTCTAAAAAACAAACTAAACACTGCTAGAGAAAAAGGCAATGGTTTCATCTCAACAAATAGATTTTCCTGTTGCCCTTTCTTCAGATAGATATTCTCAGTTTTCACAACATAGAGATACCCTAAATCTGCATTGTGACCACTTTATTAACAATATTTGTAGTCACCAGAATCAAAACAATTCAATGTCTTTGGTAATCTCATTCTGCAAGAACAAGATATCAAATAACACATGACATTGTAACTGAAGTTACCTGCACATTTACAAATGGAAACATGACAAATAGAGTATTTTGACCTTATCCTTTTGCAAAAACATGATTACTGCAAAGAATCTAGAAAGTGGAAGTGGCAACCCAATAGCTAAAATACAGCTCTAATGTTAGAGATGATGCCAGCACAACAAGTGATGGCAAGAGAAGGCCTAGTCAATCCATGCTGAAAGAGTGCACTCAAATGGGACAGCTTAAGGACCATGGCAACAAAGTTCTAGAGAAGGCCCAGACAGTCCATGTTGAAAGTGTGTACTCAGATGGGACAGCCTAAGGCAGGGCTTTCCAAACCTGTCCTGGGGACCCCACAGCCAGTCAAGTTTTCAGGATATCCACAATGAATATGCATGAGATTCATTTGCATACCATGGAGACTCAGTATATGCAAATTTATCTCATGCATATTCATTGTGGATATCCTGAAAACATGACTGGCTGTGGGGTCCCCAGGACAGATTAGGGAAGCCCTGGCCTAAGGGCCATTGTAGCAAAGCTCAAGAGAAGGCCCAGACAGTCAATGTTGAAGGAGTGCACTCAAATGGGACAGCCTAAGAGCCATGGCAGCAAAGTTTAAGTAGCAGGTAGCAGACCTGAACTGGAGAGTGAAGCATGGAGGCAGCAGGACCAGGACCGGAGAGTGCAGCAAGGAAGGAAGCAGGATCAGGACCGGAGAATGCAGAATGGAGGCAGGTGCCCCAGAAGATGAGACAGCAGCATGGAGCCAGCAGCAGGATTAGATGAGAAGAGACACCAGCAGCAGGACCAGGAGATGAGAAATGATGAGAAGAGACACCAGCAGGACCATGACTGGAGACCGCATCAAGGAGGCAGGACCACAGGCAGAGCATAGAGGAGGGCATAACAAGTAAGCAGCAGGACAGCACAGGCAGACAGTAGACCATCCACATCAGCAAGCCAGCATAGGATCTCTGTAGTCAGTACAGGCCCAGCAGTCGTCTTCCATCTAGCCAGCACAGGAACTCTGTAGACAGGATGAGCCCAGCAGTCTTCTTCCATTTAGCTGGCACAGGTACTCTGTAGACAGAATGGGCCCAGCAGTCCTCTTTCATCTAGCAGGCTCAGAAACTCTAGTCAGGATGGACCCAGCAGTCACTACACACAGATAAAGACAAGAGACAAAGGTACAGGAAAACAAATGAAAACACAAAACAGGACAAGTCACTCAGGTAATCGCAAAATAATTCCTCCTAAACTCCAACTAAGCAACAAATCTCCTCTCCTCTCTCTCCACACACCCTCAGAGGCAGCTGCAGGAAGCAGGTATATATATAAACAAAGAAAATAACACACCAGATTTAAAATAATGCGCAATACAATGTGTTAATGCGGCGTGCAATGAGATAAAGTATCACGAATTGTGAAACTTATATGTGATGCAATATATCAGTAATTTCCCTAACCATGCCCATCTTTTTATCGCAGGATGCTAACGCGTTATGTTTCTGCTTTATTTACAGCATTTTGATTAATCTAGGCCTTTCTCAGCTATATTCAAAGCTGGCTAAGCAGTGCTAGAAAAAAATATACAGGTAAGTGGGCCCCTGGTCCAGTCTCTCATCCCCATTGCAGTGAAATCATTACCAGCCCAGTCAGCCGATTCCCCCTACCCCCCCTCCAAAACGAATGTTCATGGTTATAGGCCTAGTAATCACAGGTCTGCAACAAAAAAGCCACCCTCTCACATCATCCACTCCATCACCCCCATTGTAACTATCTCGCCCTGCCCAGACCCCTCCAATCCATTTACTGCAACTGGGAGCTTGTAACTAGTGTCTGGCTTCTGATGCATCCAGTAATTGCTCTGACAACTATCTGAATTCAGCCTAGGAACACCCCTGAAAATGCCTACCATTTAACCAGATACATTTTTTCCAGATAAATGGCCACAATATGCAAGCCTTGGCATTTATCCGGACAGCTTTTGAGTTATCCGGATAAATGCCTTTGAATAACGACCTTATAGTGTTTAGAACATAGTTGCAATCAAATAATTCTTAAAAAGTGAGCTTTCCTACAATCTGGAAAGCACATTAGGAACTCTGCTTCATTAAGTACAGAATCTGTCATGTATATACTCCATAGTCTTTTAGGGTAGAGGTTCCAAAACCTGTCTTGGGGGATCCCAGCCAGTTGAGTTTTCAGGCTATCTACACTGAATGTGCATGAGATAAATTTACAGATACAGTAGTGAGATAGAGAACCATGATGATGTAATAATTGATAAGAAAAATATGGGACAGTGTATTTCTTTGTTGGTTTTTTCCTTTTCTTAGATCTCCCCCTGTAGTGGTCTAAGGATTCCAAAATATGTTTTTATGGAGATTTTCTTATATTCTTTGTTAGGATATTTTTCTTTTGGTGTGAGATTTTTTTTACTTGTAATGTTGAAATTTGAATAAATTAAAAAAAAAAAAAAAAGAGTCAAAGGAGACACGGGAAGGCCAAAATAAGAGCAATAATAAAGAAAAAAGTCAAAAAGAGCAAACCCCACCCCCCCAAAAAAAATATTACAAACATTGCTCCAAAACAGAGCTAGAAAGGAAAAAAAAAAATACGTACGAAGGAACACAAAGCATGAAGGGGCAGATTGTTCGTGCACCAGGTGCGAACAAAAGTATGCTGGATTTTATAAGATACGCGCGTAGCCGCGTGTATCTTCTAAAATCTGGGGTCGGCGCGCGCAAGGGGGTGCACATTTGTGCAACTAGCGCATGCCGAGCCCTACACGCGGTGCCCTCTGAGGCCGCTCTGACATCGGAGCGGCCTCAGAGGGAATTTTCCTTCTACCCCCCCCCCCCCCCCCCGCACCTTCCCCTCCCTTCCTCTACCTAAACCATCCCCCCGGCCCTATCTAACCCTTCCCCCTACCTTTGTTGGCAAAGTTACGCCGGCCGGAGGTAGATCTAACTTTGCGCGCGCCAGCGGGCTGCTGGCGCACCATCACCCAACCTGGGGGCTGGTCAGAGGCCTCGACCACTCCCCTGGCCGGCACCACGCCCCCGACACGCCCCGGAACGCCCCAAAAATCGCACCGCCCACTCGGGAAGCCTCCGACACGCCCCCCTTGCGAAGCCCCGGGACTTACGCTCGTCCCGGGGCTTGCGCGCGCCGCCGAGCCTATGTAAAATAGGCTCGGCACGCGCAGGGGGCTTTTAAAAGGGTTACACGCATAACTTATGCACGTAACCCTTTTAAAATCCGGCCGAAAGGAAACTAAAACAAAGAATAACAGAGCTATAGTAAGTAAAGAGAAAACAAAAGCAACAGCAAAAGCAGAATTTTTTTTCTGCTAAAAATTTTGTCTGATATCCAAATTTACTAATTTTTTTTCACTCTTATTCCACTTATATAGATGAATCAGCTTCCCCCAGTTGGTTGGATCCCACTGTTTGGCAGCAATCTCTGCATACTTCCCCCTAGATTCATCAAAATGCAATAAGACTACTTCAGTGTTCTCTCGCCCTAGCTTGATAATACCTTGGTAGAGAGTCCATCAAGCTAGGGCAAGAGAACATTGTAGAAATCTCATTTATGTGTGACTTTCCTCACTCCAAATGACGTCAAATCTTCACCGAAGTGTACTGTGCTGTTCCTACGTCTCACTCTGCATGTAAAACTGGCCCTAAAACCCTACACCACCACCAAAACCTCACCTCGAGTTACCAGCTGGCCCTCCTATAGCAGAATAAATAGTTGTGTGCCACCCCAGAGGCATTCTCTTTCTCCCTTTCCCTCGCCTCTCGCCCTCCTCTCCACTCTCCCTCTCTCCCTCTCTCCCTCTCCCCAAAAATGCCCAAAACAGAATTTGCAATATTTATCACAAATCGTGTTATGGCCGTTTCGGGCATATCACACAGCTTAACGTCAGGAAAAAAGGTGTAGTTATTTCTGGCATTAAAAGCGTGCGATAGTGTGTGTTACACTATCGCACTGTTCAATAATGCCCATTTTCATTAAACCTGCCCAAGCCCCTCCCCAATTCCATGCTTTAGAATAAACTTGCCAAATTTGCATTCACTCCATGCGCTGCAATAACCATCGCATGCGTTATGACGTTATCGTGGGCGTTAACCCCATAATGCACTTTGATGAATGACCCTGTTAGAACTCAAGGTTCCATCCTCTCTCTCACTTTCACTCTTTCTTTCTCCCTCTCCCTTTCTCCCTCCCATTGACTCATTCTCTCTTTCATACTTTTCTCTGCCTACCTCATATAGGATCACTTTCAAACAAATTTGTGGTGACATATATGCATGTATAACCCACATGTATGATTAGAGGTGTGTTCTATAAAATATGAATATCTTTACCCCTCAACATATGTGCTTATGTAGGTTTATGTGCAAATATATGGAATATATTGAGTGCAAATATATGGAATATATTGAAACTATGTATATCAATGCATTGAATGCATGTACTTTTCCTACCAATATAAAAAATATAGATAAGTATATTTTACACATGAAAGTAAAGTAGGATTTACTCACATAAGTCAGCCAATTTTATACGTCGGTTTATTTATTTATTTACTTTTATTTAAGATCTTTTGTATACCACCTATACAAATATTTTTCGTAGGTCTAAGCGGTTCACAGTAAAATAAACATACATAATTCAAAGAAAAGGAATGTGAACTCTGTTGCCAGAGGATGTGGTTAGTGCAGTTAGTGTAGCTGGGTTCAGAAAAGGTTTGGATAAGTTATTGGAGAAGAAGTCCATTAACAGCTATTAATCAAGTTTACTTAGGGGCTGATTTTAAAAGGCCTGTGCGCATAAATCCTTCCCGGATTTACGCGTGCAGGGCCCTCGCGCGCAAGTCCCGGGGCTTTCGAAAAGTGGCAGGAGGGGGCGTGTCCGGGGCGTTCCCGAAACGACGCGGCATTTCGGCGGCGTGCCATGGCATTTCGGGGGCGGGTCCGGGGGCGTGGCGCCGGCCCGGGGGCGTGGTCGAGGCCTCCGGACTAGCCCCCAGGACTGGAGGACGGAGCGGGGCTGCCGGCTGGCGCGCGTAAAGTTAGGGGGGGTTTAGATATGGCCGGGGGGGTGGGTTAGGTAGGGGAAGGGAGGGGAAGGTGGGGGTAGGGCAAAGGAAAGTTCCCTCCGAGGCCGCTCCGATTTCGGAGCGGCCTCGGAGGGAACAGGCAGCGCGCGCTGGGCTCGGCATGCGCAGATTGCACAAATGTGCACCCCCTTGCGCGCGCCGACCCCGGATTTTATAAGATACGCGCGGCTACGCGCGTATCTTATAAAATCCAGCGTACTTTTGTTCGCACCTGGTGCGCGAACAAAAGTACGCGATCGCGTATTTTTTAAAGATCTACCCCTTAGGGAATAGCCACTGCTATTAATTGCATCAGTAGCATGGGATCTTCTTAGAGTTTGGGTACTTGCCAGGTTCTTATGGCCTGGTTTGGCCTCTGTTGGAAACAGGATGCTGGGCTTGATCGACCCTTGATCTGACCCAGCATGGCAATTTCTTATGTTCTTATGTTCTTAACCAGTTTACCAATGAGTCCACCAGTTCACCTATTCCTTCTGCAGGTCATTGAGACCTTCCTGGTTCTTCAGCCTGAACGCCCCTGCAATTCACCCAAAACTCACAGCCTGTCAATACTACACAATAAACAGATATGCTAGATAATTAGCAGATGTAAAAAATTTTAAGCTGGCAAATGCATGCGTCTTTTAAAATAGTATTTAGGGGTACATTTTATAAAAAAGCGCGAGCGCGTACTTTTGTTCGCGCAGCAGGCGCAAACAAAAGTACGCTGGATTTTATAAGATACGCACGTATCTTATAAAATCCGGGGTTGGAGTGCGCAAGGGGGTGCATGCACGCACCGAGCCCTGGTGCGCTGCCCGTTCCCTCCACCTCCCCCACCTTCCCCTCCCTTCCCCTATCTAACCCACCACCCCAGCCCTATCTACACCCCCCCATCTTTATTCCCAAAGTTACGCCTGCTCGCCAGCTGCCGGCGCGCCAGGTTCCGGTCCGGGGGTTGGTCCGGATGCCGCGGCCATGCCCTAGGAACACCCCTGGACCGGAACCATGCCCACGGCCACACCCCCAGAACGCCTCCAGATGACGCACCGCTGCGACACCCCGCCCCCCCGATATGCCCCCGACACACACCTCCAGGAAAGCCCTGGAACTTACGCGCATCCCGGGGCTTGCACGCGCCGCCGAGCCTATGCAAAATAGGCTCAGCATGCACAGGGGTGGTTTGAGGTAGGTTTTCGGGGATTACGCGCGTAACCCTTTGAAAATCTACCTCTTATTGCGTGTAAGTTTTGGCCGCACCCTGAAATGCCCCAGACTACCCCTTTTTTATGCAATGATATGTGCTTGCATATATTCTAATTTTATAAAATTCAGACTACGTGAATATTCTGTATAGGCAAATTTTTGTCTGTGTAAAGTTTTGAACATTTACCACATAGTGTTTAAGACTGAAGTCTGTGTGTACAAAGGCTTAAAGGCTGCTTCTATTCTCTTTTACAGGCATGTAACTAGAATACTAATGAGGCGTTTTATTTTATGTTCCTTTTATATTGATTTTAAATTTGAATTTTTATTTCTTTTTATGTGTTTTGATATATTATCTCTGATTTTTTCTGGTAATTTTAATACTTTCTGGTTATGTTTTATTATATTTATTGTAAACCGCTGTGATTATTTAGTTGAACAGCGGTATATAAATACACACAGATTTCATTCATAATTTCCAAAGCGGAGTTATACGTGTAAATCTGCTTTGAAAATGAGCAGGTATGTGCGAACATTTGCATGGCACACACACACACATAATTGTACTTTACGCAAGTAAATGGGCTTTTGAAAATTGCTAGAGTATATGCCATTGAATTGCCTGTAGGATTTACATGTGTAAGTGCACTTTAATTGAGTAAATGGCTTTTAAAAATGACTATGATAGAAGTTACATTTACATGTGTAACTCCTTTTGAAAATTCATCTGTAGCAATTTTCAAAAACCCACTTACATAGGTAAAGTGCATTTACATGTGTAAAACCCATTTTTAAGTGTGTAAATGCTTTTGAAATTCAGACCCATACTCCAGATTTTAGAAACTATGCACGTAAATAGTTTCCCCATCCTAACTCCATCTCTGGGAACATCTCTTTCAAGTATGCATGAAAGTACATGTGAAATTGCTTCTGTGTGGACTTGCACATGCAGCAACCCCAGTGATCATTTTTAAAAGGACTATATACATGTATAAAACAGCATTTTATATGCATATATGCATCTGAAAATTCAGGCCATAGTTTATTAGTGCAGAAGCAGGGCCAGCAGTTTGCCCCAGATAATTAGCCAGTTCCAGAGAGAGCAATAGTGAATTTTCACCTTGAATTAGATTGTAGGCATGTGCATCCATTTTTTACGAATTAGACAATGTCAGTGATATTGTCTAAATCGTAATGGATTGGATGTGCTGAAATGTTTGCCGAAAGTTTGGCAAAATTCATATTTCGTGATAGTGCGCACTAACGGAGTTACTGTGCACTAAATATCTGTTAGTGCGCAGTAATACAAATTAGTGCACACTGTTTTTCTAGCTAACGAACTCCTCTAAATTGATACTTTTTACTTTTTAAGTTGCATTTTTTAGTGTACACTAACAGTCACAGTCCCCTAATATGGGGAAGGCCATCCACAGCAGGATCCATGCATGAAGGGCTGGGTCAAATGGCCCTATACCTGGAAAGATGTCTAGGTAGCCATCACATGGGCAAGGCCTGGGCCACACAGGATGATGATGTCAGAATTTTCTGTCTCTGACACCCCCCCCCCCCCATACACACATTAGAGATGTGAATCGGAACCGGAATCGGTTCGGATTCCGGTTCGATTCACATGTGGTGTTTTTTTTCATCGGGCCCAATCGCGGTTTTGTTTATCGGCTGCGCCCGAGCCGATAAACAAAAAACCCACCCCGACCCTTTAAAACTAATACCTTAGCTTCCCCCACCCTCCCGACCCCCCAAAAAACTTTTTACAGGTACCTGGTGGTCAGCCCCTGTCACATGGTAGGAGCACAAGATGGTGCCGGCCATCCAGTGCTCCTACCATGTGACAGGATCCGGCCAATGGCACGGATACCCTTTCACATGGTAAGGGCAAAGGGCCATCGGCGCCATTTTGATTAGTGGCAGCCGACGGCCCAGGAGCAGAAGATAGCTCCAGGGACCCCCATTGGACCACCAGGTACCTGTAAAACGTTTTTGGGGGGGTCGGGAGGTTGGGGGAAGCTAAGGTATTAGTTTTAAAGGGTCAGGGTGGGTTTAGGGGTTATTTTTGTGTGCCGTTTTTCCTGCCCTCCCCCAAAATGATGAGAACCCCCACGATCAATATCATGGGGTTTTCCTATCGTTTTGGGGGAGCCCCCAATTTCTGATGATTTTCAAAATATCGTCCGATATTTTCAATCGTCCGAAGCCCGATTCACATCCCTAACACACACCCTCCTGTGATAACAGCAGGCTGGCATGGCATGGGAAGACACATGCCATGCTTGTACACATTGCTCAGCACCACGCATTTTCATAGTCGGGAGCAGAACTGCCTTTCCCAGGACATGAAATTGGGCAATTTTGGTTTTGACAAATAACATAGCTATTATTAGCATGTTATCAATTTAACTGTTTAGCAATAAATGTGGTATGCATTTGTTATCAAAAACAGCATATGTATGTAAATGTGGAAATGAAATGGGACCCATAAGTAGCACAAGTTAAAGTATATATTAATGTAACTGCCATCTTGGGCTCATGTCCTTTATATTACAATCTTAAATTAGCCTCCATCAAACCACTCCTAAAACAACCGAACTTGGATCCTAATGACCCCAACAGCTTCTGCCCGATCTCCAACCTTCCATTCATAGCCAAGGTCATGGAAAAACTAGTTAATACACAACTATCGGATTATATAGAAGATCACAAAATTCTGTTCCCCACCCAATATGAATTCCGAAAAGCATTAAGTACGGAATCACTACTCATTTCCCTGACAGACTACCTCATCATGGGCCTCGATAAAGGTCATGCCTTCTTACTGATTCTCCTGGACCTCTCGGCAGCATTTGACACCGTTAATCACTCCATCCTCCTAAACCAGCTGGCGAACATTGGCATAACAGGAACTGCTCTGGCCTGGTTCAAAACATTCCTTGGGAACAGAGGCTACAAGGTTAAAATCTACAATAAAGAATCTCACCATTATCTTTCCTCCCTAGGGGTTCCCCAGGGTTCATTCCTCTCCCCCACGCTCTTCAACATCTACCTTCTTCCACTTTGCCAGCTGTTAACCAAACTGAACCTAAAACACTTCTTATACGCCGACGATGTCCAGATCATGATCCCCATTAAAGAATCCATCACAAAAACTCTAAAATTTTGGGAAAACTGCCTTCAAGAAATCAACTGCCTCCTTACCAGCTTAAACTTAATACTAAACTCTTCTAAAAACGAATTCCTTCTTATATCCCCTGAAACAGCAAAATCACTACGAATCCACCAGCCAACCTTCACATCTCACAAGCAAAGACTTTGGAGTTTTATTTTATTTATTTATTTAGATTTTTTATATACCGGCATTCGAGACAGCAGTCACATCATGCTGGTTCACATAAAACAGGGGTGCAAAGTAAACATAACAATAACAATGGTGCTGAAAAGGCAGTTACATATAACAAGGTGATAAGAACTTGGCTTAGAGGAAGAGAAAGGACAGGTTATTAATTTACACAAGTAAACGATAGGAGATAAGGTCGACCATAGTGTAGATGGAGATTAGGGGTGGCTTGGAAGTATTAGATCAATTGACGTCTGGGAAGGCTTGTATGAATATCCAGGTCTTTAGTCTTTTTTTGAAGGTTGAGATGCATGGTTCTATTCTGAGATTTGAGGGTATGGAGTTCCATAACGGTGGGATGGCTGTAGAGAAAGCTCGGTCTCTTAGTGTGCTGTGTCTGGTAGATTTGGGCGGTGGTACCTGTAGCGAACCCTTGTATGCATCTCTTGTCGGTCTTGACGAATTGTGTAGTCGGAGAGGGATCTGTAGGTCAATGGGAGCCAGTTGGTGGATGTTTTTGTATGTGGTGAGAATGGCCTTGTATATTATTCTAAAGTGTATCAGTAGCCAATGGAGGTTCTTTAGAATAGGGGTTATATGGTCCCTTCTCCTGGTATTTGTCAGAATTCGTGCAGCTGCATTTTGCACCATCTGAAGCGGTTTGGTGTATGAAGCGGGAAGGCCAAGTAGGATGGTGTTACAATAGTCTAATTTTGAAAAAATGATTGCTTGCAGAATGGTTCTGAAATCTTGGGCATGGAAAAGAGGTCTAATTCTTTTCAGAACTTGTAATTGATAGAAACAGTCTTTGGTGGTTTTGTTAATAGTGGCTTTGAAATTCAGGCGATTATCAACTAGGACTCCTAGGTCTCTCACTTGTGTGATTGTTGGCGTGGCTTGCTGTGCAGAGGTAATGGAGTTGTTCTCTGAGGCGATGAGCAGTAGTTCAGTTTTGCCGGAATTTAATACCAGGTTTAGGCTGGTGAGGAGGAGTTTAATTTTTTGAAGGCATGTATCCCAGTAAGCCAGAGTTTTTGCGAAGGAATCCTTAATGGGTTTCAGGACCTGGATATCGTCTGCATAAAGGAAGTGTTTGAGGTTGAGGTCTGTGAGTAGTTGGCATAATGGTATAAGGTAAATGTTAAATAAAGTAGGAGACAGGGAGGACCCTTGTGGGACTCCTACTGAAGACGGGTGTAGAGAGGATTCTTTGTTCTGGATCTTGACCTTGTATCCTCTGTTGCTGAGAAAGGATATGAACCAAGATAGTGCTGTGCCTGAGATGCCTATGGAGGTTAACTGGTTAATGAGTAGGGAATGATTGACGGTGTCAAAGGCTGAAGAAAGGTCCAGTAGGATCAATAAGAAGGCTTGACCTTTATCGAGGCCCAGGATGAGGTAATCTGTTAAGGAGATGAGGAGGGACTCCGTGCTTAGTGTTTTGCGGAATCCGTATTGTGATGGGGATAGGAGGTTATTTTCTTCAATGTAGTTTGAGAGTCGGGTGTTCACCAATTTCTCCATAATCTTGGCTATGAAGGGGAGGTTGGCGATCGGTCTGTAGTTGTTTGGGTCATTAGGATCTAGATTAGGTTTCTTGAGTAGTGGTTTGAGAGAGGCCAATTTTAGGTCATCTGGGTAAGATCCTTGTGATATTGAGCAATTTATGATGTCTGACAGGGATTTGGCGATGGAGTCAGGAATTGATAGAAGCAATTTCGAGGGGATGTGATCCGAAGGGTGAGAAGATGGTTTCATTTTCCGTAGTATACCTTGGATCTCAATGGAAGAGGTGAGTTCTAGTTCTTCTAAGCGGGTATTTTTGAAGGCGGTCTGAGGTGGTGTTGAAGTAGATGTGATGTTATGGGGCAGCTGAGTTAGTAGTTTGCTTATTTTGTTATTGAAAAATAGCGCTAGTTCTTCCGCTTTAGATTTGGCTTGGTTGAGAGCGATTTCTGATGGGTTTATTTGTGTGAGGTTAGAGACGTAGCTAAAGAGGGCTTTAGCGTCGAAGATTAGATGGTGGATCTTGGATGCGTAGTAGTTCCTCTTGGATCTTAATGTATTGGATTTATATTGGTGAAGAGTTGATTTATAGGTAGATAGGGTGATGGTGCATGGGTTTTTACGCCATTTGGCCTCATTTTGTCTTAGCAGTAGTTTAAGCTTTCTTAGCTCTAGGGTAAACCATGGTTGTCTTTTGGAAGAATTGGGGTGAGGTTTTTTTGTTGTCAGAGGGCATAACTTGTTGGCTATTGATTCCGTGATGTTGTTCCACGAACGAAGCGCTGAGTTCGGATTGGTGCAGTCTATTTGGGTGAGATGTGATGATAAGTGGTTGCTAAGATCTTCTATGGTGCATGTTTTTCTGTAAGTGAAGCAATGTGAGGGTATGCGAGATGAAATGGTATCTTTTATTGAGAATGAGGAAGTTATGAGGGAGTGATCTGACCATGGTACCTTCGTGCAGGTGGGGTGCTGGACCAGTTTGATTGCAGTATTGACGAAGATAAGGTCTAATGTGTGTCCGGCTTTGTGAGTGGATTTGTTAACTAGTTGAGTGAAACCTAAAGCGGAGTATGCTGTGAGTAAGGCTTCGCAGTTAGGTGATAATATGGAGTTGTCAACGTGCAGGTTGAAGTCACCTAAGATTATAGCTGGGGCATCTAGATTGATAAGGGAAGTAGTTATTTCGACCAGAGGAGAGGCGTCTATTTCCAGTACACCTGGAGGAGCATAGACAAGTAGAATTTGGAGTTTGTCTGACGAGAAGAAGCCAAATTCGAGTTTCGAGTCAGTATTGGTGGAATGCTGAGTGAATCTGAGGTCCTTTTTTGTAGCTAGGAGGATTCCTCCTCCTTTCTTTTTTCCCTGGCGTGGGATGGAGAAGAAGTTGTATGTCTCTGTGGGTAATTGGTTGATTATTGCAGTGTCTGAAGGTTTGAGCCATGTCTCAGTAATTGCGCATATATCCGGTTTCACATCGATGAGATAGTCGTTTAGTATTACTGCTTTCTTAGTTAGGGATTGAGCATTGAACAGTGTTAATGAGAATAGTGTGAGGCCTAGCAGTTGGGTAATGGGAGTGATCATGATTGGAGAGAGGGATTTAAGGTTGTGGTGATGGGCGTGACGAGTTGAATGTCCTTTGGAAGATGGACAGTGTGGGAGGATTGGGATTGGGAATGATGGAGACATTCTTCCCAGATTGCTGGAGTGGAAGCTGGAGCGGCTTGAATTGAGTGGAAGCTGGAGCGGCTGGAGTGGAAGCTGGAGCGGCTGTAGTGGAGTGGATGCTGGAGCGGCTGGAATTGAGTGGAAGCTGGAGCGGCTGGAGTGGAGTGGAAGCTGGAGCGGCTGGAGTGGAAGCTGGAGCGGCTGTAGTGGAGTGGATGCTGGAGCGGCTGGAATTGAGTGGAAGCTGGAGCGGCTGGAATTGAGTGGAAGCTGGAGCGGCTGGAGTGGAGTGGAAGCTGGAGCGGCTGGAATTGAGTGGAAGCTGGAGTGGATGCTGGAGCAGCAGGAGTGGAAGCAGGAGCGGTTGGTTGAATGCTGAAGTGGCTGTGGTAGGTGCTGGATTTATACCAGGCAGTGAAGTCTGTTTGGCTCAGTATTTTTTTTTTTTTTTTGCTGGCGGCTACCGTATTATGGATGTGATTGCCTCCGTGGGTGTGGGTCGGGGCTCCCTCGGGGCTGCACGAAGGGGCGAACAAAGGGGCCTGCCCCTTTGTCGCGCTCCTTCGGCGTGCGACGCTCGGCGCGCGGCGCCGGTCAGAGCAGGAATTTAAAGCCCTAGCAGGGCTCGCTCTGATTGGCTGCGCTGTGTGGTGGGCGGGTCCTGTGTCTCGGCGCGATTTTCGTTTTTCTTTGCAGGTTCTGCTGTTATTTTGATCGCGCTGTCGGCGCTGAGGCCCTCCGGGTGGGGAGCGTGCTTTACTGACCTTCCCCCGGTGGGGCTTGGCGCCGATCGCGCAGGTCCTCCCCAGTGGCCGAGAACGCCGAAGAAAGGCGTTATTATTAAAAGAGTTATTATTGATAACCGTTTAAACCTAAAAGCATTTATTAACCAAACAACTAAGGACTGTTTTCATAAACTACATGTCCTGAAAAGAATTAAACCACTCTTCTACTTTCACGATTACAGAACAGTTCTGCAAGCAATAATCTTCTCTAAGATAGACTACTGTAACTCTGTCTTATTAGGTCTCCTCTTGTCTCACACCAAACCTCTCCAGATGGTCCAAAACACGGCAGCCAGAATATTGACAAACACGAGGAGAAGAGAACACATATCTCCCATCTTCAAAGACCTACACTGGCTGCCAATTCACTACAGAATCATACATAAGTCCATTACCACTATCTACAAAGCTATCCATCACCATGCTCCATTCAACCTACAAATCCCATTCAGAAAACATACCTCCACCAGACCCATCAGAGAGCTTACAGAGAATCTCTACACGTACCACACACCAAAACTGCTCAACATATAACCTTTAGAGACCGGGCCTTCTCTACAGCAGGACCACCGCTATGGAACTCCATCCCACTGGATCTTCGACAGGAACCGTGCCTGCTAACTTTCAGAAAAAGGCTTAAGACGTGGTTGTTTAAGCAAGCCTTCCCAGACCACAACTGATCCCTAATTCACCGACAACCACAGTCAGACATTCTTAGAACATTGTAAATATTTGCTCTTCTGTTAAATTCCTCTCGCCTTTTACTCCTTCTCCCAGTTTTAAACATCCCTGTTTTATTGTAACTTCAGAGCTTCTCCTCACTTGTTACAGTTCTGTGTTATTTCATTTTACACTCCTTGCTTAAATGTAAACCAGCATGATGTGAACTTTATCGCGAATGCCGGTATATAAAAACACTAAATAAATAAAATAAATATTATCTGGCCAGCCCTGCGTATGAATAACCTAGAAGTCTCTTGGTGATGTTTAAATTACATAATATCCTAATGCCCTATATGTAGAGACAATAAATACATACGTCAGTATTATCCTTGACCAATGCAATGCATGCTGTGTTCTTTTTAGACATACGTAACACTGATAAAAACAAAGCTGACAAAAACATATGGTGATGAAGTGTTCTAACCCAACACTAGCAGCTGCTCCTCAAACCAAGCATTGTCAGAGGACCTACATGAAAAGAATGACAGAGGATGTACAATTATATCACTTCAATGAATTACAGATTTTGCTTTTGCTTTCATCGTTAGGCTCAGCAAAATGATGTATTTTATTTGTAGATGGAAACACAAATTTAGCCTTGTTTTTCAGTGCTCTGACTCTCAGATATTTGAAAATTATTACCCTCTTCAGATTTCTTAGGAGAATGACTGGAGCAGATTAGTTCATTTTATTTTATCGTAAATGATATACCGCTTATGTAGAAACACCCAAGCGGTTCACATAGCAAATTACATACATAATTAAACAAACAACACAGTGGCAGACTAATACAGATAACACAATCTAAGAGCAAATTACATACATAATTAAACAAAGAACCACAGTAACAAACTAATACAGATGTAACCTGAAACAGGTAGTAGCGGTACTACCTTGACTGGAGAGGAACTGAGAGTTCTCTTCTTCTTTCACATTGTGAGAATGCTTTTCTCTGAGTGCTGCTGTATTTTTTGCTATATTTTATGGGTTTTTTGGTCTTGATAGGAGAGACAGGCTTATTGATATTCTTCTTCTTGTCTTTACGGTAATGACAATCAAGATGTTCTTGCGAAGGGGATGATAGATATATAAGATCAAATGGTTCCATACTAGCAGTTTCAGATATACAAGATTCACTTGTGCTTATTGTTCGCTAACTTTTCTCTTTGATGTAGCTTCTGTTAATGTATCATTGTTAGTACGCAAGTCAGTAAAAAAAAAAATAATTGTAGTGTCACTGTCTGGCTGTCTGCCTTTGAATCTACTGGCTTGATTCACTACACTTTTTTTTCTCATGGTCACAGAATGAAAGAAAAGTCTTAGTAAATCAGGTCATAAGCCTTTCTCTAGTTTTCACTCACAACAGGCCACAGGAAAAAAACATCAAGTAAGATTGTTTTCAGTGATTGCCTTTACATGTGAGCAGACTGCTAGCACCATTTATATACCTACTAGGGTAGATTTTATAATTTTGTGCGGGCGCGTACTTTTGTTCGCACGATTTCAATAGATACGTGCGTAGCCGCGCATATCCATTAAAATCCGGGATCGGCGCGAGCAAGGCTGTCGATTTTGGGCAGCCTGCGCGCGCCGATCCGCGCAGCCTGCCTCCGTTCCCTCCGAGGCCGCTCCGAAATTGGAGCGGCCTCGGAGGGAACTTTCTTTCACCCTTCCCTCACCTTCCCCTCCCTTCCCCTACCTAACCCACCCCCACCCCCCCGGGCCTATCTAAACCCCCCCTACCTTTATTGCTGGATTTACGCCTGACGAAGGCAGACGTAAATCTGCACGCGCCAGCGGGCTGCTGGCGTGCCATCACCTGACCCGGGGGCTGTTCCGGAGGGCACAGCCATGCCCCTGGAATGCCCCCAGGCCAAAACCTCGCCCGAGGTGCCACCCCCAAAATGTTGTGTCACCCGCGCCACGCCACTGAAATGCCACATGACCCGCACCACGGCCCCCGGCACGCCTCTCCATGCAAGCCCTGGGACTTACGCGTGTCCCGGGGCTTGTGCACACCACCGAGCCTATGCAAAATAGGCTCGGCGCGCGCAGGGGGGGTTTGGGGTAGGTTTTCGGGGGGTACGCGTGTATCCTACGCACGTACCCCTTTGAAAATCTACCCCAGTATGTAATTATTATTATGGCAGCTTTCTTCTAGTCTTTATGTCATATTATACATATGCACAATCTAATAGCGATGTGCTTTGTTTAAAGATATTGGGTTGGGCTTCAGATTGGCTGCTCCACGAAAAATTTCATTTTCCCACGGTTCATTTTTTTTTCCGGCAATTTCCGCTGAAGTGCGTTAGTGCACACTAACAAGCCTTAATGCGCATTAACAACCAGTTAGTGTGCACTATCTCAGCATTAGTGCGCACTAGCTAGATGTTAATGTACATTAAGGCTCATTGGCTGTAGGTCCCAAGGAGTATGAGAGGAGTGAAGAACTGGTGCAGGGTAAAAAATGTCGGCAGTAGCATAAGTCTGCTGGTCCAGCTTCTTTCTCCTTTCTCTGAGAGGGATGGGCAGTCTGTGGCTGAGTCAAACACAAACTTCCCCTAAAGAGCCAGTGCAGCAGAAGCTATCAACACTGTCAAAGGTGCCATTTTGGGTCAACTGGGCCTTCCCCCTTAAAGGAACCTTGCAGATCAGATGTTCTCTGTGGGGCTTTTTCCTTCCTTGGTCCTGTCTTTGCTGCTAGCCTGCAAGTGAAAAGGAAGGTGAGTGTCACAGTGGGAACAGTGCACTGCACTATCTGAGGGTTTGAGGGAGCATTGGAGGTTACTCAGATGCCCCAATGACCCAATTGAGTGGAACCAGCTTACCAAGTGTCAAGCAGGATAGCAGCCTCAGTTCATGGGGTGACAGACCAATCATGGCACGATAGTGTTACAGGAATGAACTATTGAGGCAGCCTGGCAAGATTCATTGCTAGTGGCATAGGACCAGAATTTAGGGCCTGATCCACAAGTGTTTGAGATATTCTGTGCAGGGCCCAGGCATGTCATGGTTGCTCCATATAACTGTATGCATAGGGTTAAAGTCTTTAACCTGTGCATGCTTAAGGCATATTTAGGCCTTCTAGAATGAGTCAATACCAAAAAACGATTTAAGGTTCCAAAAAAGTGCATATTTGATGACTGTCTACAATGAGCTCATCAATGACTTTTAAATCATAAAATCATCTTAATAAAATTATTATAAATGAGAATTTCTATCTTATCTATAACATAAGAACATGCCATACTGTGTCAGACCAAGGGTCCATCAAGCCCAGCATCCTGTTTCCAATCCAGGCTATAAGTACCTGGCAAGTACCCAAAAACTAAGTCATCTGATGCTAGTAATAGGATTAATAGCAGATAATGGACTTCTCCTCCAAGAATTTATCCAAACCTTTTTTAAACCCAGCTACACTAACTGCACTAATCATATCCCCTGGCAACAAATTCCAGAGTTTAATTGTGCGTTGAGTGAAAAAGAACTTTCTCCAATTAGTTTTAAATGTGCTACATGCTAACTTCATAGAGTGCCCGCTAGTCCTTCTGTTATCCAAAAGAGCAAATAACCAATTCACATTTACCTGTTCCAGACTTCTCATAATTTTAAACACCTCTATCATATCCCCCTCAGCCATCTCTTCTCCAAGCTGAAAAGTCCTAACCTCTTTAGTCTTTCCTCATAGGGAAGCTGTTCCATCCCCTTTATCATTTTGGTCACCCTTCTCTGTATCTTCTCCATCTCAACTATATCTTTTTTTAGATACGGCAACAAGAATTGTATACAGTAATTATAATTCAGTTATGTAAACAAGTAGGAATGTACACAACAAAGATTAACATTTTGGTTTGTTTTCTGTTTCGCTCTGCTTTTTATTGGGGTTTCAGTTCATTTAATATTTATTTTGGTTTGATTCATTTACCAAACCAAAAAAAAGCCCCCATTAAATTAATTTAAAAAAAATCAACGAACTGAAATGGAGCATCCCCTAGCCCCACCTCACCATAGCCATCACTGCCACAAATGAGCCAGGACCTCACTGAGACTCTCTGCTCCCTCCTGTAAGTGAACCTCAGCCTCTCCAGTCCCCACTTACTCCTTACAAGAGGAGTAAGTAAGAAAGGGACAAGAACAATTCTCATTCACTCCTGCCCCACCAGTTCCAACAGGTAGATATTAAAAAATCTACTGAGAGGGTAAGAGAGTAAGTTTGTCTGGTAATCTCTAACAGTATATTCAGTTATACTTACCCAGCAACTGGATATCTGGCTAAATCTAGCAATTAGAATTTTGGAGTTTCCCTTTGAAAGCTGGTTTGCAAGCCCATAGTAGGAAGTATTCATGATCCCGCAAGCTACATGGTGAGAGATGAGGGGCTGATAATAACTCTCTATTTCCTTACTAATAACTATCCTAGACCCTACACAGAAATTGGCACCTCCAAAGTAGATGGCAAGATCTGGTTAGGATCTGAATAGCCTAAAGCAAACTACAAGGTGGATGCACTAGAGAATTAAGTTTCCCAGCAGCCCTTGATCAATAGCCTTGAGAGACTCAGCTGGGAAGAGTAGGCACTGGGTGGAGTCACTAACCCCACATGGATTGTCTATTAGCTATATAAAAGTGAAGGCTTTTGGCAAAAACCAGACATGGAGCAGGAGGAGGCAAGTGGTGATCAGACCTCAAGAGGAGCAGGGCTTGGAGCACAGATGAGCAGGATGGAAGACTCTGAAGATGAGGCAGAACCAGAGACAGGGGTTAGTAGAGAACAAAAACATAAAGCTAAGTGGTTTATTTATTTGCTTTGCTATGCTTGTAAGGAACCTTGAAAGTTTTCACTGCTAGCTTGAGAGAGGAACTGTGAACTGACTGCTCTGAGAGACAGAAATGAGAGCATGGCACTGCAGCAGCATAAGGATATGTAAAGTTAACAAGCAGCAGTACTATTGAATTACATATAGGCAAAGCTCTTTTGGATTAGGGAGCTGCAGTTGGAAATTACTGTGGAGTAAAATGTTCCCAAAATTAGCTAGGAGAACTTGGAAGCACATGAGAGTAAAAAGCTCTGCCCTTGTCTCTCGTACTGCAGTTAAACTACAGATATATTAGGTTTCAGCTGGTGACAAGTCAAGTCATCAAGGTGATATAACAGACCCTGTAGTCACGTTACCAGTAGGCTCTTGACATGTTCATATTCCCAGATAGAACAGTATAGGTTAGTGAGGGGAGGATACCATGGAAATACAGCCTCTTGGTCATCCCCCAGAAGGTATTTAAGCAGCTCCATAGAGGGAATCTGGTTTTGCTAAAGATTAAGAGGTAATAAGGAGCTGTTTTTTCCATTAGCATTTCAGCCTCAATTAGAGGAACCAGGCTCAACCATCCTGGGTATCCTGATCAGGGCAGGGAAGATATTCCTTCCAGACCCTCCCTAGCTGGTTGGGATTTCCCTCTGGGTTTTGTATATCCTGGTGGAACCCTGCGCATCTTCTGGGCTCAGGGACTGGGGAACTGTTACGCTTGCTGGCTGCGGCAGACCTGCGGCGCAGCCCCCTCACCTCTCTCAAGTGAATCCAGTGCCTGGTCCCTCGTCCCTGGCAGCGGTAGGCCTCCGGCTCTGTTCTTGGGCCACCCCTGGTGCCTCAGGCTCAGCTACTGATCCTTGTGCTCTGCGCCGGGCCTCTCCGCATGGCCCATGGAGAGATGCTGCTACTCAGCACCGCACATCACTGTGTCTTAGGGCATTACTGTATCTTAGGGCAAGGCATCATAGGACAAGCTGGAGTAGGGCCCACAGCAGGAACCAAGCCGCGGCTCTGGATGATGATGTCAGCAAAGCTCCCGTATATAAGCCCGGCCTCCGTTTCCTAGGATTGCCTTTGCAACAGGTCTCCTCACTAGTCGAGTACTCGTTGCCTCTTAAGAGATTCTCCTCGTTCCTGATCCTCAGTCTACTCTTGGATTGCCTCCTCAGACCTTGACCTCTGCTTTGCCTGACCATGCCATTGACTCTCTCCAAGCCCAGACCTCTGCTTTGCCTGACCACGCTGTTGACTCTCTCCAAGCCCAGACCTCTGCATCGCCTGACCACATCATTGCCTCCCTCCAGAACCAGACCTCTGCATTGCCTAACTACTCCATTGCCTTTCTCCTCGTCCAGACCTCAGTCTTGCTTGCCACTGCTTCCAGATTGCTGCTGGCCCTCACTCCAGCTTGCCCTATGATGCCTCTTCAGTCTACGTCCTGGACTTGGCTCATTCAGGCTTCGGCCTGTTCTTGCTTGGGCGCCCCCTGCTGACTTTGGTTCTATTGGCGCCCAGGTCTCCGCCTCATCCAGTACAGACTTCTCCTCTTCCCTGTTGCTGCCTCTGGGCTGACCTCGATCCTTCCATCGACGACTACATACGGAGGCCCACCTAAGTCCAGCCAGCCCTGGCACCCAAAGGCTCAACCTGCGGGGAAAGAGGGCTGGTATTGGTGAAGCACCAGCCGGCCTCTGTCCTTCAGCCCACTCCGCCTGCTGATGGTGGGGACCCGTAGGATCCTTCCTACGGGTTGCGTCAACCCAACCTCTGCCCAAGGGTCCACCTCCGGCACAACAGGAACTCTGGGTTTGGAGACTGTATATGTTAGGGAAGACCTGCCCCTCTACACCCTTATAAGAGGACCGAGGAGGTGGTGACCGGGGGCTAGGACCTTCCAGTGGTAACTTCAGTTGGAAGGGGAAAAACCTTGTTTTTGAAATCAGGAGAACGTGTTTGGCTACTCCTTCCTACGTGAGAGAAGCAACACAAAGTGCTGTTCCTGTGAGGTTCCCTCCCATCCGGGATCCAGGGGACAAGTAAAAGAACAAGGACCTGATTAAACTGTGAAAAGGAACTTTTCTCGACATCCAAGAGGACTGCCACCTGGAGTCTTCACTCCTGGGGAGAGAGAGAGAGGTAAATTTCAACTCTCTGTGCCAAGTCTGGTTTTGACTGTTTTTGTTCCAAGGATGGAGGGCTACCCTGCTAAACTAAAAGGGTACTTTGACTGCCTAGGGCCTTCACTTTTCCACACCCTGGAGGATGGAGATACCCAGGGTCTCTCTCTATGGAACATTCCTGCACAGACTGAGAGAAGGAACTGTTACCAAATCTCTTTCCTGTGGAGCTAAGGATGAAGTCATTTCTGCCATTTTAAAACTGCTTATTTATCAGTAAACTTTGTTTGGACACTACTCAGAGTCTGAAGTGATTTTTGGGACCTATAGCCCACAGTGGGATTCATACATGTGTGCATCCCTCTCCCAGGGATATAAAGATCTACAAACCACCCTTAGCACTCGAAGCCCTGAAAGGAAACTCCCCTCCCCCCACCCAAGAAAAGCGACTGTGGTTCAGTTAGCCCCGAAAAAACAACAAATTGTTTTGTGGCCCCCACCGGTGTGCAGCCTGCTCCTGGAGGTGGGGTTAAACACAGAAAGAGAATTGCCCCAAGTGAAGGAAATCTGTGGAGTGGGACCTTTTGGGATAGCTGCCTGAAGAAAACAGACCTACCTTCTAAAATATATCCCGTGTTAGCTAAGATAAATCCCCAAGTGATTCATGCCTCGATTAAGGAGAACAGCTGGGCAAGTAGATGTGCTTTTTGTGTAAGAATGTATGAACTGAGGACCAGTAGCCTGGATGAGGAGAAGTTGCAGTTATTGTGTTTGAATCCAAACATGTGAACTGTGATTACACTGGAAAATGGATTGTTCCCTGGAAAATTAGATGGATTTGTATTTTTTGCAATGGAAAACTGTTTGTGTAGTCCCAGAATAAGGAAATAAAGAAACCCTTATTCTAATCTCTGTCTGTTCGGACTTGTGAGGGTTGAGAACTGATACAGAGGCTGGCAGCATTCACATTAATAGCCGGGTGCCTGAGAGTAGGAGCTCTTGATATCCTGGACGGTAAACTGGAAGGATTAAAAATCCCAAGGACTAGAGCTGCTACTGTGCTGGAGTCCTTATGGAGGGGAAAGCTGCATTAAACATCTGTTTCTAAAGCAGGCATTTGCCTATGGGGTTTAAACGGATGGAGTGTCCTCCATGTTCCCCAGCAACACCAGCACCATTCCAAAAATACATAGCAAAGAGCGGCCTTCGCATAATCAGAGACAGGCTATGAGTGCTAATCTGGGAGCTTAACCTGAAGAAGCCCTTTTGAACCTACTCCTCCAAGGCAGAAGGAGGCACTGTAGGCATTAGGGGGAACACGTTTGGTCCAGCAACCTACCCCAGGAGGAACAAACGGAGGTGTCAGGCCAAGGATCTGAATGGAGGAAAGGCGAGACATGTTTAAGCTGCCTGTGAGAATTCTGATCTTTTATTTTGTACTGGTAATGGGTGGCCTACACTGAAGATATAGACAGTACAACCACAAAGCCAGTGAGCCAAGATGAACTCTAAGGCTCCTGCTTTGCTACAATGGATGTGTGTGTAATTCTTTCTGCAGTGTGAGCAGACATCCTTGCTGGTGGGGTTGGAATGGGGTTTGGCATTATTCATTCACATTGGCATTTTCAAAATATTTTCAGTTCCACAGTCCTCCATATCCATAGATTTGGCTGGCTTGATTTAGCCGCACTTCTAATCAGGTAAATGTGGCTAAATATATTGCTAGAGATAATACAGTTACCTAATTATCTTATCCATTCAGTGGGGTTTTTAATATCTATCTCTAGGGAGGTAATTTTGTAACTGCTCGCATTGATGTAAAGTCCAAAGGGTACTTTTTCATCCACAGACTTTACACCAATTTTCAAAGGAAAAATATGCATATACTTCCCTTCTGAAAATTATCTCACAAAAAATACCTGCACACATTTACACCTGTGTGTGCACATACCCATGCTTTTGAAAATACAAAAGTGTACACAGAATTCCAAATCCTACCCCAATCCTGCCAACAAGAACACCTCTTCATAATGCAGGTAAAATTACTCAAATACAGATACTTTTACCACATGGAGGAGCCGATGCAATATCAAGCATGAAGACATGCGTCCAAACTGGTCGCATGATTTTTCAATGCATGCACACCCCCTCTCCTGGGCACCAGATGCAATAGTAAATGAGCTGTTGTGCTAAAATGGATGCACTAGGCATAAATTGTGCTTCCCTTGCACGCTCATGGCAGTGGGCACCCAGGAGAAGTAGCTGCATATGGGTTAGGAAAGCGGACGCTCAATTAACGAGCATCTATTGTTCTCAGCCGTGCACGGCCACGGGTTAGGAAAACAGACACTCATAAATTGAGCGTAAATTCTTTTTTCTGAGCCCTTGATGTGCATCAAGATTTAGCGTCAGCTCCGGGGCTGGCGTTAATTCTTGCACATAAAAACATGCGTGTCGGGCACACAGTGATTTTTTTCATCGGGGGCAATAGCTAATAGCCTCATCTACATGGTATTTACATGAGATGAGCACTATTAGTTAACGAGCGTGTTTGGATGCACATTTTGGATACACTAATCCCCTTTTTGCATCGGGTGTTAGCCTAACGTGTTCAAAACGCACGTGCAATCATGGGCTAACCTGTGCGCTAGGCTGAGCACATGATATTGCATCGGCCCCAGAGGGCACTGGGCAAGCTACTTTAAAGGAATACATTTCTGCATTTACAATATATGTAGGTTTACCTGATCTATTTCATTGTTCTCAGTCTTGCTATAGCTGAATGATTTGGGCTTCCAGACACTATTTGGTAGAGATGTGAATCGTGTCCTCGATCGTCTTAACGATCGATTTCGGCTGGGAGGGGGAGGGAATCGTATCGTCGCCGTTTGGGTGTTTAGAGTATCGTGAAAATCGTTAAAATCGTGAACCGGCACACTAAAACCCCCTAAAACCCACCCCCGACCTTTTAAATTAAATCCCCCACCCTCCCAAACCCCCCCAAATGCCTTAAATTACCTGGGGGTCCAGCGGCGGTCCGTAGCTAAATCGGGGGAAGGGGGAGGGCAGGAAAACCGGCACACTAAAACACCCTAAAACCCACCCCTTTAAATTAAATCCCTCACCCTCCCTCACCCCCCCCCCCAAATGCCTTAAATTACCTGGGGGTCCGGACCCCGCTGAACGACCTCCTGCAGTCGATCTCCTGCCGGCGCCATTTTCCGTACGGAAAATGATTCGCGGCAGGAAATCGCTCCCGGACCCCCGCTGGACCTCCAGGGACTTTTGGCCAGCTTGGGGGGGCCTCCTGACCCCCACAAGACTTGCCAAAAGTCCAGCGGGGGTCCAGAACGACCTCCTGCAGTCGAATCATGTTGGTCTATGGCCGCCGCCATTTTGCGCCGCCATTTTGCAAAATGGCGGCGCAGAATGGCGCCGGCTGAAGACAACATGATTCAATTGCAGGAGACCGTTCCGGACCGCCGCTGGACCCCCAGGTAATTTAAGGCATTTGGGGGGGGGGTGAGGGAGGGTGAGGGATTTAATTTAAAGGGTCGGGGGTGGGTTTTAGGGTGTTTTAGTGTGCCGGTTTTCCTGCCCTCCCCCTTCCCCTGATTTACGATTTTTTGACGATAAATCGGGGGAATTGGTATTGTATCGTGGCCCTAACGATTTTTGATGATTTAAAATATAACGGACGATATTTTAAATCGTCAAAAAACGATTCACATCCCTACTTTTTGGTATTGACCGATTGTTTCAGTGTGCAGTTTGGTCTCTGTTGATAATGTGCCTGCATAAAAACTCGGAAGGCGGTCCCATGTAGCCAAAGCAAAAAACAACAAAGGGACAACCTTATGCCGTGGTAAGATTTTATTAGTATATTCTATTAATATAACTCTTCTGTTGTGAGTGAAGTATTTAGTGGACCCTTTGGCCGACCTGTGAGAGACTGGGGAGAGGTGTACTATAGTCTCTGGAGAGTGACAGGTCGGGAGGCGGATACCAGGCAGGAGCAGAAGGTGAGATTCACCTTGGAAGCCGGTACTCCCCCGGGAGGAGCCAGTAGGAGTCCAGCCGCTGGGACTTAGGTGATTCACCCTGGAAGCCGGTATTCCCCCGGGAGGAGCCCGTAGGAGCCCGGCCGCTGGGACTTAGGCGATCACTGAAGCTGGAGCTGAAGCAGGCAGGCAGGTCTCTGGTGACAGGCAGGAACTGAAGCAGGCTAGGACTGAAGTAAGCAGAAACTGAAGCAGAACTGGCAACTGGTGCCAGACAGGAGCTGAAGCAGGACTGGCCACTGGAACCAGACAGGAGCTGAGGCAGGTCTGGCCACTGGAACCAGACAGGAGCTGAAGCAGAACTGGCCACTGGAACCAGACAGGAGCTGAAGCAGAACTGGCCACTGGAACCTGGAACCAAGCTGGAACTGAAGCAGAACAGGTTACTGCAAGCAAGCCAGACAAAAGCAAGACTTGAGCACGGAGAGAACACAAGTCTCAGGCAGGAACGGAGTCGCTAACGCAATAGCACACTCCGGGGCACAGAGCAACTGAGAACTGCAAGGAACCCCGTTGCAAGGCAAAGTCCTGGGCTCCGCGGCGGCCTTCCATAGGCCGCGGCGTCTGACGTCATCGATGGGACGGAGCTTCCAGTGGCGGGAAACGGCCTTCATAAGTGCGGACCGCCCGCGCGCGCCTAGGGAGAAGGCGTCCAGGCAGGGCTCCTCGGTGGCGTCCCCCCCAGGGGGATGCCGCGAAACAGGCCACAGACCCTCGGAGACGGACCGGGGCCAAGGAGGTAAGGGCCCAGTTGCGGCTGCTGCGACTGGGACTGCAACATCTACAGCATTAGAAATGAAGATATAATAGCTTAACTTACCACTGTAAAACATTTTACAATGCTTATAGGATTCTTTGTACAAGATATACTAAGACAAAGCCTTTCTTTAGAAAGGAGGTATTGTACCATTAATATTTGGTTAGTATATCAAATTACATGTAAAGCTGATTAATAACATCAGCTGTCATGCTAGGAACCCTGCCATTAGTTGTATATGACTGACTAACGTCCCTTGTCTTTATGTATTCATACATGTCTAGGTGCCTCTCAAAAAATCTGTTTGATTATTTTCCTCATTTAAAATAAGCATGCACTAAGGTATCATCTATTCAAAAGTGCATCTGACATAGCCACCTCATACAGACTGCAGGATGTGGCTGCATTTTAAATGAATTCCTATTATGTCACCCGCATAAACAGAGTGAGCCCTGAAAGTGTTCAGTTCCATTGTATGAATGCAACATCCAATATGAGACTCGAAATGAGGCATGGTGCTAAATGCCTACATTTTATATTTAACAGAATGGAGAATACTGTAACTAATGCAACACTGTATTTGCCTCCACTTAATGCAGCCTCATATAGGCCAGACTCCAAAGGGTTTAGGAACCTAACTTGATCCCTTCAACAATTGACTAGGATTGAGTCCCTAAATTTAGGAGCTTAAAAAGTGAGCAGCAATGGGGATGGATTTAGAAGAGGAGAAAAAGTTGCGTTTATCACTGATTTTCTGCACTAGGTCCTAAACCTAAACTCATGAATCAAGGAAAATGAATTGCAGGCTTAAATTTATGACCTAAGTTTTAGGACCCTACATTTAGATGACATTTTGGTTGAAAACTTAAGGGTTCTATTTTTTTTACCTAGATTAGAAGTCTTAAACAAGGGCCAATTTCGGCACCTAACTCCCTAAAAGTTAGGCATCTAAATCCTTAAACAATTGACCTTATTGACTTTTTTTTATTAACTTTTTCAATATGAAATTATCTCTTTTAAATTTGAAGAGATAGCAACTGCAAAATAAGTAGAATTAAAAAAAAGGCTCTTTCCAACTTCCTATGACAGAAAAAAACAGAACATATGGATATAATGGAACTCTTGTCAACTGCAGAGGGGAATTCAACAGTATCAATGCAGAGTCAATCTGTTTCTTGCATGACAACACAGATATTGCTGCAAGGGAAGAATGTTTGATTTACTGAGAAATTAGTGATAGCCCACGTCAGTAAAACTTGCTGTTCAGGGTTTCATCTGCCTTCTGCAGAGCATTTACTCTAAGGCAGTGCTTAATGCTACAGATGGTTTCTCAGGAAAAAATTCTCAGTGGATAACCTTAATATTAGCCGGAAAACCTTTCATGCCTAGACATTTCTGACTTTTTTTTTTGTTATATAGCTTGCATCTTATTTAATAAGTGAGAATAGCATGAAAATTGAACCTGCAAAAACTGAATGTGGCATTGCTTGTAGCATTTTTTGTTCTGATGGAAATAATTGGTTTTCAATCCAGGAGTGCTAATCATATCAAGACATTTATAATACATATATATATATATATATATATATATATATAAAAGAGATCCACGGACTTTTTACCAATGTGAACAGTTACAGAATTACTCCCTTGCTCTTCACCTTACTGTTAGCAAGGCCAAAAGGATATATATATATATATATATATATATATATATATATATATATATATATATATATCACCAAAAGACAGATCACTTATTTCTTGCACCTGATCCTCCCCAAAAGTCAATATATACAAATCATGAGGATTCATACCAATTTTTCACTTTTATCAAATTTTTATTCTTTCTTTTATTTCTCTATATTTTCTATATTCATATTTCTAAAACAACCAGCTGAACAATTTGTTATTCCACAATTCTTAAAATCAAACACATTATTCTTCAGAATTCACTACTTAAAAAGCCATTATTCCACTTCTCAATAATCTTCATAGATGTTATTCCCTACATCACATACTCACAGAGATTTTTCGCAAATTCTCTAATACATTAATCTTATTCAGCATGAATTTCTCAATATTAACATTTAAGTATAAATTTCTCAATTCACACCCCTATGGTCATATACCTGCAGCATTTTTGCAATGATGTTATTGTTCAAGTATAAGTTTTTCCATTCACACCCCACCGGTGTTCTCACAAATATACAGGGTTTTCACAGATGTATAACAGATCTTCATGTATTGACACTCCCCAACACGGAGACCTCGATGTTTCACCACCCAAGCGGCTTCATCAGGGGATTCTAAACATTGTTTTTGGGATATTTAGTGTGGTTTTCTCAATTCTGACTGTATTCTCTCTCAGTTTCTTTAGAATGGTTCAAGCAGTCAGTAATGACGCTACAAATATGATGAAGGTGATCTTTCAAGAAGCAGTAATGAGTCATTTAACTACGTTTGTAATAAGAAACTGAGAATAAGTAAAGCCAGAACTATAAGAGACCGAGAGAGAGTAAAGTCAGAAGTGAGAAAACCACGCTATATATATATCAAAAACAATGTTTAGAATATTATTTATATATATATATATATATATAAAATGAAAGTGGTTAACAAAACAATAAATAATATAGGTAATCAATATAATAGCCCAAATAACCAACCAAACAACTAACCGATCCTTGAAATAAAAATTAACTAAAAACACAATTATACCTGCTATTTTGGAGAAAATTACACAGGATCTTTTGAAAGTTCTAGCTCTACCTCTGGGAATGCCTCTACTCAGCCTGAATAAACTTACACATGAACAAGCAGTGGGTGCATACGTTTATCTGCATATCAAATGGGAAATTTTATAAAAGAACAAAATTTATTTGCTTGCTTGCTTTAATAAAACTGTAGAACCCATACAACAATGCTGCCAATTATCTGACAAAAGCAGCCCAATGGCTTAACAACCACAAACTCAAACTAACCCCCCCCCCCCCCCCCCCCCCGTGAGAACGAGCGGTAATTCCCACATGCCTGGAGAGAGAATGCAGTCTGACTCCAGGCTTTTTAAAATAGTGGCTCTTTATTAGAGCTTCACAGATGCACAACAATATACTGTCTTCTCCTCAGAGAGTGTATGTTAAGAACATAAGAAAATGCCATACTGGGTCAGACCAAGGGTCCATCAAGCCCAGCATCATGTTTCCAACAGTGGCCAATCCAGGCCATAAGATCCTGGCAAGTACCCCCAAACTAAGTCTATTCCATGTTACCATTGCTAATGGCAGTGGCTATTCTCTAAGTGAACTTAATAGCAGGCAGACATAATAGCAGGTAATGGACTTCTCCTCCAAGAACTTATCCAATCCTTTTTTAAACACCGCTATACTAACTGCACTAACCACATCCTCTGGCAACAAATTCCAGAGTTTAATTGTGCGTTGAGCTTTGTCTCAGCTCAAGGTTTGGACAGTGTTACACACAGGAACTGCCTTCCTCCTGGAGACCTCAGGCCTGGTCTGTTATCCCCACCTGGATCCCTTCTCTTATTCCCCAGTCTTTGGCTATGCCCTCTGAGCCCCACCTGCCCGCAGGATCCCGCCCATAGAGCATTCTCTCCTTAAGGCATTTAAGGTGGACCTGGTCCTGCACAGGTTCATAGGGGAACACTAGGGGCACTGCCTCACATCCCCATCAAATCAGAAGTCCTCTGGCTCAGCAAACAAGATCATCCCCTACGATCATTGCTTTACCTGATAAGTACTCCGTTACAGCCTAAGGAATCAGCAGGAATCAGTGCAACTCAAACAAACCATCACCATGGAATCACGCATTCTATAAGATGATTAGGACTTTTTATGCACTTGTGTCAGATGGACCAACTGCTCAACTACCTTAGCAAACACAGGCTCGCTATGGTAATTCATGCAGTAATCACCAGCTGAATTGAATACCGCAACTCCCTATTTAATAGCCTCACACAATACAGTATGAAACTTCTCCAGCCCCTTCAAAGAACTACCACTAGAATTTTTTGGTAGAAGTCAGAGCAATTGACAGATAATATCTATACACTAGCTGCATTGGCTCCCAGTCAAAAGCAGGGTAACATTCAAAACTCTGCTTCATCTAAAAGTGCACCAGTAAGAAAGCACCCAATACCTTGCCCAACTTGTTTCCTCTTACACACCCTCAAGTGATCTCCGGTCTTCCCTAAATGTCTCATCTTCTTTTCTCTCCTCCTATGGCTTCTGCAAGACTGTCCTGCACTTGAATTCATCCCTTCTATTATTATGCACTGAAAATTTATTTATTTTATTTATTTATTTAGAAACGTTTCTATACCGTCGTTTAGTGATGCACCATCACAACGGTTTACATTTAGGCACGAAATAGGTTTGGTTTGGTATCTAAGTTATCCATAGTGGGCCAATATTTATGATTACATAGTTCAGTAATATACTCTAAATGAGAAGTGTGTTGGAGATACTGTTTATATGATTCCTGGGGTAATCATATGTGAAAACTGTTTTAATCTAATATTTACTTATGATTAAAATAGAAACATTTGCTTTTTATAGGTGACTTTCAGCTGTATGTATTTGTTGTTATTCAGCGACCTCGCTGTGAAATGTTTTTTTGAATAGCCAAGTTTTTAAGCTCTTTTTGAAGAGTTTTAGTTCTTTCATTAGTCTAAGCTCAAGCGGTAGTGTGTTCCATAATAATGGTCCTGCCAAGGATAGCGCTCTCTCTCTAACTTGAGTGAGTTTTGCTGTTTTGACTGATGGAATGGTTAGAAGTGCTTTATTGGCTGATCTGAGATTTCTTTGAGGGACATGTAATCGTAGAGCAGTGTTTAGCCAGTCAGCATTTTCGTCATTTATTAGTTTATGAACTGTGCAAAGTGTTTTGAATTGGACTCTCTGTTCTGTTGGGAGCCAGTGTAAATCTGCAAGCGTTTGGGTGATGTGATCTCTTTTTCCTTTTCCAGTTAGTATTCTTGCAGCTGAGTTCTGTAGTATTTTTGTAGTGGCCTGATTGTGGTGTATGGTAAACCTAGGAAAAGTGTGTTACAGTAGTCCGTGCTAGCAAATATTAGTGCCTGTAGTACTGTGCGAAAGTGATCTTGAGTTAATAAGGGTTTTAGTCTTCTAAGGATCATTAGTTTGGCATAGCCTTCTCTTACTTTTATTGATATGTGTTGCTTAAGGCTGAGTTTGGTGTCAATAATTACTCCTAGGTTTCTAGCCTTATCGGTTAGCTCAACTGACTTTTAATTTTTTTTTTGATGGGATTTTGGATTCTTACAATGTTGTTTCGTTCAAGGTGTATAAATTCAGTTTTTTCTATGTTTATTACTAATTCCATTTGGTTTAATAGTTGTTTTATTATGTCTATGTACATCATTGCAAAATTGAGTGTTTTCTCAATTGATTCCTCTACTGGTAGAATCAGTTGAATGTCATCAGCGTATATGAAGTGGATGATACCTAGCCCTGCCAGAAGGTGACATAGGGGGAGCATGTAAATGTTAAACAGAGTTGCTGAGATTGCTGATCCCTGGGGGGACTCCTGTTTTTAGGTTGATCTTGTCTGATGTTGTGTTTATCTGTACCTGATAAGATCTATTTGTCAGATAGGATGTGAACCAATCAAGTGTTGTTTTTTGTAATCCAATTTCTTCCAGTCCTTTTAATAGTATGTTATGGTTTACAGTGTCAAATGCTGCGGACAGGTCTAGTAATAGCAAGATGTAGTGTTTTCCACTATCAAATCCGCGTAATACATTATCTGTAAGAGAGATTAGTAATGTTTCGGTGCTATAGTGTTTTCTGAAACCATGTTGTGATGGGTAGAGTATGTTGTTGTTGTCTAGATGTTCTGCTAGTTGCTTTTGTACTGCTTTTTCAATTAACTTTGCGAGCATAGGCAGGTTTGAGACAGGTCTATAGTTACTTGAAATGTTTGGGTCATTGTTTCTCTTTTTCAGGATTGGTTTAATTATTGCATTTTTCAGTGAGTCTGGCATAACTCCTTCACTGAGTGATAAATTAATTATTTTGGCTAGTGTGTAGGAGGTTATATCAGCTAGTTTTTTTTTATGTTTGTGGTGGGAATGGCGTCAATTATATGTGGTACAGGGTTCAACTTTTTTATCATGGATTCTACTTCGGTTTGTGATATTTCATCAAATGCAGAGAATTGTGTCACATCTCTTTTATGCATTTTGACCTCCTGTTTGGTTAGGATTGGGATCTTGGCTCTAAGGTTTGAGATTTTGTCTGAGAAATAGTGTGCTAATTCGTTGCATTTGCTTTCATGTGGGGTTTGGGGCATCTCTGCTGTATTGTTGGTCAGATTTTTAACTATGTTGAATAGTGTTCTTGGGTTATTTGAGAATTTTTCAGTTTTTGAACTAAAGAATTGTTTTTTTGCATCGAGAATTACTTTTTTATAATAGGCTAGTTGTTTCCTAAATTTGGTTGTTATCTGCTGATTTGTCTTTTTTCCATCTTTTTTTCTCAGATTTTGTTTGATTTCCTTTATTTTTTCATTAAACCATGGGTTTTTTTGTTTGGGCTCATGTATTTGTATAGTTTTTGTGGGGTTAATGTCATCTGCCAGTTTACTTGTGTTTGTTAGCCACTCTGTTGCGTCTGTGTAGTTATTGTGATTAAGGTTTATTAGAAAATATGGAACAAGGTATCACTAACCTTTTGATTTGAGCCTTGCTATCTTATTTGTAGGAAAACTGCTAAAGCATGGCTTTTCAAGCATTTCTTCCCTGCAGGGTCTGCTCTCCCTTTGTCCTAATGATCTGCACATCTGATTGGGACTTGCAGATTCCCAATGGCTTTCCACTATATTTGAACACTACTGTAAATTAACCCAAATGCATCTGTTTTTTAAATTTATTGTAATCCATTTTGAGGTCATTCTTGGTAAAAGGTGGAATATCAAATATCTATCAATAAATACATGACTATGAATATAATAGGTACACAAAGATTAGAAGCTTTCTACGCTTACGAATTGAAATAATTTACTTCTGATCTGGCCATTTTGAAAAAGTTGATATAACCCATAATGTGTGAAAATGAAAGAATCATGGCATAGGCCAGAAGGCTTAGCTATCCTTTAGTAAAAAGACTTTTGATATTGCACATCACCTGCATGTTGGGGGAGTGAACTCATTTACTGTTCCTGTAACTCATCTCAGTAGCTGCTGGTAGTCTGAGTACAATCAATTGCCCCCAAACAGAAAGAAAATTAGCTATCTCAAAAAGTTTCTCATGATTTGCTGTTGTTGCTCTGCTTTTCAAGGTAAATAAATATATTGATCAGTTCTGAGAAAAACTTCAAGAAACTACTCAATGCAGTGAAAAGTAGCAAATGCCTGTGGTGGCCTCAAAAGTGGTTTGGAAGTTGCATTAGCTAAGAAAGCTAAGATTGTGGCAATGTTTTCATCCATAGGCAAGGCATGAAGTCTGAAGGTTGACTCTCCAAATCCTCTTTTATTTCCTGATACAGAAATGAAATACTTTAGCAAATCTAGATCTAGTGAATGCTAACTCTTCGATACCTTCCAGAAAGGGTTTATAGACCCAAAAATGAAGCTAAATCCTCCACCTGCAGTGCTGCTTCTGCCTCCTCTGACATACACTGTTGGCCAAATTTTAAATCCCCCACGTGCACAAAAAATGGGGGTTACTCACGTGGCCAGGCCGTATGCATGCTGCGCGCATCTTCAAAGGGGCCTGGCCATTAGGGATGTGAATCGTTTTTTGACGATTTAAAACAATCGTCAGATATATTTTAAATCGTCAAAAATCATTAGAGCTGCGATACAATAGGAATTCCCCTGATTTATCGTCAAAAAATCATAAAAGGGGGCTGGGCGGGAAAACCGGCATACCAAAACAACCCTAAAACCCACCCCGACCCTTTAAAACAAATCCCCAACCCTCCCGAACCCCCCCAAAATGTTTTAAATTACCTGGGGTCCAGTGGGGGGGGGGGTCCCGGTGCGATCTCCCGCTCTCGGGCCACGGCTGCGTTAATAGAAATGGCGCCGGTGGCCCTTTGCCCTTACCATGTGACAGGGCAAAGGTGGTGCCGGCACCATTTTGGTTCCTGGCTCCCGATGTCACGAGTGTAGGAGATCGCTCCCGGACCCCCGCTGGACCCCCAGGGACTTTTGGCCAGCTTGGGGGGCCTCCTGACCCCCACAAGACTTGCCAAAAGTCCAGCGGGGGTCCGGGAGCGACCTCCTACACGCGGGCCTTATTGCCAATATTCAAAATGGCGCCGGCGCTACCTTTGCCCTCACTATGTCACAGGGGCGGTCTCTGTGGTTTCTCTAGAGTCTAGAGTGGTATGTGTTGCACTATGTCACAGGGCGGTCCCTGTGACATAGTGAGGGCAAAGGTAGCGCCGACACCATTTTGAATACTGGCAATACGGCCCGAGTGCAGGAGGTCACTCCCGGACCCCCGCTGGACTTTTGGCAAGTCTTGTGGGGGTCAGAAGCCCCCCCCCCAAGCTGGCCAAATGTCCCTGGTGGTCCAGCAGGGGTCCGGGAGCGATATCCTGTACTCGTGCCGTCGGGTGCCAGGAATCAAAATGGCGCCGATAGCCTTGCCCTTACTATGTCACAGGGGCTACCGGTGCCATTGGTCAGCCCCTGTCACATGGTAGGAGCACAAGATGGCACAGATGGCCATGTGACAGGGGCTGACCAATGGCACCGGTAGCCCCTGTGACATAGTAGGTCAAAGGCTATCAGCGCCATTTTGATACTGGTACCGAGGGTGTGTTGAGTGCAGGGTATTGTTCCCAGATCCCCCACTGGACCACCAGGGAGTTTTGGTAAGTTTTTGGCGGGGTTGGGGGGTTGTTTAAATTGGCGGCCGAATTATTCGGCAAAAATTTGTTGTATTTGTGGGGAATCGCGATACGTTTCGCTTCCCTACGAATACAACGAATAGTGCAATATACGTTGTTGATCGCCAATATGGCGAAAACGAATGCACACCCCTATAAAGAAGCTATAATATCTCAAAGTATCAAGTATTACTGGCATATCTTTAAATTTCATTCTATTTTTTCAGATGAGCCACTGATCTCCTATAAACACGACTCAAATATTATAGATTGAATAGTGAGAACATCATTACATAATATCCAATATCTAACTCATCGGAATTACCTGTGTGACATTTCCTCTGTAAGGGTGTGGTATGTGTGCCACTACCATTCAAGGTAAGATATGGGAACATTCAATAACTCATGATCAATATACTGTAAATATGAGGTGCACACTGATTGCAATTCTAAGAACATTATATGTCATACACTGTACATCCCAATGATTTATGCTGGTAGAACTCGGAGACATATAAGAAAATAGTTGCGAGAACATTGAAGCTGATGGAGCATCAAATTTTTTGAGTGTTCAAATAGTTATGCATTGTTTAAACTGCTTTTTAGAGCTTTGGTGGACAAGAATTGAATTGGTGTGTCCATACAGTTGTAGTGGAGATATTTGATCAGTTTTAAATTTTTAAAGAACAGTGTTGGATATTCAATTTAAATTCTGTACCACCACCTGGGATGAATGATGATATTGAATGATCTTCCCTAATTTAGAATTTTTTGCATTGCATGATATTTCCTTATTTATTTTCTTTTTCTTTTTTTGATTGTTTTTAATGTTTTCTTTTATTTTGGATAAATGGACTTTTAGAAATGAAGAGAGAATTTCAATATTAGCTTGGTTCATTCTTAAGTTGGATTTGACATTGTCTTTCATATTTTCAAACCTTGATTGCTTAGTTTAAAATAGATTTTCTTCATGTGATTATTGGTCAGTACCTTATCCTATGCTGAGTATATATTCAGATTCAAAATGGTGTATCCAGAGACACACAACTATTAACCATATGTCACTATTAGTTATGGTATTATTATTATTATTTATTTATATACTGTCAATCTGGTAAACAATCTTGGCGGTTCACAATAAAATCAAATTACAGATATATAACAGGTTTTAAATCATACATGACAGTAAAAATACAAAAAAAATGTTAATGTTCAAATTTCCAGTTGCATTCAATCTGTTGTAGTGTTTAGCTGCTATCTTGTATCTATGAGCAGAAACACAATGCCAAAAAGCCATGTTTTTAGGCCCTTTTTAAATAGCATAGTATCTGGTTCCAATCTCAGTTCCAGAGTTTAGATCCAGCTATCGAGATGGTTCTTTCCCTGACCTCGCTCAGATGAGAATCCTAGACAGTAGGTATTAGCAGAAGACCTTTATTGGCTGATCTGAGCATTCTGTTAGGGGTGTAAAGGTGTAACGATGCATTTAACCAAGGAACATTATTGTTATATAGCGAATTATGAATAATTGTCAGTATTTTATATTGGGCTCTATATTTGATCGGGAGTCAATGTAAAGATTGTAATGTTGAAGTTATGTGATCAGATTTCTTATAGCCTGTTAGAATTCTTGCAGTAGCATTCTGTAAAATTTGCAGCGGACGAATTGTTGATTGTGGTAAACCCAGTAGGAGGGAGTTACAGTAATCGAATTCACTGAAAATTAGCATTTGTAATACTGTCCTAAAGTTGTTATGATGTAGTAGAGGTTTTAATCTCTTTAGGATGTTTAATTTATAATAACCATTCTTTAAGTTTATATGTTTTTAATTGAGAGTTTATCTATAATAATGCCTAAGTCATGCGCATATTCAGATAGTTCTATTTTTGTCTGGTCATTCAAGTATGTGATAGGTGTAGGAGATACATATGATATTTTCTGTTCAGGAGAATTATTTCTGTTTTTTCAGTTTTCAGTACTAGTTTCATTTGTCGAAGTAGTTGTTTGGTTGAAAAATACATTTCCAGTAACTTTAAAGAATGCTCAATGGATAAGTCAATTGGAATTTAGAAACTGGATATCATCAACATAGATAAAATACTTGATGCCCATACCTGATAGTAAGTGACAGAGTGGCCACATATATTATATTGAACAACATGCTGGATAGTGCTGACCCTTGCAGTAGTCCAGTTTCTAATTGAAATGTATCTGATGTACATCTTTCAATTCTGACTTTGAATGATCAGTCAGTTAAGAAAGAGGAAACCCATTTTAGGATGTTGCCTTCTATACCTAGTACTTTATGAGAAGACACTACATCTTTGATATGTACCCTTTTGGTGAGAAACTCTTGTTAATGTAATGAGTTTCATAATCTGATTTAATTTTATATATTTCTGTCACAGTTGAATTGACTGTTTGCCTGAACAACCTATCCCTGATGAAGAAAGAAATGCAACACAAATTGTCGGGCTTGGTATTGCAGGGCTTATTGAATGAACTTTAAAAAAAATAAGTGTCATTTGACTGTCGTCTCTGCCATTTTATATGCAATAACATTTTCAAAACATTTCCAGAAAAGTGGATTACTTTTACGAGACCTATGATTGCAAAGTTTGGGTTGCATTGCATTTAAGTAGTATGTGCAAGATAACTGCACCAGATTACTGCTTCTAAGTGATTTTTGCAAGCCTTATTTCTCTGTGATGATCTCATAAATTTGTATGTGGGTTTCAATATTTACCTGTTTGGTTTCTTTTGATATTACTTGTGATTAACTACCATAGTATACTACGGTTGTTCTTCTTTTTAGCTTTTTCACTTGTCATCTTTTTTTTTTGTTGTTGAACCTGTTTTTTGTTCATGGCAGAGTGCTTTTGTGTTCCTCGTCATTCAAACTGCTTAATGATATAAAAGACTGGTATGTCCTGCATTTGCTGGCATGCAGGATTTAAAAACCTCTTCTTCTTTCCACAGTATTCCATCTCTGTAATCACTATCTTACCATTCTCTTTCAAGTGCACCTCATCCTATTTTTTTTGTGACTCCTGTTTCCCTCAAGACTGTCTGAACCACTCCATCTTATACTCTCATCACCTTGTTACCAGAGAATTGCATGACAACTATTTGTGATCTCTGCCCTGAGGGTTGCATGTCTCTGTACATTCCATCGTGCTGCTGTCTTTTTAAATCCATCTTTTCCAACACTGCTTCTGTGTTTTCAATAAATATTTTGCCTATTCTACCCATGCACTTTCACTTCTACAAGAATGACAGACGTCCTATAGCATTTCAATTCAAGATCTTACAATTGAATGCAAGGAGCAGTACTGTAGTTTGCCAACTGACATTTTATGAGGTCAATAATATATGTCAATAAACATGGCTCATTTTGTCTATTTTATCTGTTAGCAATGCATATGTTGCCTACTGTGGGCCTGATTGATAAAGGCTTTTCTCTCATTCCATGCCTGTGGGAAAACTTGATAAACGAGACCCCCTTCTATTTCTTGCAAGTACTGTAGTTAATTTTCAGTCGCCTTCCTGTTGTCTGTTTTTGTCCTTCTTTTTTTGCCTTTTTCTGTCTGTTTGTCTCTCTCATTCTCTTCCTCCCTCCCTTTATACAAGGTTCATTGAATAAGCCTGAGGGATAAGTGTTTTCATCTCCAGGATACTGAGGGAGTTTTCTGCACACTCTCCAATGAACAAGAAGCAAAGAATTAATTGAAATGTTCCTGAGCTACAGGTTGTTCCGAAGTGCTCCGATGGCTTTCTTACAGCATGCACTTCCGGCTTGCTGGAACCCCACCGACAGATGTTTCTTTACTTTTATGGCAAATATCTTTTGAAGTCATTATATAAGAGAACCTTCTGATCTGGTAATATAAGCACTGAATTATTGACCTTGCTCTCATGTTAAATTCCCAATCTTACCTATGTAAAAATCCCCAGTATTAAAATATCTCCTCATTATGTGCTCCCTTGTTGTGATGTGCTCATTGCATTCTGCTGTTCTTGGACCACAAGCTTTCTTATAACAGATTACATTGTTCTTTGCTCTTTCAAGTTCAGTGTTTTTTTCTAATTTTTCCTATATTATACTGTTTTTCTGTTACATCATAATATTCAAGGAAATTAAAAGTTACCTAATGACAAATTCTACCAGTCTTTCCCTTTTGACTGCACTTTGACTGTAAGTTGATATTTCTCAGGATTTAAGATGCTGTTAATGGATTTCCATGAAGGAAGAAATAACTTCCTTTAAATACAGGTAGCCATCTATAAGAAACCACCATAAGACAAAAGGAACATTCTAAATGGAAGAGTTTCTGTTTGCAATAAAGTTCTTACAACATCAGCCAAAATTTCATGAAAATCCTATATGTTTGCACATGCAGGACAAAAGAAGTCTTGCAATGCAATATTTGAAATTGACTAACATTAGGATCCTGTGAGGATATGGAACAGCTGTAAAAAAAAAAAAGGAAATGAAAATGAAAATGTCTTTATTGACTAACAGTCTATCCTCTTCTTTTCTTACTCCCTCAGTCTCTCTCATCCCACTATCTCGCATCATTTCCTCCCATATCCCCCTCCCAAGTCTCTCCTTCTCCTCTCCTGATATCTTTATTTGGTCTAGTCCTCATATCTTACCTTTAGTGTATCTGTTTGTGTAATAACATATGGTACCCTAACCAATATAATCCTTTCAGGTTCATGGTATGCAATGTAATTTGTGACATGGTTCTGATCATACTCTGCCAGGAATTCAGGGAAAAGGCAGGGGAGCAGTTTAAAGAATTTCAAAATATAGCAACTTCTAATTTTTTTTTTTGTCCAATGTAGGGTTCATATTAATATTTGCCATGAGCACATTTGAAATGTTTCACAGTACAGTGGGTACCATCTCATTTTAAACCAGTCCATTTAACTCATCTGGAATTTATCATTTTGCACTCTTCCCTGACTCACCTCAGGTATATCAAGAGGATTTTGAGACTATAATTTTTATCTGTGATTATGCAATGTCAGCATTAATTCTTCTTACTGGATGATTATGTGTGAGCAATTTGGCAAGTTGCCAAACTGAGCTATGTGCTAAGGCCATAATTGAAGTTTAGCATGGTATGTCTTTTTAACGAGCTCATTTTCCATTGCTGAGTTAGGAGACAGAGAAATTGAGAAGTCACTTGCATACTAGTGCTTTAAACAAGCTTATTACATATAATTGGTTGTTATAGAAGAAAATGACAAGTAGTATATCTGTAGATTAATTTCCTTGGATCCTTTTAAGTGGAATATAAGTATAGTTATATAAGTAGTGATTAGTAGCTATGATTTTCACATTGATAGCATTTTCCATTTGACTCATGGGGACCATGAACATAAATTTTTGGCATTAAAGACAATTTAAAACAAGTATCTATTTTTCAGAATTTCAATAGGAATATCTTTTGTGACTATTACTTAAATGTAGCAGGCTTAGCAAAAATGTTTAATGTCAGTTCACATTTGAAAACAAATTAAATCATCATAATATAATCTGATTCTTTTCCATTTTTGAGAAGATGCTAGTATGAAAAACTTGTGAAGCCATTCTCACCTTATAAATCTGATTAAATTAGAGCACTACTGGACTGACCTTCATCAGAAACTCATGGAAACAGAATATTGACATATGTATAGCGTGACATGCAATCTTAGGAAAATCTCAGGTAAGATTTTTAAAAAGATCTTCAAAATGTGAAGATTATTGCTCTACCCAACTAAACCTCTAGCACCTTCCTTTTTAGGTTCATCTAATTCAAAACTGATGTCAGACTTGAATTATATAGCCTGTCACTGACATGTCTTATTTTCATATAGAAAACCAAGGTTAAGTCTAGAATAAACAGTATTGATATGTGGTAAAACCTGCTTCTAGTTTATTCTTATATGCTTAATCTAAAGTCTTCTCTCTTTATAGTGTATGCCAATGATGGAAAACCCATCATTGCAAATTTTCGGTGATTACAAAAAATCACCTCAATACATCTTGCATTCTTATTCCTCCCTTTTTAAAAAAGCATAAATGGGTGAATTTTCAAAGTGTTCCACACATAAAAAGTTTGATCTATGCAGATAAATGACCTTTACTCGCCCATTCCATATTTTATAAAATAAAAAAATGAACTCATATTTTCACTTTCATGCACATATATACAGGTGTAAGAAAGGGATGGCCTAAGGGCATTCTGGAGTGGGGACTGTAGGATTAACACCAGTGACCCTGAACAGGATGTGCACCATGAACCCTTTGAGACCTACTGCTATGCACACAGATTGAGTAAAAGGTGCAGGCCTAAAGTAATGCAGTCATGGGGGCGGATTTTAAGAGCCCTGCTCGCGTAAATCCACCCGGATTTACGTGAGCAGGGCTTGCGCGCCGGTGCGCCTATTTTACATAGGCCTGCCGGCGCACGCAGAGCCCCAGGACTCGCGTAAGTCCCGGGGTTTTCCGAGGGGGGCGTGTCGGGGCGGGGCCGATCGGCGCTGCATTTTCGGGGCGTGTCGGCGGCATTTCGGGGGCGGGCCTGGGGGCATGGTTTCGGCCCAGGGCGGTCCAGGGGCATGGCCGCGCCCTCCGGAACTGCCCCTGGGTTGTGTCTAGGCGCGCCAGCGGCCCGCTGGCGCGCGGGGATTTACTTCTCTCTCTGGGAGGCGTAAATCCCCCAACAAAGGTAGGGGGGGTTTTAGACAGGGCCGGGGGGGTGGGTTAGGTAGAGGAAGGGAGGGGAAGGTGAGGGGAGGGCGTTAGCGAATTCCCTCCGAGGCCGCTCCGATTTCGGAGCGGCCTCGGAGGGAACGGAGGTAGGCTGCGCGGCTCGGCGCGCACTGGCTACACAAAATCGGTAGCCTTGCGCGCGCCGATCCCGGATTTTAGCAGATACGCTCGGCTCCGCGCATATCTACTAAAATCCAGTGTACTTTTGTTTGCGCCTGATGCGCCTACAAAAGTACGCGAGGGCACCCTGTATGAAAATCTACCCCATGGAGTTTTGCAGCCATGTGATGATTTTGACAACTTTATAAGAGATTGTTTTTCACAGAGAGGAGAAAAGACTGTGTTTGTTTTCATAATCAGAGAGTTATCATCACCTCCCAAATGAGAGAAGAACCTTGGACCATGGAACTAGGCCCCACCCTGATGTAGGTTCCAGGGTGGGGCCTAGTTCCACGGCGCACCCTGATTGAACTCATGTTATAAGGAAGTTCCTGGCCTCACTTCCTTGCCTTGGCAATCGGGTCGGTTTGTTCCTGAGATTGCCCTTGCTCATGTTCCTGCTTGCTTGTTCCTAGTCTCGTTCCAGGATCATTCTGTTCCAGTTCCGTTCCTGCTTGTACCTGCTTCCTTGTCTTGCTTGTTCCTGTGTTTGTTGTTCGTCTCCCTGGTCTTACCTCGGACTGACTTTCTGGTAAAGACCTCAGCTTGTTCCTGACCTGCCTGCCTGCCGTTTGCCAAAGACCTCAGCTTGTTCTTGACCTGCCTGCCGCCTGCCAAAGACCTCAGCCTGCTCTTCGACCTTGCTTGACATCTGGATCTTGACCCTTGCTTCATTGACCACTCCTCAGACTGATTCTTGGACTTTGACTGTTGCGTTCATGCCTCTTCTCGCCCCTCGCTCCATCCTCTTTACCTTGGGATCGACTCCCTTCGGATCTGATGGACAGTTGCAGCCACGGCTTCTCTCTGCTTCTTGGTCCCAGTGTCCCTGGGCTGGCTTGACGCTACAGATCCGCCATGTTCCTGATGACGTAAGGGAGCGCACATGCGCTCCAGACTTGTACCAGCAAGGGCGCGAACCTTGGGGGCGTCCCCCCGTAGTGACGTCATCCATTTGCACTTTAAAAGGTCTTTGTTTGCTAACTTCTAACGCGTTAGCAAGGAACTCCAACTGGACTTGCTTCGGCAATCCACGATATTTGCAACAACGATCCGAGTCAGCCCGGGGAATCCGTCCCCACTGCTTGGCCTTTTCAAACTTACCAGGAGTACCCGCTCCATGGGGGTTCCACTCTCTATTCTTGATTTCAGATTGCCAGAATACTCAGACTCCTCATTGCCTGGAAGCGATCATGGAAGTGAACACAGTGAGTTCTATTGTACATAGGAATCTGTACTCGCTCCATGAGGGCCTACATTCCTAAGGCTGTGAAGACTCCCTTCCGTCCAAGACATTATTGCAGGTACGGAGATCGAGAGTTAGATTGGCAAGATTGCAGACAGGGACCGGTACTCGCTCCATGAGGGCCCATGTTTCTAGAATCCTTTACAGACTCTCTTCTATGCTAGCAGCCATTTCATATACAGCTATTGTGAGTTCTTATTACAGGCTGTGTAGAGGAACCAGTGCTCGCCTATGGCTCCTGTTCCTGAATATACTGAAGACTCTCTGTGGCATAGAGACCATTGCAGACATTTACTATTGTGAGTGTACCATCTTGTACCCAGTATACCCTGCCTACTCACTCTTTCTAGTCTCCCTCTACAGCTCAGTGACCCAGAGATTACATTCCAGTATCAGAAGGACTTCTGCCCTGCCGGACACCTCAACTCTGTACTGCCACCTCTGGTGGTCCAGCTTCCAGCTTAATAAAGAACTATTTGTGTTTACTTCATATTCTAGCCTAGCCGGTGGTTTGGTTTTTTTTATTTATTTTTTTTATTTATTTAAGTTTTTTATATACCAACATTCAAGACAATAGTCCCATCATGCTGGTTCACATGAAACAGGAGTGCAAAATAAACTTAAACTTGAACAATAGTGCGGAAAAGCAGTTACATGTAACAAGGAAAAATAGAACTTGGAGTGAGAAGGAAAAAGGAAAGGAAAACCAGCTAATTACATATAATTACATTGTAAGAGGTAGCTAATAGTGATATTGATGGTGATGTGTGTTGATTGTTAGGAGTTAAATAATATTGGAGTTAGGAAAAGCCTGCATGAACAGCCAGGTCTTGAGTCTTTTCTTGAAGGTTGAGAGGATGGGTTCCATTCTAAGATCTGGGGGGATGGAGTTCCATAGGTTCTCCTCCTGGGGGCACTGTCATCTGCCATCGGCCCAGGGATTCACCATTTCCTCCTAGTGGTCGTTCCTTACACTACTATCACTCTGTGGGAACCAACCACTACAGACCACTAACACCGCTCACGGAAGTATTATATAGACAACTACCTTCTCTTTCCTTGGGACTTGCCAGCAGCCTATATATAACAGATTGCTACTCCATATTGGAGGCATGATTGATTGCTATCTCAGTAGCGAAGTACAATATCCTATTGTTAGCTTCTCTCCTCAGAAGAATATCATAGAACAGATTGCCAACTCCTCTTCCCTGGGGAGTTGGTCCATAACAGCTTGCTACCTTCCTTTCTTACAGGAATATCTAACAGTAGTTCGCTACAGATTACTAACTCTGCCCTCCTGGTGGGGTCAGCACTACAGATAGCTAACTCCTCCTTTCTGGAGGAGCAGATCATGACAGATTGCTGCTACTCCTCCTTTCAAGAGAAAAGCAGAATAGTTTGCTAATCCATCCTCCTGGCGGGGTGAGTGACAGCAGATTGCTGACTCCTCCCCCGTGGAGGAGGAGAGCACTAACAGATTGCTACTCCTTCCCTCTGGAGCGTTATACTTGAGCATCCCTCAGCAGCAGGTGCTAGACATCATTGAACTCACTTTGGACTCCAGAATACGTCCTCACCGAGTACCGATGGCGTTCCTCACTAAATTAGCTTCCATCACATTATGTCAGAATTATTTCATATTTCAACATCATTTTTACAAACAGATTCATGGCACTGCCATGGGTGCCACCATAGCTCCAAGTTTAGCCAATTTATACATATCAAATTTTTAAGAACAGAAAGTGTATACGTCTACATGGTTCACACATATTTCACACTGGTCGCGTTACATTGATGATATTTTTATTGTAACTGCTACCTTATTCTTCTATCACATGTTAATGTTTTTAAGTTATTAAGTATTTATTCTGTTGTCACACCTTGTTATTTGTAAACCGGCATGATGCGACTCCCATCGCGAATGCCGGTATATAAGAAATTTAAATAAATAAATAAATAAATAAATAAATTTTCTTTTTATGGCATAACAGCGTTGATACCCTACATCAATTTTTGGACTGGCTTAACACCTTAGATTCAAATTTGGTTTTCTTCATGCAATATCATGATTATTGTATCAATTTTTTGGATATTAAAATTATTAAAAAGGAAAACAGCTTAATCACCACGATCTACAGAAAACTGACTGATAAAAATATGTTACTACATTTCACATCTTTTCACACATATCATTTGAAGAAAAATCTTCCCATAGGACAATTCCTATGACTGCAATGACTTTGTACTACCAGAATGGAATTCGAACTTCAAGCTGATACATTGTCCAGAAAATTACTATTGAGAGATTATCCTTTCAAAGTTATAAAAGCAGCACATAAACATGCTAGTAATGCTGAACAACAATGGCTGTTACTTGATAATTCAGATTCTGCTTCTGAGACTCCTCTAGTATGCACATTATGCTATTCCACCAAAGCCATATTTATTGTAGGACTCATTAAAAAATATTGGCACATCTTGAAAGTTCACCCCATCTTTGGGCATTTTTTGCAGTCTAAACTTGACATCAGTTTGTTGGGCTTATAACACAACACAAGCTAAGTCAAGATACTATTATTATTAATAACATTGTGGATGAAATTCGTGGAAAATTCTTTATCACGTGGAAAATACTTTATTATTTCTCACAAGTACTTTAATATTGCATCACTTAAATTTAAAAATGACTGATGATTAAACATTGTGGCAACAATTGGATGTGCATAGCACACTGAATAATGTGTATTCATTTAACACATTTTGCCCATGTATAATGGTCATTGGCAATTTTGTGCTGATATTTTGCGTTGATAACTAATTATGGTATGTTAGTTTCTTTTTAAACATTGTATTTTTAAACCATCTTAGAAGCGCAGTCCAGATGTATTCCAAGGTGGAAGGAAGGTAAAACGACTACCACTATGGTTGTGAGGTGAAAGAGGCTATTTAAGCCAAAAAAAAACCATCTTTCAAAAATTGGAAAAAAAAAATCCATCTGAAGAAAATAGGAAAAAACATAAGCATTGTCAAGTGTAAAACATTGATAAGACAGGCTAAGAAAGAATGTGAAATGAAGTTGGCTGTAGAGGCAAAAACTCATAATAAAAACTTTTAAAAATATATCTGCAGCAGGAAACCTGCGAGGGAGTCAATTGGACTGTAGATGACTGAGGGGTTAAAGGGGCTCTTAGGAAAGATAAGGCCATTGAAGAAAGACTAAATACATTCTTTGCTTCTGTGTTTACTAATGATGTTGGGGAGAAACCGGTTCCAGAGATGATTTTCAGGGGTAATGAGTTAGATAAACTGAACCAAATCACTGTGAATCTGGAAGATGTAGTAGACCAGATTGACAAACTAAAGAGTAGCAAATCACCTTGACCAGATGGGTTGTACCCAGGGTTCTGAAGGAACTAAAAAATGAAATTTCAGATTTATTAGTTATAATTTGTAACCTATCATTAAAATCATCCATTGTACCTGAAGACTGGAGAGTTGGCAATGTAACCCCAATATTTAAAAAGGGCTCCAGGGGTGATCCGTGAAACTATAGACCAGTGAGCCTGACTTCAGTGCTGGGAAAAATAATGGAATGTATTCTAAAGATCAAAATCACAGAGCACATGGAAAGACCTGATTTAATGGAACATAGTCAGCATGGGTTTACCCAATGGAAGTCTTGCCTCACAAATCTGCTTCATTTTTTTGAAGGAGTTAATAAACATGTGGATAAAGGTGAACTGGTAGATATGGTGTATTTGGATTTTCAGAAGGCATTTGACAAAGTCCTTCATGAAAGGCTTCTAAAAAATCTAAAAGTCATGGGATAGAAGGCAATGTCATTTCATGGATTACAAACTGATTAAAAGACAGAAAACAGAGGGTAGGATTAAATGGTCAATTTTGTAAGTGGAAAAGTGTAAAGAGTGGGGTGCCTCAGGGATCTGTACTTGGACCAGTGCTTTTCAATATATATATATATAAATGATCTGGAAAGAAATACAGCGAGTGAGATAATCAAATTTGCGGATGATACAAAATTATTCAGAGTAGTTAAACCACAAGCAGATTTGATAAATGGCAGGAGGACCTTGTGAGACTGGAAGATTGGGCATCCAAATGGCAGATGAAATTTAATGTGGACAAGTGCAAGGTGTTACATATAGGGAAAAATAACCCTTGCTGTAGTTACACAATGTTAGGTTCCATATTAGGTGCTACCACCCAGGAAAAAGATCTAGAAGTCATAGTGGATAATATCAGAGCCAGTGGAAGGGGATTAGGCACCTTAGGCACCTTCTGCCTTGTGCCTGCCCCCCTCCCCAGTCACGCCGCCACCCCCATTAGGGGACACGAGCCATGTGGGACCGCGAGCGGTGATACTGCGGCAGTAAAGAGGAGTGGAGATTTGGAGGGCTGCCCGCCGAATCTCCACTCCTCTTTGCTATCGGTATCTGGAAGTTTTGAGAGGGGAAGACTATTAGACTATCACACACATTCACGTCCAGCATAAATAGCCACTGAGTGGAGTTGTCTCCACAGTGGAATTCTCGTTGTTCGATAGAATCAGCCTGTGAGCCGAGCCATCCGAACCACAGCCATGGTGAGGAGTGTTGCGCTGGGGCTGCAGAGTGGAAACGGGGCTGTAGGATCTGCTATTTACGTGGCAGCGCGAGGAAGGGACCCCACAAACTGACGGGACCCTGAGAGGTGAGAGGTGGTTTGGGAGAGTTTCAGGGACGCATAAATGGGGGTCGGTTCTCGGGCTCTGTCCTCCTTGGTTGAGACATTTTTTTTTCTTTTTGCGGTCTAAGAGATGTGCAAAGCTGCTGAGCACCAGTTTATTGCTGGAGGTCAATTTGCAGGCCCTGACATTGCAAACTCTTTGGAGTGTGAGGTAGATGAGTTGGGAGGTGCTGGCCAACCCTCTAGCCTGCAGGACTGAGAGGTTACACGTCTTGAGGAGGCTTGTTGGAGAGATTGTGAGTCAGGGAGAGATCCTACTGCTTTGAGAGGCCAGAACGTGCTCGTCTTTCCTTATTTTAAAGGGTTTTTGGTTTGCTCCCAGGCCACGGGGAAGAATAGCTGCCCTCCGAAATGACCAAAGAGTTTCATGCAATCTATAAAGTCTGATAAACAGCCAGTTCCATAAGAATAATGCATGCAATTTTAACATATAAAGTAATACATAGAAAAGTCTGGTACAGCACAGTTTCTGTCCATCGGTGATCGTGTGACCTAAACATATTTTATATGAGGCATGCACAGTAATCATCTTAATGCTGTGGTAATTGTCAGGCAAGAACCCAAAGTGCCTGTCAATAAAGAAATTCCTCTGTAATTTATACCACTATTTGTCTACAAGCTTGCCAAGCTAGGCTCATAAATATAAAGCCAACAAGGGCAGAACTCAGTTACCATTCTGTGCATGGTGAGATGAAAATCTAGGAGCTGTAGCATCTTAGAACTTATGCTAATCAGCTGAACTTACTTAAGGGCCTGTTCATGAAGGGTATTTTTCACTATTTTGTGCCTATGAGAAAAATGCTGAGTACAGAGGTGCCTTAGGATCAATTTTCTGAATTCCCCAGTGGACATATTTCTCCATGGGAGAACACCACTGACCAGTGACAAGGAAGAGTGGGGTGAGTGTAAATTTGGAGACTGTATCCACAATTGCACCGGGGGCCCAGGAGGTTACACCTCCCCCTACTGGATGAACCCCAGTCTCTCCATGGACTCTTGTGAGGCAGATATGAGAAAAGGTCCAGGATATCAAAGAGCTGCTTAGAAAACCTTGTGACACCCCCCCCCCCCCCTAATTTTAATGCACCCATGAAAGGGGGGGGGTTCATTAGGAACCAAAATCTAGGTGCCTGATGAAACCAGACTCTTAAATTTAGGTGCTTAGCCCTAATCGATTTTCAAAGGCACCTAAACCCTTTGAAAATTGCCCTCCCCTCCCCCCCCCCAACCTCTAGCTATACTGAAAAGCTGAAGGGACTCATACCGGTTGCACCATGCTGCTAACCACTTTGGAAATTATTATTTTATTCTGCAAAACAATAAGACAGGATGCTAAATTGATCACTAGGGACAAAAGAACTAGCAGAAGACATTTTCTTTTGGAATTACAGTATATGTGATGTGAAGATGAGCTTATATCGAGAAAGGGGGGATACAGCTAAGGTGAGAGTCTAAGAACTTTGAGGTAGATTTTAAAAGGGTTACGCGCATAAGTTATGCGCGTAACCCTTTCAAAACCCCTCTGCGCGCGCCGAGCCTATTTTGCATAGGCTCGGCGTCGCACGCAAGCCCCGGGACACATGTAAGTCTCGGGGCTTTGCTAGGGGGGGCGTGTTGGGGGCATGTCGGGGGGTGGCGTGACGTTCAGGGCGTTCCGGGGGTGTGTGTCGGGGATGTGGTGCCGGCCTGGGGGCGTTTCGGGGGCATGGCCGAGGCCTCCGAAATCACTCCCGGGCCGGGGAATCGCGCGGCGGTGGCCAAGTGGCGGGTGCGAGTTACGCCTGCCTGGAGCAGGCGTAACTTTCACGATAAAGGTAGGGAGGGGGGGTGTAGATAGGGCTGGGGGGGTGGGTTAGGTAGGGGAAGGGAGGGGAAGGTGGGGGGAGGCCGAAGGAAAGTTCCCTCCGAGGCCACTCCGATTTTGGAGCGGCCTCGGAGGGAACGGGCAGCGCGCGCAGGGCTCGGCGCATGCAAGGTGCACAAATGTGCACCCCCTTGCGCATGCCAACCCCAGATTTTATAAGATACGCGCGTATCTTATAAAATCCGGCTTACTTTTGTTTGCGCCTGGTGCGCGAACAAAAGTACGCGCGGGCGTACATTTATAAAATCTACCCCTCAATGTACTTACAAAGAAATGCCACTTAAGAAATTGAGGAATGACTGATTGTGATTTTAGCCTCAAGCTTGCCCAGATTCTTTTGTGTTGCTCTAGTGTTTTGAGTACAAAAAAATAAACTGAAGCTTTAACTTTAAACTAGTTTTGATGTTCTAAACCATTTTTTAACACACATATTTTGTCTGACTGTGAATGTGATATTCGGTTTGCTAATAATGGCTCTATATTTCTTTTAGGTAAATAGTTTGTAACAATAGTTTCGGCTGAACATAGCTCATTCTTCTGCTTCTGTTGCCAGAGAATGTGGTTCGTGCAGTTAGTATAGCTGTGTTTAAAAAAGGATTGGATAAGTTCTTGGAGGAGAAGTCCATTACCTGCTATTAAGTTCACTTAGAGAATAGCCACTGCCATTAGCAATGGTTACATGGAATAGACTTAGTTTTTGGGTACTTGCCAGGTTCTTATGGCCTGGATTGGCCACTGTTGGAAACAGGATGCTGGGCTTGATGGACCCTTGGTCTGACCCAGTATGGCATTTTCTTATGTTCTTATGTTCCTGCAAAATCATTACATGGTTAAAATATATAACAACCTTAAATGGGGAAAGGTGGATTGATTGGCTCGGTCTGTCTATGTGCTCTGGCAAAATCTTAGGCCTAGTGAATGGAAAGAGAGAAACCTGAGCTAATAGAAATGGTGTATTGAGTTTCAGCAGAGATAATTCTATCTTGTTTTGCAATCCCTTGAAAGAGAAGGAACTCCTAGATGAACATTTGTGACCAGACAAAATGTTCTAAGGGATATAATAATAGGCTGCAAAACTGCCACAGTATAATGTAAGCCCATAGTATAGCAAAATACTGCCTATAGGGACTGATGTACCAGAGGGCTATAAGATTCCTCAAATATGCATCGATTTTTCTAAACTCATCTCACCATAAATCTGCAGCATTATCATACTTGTGCTTAAAAATCGAGAGGGCTATTTTTATAATCCTGCTGTGCTTAATGGCCTGTGGATACTTTGTAACCGTGAGCCTGGAAGTTACTTTTCGAAGGGAAATGCTCTGTGAACTTTCCTTTAAAATTCCCATGGCAAGATGGTGCCGTGGAGATACTTTACCCCACATACTTTGCAGGTGCGTGGAGATTTCAAAATTAAATCCCCACACACAACTTCTCCAGGGTCTGTCTTAGCCCCCATCCCCCGGTGCCATCCTTTTTCCCCCATATAGACAAGGGGAGAGGAAATTTCAAAGGTGAATTTTTTTTTTTATGTGGGTAAACACATCCATTTACCTGTGGAAATCTCTTTGAAAACTAAATATGCAACAATTAGGCGCCATACAAGGTGAATTTTAAAAGCCCGGTGCGTGCCAAAACTGGGAGAATCGAGAGTATGCCTGGCTGGCATGCACCGAGAGGATTTTAAAAGCCACCCATGTACGCCGTGTGTCTCCCGGTATGCGCACAACTTTACTACTGCTATGGATGGCCTGTAAGTAATAAAATAAAAAAATCAGGGCAAGTCAGTGGGGTATTAAGGATTGGTGTTAACAGGGTGAAAGGGAGGCTCCATAACTAGGGGGGGTAGGAAGTCTTATCTGGGGCAAACTATGGACTAACTGGGGGGACTAAAATCCCCCCACTGACGTGGTAGAGGCAGCATTTGTGTTACGAGCGCGCGCGCGGTCATCTCGGGCAGGTGGTGAGCCCTTGGGCCACGGCAGGACCCCAGGAGGAGCCCAGGGCCACACCGTGGGAGGTGAGCTGAGCAGGCATGGTGAGCCAGGCAGGCAGGAACAGAAGCAGGGAGTCCGACCCTCAGCCGGACCTGCATGCCCATGGTAGCCAACACGGGGAAGTTGACTAATGAACGGTCCTCCGACTGTTCCCGGCCCTTTCGGACCTGCCGCAGGGAACGGCAATGGGCAGCAGGCCGGACAGAGGCGAGGGCAGACAGAGTCCTTAAACAGACGACATCAGACGGGGCAGAAGCAGGCTGAAGCAAGACGGAGACATCAGGGCAAGGGCTGAAGCGAGACACTAGAAGAATCCCGGCGAGTAGGAACTCCGATGCTGGGATACTCACATCCGAAGCCCCCTCGGCTGGCAGAGGAAGACATCAGGGTACGGGCTGAAGCAGACACTGGAGACAAGGCTGGACGGGAACATTGCACTGTCCATCAGGGCGCCCTACTCAGCCCACCCGTGGGACTGAGTCACGGACCACCCTGTCCCAGACGCGCCCTACACAGCCCTGGGAGGCTGGTCACGGACCACGCTGAGAAGGAGGGCGCGGGGAAGACCCAGGCAAACAGGACTCCGATGCTGGGAAACTCACATCCGAAGCCCTTACGGCTGGCAGGCACAGGAACAAACATCTAGGCAGGGTCAGAGACAGACATCAAGGCAGAGACACTGGACATCAGGAACATCAAGCAGAGACAGGACAAGGCGCCATCAAACATGGAGGACCTGGATCGGCTAGGTTACAGGCGACTGGAATGCTCAGATCCAAGGCACAGACACAGTGAACAGAAAGTCCTTAAATACTGGAGGTAGAAGGCAACTCCCTGGGAGGAGCTTGCCAGGACCGCCCACCGCTGGTCCTATAACTAGGGTAGAGAGCTGCGGGCCAGCCCCTAGGGAAGGGCGTCGCCCAACAGGAAGTCCAAACACTGAGGCTGCAAGCCACAGGCACAGCTAGGCCTCTCAGGCCCTGGAGCAAGTCCTGGATGATGCGCAGGCGAGGCCCAGGCTTCAGAGCGGCCTCTGGAGGAAGGTAAGAGACCTCCTGCAGCGCAGCAGCAGGGGGGATCGCAACAATTTGTGCACACGTGTGTGTGCGTCCATATAAAATTGTGCGCGTGTACGTGCATACAGCCTATTCTATACAGTGCGTACATATATGCGCGTCTATTATAAAATGGCCTCATCCTTTGCCGCGAGCTGTCATACGCACGTATATTGTGCGCTGGTATCAAAGTTACTGTCTAAATGCAACGCAACATCACTTATCGCAGTGAAAGTGTTAATTGTACCTTAAACTGATTAGGAAGGATCTGCCAAATATTCCCTAAGAAAAGTGTGAAAGTTAAGGCCTTTTCTCTGGAAAGTTTGTCAGCGTTGTGAGGAGGGACGGGAGAACTACTGGATTCTGGAGGATTAAGTAATAGTGAGAGAAAATCAGTTGTTGGCAGTTGTGTGTCTCGATCCCTTCATCTGTGACTTCTTTATTCGTGTTACAGCATGTGTGTGAGTGGCAGAGTATTATTTTTAGTATATGGTAGTTGTGTTTTTTGCTTTGTGTAGCAGGGTTTGGAGAGTGCAGAAGAGTAAGTGTAAAAGGAGCATGATTCTGGCAGAGAGGAAGAGAGAGGAGTGGGAGGAGACATCAGGCAGGAAGGAAGATATATACTAGTCTGACTAGTCTGACTTTAAAGCAGCACACATTGGTAGCGAAAACAACAACAAATAACCCCAGGCCTGGGGGACAATTTACAAAATGGTAAATATTTTCTCTGAAAACAGTCAGCACTGCGGGATGTTTTTCTTGTGATGCCCGCTCATTTAAATAATTTACCAATTGGAATGGCAGCATTTTTCTTCCAAAAAAGCCCACGTGGAATTTTGAACTTTATCACCAAAAAACCCCCCAACAACCTAAGTACACCTCCCATCGGCTAATGCTGAATCACTAATAACAGATTTGCATGGTTTTTCAGCTCATTAGCAACTTAATATTTTTTGCAAACAGCATCACAAATACTAAATCATATATTTAGAAAAGCAAAGAGCATACACAAAATTTTGCAAACATTCTCTATTTGGCATTTAAATGAATGAAATTGCATTTGTGAAGCATTTGTTGGCTTCATACATTGGCCTCCTGGCCACAAATCCAAAATGTGCACTTTAGCAGCAAAAAAAAAAATGACATGCTGATGCAGAAATTCGCAGAGTAGCGTGGCTTGCTGTTTGAGAAACTGACAGCAAAGAGATTCATGGCCTTCAAGGGCAACGTTTGGAAGGATATTGCCAGGTGCATTAGCAATTTGGAGGGTCTCCAAGAGAACAGCAGACAACTGCAAGTGCTTAAGAGGAAATAATGCTTTTGTGGCAAAACTCACTTTTTTGACCTGAAAAAGCGCTGTGGTCCATTCGTACATTGGTCCTATAATATCTGCTTTAGTAGTTTTTCAATAGCAACTATTTTCAGTCAATTAGAGAGCCCAACTGACTTTATGAATCATATTTGTATTCCTTTGTTGACTTCCAAATCATTGGAAAACCTGTCTATAGTTATTGATTTAGAAGAATGTAGGAACAAATTGCTATAGATCTGTGATTTCATATGCATTATAGAAAAAAGAATAAATGTAACTCGTTTCTTTTGTTTGTCTCAGCAAGGGCTAAAATAACAATTAGGCCCTTGAAAGTTAGATTTCATTCAGTAATTTTTGTGAATGTACATGAATATTGTTTGCGCTGAAACTGGTTTTTATCTTTCCAAAATATTAACAGCAAATTGTAATTAATGTACCAGAGAAATGATACTGAACAGGTTAAAAAACTTTCCTCACTGTAAATTAGGTGATTTTTTTTTTATAGCTTACCTTTTCCAGAGTACAAACATTTGTAACATATACCACTTCTTTGATTATCAATACAAAATTATGCATCTTTACTTTCAATAAACACAGGGATGGTAACTTTCAAAGGGGCACGCAGGCACACACTACTGCATGTGCATTGGAATGCGCCCAGGGCTGCAGTGAATTTATAACATATGCGGGCATGCACATGTATGTTGTAAAATAGCCTTGGCACGCGCGTGTGCGTAATTTTGCGAGTAGGCACGCCCGACCATGCAAATTGAGTTTTGGCCACATAAGTCAAGAAATTTTATAACTGGCACATGTCCTCACCAAAACCAGTTTTACCAGTTCGCACACCAGTTTTCCCCACTGTAGAGCTAGGGCCTCCAAACCCTACTGATTTAATAGCCTGCACGGCTCCAGTTACCCGAGATCTTTTAAACCCATCAGAAATGGCTTTTCTTTTTGTTTTATAAACTTATACCTCCTCCATGGCAGAAGAAAATACAAAAGAGCTGTATGCCATTGGTGCACGGAGCAAGAGAGGGCCCTTGGGGTGATGGTGTCTGATGATCTCAAGGCAGTGAAGCAATGTGAGAAGGCGAAATCTAAAGCCAGAAGAATGCTGGGCTGCATAGAGAGAGGAATAACCAGTAAGAAAAAGAAGGTGATAGTCTCCTTGTCTAGGTCCTTGGTGACACCTCACCTGGAGTACTGTGTTCAGTTCTGGAGACCGAATCTCAAAAGGGACAGAAAGGAGGATGGAGGCTGTCCAGAGAAGGGCGACCAAAATGCTGCAGGGATCTCCATTAAATGACTTATGAGGAGAGGCTGAAGAATCTAAATATATGTACCCTGGAAGAGAGGATGTGCAGGGGAGATTTGATACTGACCTTCAGATCCCTGAAACATTTTAATGATGCATAATTGACAAACCTTTTCCATTGGAAAGAAATCAGTAGAACTAGGGGGTCATGAAATAAAACTCCAAGGAGGATTACGCAGAACCAATGTCAGGAAATATTTCTTCATGGAGGGTGGTGGATGCCTGGAATGCCTTTCTGAAGGAGATGGTGAAGACAAAAACAGTGAATGATTTCAAAGGGGCATGGGATAAACACTGTGGATCCCTAAAGACTAGAGGATGGAAATGAAGAAAAGAGTTCATGGGGGTAACTTGCTGGTGTGGTGGTTACTAGTACTACCCTTAACCAATAAGCCTTCATACTGTTGATACAACTCATTATTGCTCTCTGCTTGAATGGCAGGGGGAAAAGGGGAATTGGAATTAAATAGCAACCAACATGGGCCCTGTCTTTTACGGTCTGGGAAACTGATAAGTATTTGGGTAACCTGCATGGTGCAGCAGATACTACCATAAGCTTGCTGGGCAGACTGGATGAACCATTTGGTCATTTTCTGCCATCATTTCTATGTTTCTATGTTTAAAGTTACGCAGCACTAGACCTGGGAGCGCGCCCAGGCATGTAGGTAATTGTGCGCACATCTCTTGGCCCTGCCCCTGAATGCCCATGCCCCGCCCACACCACACCCCTTTATGATTCTGAGTGAGAAGTAGGCAGCTTTTAAAATATGGTGGGTGCTCATCTCTTGGCTGCACCGGGCTTTTAAAATTCACCTTACAATGTCTATATGTATTCATGAACTAATGAAAAAACTTATTAGAAGTAGTCAGTGCTGGAAGATAATAAAAGATTTCCCTCTCCTTTCTTCTCATTAAGTTTAACACAGGACAACGTTTACTCCATATCTCCATACCAGTCTAAGACAGCAATGATCTCTGCAGAAAGTGCTGCTGTGATGGTTGATAGATTTTAATAATGAACGATGATAAAAGAAGACAGTAAAAAGATACAATGATTGCCAATTAAAATGTTTTTATGCCCTCTCCCCGCTTCTCCACTGGCATATTATCCAGGCTTCCACAGGGTCATCATAGATTTAAACTCATATGCAATGGCTAACTCTCTATCAGAGAACATCACAGTCATGCTGAGAGAAAGTTGTGAGATCATGCATTTAGGTAGCAAACAGCATTCATTTAGATATCCTTCAAAAATGTTTTCTGCTTGATTTGGAGTTCTGATTATGATCAGAACTTTATGCATATCACAGTGGCATAGCTGCCAGTGAATGGGCCCCTGGCGGAGAAATTAAGATGAGCCTACATAACACCATGTACAAGGGTATAAGGGTATAAACCTTTCAGTCCTTCCCCTCCCTTACAGCCCTTTCAATTAAAAGTTATGCACTTATAACAGATGTTATAAATGCATAACTTTGAAAAAAGACATTCAAATATAGTCTTCGGAGGTTAAAAGATTACTACATGCACTGCTGTGGTACCAACCAGAAAACCCCGTGCAAAAGACACTTGGAACCCATACAGCATTAGGCAAATTGTAATGTATGCTGGGTATAGGCTTGGCCATCAGAAAGCCAGAATAAACAATTACAATATAGTAATCCGCCTATAGCAAAACAGCACTAAGTGCCAGCACTCAAACAGTAATAACAGCGCTGGGTGTCTCTTCTTCCTCTAGCAGCTGGTGGGTTGGAGTCTATTGATGGCACCGCTGAGCCTCTCTTCTTCTCTGGGTTACCAGCAGGTTGAGGTCTGCCATTGCCCTCTTCTTAGTCTCTTGTTCTCGGCTGTGCTGGAGAACGGCATGTGACCCCTCTGCAGGCGACCCTGGTCTCTTTTCTGGGAACTCAATAATAGCTATGCCACTGGCATATTGAACATAATTTTAAACAATTATGTGGTCAGATAGTTATTTCCCCAAGAAAACTGGCCATCTGAAAATTGTACTCTCTCAATACAGCTGAAAGTATGCATGTTGAGGAACAATGTGCCTACATTTAGATGGTATTTAGAGGATTGTGTTTAGGTTGGGGGAGAAATCTAATTTTCAGTTTCCTGCCGGTGCACATATCTGTGGGTATTTTGTACTCACCACAAGCATCAAAGTATGTATGTGCTTTCTCTTTAAAAATTGGTGCAAAGTCCATGGATAAAAAGTATTAGGGTTATGCATTCATTAACAAACAAATAGGGATGTGAATCATTTTTTGACGATTTAAAATATCGTCCGATATATTTTAAATTGTCAAAAATCGTTAGGGCCACGATACAATACCAATTCCCCCGATTTATCGTTAAAAAATCGTAAATCGGGGGAAGGGGGAGGGCAGGAAAACCGGCACACTAAAACCCCCTAAAACCCACCCCCGACCCTTTAAATTAAATCCCCCACCCTCCCGAACCCCCCCCCCAAATGCTTTCAATTACCTGGGGATCCAGCAGTGGTCCAGAACGGCGGCGGTCCGGAACGGCCCCCTCAATTGAATCCTTTTCTCTTCAGCCGGCGCCATTTTGCAAAATGGCCGCCGCAAAATGGCGGCGGCCATAGACAAAAACGATTCGACGCAGGAGGTCGTTCCGGACCCCCGCTGGACTTTTGGCAAGTCTTGTGGGGGTCAGGAGGCCCCCCCAAGCTGGCCAAAAAGTTTCTGGGAGTCCAGCGGGGTTCAGGAAGTGATTTCTTGCCGCGAATCGTTTTCCATACGGAAAATGGCGCCGGCAGGAGATCGACTGCAGGAGGTCGTTCAGCGGCGGTCCGGAACCCCCGCTGAACGACCTCCTGCAGTCGATCTCCTGCCGGCGCCATTTTCCGTACGGAAAACGATTCGCGGCAAGAAATCGCTTCCTGAACCCCGCTGGACTCCCAGAAACTTTTGGCCAGCTTGGGGGGCCTCCTGACCCCCACAAGACTTGCCAAAAGTCCAGCGGGGGTCCGGAACGACCTCCTGCGTCGAATCGTTTTTGTCTATGGCCGCCGCCATTTTGCGGCGGCCATTTTGCAAAATGGCGCCGGCTGAAGACAAAAGGATTCAATTGAGGGGGCTGTTCCGGACCGCCGCCGTCCTGGACCACAGCTGGATCCCCAGGTAATTTAAAGCATTTGGGGGGGGGTTCGGGAGGGTGGGAGATTTAATTTAAAGGGTCGGGGTGGGTTTTAGGGGGTTGGCTCACGATTTTAACGATTTTTCACGATATTTTTAAAACCCAAACGGCAACAATACGATTCCCTCCCCCTCCCAGCCGAAATCGATCGTTAAGACGATCGAGGACACGATTCACATCTCTACAAACAAATGCAAAAACCCCAACAACCCAAATGGAATAAATTGAAAACAGCATCTAAGGAAATACCCAACAATTTTCAGGCATTTTCATATTCATTTTATAAAAAATTCCTCCATGGCCCTATGTTTGCAAGGCTGTACAACATAAAGGGACTGGCCACACCTGAGGCAGGTGCCAAAGTGATGTCATTTTGGTATTGGACTCAATGTGATCGTCGTCATTTTTAAAGGTTCTGTCAGCCATAGCAGGAGAGAGTGGGGATCCTTCCTGCACTTTAGACAACCAGGAGACCCCACGATGGGGTGAGTGAGCACCAGGAACTGCCCCAGCCATGGCATTTGATCCAGGGGGAGGTAGCAGGTCAGTGGAGCCTGGAAGGACCCCAGCTAGGCATGGCTAAGTCCAGCCAGTGAAGACTGGATCCCTCATCTTCTTTTGCAGAGGGAGAAGGAGGGGATCAAGGAGGTCTGTGGAGGACCCAGTTTGCTTTTTGCGGGGTGGGAGGTTGTCAGATAGGGCTGTATAGGCCTGATTTTGTTCTTTTTTTGTTTTTGTTTTTTTTTAAGTGTTTTTAATGTTATTTTTGGTTTAGTAAAATGATTGAAACTGAAAAAAATGAAAAAAACCAAAAATGAACAACACCAAAATGAAAATGTTGGGCCTGCACATCCCTAAAAAGTATTTGCAGACTTTGTCCTAATGTAGAAAGTCTAAAAATTGACCCCATTAAAGGTATAACCTCACTTTTCCTTCTTTTATTGAATTCATCTAACAGGATTAGATTATGCAAAACGGTAAATATAACTGCATTGTCAGTGGACAACAGTAGGCATTATGGGACTGAAGGGGAACAAATATATAATCAGACATATCTGAAAGACTGAGGGGGTTGCATTGCTAGACACACTGTAGTCTTTGCCAGCCCAAGTTTTTGATGACTGCATCCCAGCAACTGGTTATCCTACGAAGCAATTACAGCTGCATACGGTACACACCGATGCTGATCTTTGTAGCTCAAACACAGTTTCATTCTGACCTCCCAACCTAGATCTCTTCAGTAGGTGGTTTTGTGCTTGATTTTACAAGCAGACCTTAATAAGCAGCTCCAAGAATAAAAGGGATGCTTGGAACAAGGACAAGTAATGTTGTTTCTGGTGTTTACACAAGGCTCCATTTATTTATGGAGGGTAATTTTGAAAGCTGATTTCTGCAGGTCACCTGTATAAATCGGGTCTTTGAAAATTGCCCACGATAAATGTGGACAAAAGCAAGCTCACTGTTTGTGCATGTGCATGTTTAGGATGGGGGAAGAAAATCATTTGTGGAGACATCCCGATCCGTGCATCAATGCAAGCAGTTTGATGATTGTCCCCTTAGAGAGGAATGCGAGTTTGAAAAGTATAAACAAATGCCTTCCCTTGCTGGGGTTTCAGGACTTAGGGCCTAATTTATTAAGGTGTGAAAAAAAAATCAGCCACGCTCAATATTCGAAGCTATAACATCTTACATTACAATAGCAACATGATGGCACCTTTGGCCAATCAGCGTCATACGGTGTTGCAACTTCAGGAAAGGAAAAAGGGAAAAAACATCCACAGGAAAAAAGTCAAGCAAGCATAAATGTCTGCAGAAAATGCTATGAGATCTTTGATTGAATTAAGACTCTGCAAATTGAGAGAAATGTCAGGAGCTGATGTATTAGCAAGGAGATGGCTATTACTAAATCCTATGAGAGAGTGATTTACGTAGCTCAAGAGATATTAACTATTTTCTGTATGTTATAAGCCTCCTTTTGTAGGCAGGAATTCACAGGAAACAAGGAAGAAAGGACTGGCCTTCTCCTGCCTTTTCTTTTTCCTTCCTCTTCCTTGTACCTTTACAGTTTTCATTGCAATTATTTAACCTTTGCATAACTCTTGGGCAACTTTCAAACCGGCTCGTGGGTACACATATGGGCATGTGAGCTGGCGAGCGTCCAGAGATGCTGCAATTTTATAACATGTGCCCACATACACGCACATGCTTTAAAATAACCTAGGCACGTGTATACGTGCACCTAATTTTTAGATTGTGTACGCCCAGCAGTGTAAATTGTGTTTGAGTCCACTAAGTGAGGGAATTTCATAACAGGCACATGTCCACACCATGGCCAGGTTCACCAGTTCTCCCAGTCTAAAGCTAGGTCCTCCAACCCCCCCCCCCCCCTGGTTCTTTATTCTGCACCCTCCTCGGTTACCCCCCCCCCCCCCTTAAACCCCTCACAGATGCCTGGAAATAGTTTTATAAAGACTTAATCCTCTTCCATAGCAAAAGTAAAGTTCCGAGTCACTGGATCTGGCTCATACCATGGTGCATAGGTATTTGCTTGCACATCTCTTGGCCCCGCCCTGGAGCACCCATGCCCCACCCACACCATGCCGGCGCCATTTCTACAACGCACGGAGGTCCGAGAGTAAAAGATCACACCGGGACCCTTCCTCTGGACCCCAGGTAATTTAAGGCATTTTGGGGGGGTTCGGGAGGGTGGGGGATTTATTTTAAAGGGTCGGGGTGGGTTTTAGGGTTGTTTTAGTGTGCCGGTTTTCCCGCCCTCCCCCTTCCCCCGATTTTTTAACGATAAATCAGGGGAATTGTTATTGTATCGTGGCTCTAACGATTTTTGATGATTTAAAATATATCGGACGATATTTTAAATCGTCAAAAAATGATTCACATCCCTAGTAAATAACCGATTCACATCTACCCGTTCTAGACCTCTCATGATTTTAAACATCTCTATCATATCCCCCCTCAGCCGTCTCTTCTCCAAGCTGAAAAGTCCTAACCTCTTTAGTCTTTCCTCATAGGGGAGCTGTTCCATTCCCCTTATCATTTTGGTAGCCCTTCTCTGTATCTTCTCCATTGCCATTTTGTTTTGTAGCTGGACGTTTTCCAAATATGAAATATTAGCATTAGTCTCGGGGCCTGCTAGAGCCATTATCAAGCAGGAGCCAGTGGGACAGGAGTGGCTGGAGCTCGCTCTTGCCCCTGTCTACATAAAAGACCCCAGAAAGGGTAAGTGGGGAGCAGAGAGGCTCCGATTCAGTTTTTTGTTTTTTTTTTTTGGGGGGGGGGGGTGTCCAGGGATGCCCCAGCTGTGGGGGATGGGGAACCTGGGGAGGCTTCTATCTGCTTACAAGATAGCAAGGGGGCCTGTGGAGACATTCTTTTTGTTTTGTTTTAAGGGTATCACTGCAAAGCTACTCCAAATGTCCACACAGCTCCTCATACTCTGCCTGCTTTTATACAGGCTGCTGACCAATGCAGGCAATCTCCCAAGAGGTGCCTGCAGGGATGGTCTGCAAACTCCAGATTCTTACCTAAGATCCTCTCCTAAGGCTTAAGCTAAGGTCAAAGTGGATAGTGGGGATCCATATATTAACTACACCTCACATGACCTTTAATGCACTTTTTATGAACTTTACCACCAAAAATTGGCTACAACCTGATTTGCATAATCATGCAATTGGGTCATAAGAAAATGAGTGCATGTTAATAACCCAGTTCCATGATCTGAGCATGGGTTAGTACATCAACCTGTAGGTCTGTTTGCAGGAGCCAGAGTCCCTAGGTAGTTGCCAGTGACGGCAGGAGAAAACTGCTAGGTCAAAAAGAAAACGGCCATGAAAATTATTCAGTTTCATATTAAACATTAGGGATGTGAATCGTTTTCCATATCGTCTTAACGATAGAAATCGTGTGGCAGGGCAAGAAAATCGTCTTAGGCACGATTTTTTAGTTAAAAAATCGTTAAAAATCGTTTTTTCCGATTAGTGCGCACTAACTCAAGTTAGTGCGCACTAACGGGAGTTAGTGCGCACTAACTGGGAGTTAGTGCGCACTAACTGAAAATGATACAATTTGACACTTTTCAGGTCAGTTAAGGTCAGTTTAGGAATGAATATGTATTCCTATTGGCTGCCCTCTTATTTATTCATGTTACCAAGTTTCCTACTGACAGTATATGGGGGATGGGAAATGGAAACAGTTGGTAGCTTGACAAAACAAGTAATGTGATCAGTCAATGTGACTAGAACTTGTGCCCTAACCCTGATACCAGGGGTATTGTGATCTTCCTGCACACAGTGCCCTATTCCTGATAACGGGGGTGTTGTGATCTTCTTGCACACATCCCGATATCAGGGATAGGGCACTGCATGCAGGAAGATCACAACACTTCTGGTATTAATAGGGATAGGGCACTGCATGCAGGAAGATCACAACACTCCTGGTATTAATAGGGATAGGGCACTGCATGCAGGAAGATCACAACACCCCTGGTATCAGGGATAGGGCACTGTGTGCAGGAAGATCACAATACCCCGGAGGAGTGAGGGTCAGGCAGCTCCCCCCTGTCTGTGAAGCCAGCCTCTCACTAGTAATGCAGGGAGGGAGCTGTCTCAGACTTCACCATCCTCCCCCCCCCCCCCCTTACCCACACACCATTCACTAGCTGGGACATGGGGGAAGTCAGGAGTGAGGGTCAGGCAGCTCCCCCCTGTCTGTGAAGCCAGCCTCTCACTAGTAATGCAGGGAGGGAGCTGTCTCAGACTTCACCATCCACCCCCCCCCCTCACCCACACACCATTCACTAGCTGGGACATGGGGGAAGTCAGGAGTGAGGGACAGGCAGCTCCCCCCTGTCTGTGAAGCCAGCCTCTCACTAGTAATGCAGGGAGGGAGCTGTCTCAGACTTCACCATCCTCCCCCCCCCCCCTCACCCACACACCATTCACTAGCTGGGACATGGGGGAAGTCAGGAGTGAGGGTCAGGCAGCTCCCCCCTGTCTGTGAAGCCAGCCTCTCACTAGTAATGCAGGGAGGGAGCTGTCTCAGACTTCACCATCCTACCCCCCCCCCCCCCCTCACCCACACACCATTCACTAGCTGGGACATGGGGGAAGTCAGGAGTGAGGGTCAGGCAGCTCCCCCCTGTCTGTGAAGCCAGCCTCTCACTAGTAATGCAGGGAGGGAGCTGTCTCAGACTTCCCCCTCCCCCCCCCCCCCCCTCACCCACACACCATTCACTAGCTGGGACATGGGGGAAGTCAGGAGTGAGGGTCAGGCAGCTCCCCCCTGTCTGTGAAGCCAGCCTCTCACTAGTAATGCAGGGAGGGAGCTGTCTCAGACTGGTATCAGGGTTAGGGCACTGTGTGCAGGAAGATCACAACACTCCTGGTATTAATAGGGATAGGGCACTGTAAGAGATGACTGTAGTAGATTGAATAAAGATCTGATGTTTCTGCTCTCCTCACACCAAACAAAAACAACACACAAGCAGAGAAGCCCTTCTTACAAAGCTGAGCTAGTGAGTTAAGTAGGAGGAAAAGTAAACATACTGGTGCCAGTGTGGCTACTTAAAAAATACACTTACCAACAATCAATTACATATATTTGAACTGTGTACAGTTCTAGCCAGGACCACCTTTCTAAAATGCACAGTGATTGGCAAATTCAACATGCACTAGCATTTCAGGTGCCTGCTAACAAAAATAATAAACAAACAAGTTCTAGTCACGTGAGTGCTGATCATTACATTACTTTTTTTGTCAAGCTTCCAACTGTTTCCATTTCACATCCCCCCAACCATATTGGTAACATCAATAGATAAGAGCACAGCCAGCCAATAGGAATACATACATACATATTCATTCCTAAGTGACCTTTACTGACTTGGGAAGTGTGAACACTTTGTTTCATTTTCTGTTGGTGTTCGTTAGTTTCCAGTTCCATTTCCCATCCCCCCAACCATCACCTCAGTGGTAACCTTGGTAACATCAATAGATAAGAGGGCAGCCAGCCAATAGGAACACATATTCATTCCTAACTGACCTTCAGTGACCTGGAAAGTGTTTATTTGTATCATTTTCAGTTAGTGCGCACTAAATCGAGTTAGTGCGCACTAACGGGGAGTTAGTGCGCACTAACGGGGAGTTAGTGCGCACTAACACGATTTAACGATTTTTAACGATAAATCGTTAGAATTTCTATTGTATCGTGTTCTATAACGATTTAAGACGATATAAACATTATCGGACGATAATTTTAATCGTTGAAAAACGATTCACATCCCTATTAAACATGTTGTTTTTTTCTCCCGAACAAATTGCATTGTATATTATTAAAAAATCACTTAACTAACATGTAAAATGATCTATGGCATATAGGTATGTCAAATTATGGACAGTTCTGGTAACCATAGAAAATGTAAAAAAAAAACCCCAGAATTTCAAGTCTGAGGTGTACAAGGTGCTTGGTATAGAATAGAGCTGGACCCTCCCACCTATCATTACAAGCATGCCTGTGAGAGCCAGGAAGCCCACCAAAACATACAGCAACTGAAAGAAATGGGACGTTTCCTCCAGTCATAACATGCTGGTTATGGACTGGGGCAGCGGCGGATTCACGATGTCGGACCGGCCTGGGTATTCGCCGCCCAGGCTGACCCAGGACACATCACGTGGTCTGCCGAGCGCGGCTCTGTCACGGCCGCGCAGGGCAGACCACGTGACTGGAGCGATCGGCCCACCGGGGATGCCCGATCCCCCGATAGGCCAATCCGCCCCTGGGCTGGGGGCACAAAGGCACGATAGGAAAAGGGTTTTGCAAAACTTCAAAGGATGACCTTTGCACATTCTGGTCAGTGGCCACATTCTCCTTTAAAAAAAAGCAGACTTAGCACAAACTTTCATCGTCTGGTCAAAGAGTAGCATTTGCCCATTTTCTTGCAATACAGTTCCATTCAGTAAATATGGTAATGAGATTCAGAATATGCTGTTTAAGAACACAAAAATACTTCCACAGTGCTCTGTTAGAGAGCTCCATAATTCACACATGGAGCTCTTAAAATCACTGAACTTTCATTTTATATACCAGCTTCTAAATCAGATGTAATTCATCAGCTCAGCTCCTAGGCTGTGAACATGAATGGAAAACAATTCTTACTCAGGAAACTAAATTTAAAAAGATTTAGCTAATCAAATCAGCAATTTGAGAGTCTAAAGTTGTTCAGTCAACGCATTTATATTCTAGGATCAATGATAGGAGAAGGGAAGTTCCTTTTTGGTGCTGTTTAAGTTGATATTGTTGCAGATGGCAGATATAGGCACAGTAGCTGTATAATATATGCAAATCCCATAAGGCTACCTTTTCCCCTCACATACCTAACAAAGGCCTAGATTTATCATTTTGCTATAAAGCTGGCGAGATTAGCACCTGCGATAACACAGGAGCATGGTTAGGGGAATTTTTCAGGTACTACATCGCATGGCTATTTTACCGCAGCGTGCGTTAAATTAATCGCACCCATGATATTTTCACATCGCAAGCTGAGAAGTGCCCGGATAGTCTTTTATCGCATTTTGGGCTGCTGCTGCTGCTGGCTAGAGAGAGCGAGAGCGAGAGACTCACCAAAATGTTAACTATTTATTCCACTGTAAGAGTGGGCACTAGTACTGCCGGGTGAGGTTTGCGTTCTAGGGGGCACTTTTACATGCACAGTCATACGTATGAACAGCACAGTTACCAACAGTGAAGATTTAATGTGATCTGGAGTGATGAAAGGTGAAAGAAGAGTAGATTTGTACCATGTTCTTTCTACGCAGCCTCATTTTTCTTATAAGCTAGGAGTGGAAGAAGTATTTCAAAATGGGTTTTCCTTAATAACTTTCTGAGTGTTTCTTTGTATGCATACCAGGCCAACCCAGGAATTTTAAAAGCAGATTTATGCATATAAATTTGCTTTGAAATTCTAGGTAAGGTACCCATGTGTCCAATATATGTGCATGTATTTCTCTGAATAAATGATGACTAATTTTAAATAAACTAAATTGTAGGCTGTTCTTTACTTTCGTGCAGTTTATCTATTTGACTTGCTTTCACTTAGGTATCACAGTAGAGGCTATAACTTCTTTTTTTGTGAATAATGCATTAGTTTAGGTACTAGGTTTATCAAATCAGATGATTTTCTCTGCCCTGTCTTTCAAAGTGTGGGCCATAATTTTTACAGTAGTGATTTATGTGTCCCTGTCATAAAATTCACAGGTTATCACAGTGAAATGCAGTTAGTGCGACCCATAGAGAACAAAAGCTTATGGTTAAGATGACTTGATGTGATGTATCACACACCAATATATACATTATAGAAGTAATTTTGTAACATCCTGGATAAGTTAGCCAGAAAATACACACACAAGTGACACCAATTTTCAAAGCAGACTTACACACATAAGTGTACTCTGAAAATTATCCCACCAAATCTACCTGCGCACACTTACAGCTGCTAAAATGTTCACAGTAGGTGCATATGTTTGGAAATCCAAAAGTATGCCTGTAAGTCCAAATCCCTCCCCCAACCCTCCCTGGTCTGTCACCAGATGGCCCTAGATCTTTTATCAAGAAATAGCGGCTCAGTGAGATTTCCATTCCTTTTCAGCCCCTGCCAATCTGGAGGGCTGTGATTGGTTGTCTCAGTGAGGCGATCAGTATGTTCAATGTGGTCAATTTTAGTTAGCCCTTGGTAAAGGAGGCTCCTATCAATACACTCCCTGTCTGAGAGGGCCTGCCTCATCTTTGGATGAGAGGTAGATGTTTTGCCGGATTCCTCTTAGATTTTCATTTTGTGGGAAAACATTACTTTCCTTTGAGAGGGACATCCCCAGTCCCGGGACCAGTGGCTGAAGACCGGTGAGTCATCCCTCTGATCCCTAGGGGAGGCAAGCACCAGTGATAGCACCACTCAGCGTAGGATTTTTGATGGCTTGAACTTATCCTATTTTGTGAGATTGGGACTGTTGTTTAAACTTTGAACCCTTTTAGAGAATGCAAACCCCCAGACCCAAAGGACAAGGGCTGGAGACCTATGAGCCTTTATCTACTCTCTAGAAGAGGCAAGCACCATCAACAGCATAACATCAGCCACAGAGAGATTTACGAACTCCAATTTTGTTTGTAGGGAGGTTTTTTGATCTACCCCTCCTCACTGGGAAACTGGACTCGGACAGCCAGTTTCCCATTCTCCACAGACTTTTCCTTCAGAGAAGTCACAATTCAGGAAGAAGGACCAAGTTCATGGAGACACCCCCCCCCCCCCCCCCCCCAGGATCTCCACCCTAACAGACCAGGTCACAGGATGGGTGTCTGCGATTGGACTCAGGCAGGATTTTTCCTGATTCTAAGGGGATTCCTAAACCAGTAAGGACTCCAAGGTCCCCTGGGACAGTTTATGCACTTAGAGGCATATTTTAAAAGGGTTACGCTTGTAATATATGCATGTAACCTTTTAAAACCCACTCCTGTGCACGCTGAGCCTATTTTGCAAAGGCCCGGTAATGCGTGCAAGCCCCGGGATGTGCGTATGTCCCGGGGCTTGAAAAAAGGGGCGGGGATTGCACGGGGCGGTCCGGGGGTGGGGGTGGGACTGAGGCCTCTGGCACAGCGACCATGCCGGGGGATCGTGCACCGGCACTTGGCCGGCACATGCAACCTACGCCTGCCCAAATGCAGGCGTAAATAAAAAAAAATAAAGGAATTTAGGTAGGGCTGGGGGGCGGGTTAGATAGGGGAAAGGAGGGGAAGGTGGGGGGAGCAGAAGGAAAGTTCCCTCCGAGGCTGCTCCAATTTCAGGGAAAGCCATCGGGGCTCCCCTAGGGCTCAGCGCACAAGGTTAACAAGTGTGCACCCCTTGCGTGCGCCGATCCAGGATTTTATAACATGCGCGCGGCTGCGCACGCATGTTATAAAATTAGGCGTAGATTTGTACATGCCGGGTTGCGTGCACAAATCTACGCCCGCGCATAATTCTTAAAATCCGGCTCTTAAAGCATAAGTGATACACTTAACCCCAGGAACCTGAGAGAAAAGACACATGCCCAGAGGAAGATTAACATCTTTTGGATAAATTGGACTTTGATTTAACTTTAAAGAATCAGTAAACTTTTATTTTGAACACCCAGTACCTTGTCATAAGAACATAAGAAATTGCCATGCTGGGTCAGACCAAGGGTCCATCAAGCCCAACATCCTGTTTCCAACAGATGCCAAACCAGGCCACAAGATCCTGGCAATTATCCAAACACCAAGAAGATCCCATGCTACTGATGCAATTAATAGCAGTGGCTATTCCCTAAGTAAACTTGGTTAATAGCCGTTAATGGACTTCTCCTCCAAAAACTTATCCAAACCTTTTTTGAACCCAGCTACACTAACTGCACTAACCACATCCTCTGGCAACAAATTCCAGAACTTTATTGTGCGTTGGGTGAAAAAGAATTTTCTCCGATTGGTCTTAAATGTGCTACTTGCTAACTTCATGGAATGCCCCCTAGTCCTTCTATTATTCGAAAGTGTAAATAACCGAGTCACATCTACTCGTTCGAGACCTCTCATGATCTTAAAGACCTCTATCATATCCCCCTCAGCCATCTCTTCTCCAAGCTGAACAGCCCTAACCTCTTCAGCCTTTCCTCATAGGGGAGCTGTCCCATCCCCTTTATCATTTTGGTTGCCCTTCTCTGTACCTTCTCCATTGCAACTATATCTTTTTTGAGATGCGGTGACCAGAATTGTACACATTATTCAAGGTGTGGTCTCACCATGGAGCGATATAGAGGCATTATGACATTTTCCATTTTATTAACCATTCCCTTCCTAATAATTCCTAACATTCTGTTTGCTTTTTTGACTGCTGCAGCACTCTGCGCCAATGATTTTAAAGTATTATCCACTATGATGCCTAGATCTTTTCCTGGGTGGTAGCTCCTAATATAGAACCTAACATCGTGTCACTACAGCAAGGGTTATTTTTCCCTACATGCAACACCTTGCACTTGTCCACATTAAATTTCATCTGCCATTTGGATGCCCAATCTTCCAGTCTTGCAAGGTCCTCCTGTAATGTATCACAGTCTGCTTGTGATTTAACTACTCTGAATAATTTTGTATCATCCTCAAATTTGATAACCTCACTCATCGTATTCCTTTCCAGATCATATATATATATATAGATAGATAGATAGATAGATAGATATTGAAAAGCATCGGTCCAAGTACAGATCCCTGAGGCACTCCACTGTTTACCCTTTTCCACTGAGAAAATTGACCATTTAATCCTACACTCTGTTTCTTGTCTTTTAACCAGTTTGCAATCCACGAAAGGACATCGCCTCCTATCCCATGACTTTTGTTTTCATAGAAGCCTCTCATGAGGAACTTTGTCAAACGCTTTCTGAAAATCCAAATACACTACATCTACCGGTTCACCTTTATCCACATGTTTATTAACCCCTTCAAAAAAATGAAGCAGATTTGTTAGGCAAGACTTCCCTTGGGTAAATCTGTGTTGACTGTGTTCCATTAAATCATGTCTTTCTATATGTTCTACGATTTTGATCTTGAGAATAGTTTCCACTATTTTTCCTGGCACTGAAGTTAGGCTCACTGGTCTATAGTTACCCGGATCACCCCTGGAGCCTTTTTTAAATATTGGGGTTACATTGGCCACCCTCCAGTCTTCAGGTACAATGGATGATTTTAATGATAGTTTACAAATTTTAACTAATAGATGAGAAATTTCATTTTTGAGTTCCTTCAGTACCCTAGGATGCATACCATCCGGTCCAGGTGATTTGCTACTCTTTAGTTTGTCAATCTTTCCTACTACATTTTCCAGGTATACAGTTATTTTATTCAGTTCATCTGACTTATCACCCCTGAAAACCATCTCCGGAACTGGTATCTCCCCTACATCCTCATTAGTAAACATGGAAGCAAAGAATTTATTTAGTCTTTCTTCAATGGCCTTATCTTCCCTAAGAGCCCCTTTAACCCCTCGGTCATCTAATGGTCCAACTGACTCCCTCACAGGTTTCTTGCTTTGGATATATTTAAAAAAGTTTTTATTATGAGTTTTTGCCTCTATGCCCAACTTCATTTCAAATTCTTTCTTCGCCTGTCTTATCAATGTTTTACACTTAACTTGACAATGCTTATGTTTTATCCTATTTTCTTCAAATGGTTCCTTCTTCCAATTTTTGAAAGATTTTTTTTTGGCTAAAATAGCCTCTTTCACTTTACCTTTTAACCATGACGGTAATCATTTTGCCTTCCTTCCACCTTTCTTAATGCGTGGAATACATATGGACTGCGCCTCTAGGATTGTATTTTTAAACAATGTCCATGCCGGTTGAACACGTTTAACCTTTGCAGCTGCACCTTTCAGTTTTTTTCTATTTTCCTCATTTTATCAAAGTTTCCCTTTTGAAAGTTTAGTGTTAGAGCTGCAGATTTACTTATTGTCCCCCTTCCAGTTATTAGTTTAAAGTTGATCATGTTATGATCAGTGTTGCCCAGGAACAGGATTACAGTTACTAAGGAAGAAGGAGCTAGAAACATCACCAACACCCGGGCCATAAACTTAAGCTTTCCCCCACAAAAAGATGGACAAAGAAAGAGGGGGAAAGCACTAGCCGAAATAGCCCCAGAAATGGAAATTTAGTTTGTGTGCCCTTGGGACACGGCATCCACCCCAACAAAGGCTTTCAAGTGCATACGTTTACCCACATATTGGGCAGAGAGCTTTGTAAAAGGTCATTTCTACACGTATAAACACTTTACCTGTAGAATTACCTTTCACAGTTTTCCTCATGATGCACACAGCTGAAAACGTACACATTTCTGTGCAAATCTATAGATAGCCTGAATAATCTCTGCACATTTGTATGTAAAGTAATAATGAAGTTACCTGTGGCACCTATGCAATCCATAGGCTGCCTCCATGAGCCTGCCATTTTTAGATGCTCCGTGTTTCCAAGGTTGGGAATAATTGATCATTATTTGACAGCATTTTGTTCTGGCTGCTGACCAAGGCAGCTATATTTATTAACTGTCCAAAAGCCCCTTAAGTGCTAGAAGTCACAGTAATTTTAGCTGTGTTTTGCTAGCAGGTGGTGATCGTTCACTGCAAAAATATGTTCTATTAGAAAAGAAAAGGTACTCGTGGTCTTAGCAGGGTTTTCAGTTTGGTAGAGAGATACTGCACTGTGATTTCAAGATCAACTCATTTTTAGTCTCATCAAGCAATCTTGTGTTCTGAATTTGTTGATAAGGGTGTTCCTTTAGATTCAGGGAGTAATAATGATCTGTTGGTGTGAATGAGTTCTACTTGAATCCCATGTACCGACTGCTTGCGCTTTTAGTGCTAGTCAGGAATGTTGTCATTTTTATTGTGGTTCATTGAGCTCATATTCTTCAATCCAATAAGCACGGCCTATGGGTGATTCTCATATTAGAGGTGGAGTTTATGATTGCAATCACCACTTGTGATTGATTTCCTCATCTTACTCCCTTGTATAGAAAATGCTTTGGATCACTTTGCATCAGAGGTAATAAAGGGTTTCCCCCATGTTGTGCCTGTGAGAAAAAGTTTTAACACATTTGACCCTATGTATTTTCTTATATGGTATCTTGTCTTGTGTGATTTTATTTTGTATGTTCACCTTGTAAATCGCTTAGGTTTTTATTAGTGACAAATAAATAAATATAAAATATAGAATTACTGAGTAGAGGCTACTTATGCATGTATATGCTATTTTTACGTGTGAAACATTTTGAAAATTCACCCCAAAGCATTCCATTAAAAAACGTTTTATTATTTCCATTAGATAACAAAAGTCACTTCAACAAACCAACCAATTAAACAAGAACAACAAAAGAAGCATTAAGCAAATTTGAAACAAGGGCCAATAGCATAGTGGGTGTAAGACCAGACAAAAACTGTGATTAAAAGTAATAATCCAGTCCCACATTTTATTCCTGGCAGGACCAGAGTTGTACTTATCCATAGCAGTGAGCTCAAATTTAGAGTAAAGGCACAAAGTGTTCCACCACAGTTTCATATCCAGACTTGCATTATCTTTCCAGTTGTGAAGGACATGCTTGAATGCAACTGACAGCATGAAGTCTAAAAGTCTTTGATCATGGCACAAAAGTTCTGTTTCCAGTGCCAAAGATTTCAAAATGACAATCATGAAAGAAAGAGGTTCCTGGAAATACAGCATAACGCAGACAAATCTTGTCCCAGTAGTCTCACAGATTAGAACAAAAGTATAACATATGCGAGAAGAAGCCTAGCTACTTGTTACAATACTAACGTAGCTTGTTTGCAGAGAGAACAAATTTAGCAAGTTTAGATGGTGTCCACACTGTTCTATGTGCTACAAAAAAAACACAGACTGGATTAAGGAGGCTGAAAGGGATACATGAATGGATTTATTCCAAAATCATGACCACAAATTGGGATCCAGTTCTATTTCCAAATCAGCCTTCCATACCTTAGCAGTACCAACACTTCTAGAGCAGACTTTCTGCTTCATAAACTTATAAAAAGCTGGATGCTTGTTTAAGGGAGGTCGAGATAGCAAGACAGGTCTGTTGAACAGAAGGAAATCTGTAACGTCACAAAATTTATTGCACATGTCTTAATACAGGGCCATAGCAGAAGCCACGCAAAATGCTGATGGTTTGGGAGGCCAAGCTCTCTCACTTTAGCTCTATGAAAGGCTTAAAGCCCATATTTGTCAGCATGTGCCCAAAAGACCAAACACCCTTTTTGGACTAAAGGCCTCAGTGAATTGGGAATTTGTTAATTTTAAATTTGCCATTATACCATAATGGGGTTCCCCTGGAAATTCGATATACCAAGTTTATGATAAATAATAGGGATCAGAATGCCTTCTGCATAGCAACCCCCCCCCCCCCCCAAAACAAAACAAAACAAAAAAACAGGATATGAATCAATATGAGGAAAGCTTGACATTTCAGGAAGGTAGCACAAAGGAACAGGTAAAAATATTTTTTATTTCAATTAAAGCTGTATAGGGCTAGCATTGGGCCGAAAGTCATGTAACCACATAGAACCTTGTTGAAAGATGAAGGCTTTATGATATAAAGTAAAATTTGGAAAATTAACGCCACCCAGCTCCCTAGTTAATTTCAGTTTTCTGAGTGCAATACATGAGGTTTTGGATTGCCAAAGAAAGTGAATCAAAATACCTTACAACCTTTTCTAAAGAGGAATGGAAAGGGAAGTAGGCACATTGAGAGCATGTGATTCAGCTTAAGTGTAATAACCATCTTAATCACCCCCCTATTCAACCCCACCAGAAAAGGAAGAGGGGAGATCACTTAGTTGTAACCTCCCTGGTGATCCCTACTAATTTATCCCTATTAATAGCTATAGTATCCTTGAGATTACTAGCAAGCCATACACCAAGATAGGATAAGTACTCGGTAGACCATCAAAAGGGATAAGACACAGTACATTTTGCTTAGTCACAAGCATGTTTACTGGTAGTGCTACCTACTGGGTCCAATTAATTTTAAATCCAGAGAAGTGAGAGAATATGTCTATGGTTTGTAGCAGGGCAGGGATAGAATCAACTGTAAGAAAAACATAGATGGACATCTTGCGTTCAAAATCATGACTACAAAACCTTCTGATTTGGACATCTTGTTAAAACGCTAATGGCTCCATAGCAATATTGAATAAAAGAAGCGAGAGCAGGCACTTCTGTCTAGTGCCTCTCTGCAATGATTCAGGACCTGACAGCAGACCAGTGACATACATTATTGCTATAGGCAAGGAGTATAAAACTGGAATCATGTGAGTAAATTTATGAGCAAAACTAAACCATTTTAAAGCAAAAAAGAGGTAGGACCATTCCAATCTTATCAAATGCCTTCTCAGCAACGAGAGACAGAGCCACCAGAGGGACATTTAGGGAACAGAGAGAATCTTACATAAGATTCTTGCATTATCTAATGTCATTCTGTGGGGCATGAAACCATATTGATCCCTATGGATTATATAATCAACAACAAAAGAAAGCCTGATAGCTGAAATTTTGACAAAAATCTCACAGTCCATGTTGATGAGGGAAATGGGATGATAATTTTGAATGTGCCCAGGATCTCTACAAGGCTTCTTGAAAATGATAATGTTGGTTACAAAAAATATAACCATAAATCTATAATACAAGACAAGGCCATAATACAGGTCTAGCTCCTTTGAAAACATGCAATAAAATTCTACAGGCAGTAGGGTTATGCAGGCCAAAAAATATTGTCATGTTGTGTCATCTGGTGGTTGATTTCCATTGTCATTAATATTTTACGTTATTTTCCCAAACATTTTTATTGAATTTTTAGGAACAGCGAGTCATATCATAAATTCAGTTCTCAAACACAGAAGAATAGTACAATGTTTATACAACAAATTTTATACTTTAAATGTATCTTACTGTTCCTTTACTTCCCGCCTTCCCTTCCCCTTTAGTAGCTCTCAGTTCTCCATTTCGGCTCATTTTCAATTTTTCCACTGCCATTGTATATTTGTACCTTTGTAAGAGGTTAATAAGACTGGAATTCCCAAAACAGAAACAAAAACAAATTTGAGAATGTTATACAAGCAGATCAGGAGCCTAACATTTAATATAGACATGATAATTACACATGCCCAAAGCATTTTACTATATCTATTAGTTTTTACCTGTTATTTTGTAGTATTTTATTTAATTTATTTATTTAAGGTTTTTATATACCAGCATTCATGATACAATCACATCATGCCGGTTTACAGTTGAACAGGGGGTGCAAGATACAATAAAACTGGAACTTGTGCAGAAGAAATTGCAGTTACAAAAAACAAAGAAGATCGAACTGGGAGAGGAGAGGAATATAGAAGTAGTTTAACATCATATAGAGTTATTTACAGTTAATTGGTGTGGCTGCATTCTTGAAGTTGGTGAGGTGGCATTTAGGAAGGATCCGGAAAAGCCTGTTTAAACAGCCACATCTTAAGTCTTTTCCGGAATGTTGGGAGGCAAGGCTCCTGCTGGAGATTCGGAGGGATGGAGTTCCAGAGTGATGGTCCCGCTGTTGAGAAGGACCGTTCTCTGAAAGTTATATGCCGAGTGGATTTGGTGTGAGGTACCTGGAGGGATCCTCTGTATGCTGCTCTGGTCGGTCTAGAGGCGATATGTTGGCTGAGCGGAAATTGTAGGTCAAGTGTAGTAAGGTGGTGGATGATTTTATATATAATGGTGATGTACTTGAAGATAATTCTGAAGTGAATAGGGAGCCAATGTAGGTTTTTTAGGATGGTGGATATGTGGTCTCTTCTCCTGGTATTGGTAAGAATTCTTGCTGCTGCATTTTGGACCATTTGTAGAGGTTTGGTGTACGAGGATGGGAGACCTAGTAGGATAGCGTTGCAATAATCTAACTTTGAGAAGATTATTGCTTGTAGTATCGTTCTGAAATCATGAAAGTGGAAAAGAGGTTTTATCCTTTTTAGTACTTGGAGTTTGTAGAAACAGTCCTTGGTTGTACAGTTGACAAATGCTTTCAAATTCATCCTGTTATCAATTATAGCTCCTAAGTCTCTCACTTGGGTGGAGAGCGGGTAGGCTGGAAGGGTATTGATGGTGTTGCTGTTTTCTGGGGAGATGAGCAGGAGTTCAGTTTCGGCAGCATTTAATACGAGGTTTAGGCTGGTGAGAAGGTAATTGATTTTTTGGAGGCAGGATTCCCAATGTTCGAGGGTTTTGGGGAAGGATTCTTTAAGAGGGATCACTATCTGGACATCATCTGCGTAGAGAAAGTGTTTGAGTTTTAGCTTGGTTAGAAGCTGGCACAGCGGAAGGAGGTAGATGTTGAAGAGCGTGGGTGATAAGGCGGATCCCTGTGGGACTCCTACAGGTGAGTCATGGTGGGGAGATTCTTTGTTGTGTATTTTCACTTTGTAGCCTCTGTTGTTGAGGAAAGTTTTGAACCAGGCTAGTGCCGTACCTGTTATACCAATGGTTGAGAGTTGATTAATGAGGATGGAGTGGTTAATGGTGTTGAAGGCTGCCGAGAGGTCTAAAAGAATCAGAAGGAATGATTGACCTTTGTCAAGACCCAAAATGAGGTAGTCTGTCAACGACACAAGGAGAGATTCTGTACTGGAAGCTTTGCGGAACCCATATTGGGAAGGGAATAGTAGTTTGTTATCTTCGATGTAGTCTGAGATTTGAATGTTAACTAGTTTTTCCATGATCTTAGCTATGAATGGTAAGTTGGCGATTGGTCGGAAGTTGTTTGGGTCTGTAGGATCCAAATTTGGCTTCTTTAGCAGTGATTTGAGGGATGCCAGTTTGAGTTCATCTGGGTAAATTCCTTGGGAAAGAGAGCAGTTTATGATGTCTGCCAGCGTTTGGGAGATAGAGTCAGGAATTGTCATGAGAAGTTTGGTGGGGATATGGTCTGAAGGGTGAGAGGAAGGTTTCATTTTCTTTAGTAATGACTGAATCTCTGTGGCGGTGATGAATTCGAACAAATGTAAGTATATGGTTTTGTTGTTGGTTAATTGATGTGAGCTCAAGACAGGGGGAGTTGAGGTGGGCAGCTGTGTTAGAAGGTTGACGATTTTGTTTTGGAAGAACAGGGCCAGTTCATCGGCCTTTGATTGTGCTTGATTGTTAGGGATGTCCGGTGCGTTTATTTTGGTTAGATTGGAAACAAAGGCAAACAGCGCTTTGGCGTCGAAGATGAGGTCATGGATCTTATGCGAGTAGAGGCCCCTTTTAGATCTAGAGGTGGAGGTCTTGTAATGGTGTAGAGTCAGTTTATAGGCGGAGAGTGTGCTTGTACAAGGGGCTTTACGCCATTTGCTCTCTTTGTGTCTTAAGCTTTGTTTCAGTTTTCTGAGTTCATTGGTGAACCACGGTTGTCTTTTAGGCACGTTGGTGTTGGATTTTTTTGTTATAAGGGGGCATAGTTTGTTAGCTATGGATTCTGTGATGTTGTTCCAGGAGCAGAGAGCTGTGTTGGGGTTGGTGAGATCTATGCTACTAAGTTGTGAGTAAGTTGATTGATGAGGTCTTTGGAAGAGCAGGATCCTCTATATTGGAATGAGGGTTGGGGTGCGTGGTCAGTGATGATTTCATTCATCATGAGCCTGGTTGAGATTAGTGTATGATCTGACCAGGGGACCTTCTTGCAATTAAGATGAGATGACTGCTTGATGCTGGAGTTGACGAAGATTAGATCCAACGTATGGCCTGCTTTGTGTGTGGGTTTGTTGACTATCTGATTGAAACCCAGGGCTGAGAGGGCAGTGAGGAAGGCTTCGCAGCTAGATGAGGGTGTGGGGTCGTCTACGTGCAGGTTGAAATCTCCCAAGATTATTGCTGGGGCGTCCAAATTAATAAGGGTTGTGATTATTTCAATGATAGGAGAAGTGTCTGTTTCCAGGAGGGCCCGGGGGAGCGTAGACTAGTAGAATTTGAAGATGGTCTGATGTGAAAAGGCCATTCTAGTTTAGGATCTGATATGGCAGGTTGTTGAGTGAATCTGAGGCCTTTTTTTGTTGCTAATAAGATGCCCCCACCTCTTTTTTTCTGTCTAGGGAGAGAGAAGATGTCGTAGGTCAGTGTTGGTAGTTGATTTATTATTGCTGTATCTGTAGGTTTTAGCCATGTTTCAGTTATTGCACATATGTCTGGCTTGGCGTCTAGAAGGTAATCATTGAGGATCAGAGATTTCATGGTAAGGGATTGCGCATTAACCAGAGTTAAGGAGAATAGAGTAATGCCTAGAAGTTGGGTGATTGGTGCAATCATGATTGGGGCAAGGGTTATTAATGAGCGATGTTGGGCTTGCCTGGTGGAATTTCCTGTAGAGGATGAATAGCGTTGGAGAATAGGGACAGTGGAGGCTGGAAACATTCTGGCTTGTTGAGCCTGAACGAAGTGGACTGGCTGAGTGATTCGGAAGAAAGCTGGATGGAACATGGGGGGTAGAAGCTGGTAGATAAAGGACGTCAGGAGCGAATGTTTAAGAAGGAGATTGTGAGTGCGGCCAGTTGAGAGTTGAGATAGCACTTCAGTGCTGCACGAAGGGGTGCACAAAGGGGCCTGCCCCTTTGTTGCGCGACGCCTAGCTGCCACGTGGGATTTAAAGGCCACCTGGGCTGTCCCCCAATTGGCTGCCCCGCGGGCTCTGAGGATTGGCTGTCGGCCTGGAAGAGAGCAGGGTTGGAGGCGTCGGTCTCCGGAGGAGGGAGAGAGAGGAGTGTCTCGCGGTTGGCGCTTTGAGCGGCTTGGGGTAAGAGGAAAAAATGAGGCCTTACCCCGGCAGGTCTCGGCACCGGCTGCGCAGGCCTAGCTCGCTCTCCTTCCGATCCCGGCTGGTGAGAAGTCAAAGAGGAAGAATCCGGCTGCCACGTGGGATTTAAAGGCCTCCGAGGCTGTCCCCCGATTGGCGGATTGGCTGTCAGCCCAAAAGAGGGCAGGGTTGGAGGCGTCGGTCTCCAGAGGAGGGAGAGAGAGGAGTGTCTCGCGGTTGGCGCTTTGAGCGGCTTGGGGTAAGAGGAAAAAATGAGGCCTTACCCCGGCAGGTCTCGGCACCGGCTGCGCAGGCCTAGCTCGCTCTCCTTCCGATCCCGGCTGGTGAGAAGTCAAAGAGGAAGAATCCGACTGCCACGTGGGATTTAAAGGCCTCCGAGGCTGTCCCCCGATTGGCTGCCCCGTGGGCTCTGAGGATTGGCTGTCAGCCCAAAAGAGGGCAGGGTTGGAGGCGTCGGTCTCCAGAGGAGGGAGAGAGAGAGGTGTCTTGCGGTTGGCACTTTGAGCGGCTTGGGGTAAGTGGAAAAAATGAGGCCTTACCCCGGCAGGTCTCGGTGCCGGCTGCGCAGGCCTAGCATGCTCTCCTTCCGATCCCGGCTGGTGAGAAGTCAAAGAGCATGTTCTTATGTTATTATAGGTCTGACCTTCTCTCCCAAGATCAAGATCAATATAACTTTAGAAGAGAATTGACCCCATTTTAACATCTTATAGATTAAGTACTGAATTCCTCACCTGCTGGTTAAGAGAACATAAGAACATGCCATACTGGGGCAGACCAAGGGTCCATCAAGCCCAGCATCCTGTTTCCAACAGTGGCCAATCCAGGCCATAAGAACCTGGCAAGTACCCCAAAACTAAGTCTATTCCATGTTACTGTTGCTAGTAATAGCAGTGGCTATTTTCTAAGTGAAGATTTTATAGTTCCTCTCGCCACAGCTACTTGTATTCCTTGTTCCTTGTATTCCTTGTTCCTTGTATTGCCCCATAGCGAATTTGCAGTTTCATTGTAAACCGGTGTGATATGTATTTTATACAGGAATGTCGGTATAGAAAAGTTAAAAAAAAAAAAGTCAACTTAATTAATAGCAGGTAATGGACTTCTTCTCCAAGAACTTATCCAATCCTTTTTTAAACACAGCTATACTAACTGCACTAACCACATCCTCTGGCAACAAATTCCAGAGTTTATTTGTGCATTGAGTGAAAAAGAACTTTCTCCGATTAGTTTTAAATGTGCCACCTAGTCTTTCTATTATCCAAAAGAGTAAATAACCGAGTCACATCTACCCGTTCTAGACCTCTTATGATTTTAAACACCTCTATCATATCCCCCCTCAGCCATCTCTTCTCCAAGCTGAAAAGTCCTAACCTCTTTAGTCTTTCCTCATAGGGGAGCTGTTCCATTCCCCTTATCATTTTGGTAGCCCTTCTCTGTACCTTCTCCATCGCAATTATATCTTTTTTGAGATGCGGCAACCAGAAATGTACACAGTATTCAAGGTGCGGTCTCACCATGGAGCGATACAGAGGTATTATGACATTTTCCGTTTTATTCACCATTCCCTTTCTAATAATTCCCAACATTCTGTTTGCCTTTTTGACTGCCGCAGCACACTGAACCAAGAATTTCAATGTGTTATCCACTATGACGCCTAGATATCTTTCTTGGGTAGTAGCACCTAATATGGAACCTAACATTGTGTAACTATAGCATGGGTTATTTTTCCCTATATGCATCACCTTGCACTTATCCACATTAAATTTCATCTGCCATTTGGATGCCCAATTTTCCAGTCTCACAAGGTCTTCCTGCAATTTATCACAATCTGCTTGTGATTTAACTACTCTGAACAATTTTGTATCATCTGCAAATTTGATTACCTCACTCGTCTTATTTCTTTCCAGATCATTTATAAATATATTGAAAAGTAATCAATGCAGATCCCTGAGGCACTCCACTGCCCACTCCCTTCCACTGAGAAAACTGTCCATTTAATCCTACTCTCTGTTTCCTGTCTTTTAGCCAGTTTGTAATCCATGAAAGCACATCACCACCTATCCCATGACTTTTTACTTTTCCTAGAACCCTCTCATGAGGAACTTTGTCAAATGCCTTCTGAAAATCCAAGTATACTACATCTACCGGTTCACCTTTATCCACATGTTCATTAACTCCTACAAAAAAGTGAAGCAGATTTGTGAGGCAAGACTTGCCTTGGGTAAAGTCATGCTGACTTTGTTCCATTAAACCATGTCTTTCTATATGTTCTGTGATTTTGATGTTTAGAACACTTTCCACTATTTTCCCTGGCACTGAAGTCAGGCTAACCGGTCTGTGGTTTCCCGGATTGCCCCTGGAGCCCTTTTTAAATATTGGGGTTACATTTGCTATCCTCCAGTCTTCAGGTACCTCCCTAAAAAAAAAATTAGCGATGTGAATTGGAATCGGAAACTATTCCAATTCACATATCTTAACGATCAGATCTAGGTGGAACATTGCAAACCGTCTTCCTCTGGGCATGACAGTTCCCTGGTGTAATAGTTGTCCAATAGTGGTGAGCCCCTGAGACTTCCAAACCATCATTCTAGTAGATTGGTAGCCCGCTGGAAATTGTGTGGAATTCTGACGGGAGGACTGATAATAATATAGATGTCTCCCCACCAAGCGTGGCCTGCAATTAGCCCACAAGCGTAATGTCTTTCTCAGGGACTCAAGCATTTTACACACTGAACGCCATGTGTTGCGAGGCTGCCACATCATAGCTGTCAATTCCATAGGGCCTATGATTGCCTGTTCAATTTGGACCCATTGCTTCAGCGTTGCTCGCCTATACATATCTACACAAGCCCGCAGTTGGGAGGCGCTATAATACCAAGCAAGATTAGGGACTGCCATTCCTCCCATATCCTTGGGAAGATACAACACTTGTCTGACTAGCCTCCGAGGTCTCCTCCTCCAAATGAAATAAAAAACTTTCTTTTGCCAGGATCTTAAAATAGCTGCTGAGATATAAATGGGTAAGGAGGAAAACAAATACAAAAATTTAGGCAAGATGGACATTTTCACGATAGCTATTCTGCCTAGCCAGGAGAATGCGTCTTTATTCCATCTACTCATATCTGTAGTTATCTTAGAAATGAGTGGCCGGTAATTAATGTCATATAAGTCAGGTAAGTGCGACGGAATGTGCACACCTAAATATTTAATGGAAGACTTAGCCCATTTAAAGGGAAGTTGGAGGCTAATAGTTTGTCTATCCTTGGCCAGTAAATTAATGTTAAGAAGCTCTGATTTATCCAAGTTGACTTTAAGACCAGACACCTTGCCAAAGTTTTGCAGTTTCCGCATGACCCCCCTCAATGATTGTTGAGGATCTGTCAGGATAAGGAGGACGTCATCCGCAAATAGAGATAGCTTATAGTGGGTGGTCCCCAACGTGACCCCTTTGATATCGGAGGCCTGTCTTATTTTCATAGTTAAGGGCTCCAGATAGAGGGCAAAAAGCAAGGGGGACAAGGGGCAGACTTGCCTAGTTCCTCGCCCAATGGGAAACACAGATCCATACCCATTGTTCACCTTGACCCTGGCCTGAGGGTTATCATATAATTTTTGTATCCATTGAACAAAAAACATCCCAAATGCCATCTTATTGAGAGTTTGGAAGAGAAATGGCCAGTGAACCAAATTGAATGCTTTCTCTGCATCGATGGAAAGCAACACTGCCGGTTCCCCCTCCTCATGCACCCACCACATTAAATCCAACACCTTACGAATGTTATCCGCTGCCATGCGCTGTGGCACGAACCCCACTTGATCGCTATATATTAAACCTGGAAGTATTTTATTAAGCCGAAGAGCAAGGAGTCTCGCAAGAATCTTGAGATCAACATTTATTAAGGAGATAGGTCGGAAGGAGCTGCATTGCGTCGGGTCCCTCCCTGGCTTAGCGAGTACCGTTATACCGGCTACATTAGCCTGAGAGCTGATAGATCCTTCTCCTCTCAGGCTATTGAAATACTGAGTTAGGGGTTCCGATACCGTTTGGGCAAATTTTTTATAATAAGCCCCTGATAAGCCATCTAGGCCTGGAGATTTACCCATCTTCAAAGATTTAATTACAGTAGTTACCTCCCCTGCAGTAATTGGGGCATCTAAGGAGGAACATTGCTCTGTAGTAAGGGTGGGTAGGGTGACCAATTGCAGATACTCCTCAATCTGCTGTGCTTGGATTGTCTCCTCTGCACTATATAGTTTCTTGTAAAAAAGAGAGAAGGCCTCACGAATTCCAGCAGAGTCCGTGAGCATATTCCCATGATATCATTTTGGGAAATACGCGCCCTTAATTGTCTATCCAGAAGGCGCCCCGCTTTATTGCCGCCTTCATAATATACCTGTCTCATGAGATCTAGAGAATGGAGCAACTGCTTATTATCTAATTGATGCAATGCAGATTTAAGGGCTAAAAGCTTAGTACAGCAGCGATGGAATCTGGTCCTCATATGCTCCTTTTCTAGTGTATGAATCTGGGTCACGAGGTCATTCCTAGCTTGAGATTGTTTGCGTTTACATTCCTTTGCCCTGGAAATAAGTAACCCCCTCACTACAGCTTTGGAACAATCCCACAGTATGCTGGGGGAAATACCAGGTTCAGCGTTCAGTAAAACGTATTCTTGCAGTTGCGCCTCCAGAGTATGGGCATACTGGTCATCCCTCAATAGGGATTCGTTTAATTTCCAGAATCGATCTCCCACATCCCTAACTCCCAAATTGACCTCCATCCGTACTGGAGCATGATCGGACCAGGTAATGGCTTCGATGTCCACTTTACGGATCTGATTACACATTAGTTTATCTACCAAAAGGTAGTCTATATGGGAGTAGCTATCATGTGGTGCAGAATAAAATGTATATGTACGAGAAGTGGGATATCTATGCCTCCATATGTCAACCAGCTGCCAGTCGTCCATTATACTTTTCAATTTACGACGACCAGGCGAGTCGCCAGGAGCCCCCCCTGTAGAGTTATCTAAAGACTGACATAGGGTAATATTAAAGTCACCCCCTAAGATAAGTGCTTCCTCAGCATGCGTTAATAAGAGGCCATGAAGTGCCTGAAAGAAAACTTCCTGATCCCTGTTGGGAGCGTAGATGGATACTAAGGTAAATATGTTAGTACCAACCCGAATTTTCGCCAGGGCGTATCTGCCAGCTGGGTCCACTACTTGCGAGAGAAGGTCATATACCAACTTGGCAGACAGAAGTATTCCAGTACCTGCATATTTGTTAGCTCCCCCACAGGAAGCCAGTATAACATGAGAATATTCTTTAGACATTAACAGATGATTATGTTTGCGTCTCAGGTGAGTTTCCTGGAGAAAAATAATGTCAACCTTGAGCTGCTTAAGTTCCCGCTTAAGAAAAAAGCGCTTCCTATATGAATTAAGCCCCTTTACATTAAGTGAAACTGTGGTTACCATAATTTGCTGGGAAATAAGGAAATGCACAGGAAAAATCCTGCCATGTCAACGTTAAACACTGTACACAAACAACCAACCATACGTCAGCCAGCTGCAAAAAAACAGAGATTGCTCAATATATACACTCGCTTTCTATAGAGAAATTCCCATGTAGACTTCAACACTCCCCCACCCTGAAAGGGTCAAATTCACCATTCTTGCGCGAATCCTTAGGCATGGGGTGCAAAAAGAACAGCACTCCTAACCGCTATCCTGCCTCCCCCACCCAACTATGAACAAATAATAAAAGCTTAAGAAGAAAGGCAATAGTTGAGAAGCATTTCAATCAAGCTCAAGCAACCCGCTAAAAATAAGAATTGCTCTGTCAGCCCTGTCGTATCTGCTTCAAAAGAGAACAATGAAAGCACAGATACTGTTCCTAAATAGAGAGATAAACTGCCTGCATCCACCATCAGTCTGAGATCAGCCCTCGTCCGCTTGCTGCACGCCTAGCTGAGATCGTTGTCGGCGAAGGCGGCCTCTCCCAGAGCCTGGCTGGCGCCATCTTGGTGCGGTGTCCATCGGCAATGCTGAAGTGGGCTTGGCCATCGTAGTGACAAACGTGACCTCCAAGCCCGCCTGCTGGAAACTATCTGTCGCTTCTGACAGAGTCTTCACCCTGTAGGTAATTCCCTCGGCTTGAAATATTAGCGTGAACGGGAATGCCCAGCAATAGCGAATATCTGCTTGGCGCAGCGCTGCAGTCACTTCACGTAAGTGGTAGCGTTTTTGTAGCATCAAAGGAGCCAAGTCATTGTAAATGGAAATATTTAATTCCTGCCAGTGCCATTCAGGGTTAGCACGTGCAGCTTGGATGATCTTATCCTTAATCTTAAAATGGTGGAACTTGACTATGATGTCGCGGGATTGATTATCCCTTTTAGGGCCCAACGCCCGGTGGGCTCTTTCCAAGTCAATTTGGGGCTCTCCCTCGTCCATCGCCGATTCCTGTATATGATGCTTAAGGAGGTGTTTACATATCATGATGACAGTTTGCTCACAGTCCTGATATTGTTCCGTCTCGGGCACCCCACGAAAGCGTAAATTAGCCCAGCGTGACCGATTCTCAATATCTTCCACCTTATCTGATAAAGCCTCTAGCTCCATGTTATTTTGTTTAGATTGGGATGCCAGGGTGTCCAGAATCTGACTGTGATTATCAGCTCGGGTGTCCAGTTCGTCCACCCGATGCCCCAAAGCGTTAAGGTCTTCTCTTACCTCAGTAATGGACGCTAGTAATTCCGTCTTATGAGCCTTAAGATCCGCTCTCAGTTCCATGAACCAGTTCCTTATTTCGGAATGGGTTGGCAGGTCCGCATGGGAGCCCTCATTGCAGTGTTCAGTTAAGCTGGCCGGGAGCTCAGTTAGCCCCACCTCATCGTCAGCATGGTCGAGAGGCTTTGAGGCCTGCTCTTCTCCCGCCATCGAGAGCTCCTCCGCCACCTTGCTGAAAGAAAATTGCTTTAGATTCATCTTTCACTTTCGAGAGGTCATCCTGAGACGTTCTCGCTGCAGGGCACACAAGCCGTAGTGAAAAGGGTCGAGCTCGCTAAGAAGAAATTGCCTAGATTGTAGTGAGGGTTCACGGAGCAGACAGGTTAAGCAGCAATTTTGTAGTGCGGCTCAACAGCGCCCCCGGCAGAATGTTATTTAACACAAGAAAATGTATTCTAGAGTGTGAATCATGTGGTGGGGAATAAAAACTAGTCATAATCAGTGAGATGCTTAAGGTGGCGTGCCATGAATTGCAGAGGCCAAGGTCAGAGATAAGATGCCATAAAACTGCCCAGGATCTACACTGCTGAATTTTATATGAGAATGCCAATGGAAGGAAGAGTACCCACCTCAGAGCTACATAAACATAGAAACATAGAAATGATGGCAGAAAACGACCAATGATCCATCCAGTCTGCCTAGCGAGCTTCCCACAGTATCTGCCGCACCATGCAGTTTACCCCCTGTTGTGATGGGAGACACACGGAAGCAGACATGTCAGGAAGGAGTTCTCGGGAAGGCACCCTGAACTAAAAACTGGCGCACTTCTTTTATTGTCCTGGGTTACATCTCCTCAGAGTAAACATCATACCATTGGTTACAACACTGCAGGATATACAGCTGCAAGGCTTATTACGCTATGCGCGTGATTAACTCATGTTATTATCTTTGTCAAAGCAAGCAAGCATTCTGTGTTTAGGGCAAAGGTTGTTTGTGAAGCCGAGAAGCTGAGATAAGAAAGTACAAAGAGCTGAGAAATGCTAACACAGACAATCTCAGTGTGGTATGCCAGCTACTGAGCAAAAGCCTTTATTCCCCACATCTCATCCTTTCTTTTATATTTTACAGGAAATCTTTACATTGTGTTTTAGGTATAAGTATGTTAGCCAGGTTAGGCAAGCATTGAATACAGCAGCAGCAACATATTAGAATGAAGATACAAAGTAATACAATGGAAATTATCTTTCTGAGACCTGCCATGTCGGGGAGCCAGGACCATAGCCAGTAGGGATGTGAATCGTTTTTTGACGATTTAAAATATCGTCCGATATATTTTAAATCGTCAAAAATCGTTAGGGCCACGATACAATACCAATTCCCCGATTTATCGTTAAAAAATCGTAAATCGGGAGAAGGGGGAGGGCAGGAACTTACTTACTTGCCCTAAACCAATGGCAGGAAAACCGGCACACTAAAACCCCCTAAAACCCACCCCGACCCTTTAAATTAAATCCCCCACCCTCCCGAACCCCCCCCCCAAACGCCTTAAATTACCTGGGGGTCCAGCGGCGGTCCGGAACGGGCTCCTGCAATTGAATTGTGTTGTCTTCAGCCGGCGCCATTTTGAAAAATGGCGGCCGCAAAATGGCGGCGGCCATAGACCAACACGATTCGACTGCAGGAGGTCATTCTGGACCCCCGCTGGACTTTTGGCAAGTCTTGTGGGGGTCAGGAGGCCCCCCCAAGCTGGCCAAAAGTCCCTGGGGGTCCAGCGGGGGTCCGGGAGCAATCTCCTGCCGCGAATCATTTTCCGTACGGAAAATGGCGCCGGCAGGAGATCGACTGCAGGAGGTCGTTCCGCGGGGGTTCCGGACCGCCGCTGAATGACCTCCTGCAGTCGATCTCCTGCCGGCGCCATTTTCCATACGGAAAACGATTCGCGGCAGGAGATCGCTCCCGGACCCCCGCTGGACCCCCAGGGACTTTTGGCCAGCTTGGGAGGGCCTCCTGACCCCCACAAGACTTGCCAAAAGTCCAGCGGGGGTCCGGAACGACCTCCTGCAGTCGAATTGTGTTGGTCTATGGCCGCCGCCATTTTGCCGCCGCCATTTTGCAAAATGGCGCAGGCTGAAGACAACACAATTCAATTGCAGGAGCCCGTTCCGGACCGCCGCTGGACCCCCAGGTAATTTAAGGCATTTGGGGGGGTTCAGGAGGGTGGGGGATTTAATTTAAAGGGTCGGGGGTGGGTTTTAGGGGGTTTTAGTGTGCCGGTTTTCCTGCCATTGGTTTAGGGCAAGTAAGTACTTCCCTCCCAAAGTTGATGAAGTATGAAGGCATTTGGGGTGGGGGATTTAATTTAAAGGGTCGGGGGTGGGTTTTAGGGGGTTTTAGTGTGCCGGCTCATGATTTTAACGATTTTCACGATATTTTAAACACCCAAACGGCAACAATACGATTCCCTCCCCCTCCCAGCCGAAATCGATCGCTAAGACAATCGAGGACACGATTCACATCTCTAATAGCCAGTCCCAAGGGGACTGGGGTTCGTTATCGGATAGAGGGCGATTGGCTATTAGAGTCTCCATCTGCTCAATGGTGTGTGTGAGGTTAGCTTTATAATCAGATATGTATACACAGCAATGTGAACCAATCATTGCACATACGCCTCCCTTTGAGGCTAAGATCATGTCCAAAGCATAGCAATTCTGCAATACTACTTCTCTCATTTGTGAGACCTCTTCTGTGAGGAGTTTTATGGATTTAATCATTTGGTTGAATAGGGCTGTGGTCCAGTTGGCAAGGGTGCATAAATCTCTGTAGTTTAGTGCTGCCCCTAATGGGGGAAATAGGCCCCTGTAGACCATCGTGCCTGTGCCTCGCCCAATTTGAACTGACTCTCTCCTGTTTCTGATTCTACCCTTGGGCAATTTGGTAGTAGTATAAAAGGATGGCGTTATGTAGCCTAGAGTACATCTACCTGTCCATCTTGCAGGGATTCTCATATATGCCCTGCGTCCACACAACATCCAGATGTTTCCCAACAAATTGGTGGATGTGTTTTGCTTGTTTTGGGCTTGTTTTACCATTTCTACTATAGAGTTACACAGATTGAATCCTCCTGTGGCTGTGGATATGGGGCAACTCTGTCCAACTGGGCACCCTGTGAGTTGATAATTACACATATATTTTGTGAAATTGTGCATGTGTTCAGTAATGGTCTCATTAAGGAAGGGATTTTTTCTAGACATATTGTGTTGCAGGGTGAATGTTTGATTGCAATATGGGTATTTTCCTACCCTGAGTCCTGTGATACTGTCATTATTATATTCCCACAAAAGGTAGCGTTCTCTTGTATTCTACTACCCAAATGCATCACCGTGTAATTGACTGGTGAGTTTATAAAGACCCCATTGTCCCACGGGTATGTAGTCCATCCTGATAGGTTAAAGGGAACTGCATGCATCAATAGTCCTCCTCTGGTATGGGTTGGCATGTACATGCAAACCCAGCAATCTGTTTGGTTCAATAGTTGTGATAAGTTCTGTGCATCGGTAATGTACATATTGGTTTGCCATAGTCCTTGTTCAGAGATCGCCATGACGGGAGGGAAAGTGCAAGATAAGAAGATGCACATCACAATTGTCAATGAATTGGCATTCAAGCAAGAGAATGCAGCAAACAAAATATTCTCTGGAGTTTTTCAAGTCCCTGCTGTTCCAGGAGCTGCGTGGATTGGCTGGATAATGCCTTAATTTGTCCCCAAGTCATCTGATGGTGCTGGCGGGGAGCCCGATCCCGATCCTTCTGAGGGTTGTGAAGACTCAGGGAGAAGTTTGGAATCAGATTTTTCAGGCCTTGGTGCCACGCTATCTCTCCACGGCATAACGCTGTGGAGAGACTCGGAACCCAGACTGGACCTGAGGGAGCAAGCACAGCAGCATATCCTCATCCCCATGTTAACAAGGGGACGGGGCCATGCCAAACAGGGTTAGGTAACAGTCTATACAAAACTGATGGTTGTGGATTGCTAATCCTGTTCCCAAAATGATTGTCCACAGCTGTGGCCTGATTGGAATGTGATATATTTAAATGATTTAAGGTAAACAGTACTTTGTTCAGCCATTCCTGTTTGGAGGAGAGTCCAGGGGCATTTCCTGCTTTTTGTTTGTGTTTATCAAGGGCTATCTTAAGAGTGAGGTTGGCTCGCTCCACAATAGCCTGTCCATTGGAGTTGTAAGGGATGCCAAATATGTGTTTGATGTTCCATTGTTGACAAAAGTCAGCAAAGGAATGGCTGCTATAAGCAGGGCCATTATCAGTTTTTAAAACAGAAGGCATCCCCTTGACCGAAAAGGTTCTTATACAGTGATTGATAACATGCTTGGTGGCTTCCCCTTTTTGGGGGGTGGCCCATAGAAAATGCGAAAAGGTGTCAATGGTTATATGTAAAAATTTCCAGGGGGCAAAAGGAGGATATTGAGTAACATCCATTTGCCAGATTTCGTTAGCACGTAAACCACGTGGATTCACGCCCATAGAAGGGGCAGATGCAATTTGGGAGCATTGGGGGCATGGATATACTTAGAAATCTTGTTTTCTACATCATCAAAAGAATTTAAGTCTGCTGTGACATTAGAATCCCATAGATTCTTCCCAAATACTGCTGCTGCAATCTCCAAAAGGTGCTTTCTCTTTGTTTCAGCTTTAATTCTAGTTTAGTGTCCTTGTGATTCTTAACAAATGACACCTTCTGTTGCCACATAATGCTAAAGTTAAATACACACACAGAATATTCTGTAACATGTACAACACATAATGACACACAAACAGAACACATAATGACAGAGAACCACAGACAATAAACAATTATCGAAAATTAGAGCTAAAAAATAGGCCTTTAAAAAGTAAAAACAAAAATCTTTGGATCCAGAATTAAGCAAAAATCAGAATTTTTAAAACAGATCTGTTAAAAAAAATGAAACAAAATCTAGGAGAGAGAAAAAACCTCAGCTTTTACATTTTGTCTTGTACAGCAGCTTTTATTCTTGTAAATCTGTAAAAGAAAAATCTCACATACAAAGAGAGGTTAATTTTAATCTTTTAAATCACATTACAAAGTATTAAATGGCTAGCTTTAAGTAACTGAGCTACACCATTAAAGTAGAAAATCACTACTTTGATTAACTTCTAACTAAAAGATTCTGATTGCTTAATCACAGAAACCAGAATTGTTTACATTCCTTCAAATTGGGTCATGCGAGATAGAAGGGAGAGAGGAGAGACAGATCTCTCCGTGCTTCTACAAAATCTTTTTGCTCAACCTATAGTTGCACAATTAAAATATTACAAACTTTACATTAGGTTATCAGCTAAGGCCAAACACGCCACTGTTTAAGTAAGTATTGGGTGTGCCAGATAGTAGAAGGACTGGGGTCAGCCACCCCCAACTTAATCTGCGAGCCTTTTTTGCACTTGGGGCAGACCATTTTTAAGCGAGACCTCGAGGCCCCGGCAGAATCGGTTTCTTTGTATGCTCCCCCTCCCGGGGCATGGCATTGTTGTTTAAAATGGCCAGGTTTTTTACAATTGAAACAAGTCCCTTTTGGCTTTTGAAATTGATCTTTGTGCAATGTGGCTGCTAGGGCATCCATTTGAAAGGCATGAGTACCTATGTCCATGCAAGCCTTTAGCATGTCTGCCAGGGTGTAGTCTATTTACTGACTATGGATTGCAGAGCTTTCCTACAGTCCACATTTGCATTTTCAAAGGCTAATTTCTTTATTAGTTCAGTGCTCGCCTCTGGGTTGTCTACCTGACGCTGAATGGCTTCTTGCAGCTGATCTATAAATTGTATGTAAGATTCTGTGGCTGACTGACGGGTCATCGTAAATGATTTTGTGGCTTTTCCGGATTCAGGAACCTTCTTAAAGGCCTTGGTCACACAGCGATTTATCACTGGATAGGCAGCGGCGGGCTTCCCCACTGCTTGCTGTTCCAGCGTTGCAAATTGTCCCACCCTGTAAAGTTGATCAGGTATATATGCTCCTCCCGAGGTATTTCCAGCTATGAGGGCTTCCCTTTGATATTCTGAGTCCCAAACCACATACTGAGCAGGGGTAAGGATCATACGGGCCAGATCTTTCCAATCCTGGGGAATTAATTTATAGCCATTCGCAATTTCCTCTAACATCCCTCGAGTATAGGTGGAATGAATTCCTGTTTCTGTGATGCTCTTTCGGAGTTCCCATAGGATACTATACGGTAATGCTGACCACTGATACTGAATCCCACCCTGGTCATTAGGGACCTCCGTAATGGGAAATGCTTGAAGCCCCTCCAATAATTCCTCTCCTGTGAGATTTCCTTTCACTTGTTCTTGGTGAAACCCCACGTGGACTGCACCGCATAGGTCGTTACATGGAGTGGCGTTGTGTAATGATCATTTATCTGGACAAATCGGTGATGCAGAATCAACGACTGTCACGGGCAATGGCAACTGGGGGTACAGGGAGCTTGTGGGTGGTGAAGGGGTTTGAGGGTAAGCTGGAGGGAGGTTAGTTTCTTTGATTTCAGTTTCTTTGGTTTCCTGAGGTTCTTCCTCTGAGGTGGACTCGGAGGATGCCATGGGAGCCTTGGTTGGGGACGGTGCCTTGTGATTGTGTGTCCCCAGATTTTCTATCGCTTCCGTGCATTTTTGCCAAAGCAATAGATGTTTAATTGAGGCATGCAGGGGTGCGTGCAAGGCATTCCCTAAGTTGATCCAGTCCTGGATATTCAAAGTACCAGCCTCTGGATACCACGGGCACTGGCGTTCTATTTCTTTCAACATATTTTCTATATCTCCTAGTCTGACGTTAATTGCCTCTCCTTTTGTAATAAAGAAATGATTTCTTACTATTTTCTGCAACTCTTTTGCATGAACCTTCTGCTGAGCTGACAGTTCCCCCCCCCCCCCCACCCCCCATACTCATGAATGTGGGAGCGAAGTTCGCTGCTGTGCACCTGGGCTCATCCGCCAGATGAGTAAGGGGATTCTCGTCTGGAGGGGTTCACCAGATGTTGTGATGGGAGACACACGGAAGTAGACACATCAGGCAGGAGTTCTCGGGAAGGCACCCTGAACTAAAAACGGGCGCACTTCTTTTATTGTCCTGGGTAACATCTCCTCAGAGTAAACATCATACCATTGGTTACAACACTGCAGGATATACAGCTGCAAGGCTTATTATGCTATGCGCGTGATTAACTCCTGTTATTATCTTTGTCAAAGCAAGCAAGCATTCTGTGTTTAGGGCAAAGGTTGTTTGTGAAGCCGAGAAGCTGAGATAAGAAAGTACAGAGAGCTGAGGAATGCTAACGCAGACAAGCTCAGTGTGGTATGCCAGCTACTGAGCAAAAGCCTTTATTCCCCTCAACCCCCTGTATCAGTCAGTTTTGCTTGACGTGCTTTGCTTATGGACTTGGCCGTAGAATCAGTCCTGCATTTTTTCCTTGAAGTCTGCGCATCCGTATCCCAGATTGTAAAAAAGACATGGCTTGTGTTGGTTTTCTCTAAATCCAAATTCCACTTTCCCTCCATCCTCCACTCCTCCTTCGAATCAGAGAGTGATGTTGCAGTTGAGTTGCATCAAAAGCATCAAGGCTTATTGGTTAATGGTAGTAACTGCTGCTCTGTGCAGGTTATCCCCATGCTTATTTAATTCCCCAGCCCATAAAAATTAGAGTCCTTGTTGGTTGCTGTCTATACCCAATAGAGATGTGAATCGTGTGATCGATCGTCTTAACAATCGATTTCGGCTGGGGGGGAGGGAATCGGATCGTCGCGGTTTTGTTTTTTAAAATATCGTGTAAAACGTAAATCGGGGGAGGGCGGGAAAACCGGCACACTAAAACATCCCTAAAACCCACCCCAACCCTTTAAAATAAATCCCCCACCCTCCCGAACCCCCCCCCAAAATGTCTTAAATTACCTGGGGTCCAGTGGGGGGGTCCCGTTGTGATCTTCCACTCTCGGGCCATGGGTGCGTTGATAGAAATGGCGCCGGCGCTACCTTTGCCCTGTCATATGACAGGGCAAAGGTAGCGCCGGTGCCATTTTGGTTCCTGTCCCCCGACGTCACGAGCGTAGGAGATCGCTCCTGGACCCCCACTGGACCCTCAGGGACTTTTGGCCAGCTTGGGGGGGCCTCCTGACCCCCACAAGACTTGCCAAAATTCCAGCAGTGGTCCGGGAACGACCTCCTGCACTCGAATCGTGTTGCTGTAATGAAAAATGGCACCGGCCATATGGCTGGCGCCATTTTGCAGTACAGCAATATGGCCATATGGCCGGCGCCATTTTGCAAAATGGCACCGACCATTTTGGGGGTCCAGCGGGGGTCCGGGAGCGATCTCCTACACTCGTGACGTCGGGGGACAGGAACCATTTCTATCAACGCACCCATGGCCCGAGAGTGGAAGATCACAACGGGACCCCCCCACTGGACCCCAGGTAATTTAAGACATTTTGGGGGGGGTTTGGGAGGGTGGGGGATTTATTTTAAAGGGTCAGGGTGGGTTTTAGAGATGTTTTAGTGTGCCGGTTTTCCTGCCCTCCCCCTTCCCCTCCCTCTTCCCCCGATTTACGATTTTTGACGATAAATCGGGGGAATTCCTATTAAATATCGCCTCTAACGATTTTTGACGATTTAAAATATATCGGACGATATTTTAAATCGTCAAAAAACGATTCACATCCCTAATACCCAATTCCTTTTTTCCCCTGCCGTTGAAGCAGAGAGCAATGTTGGAATTACATCAAGTATGGAGGCTTATTGGTAGTAACCACCTCACCAGCAAGTTACCCACATGCAAGCTTTTCCCATTTCCTTTCGGACTTTGCCATAGGAAGCAGTCCTATGCTTTTTCTCTTATGACTGCATAACAGTATCCCAGAGCATGAAAGTCAAGCAGCCAATGTTTGTGAAAAAGTTAGGGGAATCCAGTGTAGAAACAAACACTGAAGATTAAGATTAAGAAAGATTAAGAAATTGCCATGCTGGGTCAGACCAAGGGTCCATCAAGCCCAGCATCCTGTTTCCAACAGAGGCCAAAAACCAGGCCACAAGAACCTGGCAATTACCCAAACACTAAGAAGAACCCATGCTACTGATGCAATTAATAGCAGTGGCTATTCCCTAAGTATAATTGATTAATAGCCATTAATGGACTTCTCCTCCAAGAACTTATCCAAACCTTTTTTGAACCCAGCTACACTAACTGCACTAACTACCTTCTCTGGCAACAAATTCCAGAGCTTTATTGTGCGTTGAGTGAAAAAGAATTTTCTCCGATTAGTCTTAAATGTGTTACTTGCTAACTTCATGGAATGCCCCCTAGTCCTTCTATTATTCGATTCATATACCACCCTAAGCAGAAGACTAATATTCTCTTCAAATCTATTAGTGGTTGAGTGATTACCTGCTTTCCCGCTTCTGATCTGATAAACGGCTTCAGAAACTGAAGGCTGAACAGAGCCAATTCTTTGTGATCAATGACAGATTTTAGCTTTACCCAGCTACCCTCATTGTTAGATTCCTGGGAGACCCCCTGAACATGCAGTGACTTTCTGCAAAGGATTTGCTGCCCCATTGCTTTTCCCAAAGGCAGCAGAAAATGCCTTGGTTTCCCAGCCCAGTGAGGATAGTTTTATGGTCTCCTTGTGTGACAAATGTGTCTCCTGGAGAAATACAATATCTGTATTAACCCTTTTAAGATGTAGTAATATCTTTTTCCTCTTAGAAGGAGTATTCAGACTCTTGACATTTAAAGACCCAATCCTTAAATCACAGCTCATAACAGCAAATGGCAGGATAGCGATCAAACAGTAATAACCATACTTTGTGCCCACCCTAAAGAATACAGAAGAGAGAGGACAACATCTGAACATGAACGAGGCAGCCTCGGATGAAATCAGAACTATAGCTGAAGATGGGGTCCACGGAGGACCCGCTAGGTTTCAGATATCGAAGGATGGCCTCCTTTCTGTCCCTCCTGCTGTGCCAAGTTCAAACAACAGCAGAGGTCAGATGACATCTGAACTGCACTCCACATGAGGGATAGAAGAGGCACCGGCCTTGGCAGCAGGGGCAGCATTCATCTAATGGAAGTCACCGACACTGAGCAGCGCAGAGAGCCAAGGTGGCGGGTATTAGGTGACAGACAATTGGCTAGTGGGGACTGTATGGGGACAGGAAGGCTAAAATACGGTCATTTTCTGGACATTTTAGCCCTCCTTCTGGCTTCCAGACATTCTCCTGAATATCCATACTGTCTGGAGAAAATCCAGAGAGGACTGGTCCTTGGTGGGAGTTTGCTAGAGGAAGAATTGCCCTTCTGCGTAAGGGTCCTATTAGGGTTCCTGTCTGAGAACTCACCTGTGTTGAAGCAATTTCTGAGGAAAGGAAAAGAGAGCTGCCCCACAGTGTAGGAACAAGGGGAGACCCAAGGGTTCATGCTCCTAAGAGCTGACTTGCTTTGGATTGCAGAATACTGCTGTGAAATAGACTACAAATTATATTGGAGTATTTTTGGACTCTTGTTTGTTGCTGGATACACAAGTAATTGGTGTATCACTATCTAGACTTCATTGTTCCCGCTAGTTGGTGCCAGTACAAACTTTTATTTTTTTAAGAACAGCGCATCTCGCAAGTACAAATACCACCCTAATCAGTTGCAGTCAGCAGGATTTTATTAGCTGGAATCTGCTCAAAACTCAGAATAAACCTCTTAATAATTGACATCATCTTAGTTTTCTCAGGAACACACAGCAAGTGACTGTTTAGTAGATTTTTTTTTAAATATATAAATTGAAGGAAACAAATTGTAATACATTTCTCCAGCTAATCAAGCCACAGTAAAGCAGCCATGCAGCCCAGGAAAATAAAGCTGCTTTTTGAGCTCTCTAAATTACTTTCCCCTTTGGCCAGGCTGAGGCAGGTTGGAGAGAAACTCCATTTCTAGCATTCTTTATGCTAAAAAAACACAGGAAGAAGTTAATTAGCAGATATTACCTGCTCAGAGCAAACTTAATTAATGACTTCTGACACAGGAAACTTGAGGATGGGAGAGAGAGAAAGAGGAAAGAAGCACAGGGGGGAGAAATAACACAGTTCTCATGCTCAAACGTGACTTAAAACATTGAAATAACCTGGCTCTTCCATTATTGCAACCTATTATCAAACCGAACTGTACAAAAGGGAGTACGAACTTTTGGTTGTTGGTAGAAATAACCACAACAGGCTGAGGTTAACGCCTCTGCAGGCTGCACATTAGAAGAAGCCAGTGTCGCTGACAAGTGCACTCAAAGAACAGGCACTTTAGTGAGAAATAAAGACAATTTCCAGCAGAATATAGTGAACAGGAGAAGTAATTCTCAAATTATTATTATGAGTGCTCCACTTGTGCTTGTGTTTGTCTGCTGCTGCGCTGATGCACAGGAGAATCCCACCAAGGAGAAACCCCCAAGGGCCATGAGCCTCGCCGGTGCCCAGGACTGGATTGGGACAGGGAAATACATAAATGTATATGACAGTCAGAGAAATAAAAATAAATATGATCAAAAACTGTTATATAAGAAAGAAGCCAAGAAAGAAAATAGAGAGTATTTTATTTCCATAAGTTTCTTTAGTTTGCTTTTGAGAAATGTTTCTTATTTTTAATACAATTATTCTGAGTTTTTTTCTGCTCACTCTCTTAATAGTTATGAACTGGTGGATGCTTGTTGTCGGGATATAACAGTAAGATACAGTGAATATCAATCCCTTCACTCTAGGATTGTTCTTTTTTCATCTTTCCAGAGAATTATAGTATTTTATAATAAACGGACTTCTAAGTGCAGATATACAATTATTCTTCAGCTCAAGTCCTGATGAAGTTCTTTTTCATCAAAATATTTCACACACAGAGGGGTTGAAAACCACCATTCCTATTTGCTGTCTAATTCTGAAGCTTACTAGAAAAGATGATTACCATTCCAGCAGATTTCCTGGAAACACTGTGGGCCCAAGATAGTTCAGGATCCTTTGTGCATACATAGCCCTCTTTAGAAAGCACGAGCAACATGTTGTAAGACGTCTCAAAGAGGAAATTCATTATGCTTGGCTTGACAAGAGGCCATCAAAAAAAATTTGCAGCTGTCCAGATTCAGAAAGAATTAATTGCTCCTTCGTGCTATGTTCTGAGCTTGGGAAATGCCACTAAAGGCAGAAAAACAGTGAAGACTGACATGAGACCGACCTCTGATTTCTTTAGTTGAAGACATCGGCGTATGATAACTCGTCTATGTCTACATCATGCCAACTGTTTGAGTATTTTATCCTGGCAACGCCCACCCTCCCCCCCGAAAGTTTCAAACAAGGTCATTCTATAGCTAGAGATGACTACTATTGACATAAAGATTGTTCCAAAGGAACTAAACAGAAATTTTCTATCAATTAATTTGATGCAGGCTCAGGAGCTATGCAGGGACATTTCCCTCATGTGTAACCCACGTACTGAATTTTCTCCCATTCCCCCTCACCACCACATATATATATATATATATCTACATTTATTTGAGGAACCTGTTCGGTTTCCATTCCTCTACCAATCTACAGACAGATTCATTCTGAATTATGAATGCATATTGGTGAGGGTTCCTGCCACCAGCCATTCTCTCAATCGCACTCTGACTGGAATTCTCTTGTTCCAAAAGAAACTGAACCGCTGGTTCAGTCTCTCTGGGGGTAATTTTCCACAGTCCCGCTGCCCGACTCCTCCTTTCAGCTTCCCCAGTTTCACCCTCGGAGGCTCTCCAGGCCAGGTACTTCAGTCACTATTGCCTATTGCCTTCCAGGGTGGCACAGCTATGGGTTCAAATACTCTCACTCCAGTTGGTGAATTGGGTTTAAGCCTACATAGTCCCAGTTTATCCCAATAGTTTAAAGTCTCTATAACTTTACTTTATCAAACCACATCAGTCTCAAACTCATACGATAAGAGACAAGCTAGGGTTTGTGCACCCCCTTTCACTATGGCTGTTGCTCCATCCACCCCACAGCAATGTTCACTTACTGTTCCTGATCTGCAGTCTCCATGAATGTGTCCTCTTCTAGAGGGGGTCTACCCAACTAGTCTCCCAAGTCCATTGGCTCCAGCTCATCCTCAGGGCTGCTCAACACCTCCACCTCCACCTCCATTTTCTCTGTCTCTTCATCCAGTTCTTGTAGAGCTTTTTCCTATTCCTGCCCCGCTCCTCCTTCAGACAAGCTCTCACCCTTCTCCCACCACACCTGGGATCTTTCGTCCTCTCGATAGGACAAAGCCTGGGAAGTTCCTCCCTCTCCAGAATCCCTGTGCCTTCTGGGAGTTGGAGTCCACCTCCTATTCTGATTTCTTTTACATACTGGATCTCCTTTTCAGGTTTTCCTTAGAACCCACCTTCTTGTATTCACCAGGGGGATATAATGTCCATCATAATATGAAAGAGGCATGAATGAATAGTAACCAATGTTGAAACCTTAACAATTGGCACTACTGCTCACAAGTTCCAAACTTGTGCTAATTCAGCCCCCCTTTTGTATCACTTACCATATGCCCATTATGAGAGTAACTTTCAAACGGGCACACAGGCACTCATGTACACATGCGCGTGGGCTCGTTCCCAGAGAGATGGCCATTTTATAACATGTGCTCGCATATGTATGCATGTTATAAAATAGCCCGGGTGTGCGTATCTATGTGCTTATTTTAAGCTTGTGCACTCACAATAGCGTAAGTAGGCTTATGGATGCTCAACTGCCTGCATTTTAAAACAGACGAGTGTCCAGCCAAGGACCAGTTTCACCAGTTAACCTAACAATTCACTTGGTTTTCTCCTGTGTTCTCCTATGTCCTCCCAAACCCCCTGGTTATACAGCCTGCACTCCCCCCCCCCCCCCCCAGTTACCCCAGATCCCACAAACCCCTCACAGATGCTTGTATTCTTTTTTAACTTGCACCTTCTCCAAAGCAGTAGTAAATTTATGTGGCACTAGACCTGGGCACGTGCCCAGTTGCATAAGGACTTGCCTGCACATCTCTTGGCCCCGCCCTGGAATGCCCAAACACACCACACCCCTTTTTCTTCCAATGCGAGATATGCTTGCATCTGCATTTGTGCATGCATTTGCCCAATTTATAAAATAGGTGGACACGTGCTAGTGCTAGATGTGTACCCAGCTCCCAATTTCGGCGCATGTCCAGCTTTTAAAATTCACCTTTATATGTGCACAATTTATACATTATATAACTGTGTCCAAACTTTAAAAAGTCCTACTAATGAACTATTTGCTAATTCTTAACAAAAGTAACAATACAGTAAGGGGAGGATTTTAAAACAATACGCGCGCCGGTACTTTTGTTGCGCCACTGGCGCGAACAAAAGTACACCAGATTTTATAAGATACATGCGTAGCTGCGCGCATCTTATAAAATCCGGGGTCGGCGCGCGCAAGGGGGTGCACATTTGCGCAACCTGCGCGCGCCGAGCCCAGCGCAGCCTGCCTGTTCCCTCCGAGGCTGCTCCGATTTCGGAGCGGCCTCGGAGGGAACTTTTCTTCGCCCTCCCCCCACCTTCCCCTCCCTAACCCACCCCCCCGGCCCTATCTAAACCCCTCCCCTTGCAGGCGTAACTTTGCGCACGTCGCCGGCAGCCCCGCTCCGTCCTCTGGTCCCGGGGGCGTGGTCCGGAGGCCTCGACCACGCCCCCGGGGCGGCGCCACACCCCCGGGCCCGCCCCCAAAATGCCGCGTTGTTTCGGGAACGCCCCCGGACACGCCCCCTCCCTCTCCGTTTCGAAAGCCCCGGGACTTTCGCGCGTCCCGGGGCTTTACGCGTGCCGGCGGCCTATGCAAAATAGGCGCACCGGCGCGCGCAGGGGTTTTAAAATCCACCCCTAAGTATTCATAAATAATCACCATTAATCATTTCTATTCAGTTTAAGCAACAGTAGTGGAAAAAATTGTATTCTGTGTGCAAATAATAGGAATATCCTCTCTTTCACCAGGCTTCCTTTCAAATAAAGTGGTTTGTTTACATTGAACATCCAGGAGAAAATGGAAGAAATAGCTAGCTTTGGAAATTGTAGAAAGAGATAATTCACTATTATATGGCATAATTGTAGAATGATGCCTTAGGGCTTCTGGCACGCTCTGTCATACGTCTTCAGGCAGGATATAAAAGAGATCACCAGACATACTGAAATCATATTTTAGAAGGCTTAATTTTATTCTTAAGGAGAGAGGGGGAGGCCAGATGTTTAAAAGTGGTTCCAGAGATCCCTCTTCTGTTTCTGGACTAACATAAATAGACAAGAATTGGGTTATAAGATGAGGGAAGTGTTGTGCTGTACTGCTGTACCATCATTATTGCTTTTTCCTACACCCGTCTCAATCCTACTCACAACACGATGCAGGAAAAAAAGTTGAAGGAAATGCAACACTGAGAGCACAATGACAAGAGGCAGATGATTGGGAAGAATGATGACAGCATGTCCACCGAATTTCCATTTTGTTTATTTTATTAAAGATATCCCCCTCAGGAAGAGACATTCAGACTTTTCACTGGCTAAGCGGCATATATTAGCAAAACAGGAAGTAAATTACAGGTTTAAAAAATGTATTTTCACCTTATGGCCATGTGGTCAATGACTATGCTAGTTAGGCAAGTGTGGAGAAGATTATCCCAATTCTACATTGCTAGGGACCTATTAAATTATCGGTCACCAAATTTAGGGCCTGATTCACCAATATTTTCCTCTAAATCAGGGGCTCCCAACCTTTCATAGAACACGGACTCCTTTCCAGCTTCAATAAGTTTCACATATCCCCACGTACGTCTCTTTAATTTTTGCATGCCATAAAAGAAATAATGATATGCAATCTAGAATCATTCTTTCTAATGTATAAATCTTTGATCTTCGCTCTCTAGTGGTCATCTTTCCCTTAGTAGTGCTCCGTCCCTCCCTTTTTATCTACCTCTGCCCAGCATGATTCCTGGGGGTTCTCTCCTGCTATCCCCTGACAGGCTGCCACCCACTCTCACTCCCCTTAACCAGGTCAATCATGCATTCCTCTCTCCCCCTTTAACCCTCATTTCTTCCTCTATTCCTTTCTCTCTCTCCTTCCCCCCTCTGTCTTTCCCCTCATACTATTAACCCCAGCCACATTTCCTCCTTTCTGTCTTTGAGCCATTCTGCTCAATGTTTCGGTGCAGCTCTCCTCTTCTTTCTGTCAGGCCGATACAATTAACTCACATTTGGATGTGCATTTTCGACGCGCTAGCTTTACACCTTATTCAGTAAGGGTAATAGCGCATCAAAAATGCGCATCCAACCCCCCTGAAACTAATAGCGCTCGCAACATGCAAATGCATGTTGATGGCCCTATTAGTTATTCCTGCACAATTCACTAAGTAAAATGTGCAGCTAAGCCGCACATTTTACTTTCAGAAATGAGTGCCTACCCAAAGGAAGGCGTTAATTTCTGCCGGCACTGGGAAAGTGCACAGAAAAGCAATAAAAACTGCTTTTCTGTACACCCTCCAACTTAATATCATGGCAATATTAAGTCGGAGGTCCCAAAGTAAAAAATAATCTACTAGATAAATGAAGCTTGACCAACGTGCCGCAAATGCGCAGTAGAGAGCAGCTCTACCGCGCATGCGTGGGCGAGCACGTCGGTCAGAGCTTGCCTATAACAAAAATGGCGCTGGGAGAAGCAGTAACGGCGGCGGAGGCGAGGAGCGGTAGCGGCGAGGGAGGGAGGGACCTCCCCCGGAGATCTTCCGTTTGTGCCATCCGAAGGGGTTGTGAATGAGCTGAGAGAGGGGGAGTGACTGAGGGGAGGGAAGAGAGAGGGCGGGGAGGGGGAAGGTGAGAGGGAGGGAGGGAGACTAGAGGGGGAGGGGAGAATGAGGGGGAGGGGGGAGGGAGGAGGAAATGGACCGAAATTTTTTTTTTAATGTAGCCGTTGTTACGGGCTTAACGGCTAGTTTAAAATAAAATAAAATAAAATTTTAAATCGGCCCGCAGCTCAAAAACCGAACGCTCAATTTTGCTGGCATCCCATTTCCGAACCCGTGGCTGTTAGCGGGTTTGAGAACTGACACCAGCAAAATTGAGCGTCGGCTGTCAAACCCGCTGACAGCCGCCGCTCCTGTCAAAAAACAGGTGCTAGGGACTCGCTAGTGGTCCCTTGCGCCTCTTTTTACCACGGGCCCTCATTTAAATACTGAATCGCGCACACAGGAGAGTGACTTGTGTGCGCACCGGGAGAGTGGGCGCTCGCCCACTTACCCGCGACTTTTACTGAATCGCCGTTTTTAAAAATCTACCCCTAAGAATTTAACCTGATAAATCAAGGGCATTCTGGGACAGGACTGACTTATCTAATCAGTATTATCCAGATAAGCTGGTTGTGCCATGTAGCAACCCTAAAGTTATCTGTGCGTGTAAATGCACGTCCTTGCACGAGCCGGGGTCCCCTGCCTTGTAAATTTACTTCTGCTATAGATGGCATGTAAGTAATAAAATAAAATAAATGTAGGCTAGTCAGCGGGGTTTTAAGGGTTGGAGCTAAAGGGAGAAAGAGAGGCTATTAAATTAGGGGGGGGGGGGGGGTTTGCAAGTCCTAGCCCTAAACTGGGCGAACTGGGAACAAACTGGAAAAATGGCGACCTGCATCCATGCGCGTCCCTTATAAAATTTCGCCACATACATGGTAGAAGCAGCATTTGCATGCACATGCACGCGTACATTTAAAGTTGCGCACACATGTATGCACATCCAGGCTATTTTATAACATGCATGCATATACGTGCGTATGTTATAAATTGGAAGCGTCCCTGGATGTAGGCCGGAAAAAGCATGCATAGCTGTACCCGCATGCCAGTATTAAAGTTACCGACTTCGTGAATAAGGAACTTAGACTTTTAAAATGTAATATAGTGGGCTCAATTTTCAAAGAATGACTGAGTGGATACGATAACCAATTTCTTTTAGCCAATTATTTTTAGCTGAATTTTCAGCTGAACCTAATGAGCTAGATTTCTGGTTAAAAATTCCCCCTATAAATCTAGTCGATCAAAATTTGACTGGCTAGATTTAGGATACCGCTCTATCAGGCCGATACAGTAAGGACGCGTAAGAAAGAGTGCGGCAGTGCCGGGCGCACCCTCGTTTGCCGCACGCACAATTTGGTTCACATTCTGCTTGATACAGTATTCAAATGAGACGCAAAAGCAAGCGGCGTCCAAAGTGCGTCCATGAAGTGGTAGGCATGCGCAATCCATTTTACTGTATAATGCGGTAGACAGCGCCTATACAATATTCTGGGTGCGCTGGTACCTGTCATTTCAAATGTCATTTCAAATATCATTCCATCAGGAAAGTGGATGGTTCTCCTACAGACCCGCTGCCTTGAGCGCCCGGCTGGACATCCAAGCCAGACGTCCGAGGTCGCAGCTTGGATGTCCAGCCTGGGCGCTCAAGGCAGGGGGAAGGCCCATGAACGTCTGTCGACATTGAAGCAAGTACCACACACTAGTTACTCACCAAAATACTCTTTCTTCATGTGCAGTACCAGCTCCTTCTCCAGTTCCAGGGACTGACCGCACAGGCTGGAGCGTGGACTGGCCTGTGGCGGGCCGGCGCCGTCAGCCTCAGGGTCGCCTGGGGTCCCGTAGCGTGAGTCCGAGTAGCTGGAGAGAGGGCCGACGTGCCACTGGTCTAAGCCCATGACGATGCCGCTGTACTGGTTGCTGCTGGCCTTGCTGCCGCTGTCGTAGCCAGTCAGGGCGCGGTGTGCATTCATGCACCTTCCCACTGCCTTGAGCGCCCAACTTGGATGTCCAGGAAGGTGCTCAAGGCAGCGGGAAGGTGCATGAATGCACGCCGTGACCTCGGACGTCCAGCCAGGCACTCAGGTCGCACTGAGCCCAGAATCAAATAAGTACATGCGAGCTACTGAAAGCAGCAGAAAGCGAGTGGGAGAGGGAGAGACGCCAAAGCCAGGGGGTGCGGAGGGGCCGTGGGTGCCTGGGAGGAGCTCTTTGCGCGCTGGTGAGACGTGGACAGGAGCAGGTCTGTGCCCGGGCCCGGGTGCTCTCTCCCCTTCTCCTTACCATGGGTTGTTGCACGGGACGCTGCACGCTGATCTTCCTCTGCACTTTGTAGTTGATGAGTAGTGGCTCCCCTTGGGCACTTTTGCGCCCTTTGCCTGCTGCAATGGAATTGATCTATTAGGGCCTGGGCTGCATGAAGCCGTTTATGCTGGAGTGCCTCTGGGGTTTTACCTCGCTCGGTGCATGCCCCTGAAAGGGCAGGGGCTCGGGTTTGTGTGTGTGTATGTGTGTGCATGCCTGGCATAGGCTGATCTGCTGTGCCTGCGGCTGCTACTAGTGCATCAGTTGTACGAGCGGCGGATCGTTTTTCTGGGGCAGGGCTAGCGGTGGCGGAGCTTCTGAAAAAACAGCGAAGTTGTGTGTTTCCACTGGGCAAGCACAAATGAGCAGATTGCGAGGCTCGGCGGGGCAGGTCGCCAGTGATTTGTGCTTGCCTATTCACTTTTTCGGTGTCGGGGCCGAAGTGGAGTTAATGCCATTGTAGGATCAACCTTGCAAAGACTGCATGGTTTTCTTTCTTTTTTTTTTGTAAAATTACACTTTAGAAAAAGAGAAGCTGCCGCTTTCCTAGAAAGTTGGGCGACCTGAGCGCCCAACTTGGACGTCCAGCCGGGTGCTCAGGTCGCGGCGTGCATTCCTGCATCTTCCCGCTGTCTTGCGCGCCCGCTTGGACGTCCAAGTTGGGCGCTCAAGGCCCCTTCCCTAATCACCCTACGCCATGACCTCGGACGTCCAGCCGGGCGCTCAGGTCACGGCGTGCCTTCATACACCTTCCCACTGCATTGAGCGCCTGCCTGGACGTCCAAGTTGGGCGCTCAAGGCAGCAAGAAGGTGCATGAACGCACGCCGTGACCTGAGCGCCCGGCTGGACGTCCGAGGTCATGGCGTAGGGTGACTAGGGATAGGGCCTGATACAGGAGCTCGTGCCCACTGCAAGTCAGCGGCGACAAGGAGCCCAGACCCATGAGAAGGCCAGAGGAGCCCCCGGAAACTGTGACCATTCTTCCCTATGGAACCGAAGTACTCTGAGGTTAAGCGCGGTGGTGCCAGGTTGGGTTACTTTTTTCCCCCTTGTGCGACAAGAATTTTTTTCTGTGGATTGGGTTGGTTTGGGACTGGGCACTAAGTTCACCACACTAATGCCACACTAACACCAGGGTTCAGGGTAGGCGGTAAATTTGCAGGTTATAGACGTGGCAAAATAGCTGGTTAAAAAGGCGATAATCTGGGCACACGTTACTGTATCGGAGGGAATAGCTAATCCGATCATTAACATATTATATACATGCCGCGGGCGGAAAGGGATACGCGTCGACTTCAGTAAGTGGTAAGGACGCATAAAACCGGATACTGAATCGCGGGTTAGACATACGCATCCAAAATGTGCATACAAAGCGGGTTAAAAACAGGGTAACCGCGGCCGCGCTTTACTGTATCAGCCTGTATGTGACTAGAACTGGCCTCCTAACCTTAGCCAACTAATAATGAAAATCAGTGCTTGCCATCCCGGAAAAAAACTCTGTGCTTTTTTTGCCCAACTAAATTGTCCTGTCTTATAAATTTAGGTAGCTAAATTTAGCCAGCCAGTAAAAGTAGAAGTTTCTGGTTAGCTCCTGAAGTTATCCAATTTGAAAATCAACCATTATGTGTTCATTACTGAAAATGTCTGCATGTTAGATATCCTAAACATAGTTTGGTCATCATTATTTTAAAAAATGCCATAAATATTTATTCTGTTAGAATAAATGTAACAAATTGTGTCCGTTTTTATTTTTTGTATGTAATTCTGAAACTGGAAACCAAGAGAGTTTCAGGGAACCAGGTGAGGGAGAGATTATAATCTGTATAAAGGGAAGCAAGCAGTTTCTATTTATGGAATGCAGGCATCATCAGAATATCAGTTGAAATTAATGGCCCATTTTTGGCCAAATTTCATTTCAGGGGTGTTTTTAAAAGTTTGTTTTTTGAAGATTTTTCATTTTAGAAAATAGCATGCACTATTTGCAAACAGTGAATTCATGTCTTTTTAGGAATTGTTAATCTGTTTCTGATTAATTGAAACAAAATAAAAATGGCTTCATCAAGTTTGGATTGCACATTGGTTTAAAATAAATACACGTCCTTATGACTTAATTCTGTAAGCATATGTCATCTAAAATGAGAACCAGTACTCTTTCTTTCATTTAATCTTATCATCTTTAAAAATTAATTAGGGAAAAAATAAGAAACTAGTTATGCACAACGTCTCCTTTAAAGAAACCACCAAGAATTATTATATGACACCTCCTGAATCTGTGTTCATCACTCATTTTAGAAGATGTGAAGGCATATCTATAAGACTTTGCCACCACTCTGACCACCATTTTTCCACCACCATTTTGCGGTCTTGAAATCTTATTAACTCTAATTTACTAATGACCTAGTAGCTAATTTAGGGAGTCATTTTTCAAATCTCGATGGGTCGTTATCGCTTGCGTTAACTACTGCATTGCGAGTTGAAAATTTAAATGAGGGAAAGGGGAGGAGGGGTTTAGGTGGGGTTAAGAAAATGTAGGGGCTAGTAGTGCTGTTGGCGATAATGTATCACACACTATCGTCCGCATTATCGCCAGAAGTAGCTACAGCTATTTCATTGGCACTATGGGGGTGGTAGTGTGCAGCGCACCCGCAAATGCGACATGTGAAAAAACACTGCTGCGATGCAGCTGCCTTCTCACTATCACCCGGCCCTTTTTTTCCCGCAGCTCATCATTTATAGCGGAATGCTAAATCCTCCAGTTAGAGGTTCATATTCAGACATAGTATGGCTAACAGGCTAAACTTATCCAGATAACTTTGGAAGTATATTCAATAGTACAGCTGCATTATTGAATATATCCGGCAGTCTTGAAGTTAGCCGGCTAAGTCATCCAGCTAACTCTGAATATTGGATTTAGCCAGATAACTTAGGGGGTTATTTTCTAAAGATTTATCATGTGTGTTAGGGCCTTATTGCACGCGATAAACCTCTATTGCACGCGAAAAGGTCCTTTTCGCGTGCGATAGGATGTAAATGACTGGGAGGGGAGGTTGGGGCGGGGAGGGGAGGAGTCGGGGCAGGGAGGGGGAGGAGTCAGCCGCAGCTTTTACAGTGGCGTTATTTGTGTGAAAGGCTGCAGCCGGCCACACCACGGCAGGTGAAATCACACCGCTGCGGTGGTAACGGCTGCGGCTTTTCGCAGCCCCCCCCCCCCCCCGCCACTTTTTCACGGGATTCATCATTCCGCGAGGAATGATGAATCCTGCCCTTAGTTTGCTAACTGAACTCCTCCCAGTTATGCCTCTGGAACACCCCTAACTTATCCAACTAAATTCAAACCACTTATTAGCTGACTAGAATTTAGCCGGATATGTGCCCAAATATTCATTTAGCTGGGTACCTCCTGAGTTAGCTGGCCCTATGCTCTTGAATATGGACCTCTTAGTACCTTTAACTTACTGATGCCTACAAGGTTAATGATTTATGGGTTAATTTTTTCCATCCTCACACCCCTCCCCCAGCACAAAGAGAAGCTGTCATAAAAGGTGCTATTCAGTAAATATGTAGGGGTAGACAGAATAAATTTGGCATGACTCAAAAATAAATTCCAGGTACACAGGGGGCATAGTCATCATAGACCCTCTAACATCCTCTCCACTGTTCTACTCATAGAATGACCAAAAGGGGGTTGTTTATATACGCACTTATGCCCTTTTTATTTGCCACCCTGAACCCAAAACACAGATATATCTCCAGAAGGCCTCTAGTTGTATGTGCATACTTTTTATTATAGTTTATGGAGTGATCAGTGTTTTTCATCAGTAAAAATAGCTCAAACAAACCTATGGTGTTTTACTCATTCTAGCATGTTAGACTCAGCTGGTCTTGAATTAGCATCCTAAGGCTACCCAAGCCAAGGATGTTGGCAGTAAGCAACACTGCTAGATATGGAAGCATGTTTTCCAGCAGTACTATGTTTCTTATCTGAGACTACTTCAACTCATCTCTACTATCAGCCCATTGGACAGGCAGGAGTCAGTACTGATTGACTGGACTCTTTAATTTCCAGTTCAGCCTTGGCTTACACCAGGTACAACAAGCTAGATTGATGCTCTGCATTTCATGACCAATTGATTTCCTATTTTTTTTCTGTTTTCCTTATTTCTGCCTCCTGCCTACTCTTTGTTTTGTTACCTTAGATTGATTCTCTACTCTCTGGTCTGGACTCTGGCCTGGTTCTTGACAGTGCATCAGGTTATTATCTTGAGCTACTCCTATGCTATGAACTTGGATTGCTTTCAACTATTTTTTTGGAACTCTATCTTCATAGTACCGTGCTTGCCTTTAACTATACTTGAACCTGCTGTCATAAGAGGGGAAGGTGACAAAAGCTGCTTTTGTATAAAAAAACACTCACTGAAATGAGAGACAGAAGTAACTTTTAAAGAGACAGTACCAGTTCCTCTGCAGCCAGTCATGGCACTCATCTTTCTAAAAGTGCTGTGGCAGACTGATTTTGATTGCCTTTACTTTCCTGCAAGATATTTCAGTTCTATACTGCTGTCTAAGATCTCGCTAGCCTAAAAATATATTCCCCTCTCTGATACAGATGATAACATGTTATCATTGCTTGGGACCTGAAGAAGCTATTATTTGGCATGTAAATATCTATCTAACATACATGAATCTATTGTACAAACTCTAAACATCACCATGTTTAAAAATCAATATATATTTATAATTCAAAGCATTTTTTTTGGCTTATCCATTTATTCCACAGAAACTGGTACTGTAAACTCCATAAATTTTGACTAAAACAAAAACATAAGATCTATTAACCTTCCATACTGCCAACGGAGTAACATAACTTGAAAAGGATTTGTAAAATGAATTGGTATTTCTACAATTTCCCCTATGTTCATACTTTGTTTTTTCTCTACAGATAACAGTGCTATCTGTATTTCATTATCTCAATGGCATCTCCTATATATGTATCTTACGGATGTGCTGTCATTTGAAATGAAACAGGAAATTTAAACAAACTTTTCTGTTTTGTTTCTTTTCATTTTAAAAACAAAATGAAAGAAAAGCAAACGAGATATGTAAATAATTTTGCTGTCACTCAATCTTCCTTTCTACTTCCGCTCCCAGTTGTACTTCCCTGTTTTATTGTAACTGCATTTCCGTTAACCATGCACTTGTTATAGTTGCTCTAGTTCTCTGTATATTGCACACCCTGTTAAATGTAAACCGGTTTGATGTGATTCCTGTCATGAAAGCCGATATAGAAAAAAATAGGAAATAAATAAAATATCAAAGGGCTAGTAGCCAAAGAGAATTTGGGAGCTCTGGTTAGTAGCATCTTATCTTCCAGTAAGGAGGAGAAGGGGGTAGATGATATTGACTGTGAGAGCATCCCTCAGGAAGAACAGGCAGCACAAGCAGACAGCATAAGCATTGCCCCCCGACCTTTCTCCAGATGGTCCAGTCTCAACCTCATCTCCATTGCTAGCAGCAGCAGCAGCTCCTAAGGATGCAGAGAGATTGCAAAAGATGTTAGTTGTAGGGATGTAGTTTAAAGAGCGGGAATAAACATTTTTTACTCAGTACATTCACTGCAGAAAACCATCAGTTGAGGAAAGGTACTGGAGCATTTGACAAACTCAGGTATGAGGCATCACCTACAAAAGCACCACCTGCTAACACTGGCATCGGGGGAAGGCAGCAGTACTAGCCTGGGGACCCCCTCTGGCACTCAAAGCAGAAGTTGTTGCAAAAAAAGTTGAAAAGGAGGAAGATTTTTTTTCCCCAAACTGACCCTCAGAGCCCCTTCCACCAGACAGGTGGCAGGCTAGAAACCCCTGCCATGCATATGCAGTAGCAAACCACCATAGAGCAAATGGGGCAGTGTTCTGCATCACTGTTGCAGTGCAAGAGACAGGGAGCATGCAAAGTAGTGAAAAGGTGCATCGGGGAAATGATTGCCCTGGATGAACAGCCCCTGCAGACAATGGAGAACCTGGGTTTTAAGCATCTGCTGCACCTGTTGGACCCCAGTTACAAAGTGCCTTCCAGGACTGTTAGGGAATGTCAGTTTAGTGGACCCTTGGGCCAACCTGCAGGAGACTGGAAAAGGGATTCCAATTCATTATAGAATACTATACAAGTCTATCACCACAATATACAAATCTATCCAACAAATCGCTCTGCTCAACCTACAAATCCCTTTCAAAAAACATACATCCTCCAGACCCATAAGAGAGCACTATAAAGATTCTCTTCAGGTACCTCATTCCAAAACCTCCCTTCACATAACACTCAGAGACAGGGCATTCTCCACTGCAGGACCTCCCCTGTGGAACTCCATCCCAACGGAGCTAAGGCAGGAACCTTGCCTCCCAACATTCAGGAAAAGACTCAAAACGTGGCTATTCAAAAAAGCCTTCCCAGACTCGGATTAAACTCATTACTCACCTCACCTACAACCAACCTCCAACACCTACAACCAACTTCCAAGCACTACCAGTATGCAGAAAACCATCACTTATGACCACTACCTTTATATAAAAAACTGTATTTATTTCAAATGAACAAATCATTTAAATCACTTAATTCTTGTAATGTACCCCGCCATACTTCGGTGAAGATACTATGTTAAAGTTCCTTTCATTTTTCCTCTTGCTCCCAGTTGTACTCATCCCTGTTTTATTGTAACTGTAACTATTTTATGTTTAGCACCTATTATTTATTTCGTTCATTGTTCCTTTTCTCACTCCACTGTTTATTGTAAACCGGCATGATGTGATTCCTTCACGAATACCGGTATAGAAAAAAACTAAATAAAATAAATAAAAAGTATCTAGTATACCACAGGCCGGGAGGCAGATGTTCAGGCTGGACGTAGAGGTGCTCTTCACCCTGGAAGCTGGTACTCCCCTGGGAGGAGCCTGTAGGAGCCCAACCGCTGGGAGGTGGCTTCACCCTTGGAAGCCGAAGCCCCCCCGGGAGGAGCCCGTAGGGGCCCGGCCGCTGGGACTTAGGTGGTGGTGGATCAGGACTGGGAACTGGATCCAGACTAGGACAGTAGGTCAGTACTGTAACGGGGCTCAGGTTCTGGAACCAGGCAGGAACTGTAGCAAGACTTGGTGACTGGAACCAGGCAAGAACTGTAGCAGACTCAGGTACTGGAACCAGGCAGGAACTGTAGCAAGACTCGGGTACTGGAACCAGGCACGAACTATAGCAGGTAAACAGGAACTAGGCAGGTTCTGTAGCAGGCAAGCATAAACCAAGCAGGTACTATAGCTGGCAAGCAGGAACCAAGCAGGTACTGTAGCTGGCAAGCAGGAACGGAGCGATTAGCAAAGCAGGATGCTCCGGGGCACAGAGCAACAGGGATCCGGTAAGTAAGCCCGTTGCAAGGCAAAGACTGGGTGGCTGCGGCTGGCTTATCAAGGCCGCGGCGTCTGACGTCAGGAATTGGGCGGAATCACCACTGGCGGAAACGGCCTAGAAAAGCGCCCAAGTGGCGCACGCACACACCTAGAGACAGGGTGTCCATGGAAGGCTTCCCGGCGGCACGGCCCTCGCCGGGACGCCGCCAAACAGGACAGGAACTAGGCCAGTGAAAGCGGGAACAGGTCCAGAAACACAGAGGTAAGGGTCTGGTCGCGGCACTCGCGGCCAGAACCGCAACAGTACCCTCCCCTTTTACGCCCCCTCTTAGCCGGTCCGGGTTTACTCGGGTGGTCCAGATGGAACTGCTGTAATAAGTCCTTGTCAAGGATGTTATGGGCCGGTTCCCAAGAATTGTCCTCGGGTCTGCAACCCTCCCAGGCAAGCAGGTACTCCCATCGGCGTTGGTGAAACCGGACATCCAAGACCTCACGTACTTGATACGTAACCTCGTCCAGTACTGAAGGGTCCGAAGGTTCAGGAGCCCGGGAGTGCTACCTGGATAAAACAAGAGGCTTCAGCAATGACACATGGAACACGTCGTGTATGCGCATGGAGGAGGGTAGGCGTAGTCGGTACGAGACTGCTCCCACTCGTTCGGCGACTCGAAAAGGCCCACAGAATCTTGGAGCTAGTCTTCGAGACGGAATACGTAGCTGAAGATTTTTGGTACTTAGCCAGACACGGTCTCCTGGGAGGAAGATAGGTGCTGGCTTATGATGCCTATCCGCCCATTTCTTGGTGGACTGGGCGGCTTTATGGATCTTTCCCTGGATAGATGTCCACAAGGAAAGAAGCTGACGGGCTGAAAGTTGCACTGCCGGGAGTGCATTAGGTTCAGGTGAAGGAAAGGGCGGTCGAAGTTGCTTCCCATAGATGACCAGGAAAGGCGAACTTCCAGTAGCAGCATGCGTGTGATTATTGTACGAGAATTCCGCCCATGGGAGTAGCTTGGCCCAATTATCTTGGCGTTCGTTCCGTTTGCCCATTACTTTGAGGATGGCAAGCAGACGAAAGACTAAGTTGAAGCATTTGCAAAGTGCCTTCCAATAACGAGCAGTAAACTGTGGTCCTCGGTCAGAGACTATATCCTGTGGAAGACCGTGAAGTCTGAAGATATGCTGGGCGAAAAGTTTAGCTAGGTCAGGTGCAGAAGGCAACTTTGGCAGGGGGACAAAGTGCGCCATCTTTGAGAATCGGTCTACGGTTACTCAAATGACCGAATTACCTGCTGAGACGGGAAGATCCACGACGAAGTCGGTGGAGATGTGTGTCCAAGGCTCCACCAGGATGGGCAATGGTTGCAACAGGCCTCTGGGCTTCCCGATGAGTGGCTTCTGCACAGCGCAGGTTGGGCACGAGCTCACAAAAGCTTGGACGTCCTGTCTCACTGTCGGCCACCAGTAGAACCTGTTCAACAAGTCTAAGGTCCCTTTGCAGCCGGCATGGCCCCCTGTGAGGGAGTCATGGGCCCAAGTGAGAACTCCTCTCCGGGAGCGATATGGAACGTTGGTCTTCCCTTGGGAGGACACCAAGGTTGTTGCTAGACTGACTTTCACGGGATCCAAAATAAACTGAGGCGTGTCAGGGGTCTCTTCGACCTCAGAAGAGCGTGAGAGCGCATCAGCTCGAACATTCTTAGAGCCGGGTCGATAGCGTAAGGAAAAGTTGAACCGGTCAAAAAACAGCGACCACCAGGCTTGTCTTGGGTTCAGGCGTTGGTCTTGCTTCAAGAATGCTAGGTTTTTGTGATCGGTGTAAATCATAACTGGATGGTTGGCTCCTTCCAACCACTGTCTCCATTCCTCCAGGGCAAGTTTCACGGCTAGCGACTCTTTATCTCCAACACAGTAGTTGCTCTCTGCCGGAGAGAACTTCTTCGAGAAATATGAACAGGGTAGCAATTGTCCAGAATCTAAGTACTGGCTCAGCACGGCCCCCACGGCCACGTTGGAGGCATCCACTTCCACCACAAAGGGCAGGCTGGGATCCAGATGACGAAGGCAGGTGTCTAACAAGAAGGCTTCCTTAAGGACCTCGAAGGCTTGGCAGGCGGGAACAGGCCAATCCACCGCATTGGCCCCCTTTCGGGTGAGGGCAGTCAACGGGGCCACAATACGAGAGTAGTTAGGAATAAAGTGACGGTAGAAATTGGAAAAACCGAGGAAGCATTGCAAAGCTTTAAGGCCCTTAGGCCAGGGCCAATTCTTAATTGCCGCCACTTTCTCAGGATCCATTTGAAAACCTGTTGCAGAGACTATGTAGCACAGGAACGGCAGGGACGTCTTCTCAAAGCTGCATTTTTCCAGTTTCGCGTACAGACCATGCTCCCTAAGTATTTGGAGCACTTGGCGGACATGCTGACAATGTGAAGGCAGGTCCTGGAAGTAGATTAACACATCGTTGAGGTAAACGATTATGCAGGTGTTCAGAAGGTCCCGCAACACCTCATTCATAAGGTGCTGGAACACCGCCGGGGCATTACATAAGCCAAAAGGCATCACAAGATACTCGTAATGCCCATCTCTGGTATTAAACGCGGTTTTCCACTCATCTCCGGGACAGATTCTGACTAAGTTGTATGCTCCTTGTAAGTCCAACTTTGTGAAAATCTTCGCTCCCTGGAGCCAATCGAGGAGCTCCAGGATTAACAGGAGCGGGTAACTGTCTCACTTAGTAATGGAATTTAGGCCTCGATAGTCTATGCACGGTCTCAGCGAGCCGTTCTTCTTGCTGACAAAAAAGAAGCCTGCTCCTGCAGGCAACTTGGACGGGCGAATAAACCCCTTGGCCAAATTCTCTGAAATGTACTCGGTCATGGCCCGGGTCTCGGGTAAGGGATACACCCTTCCTCGGGGAGGCATAGTACCCGGTAATAAGTCTATAGCGAAGTCATACGGACGGTGCTGCGGAAGGATCTCTGCCTTGGTCTTGGAAAATACGTCCATAAAGTCCTCATAAGGTGCAGGAGGACCTAAGGCAGAGTGCATCAACGGAAGTGCAGGCATCTTAGGCACTTTCATACAATTAGCTAAGCAGAAAGGACTCCACTTGACAATCTGTAACGTATCCCACTGAATCGTGGGGGAGTGCTTCTGTAACCATGGCAACCCTAGCACCACAGGGTGGACAGCCTTATCCAAGACTAGGAAGGCTATCTCCTCCGAATGGATCGCCCTGGTGCGGACAGTAACAGGTGCCGTGGACATTAGGACAGGTCCTGGAAGGAGCATCCCCTGGATAGAGGTAATTCATAATGGGACCTCCCGTCTTTGCGTAGGGATGCGCAACTGAGAGACTAGGTCCTGCAGGATGAAATTACCTCCGGCTCCCGAGTCTAGGAACGCCATCTTCTCAAACGATCCTCCAGGATATTCCAGGGTAACAGGGATGGTACATTGAGGAGCTGTAGCACAGCCTAGGAGGAGCTCCTCCAGACCTCCTAGGCTTTGGCGTTTTCCACACGCTCCTGGCAGCATGCCAAGAAGTGGCCCTTCTGGCCACAATATAAACACAACTTCAACGAACTGCGACATTGCCTTTCTTCAGCAGAAAGTGAGGCCCGTCCCAGCTGCATAGGTTCGCAGGTGGGAGCAACTGGACGAGAAATCTTGGGAGAGGATACAGGTCTCGCTGGCCCACGGGCAGGACTATGGCGGGAGGAGCACTGCTCCTTGGTCCGTTGTTGTAGGCGGTGGTCAATGCAAGCAGCCATCTCCATCAAGGCGTTGAGGTCCTCCGGAAGATCTCGAGCGGCAATCTCATCCTTTATGCGTCCGGACAGACCTTCCAAGAAGATGGACTTAAGACTACCATCCTGCCAACCTACTTCCTGGGCTAAAGTCCGAAACTCCATAGCATAATCTGCCAAGGAGCGAGCCCCCTGTCGGAGTTGCAGCAGATCAGACATAGCCGTGGCTACTCGGGCGGGCTCATCAAAGGCCTGGCAGAAGTTCGAGATGAACTGTTGTAAGTTCGTTAGCGAAGGATCATTGTTTTCCCAAAGGGGAGAAGCCCATATTAAGGCTTTCCCATCAAGCAGGGACAGGATATACGCCACTTTCACTGCCTCCGAGGGGAACTGCCGAGGCAGCAGGGAGAACCGTACAAAACATTGGTTCAAAAAGCCGATGCAGGTCCTTAAATCTCCAGCGTAGCGGGAGGGTGCAAGTAGCTGAGTCACAGAAGAGCTGTGACCCTCGGGGACCCTGCCCGGAGGAGGCAGGGACTCCAGGCGCGAGGATAGCCGTTCCACTGTGGCTGCCAGTGTATCAATGCAGCTCTGGTGCTGTAGCATCTGCCGGGCCATCCCAGACAGGTCCGAGGGAGCGGACACATCCGCCGAGTCCATGGCCTTGCATTCTGTTAGGGAATGTCAGTTTAGTGGACCCTTGGGCCGACCTGCAGGAGACTGGGAAAGGGATTCAAAAGTCTCTAGTATACCACAGGCTGGGAGGCAGATGTTCAGGCTGGACGTAGAGGTGCTCTTCACCCTGGAAGCTGGTACTCCCCTGGGAGGAGCCTGTAGGAGCCCAACCGCTGGGAGGTGGCTTCACCCTTGGAAGCCAAAGCCCCCCTCCCCCGGGAGGAGCCCATAGGGGCCAGGCCGCTGGGACTTAGGCAGTGGTGGATCAGGACTGGGAACTGGATCCAGACTAGGACAGTAGATCAGTACTGTAACGGGGCTCGGGTTCTGGAACCAGGCAGGAACTGTAGCAAGACTCGGGTACTGGAACCAGGCAAGAACTGTAGCAAGACTCGGGTTCTGGAACCAGGCAGGAACTGTAGCAAGACTCGGGTACTGGAACCAGGCAAGAACTGTAGCAGGTAAACAGGAACCAGGCAGGTACTAAAGCTGGCAAGCAGGAACCAAGCAGGTACATAGCTGGCAAGCAGGAACCAAGCAGGTACATAGCTGGAAGGCAGGAACCAAGCAGGTACTGTGGCAGGCAAGCAGGAACGGAGCGATTAGCAAAGCAGGATGCTCCGGGGCACAGTGCAACAGGGTTCCGGTAGGTAAGCCCGTTGCAAGGCAAAGACTGGGTGGCTGCGGCCGGCTTATCAAGGCCGCAGCATCTGACGTCAGGAATTGGGCGGAGTCACCACTGGCGGGAAACGGCCTAGAAAAGCGCCCAAGTGGCGCGCGCACGTGCCTAGAGACAGGGCGTCCATGGAAGGCTTCCCGGCGGCACGGTCCTCGCCGGGACGCCGCCGAACAGGACAGAAACTAGTCCAGTGAAAGCGGGAACAGGTCCAGAAACACGGAGGTAAGGGTCTGGTTGCGGCGCTTGTGGCCAGAACCGCAACAAGGACTATATTTAGTAGACAGGTTATCCCCACCCTGTACAATCAGTGCCGTAGTAGCATCCAGGTGTAGCTGACCAAGACAGAAGGGAGTAATGTGCATTTCACCGGCAACATCTGAACAAGCCAGAATACTACACATGCCTACCTCTCCCTGATGGCACCTGGTGGGAGCTGGCCAAGGCAGGGGCAGGCGACAGCTCTAGTGGTGACTAAGCATCAGGGTCAGGTGGGCTGCTTCACATCCCAGTAATAGATACTACCCATAGATCATGCAATATTCTAACAGCCATAAGAAAGATGCTGAAAGGTTGGCAGTTAGACCAGAGAGGCAGGAGTGTTCATGCAGGTGTTATTGTGATAGACAGTGGTGCATATATGATAAAGACAATGAATAAGGGGGTGGGGGGCGGCTATTCGGTGACCATTGCTTTGCACATTTCTTGTACCAGGCAGTGAGGGATGCTCTGGGGCTGGGGCCCAGGGATCACTCCAAGCAACCCTTATTCCTCCTTCCATAAAATCCACAAGACTCATTTCCACCACCAATAGAGCCCTTTCCCTTGCAGGCCCCTCCCTTTGGAATTCAATGCCTCTTCACCTACGCACAGAAACCTCCACTCCCACTTTCAAAAAGAATCTCAAAACCTGGCTCTTCCTCCAAGCATACCCCCAATCCTTTTCACCACCTTCTAACACTCTCACCCTACCTTCATCTCTCACCAATACCCCCCTAAAATCCTTTAATCCCCTCCAGGATGCACACCCTACACTTAACCCCCTTTCCCTCTAAGAACTTCAAACACTTCATTCAACCCTTACTTTAAAATAATGTGTCTGTTTTTATCTGCACTTATATAATTCCATATATAACCAGTGTACATACCATCTGCTCCTCAAATCCATGTATATATCTTATCCTTATGTATCTGTTCTCTCCCTCCCCCACCCCCCCTTGTTGTATCTATCCCTCCTTCCCCAAGTTATTTAGTTATCTGCTTTGTTACTGTGTTACATATTGTTCTTTGTAAAGGCCTCGCCTATATATTCCTTGTTATAAGTTACTTGTAAACCGGCACGATGTGCAAACGGTTGCCGGTATATAAAATAAAATAAATAAAATAAATAAAAATAAATAAATATTCCAGTTCTGAAGCACTTGATAGAGAGGTGCAGGAAAATAGGGGGGCATTTTTCTTACAGTGTGAAGGGTCTTTCGCTTGTCCATGAGAAGCAGAAATAATTCCAGATGCCTCAAAAGCAGCTCATTCAAGATACAGGCCCCCACTAGAATTCTACCGATGTGGTGCTGCAGAGATTAGTGGAGTAGCAGACAATCCTTCATGATCTGTCTCTAGAAATGGAGAAAGGTGTGGATCGCCTCCTGTTCTATCATGATTATGTAGTGATGAGGAAGCTGATACATGTACTGAAGCCCTTCAGGATCTGAATTCTAGAACACTACCCTAGGCAGGGTCATCTCCATACTAAATATTCTAGAGGAAATGTTAGAGAGTTTCTATGAACAAGAGGGAATGAAAGCAGAGGTGTTTTAGTTTGAGGACTCCTTGCAGCAGCCAGTGAGAAACTGAATCTCTTATTTGCTTGCCAAACTTTGTGATTATAACGTGTGGCCAACCACATCTCAGCCACTGCCAAAGCCTTCTAATGCCACACACTGCACTGCCACAAAGATGTTGACACCATGGCCCTAGGGGCTCACAATCCTTGACTGGGATCCATGGGTGAAAGGGAGTCTCGCTCTCCAGTCCCTGAATCACATGAAGGAGATACTGAGGTAGGGTACATGAACTGGGGCACCAGAGGCAGAGGCACAATGATGATGTAGCACAGGAAAGAGGGGCCACCCCAGAGAGTAGTGAGAGCATGAGCAATACCCTGTTATCTACTACTTCCTCCTTCATCTCAATATGCCATAGCCATGTTGCTTTCACAAAAACCGTCTCTCCTGACACAGGCCATAGCTAAAGCCGCTGGCAACAGAGATCCTCATCACAAGTCAGCAAAGTAGTTGCCAGCTGTGAAAATCTAAACGGGATTCTGCCCTAGCCTGGCCACCCTTCAGGAGTAGGGGATCACTACTCTCTCACGTAAAGGGAGTTAGGAATTCCCCTGGAATCTGGAGTGCAGCCCTTACACAGAGAAAGAGAAGACACACCCATTTGTACAGACATTTACATCACCTGGACATTGATTGCCGTTTCACTCAGTCAGTAAAGTTAATTTTCAACATCCAATCCTGTGTCCTGCCCTTATTGTCCTGATCATCCTCAAAATTACACTAACCAGCTGCACACCAGAAAGGAAGTCACCTCGCTGTCTGAGCCACAAGTATCTGCTTTCCCCCACAGAAAGAACTCACCCCGGGGTATTACAAGTGAAGGGCACCTGTGGCAAAGGAAAAATAGCCCCAAACAATCTAAATTCTTTTGTGCCCTTAGAGATGCCCTTCAGAAGAAAAGGGTTACATGTAGATAGGTGGTTTATACATTTTTAATGTTTAAACCATTTTTATCGCAACTGCATCAAAGATACAAACAGTACAAAAAAATATAAAACATTTTGAACAATTTTCCCTACCACCCGTATCCAGTGAGAAACAAAAATGGCATACAGCTTTTAATAGGTCAGACGTCGTACAACTGACCTCTGCTAGAGGGTACAGGTGCTTCCCACTGATCCCTCCTTTAATCCCCTACCTCCCCTCCCCGTCTCATGTGAAAAGTGGACAAAAGAAAACTATTAGAAGTGATTAGAAATCCCCAATTTGGGAGCCCAAAGTAGGCTATATTGCTTACCCCATTGACTTTCATGGGAAATGAATGAACAAATAAAATAAATGTCATCTGAAGCAAAAGAAATGAATGATTGTGGCTTAAGAAATGAACAAACAAACTGAAACAAAACATTTGCCTCTGTACATCTTTAGTGAATAATTGCCTTCTGCAGCATCCTCAGCCTCTGCTGGCCTAACTCGAATGCTGAGCTGGAGACCTTCCACCTTCCATATGGCAGTAGCACAGCACTGCTATTGAACCACTGAGTCAACCCTACTCTGTATTTTTTCTTAAAGTCAGAGGGAGTGCTGAGGAAAGAAGGGACGCAGATTTAATTATAGTCTGTTATGGAGGATGTTTGAATCATGGGGATGGTTAATTTGCAACAATGTCATCTAATTCAACTCTATTCAAAGGAAGAGCGCATTTACAGTTACACCAAGAAATCCAACTATTGAATCATAGAGATTAAAGAAATTTGACTGTTTTGAGAGATGAAAACTTTTATACTGAGGTGTGCAATTAATATATTTATCACATAATTTAGAACAGAGACTTCATATATCCATGATGTGCTGCAAGACAAGAGGAGAGGCAGTCTAGTAAGGTAACCTCTCTGAAAATCTGCTCCCTACCTTAGTAGGGTCAGCAAAGAAGGCTTTCAACCAGCTTAAGATGTAGTTCTGCTGGTCAGCTCTGCAAGCAGAGCAATCAAGGTAATAATTTCCAGAACTGTTGGTGCCATCACTGTACAAAACTTTCACAATGCCTGACGGGCTGTGTGCGCACTGGTGGGTGATGCAGCATCTAAATGGTCTTTGTGAATTTATAGTGCATAAGGGAAGTGATGTTTGCTGCCTCTCAAACCCCCAGAGAATCATTCTGTGCGGCTCTAATTTAAACTATGCCAGCTGGGCAGATAAATCATTATGTATAAAATAAAAATGCATGATTGCCATAGGAATATTTTGAATAAATTAGCAAAACTAGGTATGCTTTCTTTCATAAGTTTCCCCTCTAAAAATGCTGAATTTACTATAATTAGTTTTGTTCTGTGCAGAAGCCTTCATTTAGTTGCAAAACCATTAAACAACTACAATACAAATTACAAGTGACATTTATATGATCATAATCATTCCTTCTTAGCTGCCAGGAATATTTTCTCAGAAAAGAACTTGCAAATATTTTTATACAGATGGCATTAAAAAAAAAAACGAGGCCTGTGGAACACTCACCATTATTCCTGTGAGGCCGTCAGTTCATTAGTCGAAGCAGCCAAGTCTTGACGAGTTGCAACTGATCAGCAAATGGGAAATGAGCAGGAGTATAAATTCCCAGCAAACTGAATCATTAACATTTGCTGCCTGCATCTCAGTTACACTGTAAATCAAAAACGTCCTGATGTATCAAGACAAAATATCATTACTAATTGGGATTAATTTGCTGCTGTGGAATTGCAGACTTGCGCGGAAAGAAAATAAAACAGCGTTCACTTTGGTTATTTATGCTTGGAGGGTAGCGAGTATGTGTTGGCGATGAGAGGTTAGGTACCACAAATCTATTATATTGATGGGGCCATTGCACTGAGCTATTGTCTCATGCCGTTGTTTGAGCCAAGAGTAAGAAATTTTTATTTCTAGAGGATGCACCATAAAGTAATTCCATCAGTTCACATTTGAAACTATGGCCTTATCTTTGGCAGAGCAATGAGAAATTATTAACAGTATCCAATGAAAGATAGCATCGGCCAACAAAGCCAGTCCCATCCGCCGAATATAAAATTATTTCTGCTTGAGTGCAGGAGTTTAACGGTATCTGGAAAGAAAATGACACCAGATGTAAATTGTACTCCTCTAATGAAATATATTTTAACATGGTTTGTGTAGGAATTACTAATAGAGTGATATATTATTTCTAATGGAGATTAATAATATGCATCATTATTAACAGAACAGTAACTGCAACCACTGTTCTGCTCTCAATTATTGTTATGGCAAACAGAAAAAACATGTCACTACCTTGGATGCTGCTCTGATACTTATATAAGAGTATAGTTAACAAAAGTTGCTTTATTTTGATTTTTTTCATTTATGGAGTATGGGTTTATTCATTTAATTTAATATTTATTTCAGTTTTGTTCATTTGCTGAATCAAAATAAACATTTAAATGTAAACATAAACATAAAACAAAATGGAGCCCTCTCTGGACTATGTGTATCCCTTGCATGGGGCTCTCCAATGTAGATTAGGGAGGAACAATTTCTAGTTGCGCCTGCCCCACCGACTCCTGGTTTGAAAATGGCAGCATAAAACAAATGTCCTCCAGGCCAGCCGGTGTCATTTTTTGAACCAGGAGCCAGCAGAGCAGGAGCAATGGAAGTGGTAAGTGTTGCCTAGGGGTCTTGGGGTCAGATGGCTTTGGGGACGTCAGTGGATGGTACATTTCATTTTTCAGGGTTTTTTTTTCATTGACTTTCTCAAATCAAAGTTAACAAAACACATTTTTGAGGTGCTTTTGGTCCCATTTGTTTTTAAATAAAATTAAATGAAACACAAGTGTTTTATCATGTTTTTCATTTTGTTTAAGAGTGTATGCCCCTTATTTATTGTACTTTCTTGTATGGAAAGAGGAAAATTGAGGAAAAGTATAGAGGTCCATATTATTCAAAACCCATTTAGATGACTAAGAACATAAGAAATTGCCATACTGGGTCAGACCAAGGGTCCATCAAGCCCAGCATCCTGTTTCCAAGAGAGGCCAAACCAGGCCACAAGAACCTGGCAATTACCCAAATATGAGATTTCTACAATGTACTAGTTATCCATCTAAATACCTTACCCAGCTATATTCAGTCTTTATCTAGCTAAATTCTAGCTGGCTAATAAGTTAGGGGCTAGAGTTTAGCCAGATTAGTTAGAGGCGATCCAGGTGTGTAACTGGGAAGAGTTGAGAAAGTTGGCTAAGTTAACCGGCTAACTCCAATATTCAGAGTTAGTCGGCTGACTTAGACCTAGATTTATCATTTTGCTATAAATTTCTTAAGAATAGAACCTGCAATAAAAAAGGGGTGTGGTTAGGATAATTTTTGAGATACCATAATGCGCGCTATTTTACTGCATTGTGTGTTAAATTTATTGTACATTGCACTCTCAACCTACCTTGATAGCAACTAGGTAGAGAGTGCATCAAATTAGATCGAGAGTACATTGTAGAAATCTCATATTTGTGTATCTTTCCTCACTCCAAATCATATCAAATCTTCACTAATGTGTACTGTGGTGTTCGTACTTCTGACTGTGCATGTAAAACTGTCCCCCAAAACCTAGGCCACCACCAAAACCTCACCCCAAATTACTTGTTGCCCCTCTTACAGTGATATAAAAAGTTGACTAATATGTGTACCTCCCCAGATGCTCTCGCCCTATCTCTCTCTCTCCTCTCTTCCTCTCTCCTCTTCTGCCCGAAATGGGATTTGCAATTTTTAGCGCAAATCCCATTTCAGGCATATCGCACAGCATAATACCAGGGAAAAAAGGTGTAGTTATTTCTGGCATTAAAACCTGTGATAGCATCCATTACGCTATCGCATGTAATGCTAAGCACACCTCATTTTAATTTACTCCGCCCTAACTCCACCTCAACTCCTCCCATTCAAGAAACATTTTAAAATTTGCATACTCATCTCGCGATGCGCCATTTATTGTGGGTGTTATGGAGTTATCGCGGATGTTAGGGCCCTAACACCCGCGATAAGGCCCTAATGTGATTTGATAAATTATCCTGTTAGCCAGCTATATCTGGTCGAGTCAAACAGCCATCCTAAAGATAGCCAGCTATAGTTATTTGGGTTATTAAGGCCTAGAGTTATCAAATTGCTCTAAATATTGTGGGAATATCACACATTAGCGCCCACAATAAAAAAGCAGCGTGTTTATGCAAATGTTAGACATACCGCATCGTGGAGGAAAAATATTCGGGAAGCAGTATTGTGGTGTGTGACACATTAGCACATCACGCACACAAAGCGAGAGATGTAGGCACAAGTCGGACCGATACGCACTTTCTTTTTTTATTGCCACCCGAGTACGCACTTATCTCCCATTGTGTGTACTCTCCTACTACTATGGATGGCATTTAAGTCCTAAAAGCAAAAGAAATAGGCTACTTGGTGGGCTATAACGGGTTGGGGCTAACAGGGGAAAAGGAACACATTTAGAGGGATTAGGAAGTCCTATCCCTTGCCTGTGCAAACTGGAAACTAACTGGTGAAAATGGCAATGGCAGCAGCACCCCTCTCTTTTAAAATCCTCCCATTTATTTGGTGAAAGCGGAATTAGCGTGTACAGGTGCACATCCATTAGAAATAACCGGTAATGGGTGTGCATGCGCACAGCTGGGCATTTTGCAATGTGTGTGTGTGCGCACACGTTGTAAAATGCGTGTATGTAGACCCTGCCAGTTGTGCGCACGGTACAACGTAGGCTGAAAATGCATACATATGTGCCATATTTGTAATGTGCACGCAAAACCCACTTCCATCCTCTGAGCCAGTAAACTGGCCAGTATCCCAGTACTAGTACACTTCCTCCTAACATATGAGTTTTAGAAAGACAGAGCAGGGGAAAAAAAGATATTTATTTTGGTCCAGAAGGGCTGTGTGCATGGGTGTATTTATTTATTTATTTATTTATTTATTTATTTATTTAGAGGCTTTTCTATACCGATATTAGTGGGTAGATCATATCGGTTTACATCAAACAGTAGATGGGGAATACAAAGAACAGAGAAGAGGGGGAGGGGACAACATAGTGCAGCAACTAGAGGAAAAACTAAAAAGGGGAACAAGAAAAAAAAGAAAGAAAACTGGAGGGATAACAAATTAACGTAATAATGTTAAAAATTAATAACTTAGAGGCATAAGTTTGTAGTAATTAGTTAAAGAGCATGGACCTAGTCTGGGTAAGCCTGTTTGAAAAGCCAGGTCTTTAGTTTTTTCTTAAATTTAATGGTGCAAGTTTCAAGGCGGAGGTTCGTGGGTAGTGCATTCCAGCGTGTGGGGCTGGCAATTGAGAGGGTGCCCTCTCAATTGCCGGCCCCTGTTTTATTGATTGCGATAATAGCCATCATGATAGCCGCAACCCGTGATAATGGTGGCTATCCAGCGATAAAACTTTTCTGGCTAATTTAGCCAGCTAACTTTGCAATTTGGACTGTGTGTGAATATAGACCTCATAATGTTTTAAGCTATCAAATATGTGCATCATTCGGCTATTAGAACAATGACTCTGGTAAAATCCCCCTTCTATGATATCTTTTATTCCTTCAATAAAAAATTGAAATTCAAAAATTGGAGGCTTCATTTACATACCACTTCTACTGTTATTCTCTTTAACAAATTGCGTATTTCTCAGCCAGCAGTCAAGATTTTTCAGCAACCCAGTCCTCTTCTAGTTACCCCAATCCCTCACTCCACCCCCACCTCCACCAGTACACCATGCTGTAATGCTACACAGACAACAATTTTCTTCTTTTTTTTTTGGAAAGCAGGGGCTGCAGAATAAAATAGTAATAACAGTATCATAATAGCATCAAACAGTTCTTAATTAACCAACTAATTACAAGGAAACAACCCAGACTTACAATGCTAGTAATATTAGGGCATGCGCAGTTTTTAATTCTTCAGCAGGAGCAACGTTCCAGAACTCTAGTCAAAAGTAAAGCAGAACTACAGTGGGACCTGGACTCATGTAGGATCAAGGCTGTGGAAGCCAAATTATGATGCCCGAATCCACCCCAGTGCTGTGCTGCAACAAAAAGGGTGAAGAACTTATTAAACCAACCAGATAACCCTTCAGACCAGGGAGGAGCTCCCAAGATACCAGATGTGGTGGGCAAGAGTGCAAGAGCCATAAAGAAGGGGGAAGAAATTGTATGCAGCCGACAACTTGCAGCCGACAACTTGTATGCAGCCAACAACTTGCCTTCCGCATGCCCCATCCCCATTCCCCCAACTGCTGGTGGTAGTAAAACGTTTCATCACCGTTGGCAGATCTCAGCCACTGGCCCACAGGAGTCACCAGGTTCACACACACGATGGCTTCAAGGAGTGAGAGGAACAGCAGCAATTTTCTTTTTTTTGAAAAGGAATACTTTATAAACCGAATCAGGAACCACAGCATAAAATAGCTATCAAACAATAACATCAGAGCATCTAAATCAATTCTTCATTAACCAATCAATTATAAAGAAAACAACCCACAATCTAACACTTCTGCAGAGGGACACAAAAACAACCTATAAACTCTAGTCATAATCACGCAAAATTGCAGAGAGAATTATGCTGCTCTGCCTGCTGTAGGGTTAAGGCTATAAAAGCCCATACCCCTTTCAATGCATGAGAGAGGAGTGATCATCAGAAGCCAACCTGTTGCTGATATCTTCTTCACCTCAGTTGTGCTTTTTTTTTGCTGACATATTTGGAGGTCCCACCCTGCTAACCGAGGCAGAAGTGGCCAGACCTCATTCACATTTTTCATGTATCTCAATCTTAAAAGGTGGGGAGATCCCATCCTGACCATGAACTGCAGCTGCTGAGAAGATGGAAGAAGGCCATTTGTGCTGATGAGTCCCAACCTCTCACACCACATGTTTCAGGTTTTATTTCTATTTTTTATTTAAAATTTGTAAACACCACCCTTTCAAGAGGCTTGATCAGAGTGGTTTACAATATCACATTCACAATGTTACATAAAAGTTAACATAACTCATAAAATAATAATAGTTTTTACTATTACCCAGTTATAAGGTCCAAATCTGCCACTGGCACTGAACCTTCACTTTCTGGAGACTCGCTAATATGCAAAGCATACTAAGGCCATGCTTACTAGGGATGTGAATCGTTTTAGGACGATTAAAATTATCGTCCGATAATTTTAATATCGTCTTAAACCGTTATGGAACACAATACAATAGAGATTCTAACGATTTATCGTTATAAATCGTTAGAATCGTGAGCCGGCACACTAAAACCCCCTAAAACCCACCCCCGACCCTTTAAATTAAATCCCCCACCCTCCCGAACCCCCCCCAAATGAGTTAAATAACCTGCGGGTCCAGCGGCGGTCCGGAACGGCAGCGGTCCGGAACGGGCTCCTGCTCCTGAATCTTGTTGTCTTCAGCCGGCGCCATTTTCCAAAATGGCGCCGAAAAATGGCGGCGGCCATAGACGAACACGATTGGACGGCAGGAGGTCCTTCCGGACCCCCGCTGGACATTTGGCAAGTCTCGTGGGGGTCAGGAGGCCCCCCACAAGCTGGCCAAAAGTTCCTGGAGGTCCAGCGGGGGTCAGGGAGCGATTTCCTGCCGCGAATCGTTTTCGTACGGAAAATGGCGCCGGCAGGAGATCGACTGCAGGAGGTTGTTCAGCGAGGCGCCGGAACCCTCGCTGAACGACCTCCTGCAGTCGATCTCCTGCCGGCGCCATTTTCCGTACGAAAACGATTCGCGGCGGGAAATCGCTCCCTGACCCCCGCTGGACCTCCAGGAACTTTTGGCCAGCTTGTGGGGGGCCTCCTGACCCCCACGAGACTTGCCAAAAGTCCAGCGGGGGTCCGGAAGGACCTCCTGCCGTCCAATCGTGTTCGTCTATGGCCGCCGCCATTTTTCGGCGCCATTTTGGAAAATGGCGCCGGCTGAAGACAACAAGATTCAGGAGCAGGAGCCCGTTCCGGACCGCTGCCGTTCCGGACCGCCGCTGGACCCGCAGGTTATTTAACTCATTTGGGGGGGTTCGGGAGGGTGGGGGATTTAATTTAAAGGGTCGGGGGTGGGTTTTAGGGGGTTTTAATGTGCCGGTTTTGCGATTTTTAGATTTTTAGATTTTTCACGATTTTTCACGATATTTTACCCCCCCAAACGGCAACAATACGATTCCCTCCCCCTCCCAGCCGAAATCGATCGTTAAGACGATCGAGGACACGATTCACATCCCTAATGCTTACATTATAGAGATTCCACAGACTCTTGTTTATTAATGTTAAAAATGTATAAGCCAGTATCTGAAACACATGGCCCCTATCAGATTTGTTCAGGCTGGGGCAGCCCGGAGTGATGAGTTCGTGGCTAATTCTTAGGTTGACATCCTGCCCCCAATATGCCTCCTCTCCCCAGCAATTTCCTCAGTCGCCAACAGCTGGATAAAACATATCACTGCCATTGGTCAAGCTTCCATGCCGTCTCACAGAAGTTGCCTTCCTTCCCCCCTTCCCCGCTGGCTTCATAGGTTGATGAAAAGGGTTGGTTGACCTGCAACAATGATGATCTTTAGGCAAGCCCAGGTTGAGTGATGCTGGTGCTCCAGCGAAGTCATGCTCTAAGGCCCAGTTAAGCAATAAGAACCGGCTAATGAGATAATTTGCTTGTGCTTTTGAAATTGTTTGCTATATAATACTGTTGCCTGACCCATCCTTTACTGGTGCCTTATGTCAATTACTGGATAGTTAAGGGCTTTTGATAAGCTAATTTTTCTTGCTTTATTCCCTCTCTACTCTGCCCTCCCTCACCCATCTTTTGCTCTACATTTCTTATATAGATTGTTTCGAGGGTGCAGATTTTCATGCTGATTGACCTAATTAGGTAAAGTAGTCCCTGCCTTCAATTAGACTTTACCTACTATCCTAATTCAGGCGGATTGCCCCTGCTGGCCCTACTACTTTAACTCAAAGGACTCCCCACTCCCCCCTATATTCTGTGCTTTGTGACTATTAGCAAATTGTAAGATTCAAGAAGCAAGGACAGTGTATTATGTGTGTCCACAAAGCGCTGCACAAGCCTATTAGTGCTATACAAATAATAGCAAAAATAATAATAATATTAAAAATGAGGTCCCTATTCAAACACTACTTAGCTGGATAAATCAAACTTATCCAGCTAAGTGGCATAGCCACATAATCAGTGGTTGCCACTTAGCTGCATAAGTAATTTATCTGCCTAATAGCTGAATAGTCAATGGGCAGGCAGTAGGCATAACTGGGCAGTGCTGCTTATCCGGTTAACTTAGTCAGGTAAGTAGCGATATACAACCTTATCCGGTTAAGTTAACTGTATAAATTAGACGTGACCCATAGCCAGGGCTGGTGCGAGGCATTAGGCAGACTAGGCACTCACCTAGGGTGCAGGAAATGGGCAGGGTGCTATCACTGGATGAGAGGGTGGTATTCTTTTTAACATGAAGGAGTCAGGAGGCAGGTTTGCAATTGTAGGACTAGTGCATTGGGATGGTCGGTCAGCGAGGTAAGGGAGTTCTGACAATGTGGGCACTGTGACTTGTGGGGGGGGGGGAGAATATGAAGGAATATGACATCATCATGATGTCACCACCTAGGGCAGCTGGACACCCTCGCACTGGCACTGCCCATAGCAGTGGCATTGCCATTTTACTGAATATCTCATGTAAGTTAGCTGGATAAGACTTGTCCGGCTAACTTTCATAGCCAGCTAGATCTAAATACCTACCCCAATATGTGTTAGTAGCACTTTGAGATATCTTAGAAATGTATACAGCAATAATTGAGTAAGAGTGACATCAGGGAGAATATTTTAAAACAATTGGGGTAGAGGGAAGAGGGTGCAGTGTGGAAATATAGTAATGTATGACCTATTATTCTAACACAAAAGTAAATATATAATAAAGGTAATTTAACAAAATGGAAAGGAGACCTAGAGATAAACAGGATCTCTAAAGGAAGAATTAGATTGATGAAATAGTGAAGCTGAGGAGCACAGATAACAATATTGCTTATAGACCACCAGGCATTCCTCTTTTTGTCATGCTTTTAATTGTTTTTTTTAAAAGATATGAAGTTTGAAAACATAATAAAAATGATTGATGTTGAAAAAGGAAAAAAGAAGTCTTTCTCTAGATGGTGAGCACAAAGAAGAATATCTGGTACAACTGAGGGAGACTAAGAAAGTAATCAAGACGGCAAAAAGTCAAGCAGAAGAAAGGATTGCCAAAGAGGTAAGGAGTGGTGACAAAACATTTTTCAGATACATCAGAGAAAGGAGAAAAGTTCCAAGTGGTATAGTGAAATTGAAAGGTGAAAAGGATCAATGTGTGGAGAGAGATGAAGAAATGGCAGAAATATTAAATGAATACTTCAGTTCTGTGTTCACTAAAGAGGGCCCTGGAGAAGGACCATCGCTAGTTAACAAGAAACCGGAGGGGAATGGAGTAGATGTAACTCCGTTTACAGAAGAGAATGTATGGGAAGAGCTGGGGAAACTGAAAGTGGACAAAGCCATGGGGCCTGATGAGGTTCATCCCAGGATACTGTGAAAGCTCAGAGATGTGCTAGCGGGTTCGCTGCGAGACCTGTTCAATAGATCACTAGAAACAGGAGTGGTGCCGATGATTGGAGAAGAGCGGTGGTGGTCCCGCTTTATAAGAGTGGAAGCAGAGAGGAGGCTGGAAACTACAGGCCGGTTAGCCTCATTTCAGTGGTGGGTAAAGCGATGGAGTCACTGCTGAAAGAAAGAATAGTGAACTATCTACAGTCTGAGGAATTGCTGGACCAGAGGCAGCATGGTTTCACCAGGGAAAGATCCTGCCTGACAAATCTGATCGACTTTTTCGATTGGGTGACTAGGGAATTGGATCAAGGAAGAGCACTCGATGTCATCTACTTGGATTTCAGTAAGGCTTTTGATATGGTCCCACACAGGAGGCTGGTGAATAAAATGAGAAGCTTAGGAGTGAGTGCTGAGGTGTTGGCCTGGATTGCAAACTGGTTGATGGACAGACGACAATGTGTGATGATAAATGGAACTTACTCTGAAGAGAGAGTGGTGTTAAGCGGAGTGCCGCAAGGATCGGTTTTGGGACCGGTCCTGTTCAATATCTATGTGAGCGACATAGCGGATGAGATAGAAGGCAAGGTTTGTCTGTTTGCGGATGACACTAAGATCTGCAACAGAGTGGACATGCCGGAAGGAGTGGAGAGAATGAGATGAGATTTAAGGAAGCTGGAAGAGTGGTCGAAGATATGGTTGCTGAGATTCAATGCCAAGAAGTGCAAAGTCATGCATATGGGGTGTGGAAATCCAAAAGATCTGTATTCGATGGGGGGTGATCGGCTGATGTGCACGGAGCAGGAGAGAGACCTATAAGGTCTAATGATCTGAAGTCAGCGAAACAATGTGACAAGGCGATAGCTAAAGCCAGAAGAATGCTGGGCTGCATAGAGAGAGGAATATCAAGTAAGAAAAGGGAAGTGATTATCCCCTTGTACAGGTCCTTGGTGAGGCCTCACCTGGAGTACTGTGCTCAGTTTTGGAGACCGTATCTACAAAGGGACAGAGACAGGATGGAGGCTGTACAGAGAAGGGCGACCAAAAAGGTGGAGGGTCTTCATCAAATGTCTTATGAGGCGAGATTGAAGAATCTAAATATGTACACCCTGGATGAAAGGATGAGCAGAGGTGATATGATACAGACTTTCAGATACTTGAAAGGTTTTAATGACCCAAAGATAATGACAAACCTTTTCCGTCGGAAAAAAATCAGCAGAACCAGGGGTCACGATTTAAAGCTCCAGGGAGGTAGATTCAGAACCAATATCAGGAAGTATTTTTTCACGGAGAGGGTGGTGGATGCCTGGAATGCCCTTCCGAAGGAAGTGGTGAAGACCAGAACTGTGAAGGACTTCAAAGGGGCGTGGGATAAACACTGTGGATCTATAAAGTCTAGAGGATGTGTATGAAGAGTGGGTGGTTCACGGGAATGACGGCTATTACCTGGAGATAATACCCTTATTCGATAAACATACACACAGTTAATGCGACTCCAACATTACTCTAAGCTTCAATGGTAAGAGGTAATGTGGGCAAAAAAAAAAGGATTTCCAGTCACAAAAAATGTGGGGAGTAGCTTGCTGGTTATGGCGGTTACTACTAGAGATGTGAATCGTGTCCTCGATCGTCTTAATGATCGATTTCGGCTGGGAGGGGGGAGGGAATCGTATTGTTGCCGTTTGGGTGTGTAAAGTATCGTGAAAATCATTAAAATCGTGAGCCAGCACACTAAAACCCCCTAAAACCCACCCCCGACCCTTTAAATTAAATCCCCCACCCTCCCGAACCCCCCCCCAAATGCCTTAAATTACCTGGGGGTCCAGCGGCACACTAAAACACGGCACACTAAAACACGGCACACTAAAACCCCCTAAAACCCACCCCGACCCTTTAAATTAAATCCCCCACCCCCCAAATGCCTTAAATTACCTGGGGGTCCGTAGCCTTAAATTACCTCCGTAGTGGCGGTCTGTAGCTAAATCGGGGGAAGGGGGAGAGCAGGAAAAGTGGCACACTAAATCGTGTAGTCTTCAGCCGGCGCCATTTTGCAAAATGGCCGCCGCAAAATGGCGGCGGCCATAGACCAAAACGATTCGACGCAGGAGGTCGTTCCGGACCCCCGCTGGACTTTTGGCAAGTCTTGTGGGGGTCAGGAGGCCCCCCCAAGCTGGCCAAAAGTTCCTGGGGGTCCAGCGGGGGTCCGGGAGCGATTTCCTGCCGCGAATCGTTTTCCGTACGGAAAATGGCGCCGGCAGGAGATCGACTGCAGGAGGTCATTCAGCAAGGGTTCCAGACCCCCGCTGAACGACCTCCTGCAGTTGAATCATTTTGTTCTATGGCCGCCGCCATTTTGCGGCGGCCATTTTGCAAAATGGCGCCGGCTGAAGACTACACGATTTAGTGTGCCGCTTTTCCTGCTCTCCCCCTTCCCCCGATTTAGCTACGGACTGCCGCTACGGAGGTAATTTAAGGCTACAGACCCCCAGGTAATTTAAGGCATTTGGGGGGTGGGGGATTTAATTTAAAGGGTCGGGGTGGGTTTTAGGGGGTTTTAGTGTGCCGTGTTTTAGTGTGCCGCTGGACCCCCAGGTAATTTAAGGCATTTGGGGGGGGGTTCGGGAGGGTGGGGGATTTAATTTAAAGGGTCGGGGGTGGGTTTTAGGGTGTTTTAGTGTGCCGGTTTTCCTGCCCTCCCCCTTCCCCCGATTTACGATTTTTTGATGATAAATCGGGGGAATTGGTATTGTATCGTGGCCCTAACGATTTTTGACGATTTAAAATATATCGGACGATATTTTAAATCGTCAAAAAATGATTCACATCCCTAGTTACTACTCCTAACCAAATAAGCCTGATACTCACTTTCAATGCCTATCCAGCATATCTCTCTGCTTCAACGGCAAGGGAGAAAGTCTGATACTTCACACATATCCAGCACAGCTCTCTGCTTCAATGGCAGGGGATGGCAGGGGAGAAAGTCTGATACTTCACTTTCAATGCAAGTTAACTCTCTGCTTCAATGGCAGGGGGGGAATGAAGTAAAGTCTTGAGCATGTGAATGAAATGAAGAGAAGAGGCATGGGGGTGGCTTGTGGGAATGATGGCTACTACCCTTATTTAATAAACATACACATGGTTAATCTGACTCCAACATTACTCTGTTTCAACAGCAAAAGGAAATGTGGGGAAAAGGATCTGCATTCACAAATAAGCGTGGGAGTAGCTTGCTTGTTGCGGCGGTTACTACCCCAACCCAAATTAGCCTGATACTTCACTTTCAATGCTTATCCAAGCAGCTCTCTGCTTCAATGGCAGGGGGAATGAAAAAAAGAGAATTTATATTCAAACAACCAACAAGGGCTAAACTGCACAGGCTGGAAAAACAAATAAGCGTGGGAGTAGCTTGCTTGTTGCGGCGGCTACTACCCTGAACCAATCATGCCTGATACTTCACTTTGAATACATATACTGCACAGCTCACTGCTTCAACGGCAGGAGAGAATGAAGAAAAGAGGATTTATATTCAGACAACAACCAACAAGGACTAAATTGCAAAGGCTGGGTAAACAAATAAGTGTGGGAGTAGCTTGCTTATTGCGGCAGTTACTACTACTATTACCCCATACCAATTAGGCTTGATACTTCACATTGATGCAGCTCCAGCACCGCTCTCTACATCCGTGTTGGGGGTGGAAGGAAATTAGAATCTAAAAGTTACCAATAAGGGCCCTGACCTCAGTGGTCAGAGTAACAGATAAGTATGAGAAAAATAAGTATGAAGCTTGCTGGGCAGACTGGATGGGCCATTGGTCTTCTTCTGCCGTCATTTCTATGTTTCTGTGACTATGGTAGTATTGGACTAATACTGCCTTTCCTGATAAAATGTACCTACAGATGGAACAAATGACTCCTTAAGCCAGTAGTATTCACTTCCAGCTTGTGAAGGTCACAAATGGGTCACGTTTTCAGGATATACCTGATTCATATGTATGAGATAGATTTTCAAGCACACTGCCTCAATTGTATGCAAATTTAATTCATACATATTCATTAGGGACCCATTTACAGCTCTTAAGGATTGGAAGTAAATACCTTAGGCCCTATTGGATGTTTTGTTGATTCCCCAATAGGTTTTGCAAATCCCTGCAGAGCAAAATCCACTACTCACCCATGGAAATCTTGTGCAACAGGCAACATTGATGGAGAACATGACTGCTAGGTGAGACAATGCTTTCATACCTATTGCTCCTGGAATACCAAGTGCAGTATCTTTTTTTTTTCGTTCACTGCTCAATAATGAATGCATATTTAAAGCAAGACAAAGTAATAAAGAAATGCAGTTAATATGTTATGTTACTCTTTACTTACAAGTTACACCGCCTTTAGATAAGGTTCAGTTATTCTTACTGTGTGATAGCAATTTCATCAGACGCATGCTCTTAAATCCTCTTGAATGGAAAGAAACCGGCATTCAGAGGAATTTTAATTACACACAAAATATTTGTAACTTGATTCCATGTCATTTTTATGTTCCCTTTGAAAACAAAGCATTATGTGTGTACCAAGCTGTGAATTCTAATGAGCAATATCGCTTTAATATGTACGCCCTGTGCCCTACTGCAGCAATGTGTTTTAAAAATAGAGTCACTGGAGAATTGGACAACATCTTGTAGATTACCTGAGCATTCAACCTCATTAGCCAAGGTCTGTCTATCTGGTAAACACTGATTATTCCCAAGGAAAAAAAGATCATCTTAGGGCTATACATTTTATCATAAAAGTACAATTGAACTGTATCATTGGAAAGAAATTGCATAGAGATGTACAATATCGTATGGCTCTCTGATGACGTGGCAGTACACTTTGTGGCTGCAGCAATAACTCTGTATTAAAATGTGGCTTTCACTTGACCATGATTTTGTTAACAAAAAAAATCTGTTTTTCTTGAAACTTGGCATCCACTCCGTGAGTCCCAATCCCTGTCAGTATACCACATTTCAGAAAAATTGGTGAAAAGGTCTTAGAGTGGAAATAGACATATTAAATATCTAACTTGAATCCTCGCCCCACCTCAAAAAAATGTCTGTTGTTGTTAAGCTCTAATCTAATCATAAGGAAAAAGAAGCAAAAGTTTAGGATCATAAAACTAAGTTTTACATCCCATTACAGCTTACCAAAAAGTTTTGATATTGTCAAACATTTTAAGTTTCAAAGTGTTCACAAAATGTTATGAAATAGGTTCCGTGTATATAAAGCAAAAGAACTAGCAATTGGTTTCAAAGCTGCACTGTTTTCAAATGTTGATAAACTACTGAAAGTGAAATGGAGAAATATATAGATAATCCATAGTGATGGTAACAGTGGCATACAGTGTTATATGGATAACATCAATAATCTTTATAACAGTGTTTGTAGTAGAACAGAACACTGATATATCAATGTTAGTGCAAATGCACAAAGAACATCAGGCTAAGATGTCAAGTAATTTATTTAAAATGAATAAGGAACTAGGGATGTGCATTAGTTTGCGACAAAATAGGAAATATAGACGATATTTCCTATTTTGTCGAGTTTTGGGGGGCTCGACGAAACAATATTGTTTTTGGGGGGAGAAAGGGCACATTAAAAAAAAAACCCCAAACCTACCCCAACCCTTCAAATTTAATTAATTGCAACCCCCCACCCTCCCAACCCCCAAGACTTGCCCGACCCCCCCCCTCCGAGACTTACCAAAAGTCCCTGGTGGTCCAGCGGGGTTCCGGGAGCGATCTCCCCCTCTCGGGCCATCGGCTGCCACTAATCAAAATGGTGCCTATGGCCCTTTGTCCTTACCATGAGACAGAGGCTATCGGTGCCATCCATTGCTCCTACCATGTGACAAAGGCTGGCCAATGGCACCGATAGCCTCTATCACATGGTAATGGCAAAAGGCCATCGGCGCCATTTTGTTTACTGGCAGCTGATGGCCTGAGAGCAGGAGATCGCTCCCGGGACCCCCCCTGGACCACCAGGGACTTTCAGCATGTTTTTGGGGGGTTGGGAGGGTTGGGGTGGGTTTTTTTTGGTTTTTTTTTTTGGTTTTGGACAGCCAAAACCAAATTGGCCTGAGCCTATAAAGAAGGCCGAACCAAAAGGTTCGGCTGAATCACATCTCTATAAGGAACCCCAACTATCTCAGAAAGATTCATGGAAAATGAATCTGAATGGCGAGCACCCCATCAATCAATAACAATTTTCATTATATTGGTTTTCATTTCATATTAAAGTCTAGGGGACAAGCAGAACTGCAGGGTTTTTTTTCTGCTCAAGGCAAACTAGCAACCAATCATGTCACTGACTAGAGTTGAGGTGGGAAGGGAAAGGGAAAAAGTAAGGAAGCAGGACCAATCAAAGCCAAGCATCTTTTTTTAACCAGCCTATCCTAGCTGGCATCTGCATGGATTAACAGTGACTTTTTTTCCCCAAGCTGACAGTGAAAGAGAAAGAGAGCATTTTAACTCTCTTATCTCTGGGATGCAGAAGAGCTGAAATAAAATTGAGAAAAGACACCCAGAAGGGACTAAGAGAATTATGAGGTAGGCTTGGATCCGTTTGCTGTGTCCTTTTCTAACACAGGGGGTTAATTTTCAAAGCTATTTACAGACTTAAAACTAGGTTGTACACATGTAAATGTACTTTACATGTGTAAGTGGGCTTTTGGAAATAGCTACAAAATATGCATTGAATTGTTGAAAGGTTTTATAAGTGTTAGTGCACTTAGGGAGGATAACTTTAAAATATGTGCTCATGCACCCTTATACATGTGTATAGGGGCACTCATGCTCAAGTATTTTATATCATATGTACAAATGTAAAATATACGTAAATCTACCCTACAACATTTGCATGAATGTAAAAGATATGCGGGAGTGTATTTTGAACAAAGCCAGATACATTCCAATGTATCCAGCTAATTGGCATAGGCAGACACTCACTAGGCAGGCACTGGCATTTCAGCAGAATAACATGCTTTTTAAGAAGATTGTGTGTACCTCTGTATACTGCAGTAGTACATGTGTGTGTGAGAGTGAACTTTTTTTAGTCTTCACACTAGTGTGTTTGTGAAAGAGTAGAGGAGTACACACACTAACACTACTTGTAAAAATGACACGAGGCAGGTGGCACCTTATAAACTGTCCTCTAAAGCTCATGCCTCGTTAAATTGGTTAGTCTACAAGGTGCCACCTGCCTCGTGTCATTTTTGCTACACCAGACTAACATGGCTACCCCTCCGAATATTTGTTGAAAAGCAAATACCTTTCCATAGGCAATAGTATAGGAGTAGCCTAGTGGTTAGGACAGTGGGCTCAAACCAGGCAAATGAACTGGGAAGGTACCTCACCTTCTATTGCCCTAGATACAAATTTAGGGGATCAATTACTATGCCATGATATTTTATTGTGGTGGGAAGGGGTGTCCCTGCAATGTTCAGTCCCTCCCTGGCAAAATATTGTGATATTGCAGCATGATTTTTTATTATAGGACAAATGTTCAACAAGAAAATGTTGCAAAACAGGGCTTCCTCACATGATGGTGGCCTGCTTCAGCCAGGGCTGCCATCGTATTAAAAGGCCCAAGGCCCTAAAATCACCCCCATTGGAAATTTCCCTCCTTCACACCCCTTTTGGCCAAAATAAGGCAAAATCCCTGGGGATCTAGTAGTCTCCCCCTTCCCCCACCAGAATAAAAAGATTCCTGGCAGTCTAGCCTACCTCTTTGAAGGCTCAATGGATTATAATAGGGGCCCAGAATGCCCCGTAGTGCTGGGCCTGGTCAACACCATTTTTGAAAATGGGGTCAACCTGACTTTGCCCCTATTATGTGATAGGGGCAAAGTCCAGGGATTTTGAATTATTTTGACTGGGGCGAAGGGTTGGGGGTAGCTGCAGGGGGTATTAATAGCAGGGAAAGGTCTTGGTTTTAAGACTAAGGGAAAGAATTGGGGAAGGGGTGAGTTGAAGTGTTGGTGCTTGGGATGAGGTGTTGGTTTTAGGACCAAGGGGAGGAATTTGGGAAGGAGCAGGTTACTTTGCCTTGAACTATTTATGCCACTCTTGATATCACTTTGTCCCAGCTCTTTTCTCTGCTGCTTATTTAGGTCTGAAATTTCACTAAACCTGAATAGAAAATGGAGCCCAAAATGGGATGCATTGCTTCCCCTGTTGACTTTAATGGAAAACAAAGGAACAAATGGCACAAGTAAACATTTATTTTTTGTTTGAAATGAACCAAACAAATTATGGTGGCAAACAAACCAAAACAAAAATCCTTTTCCATGCACATCCTTATCACATAGTCCTCCTTGCTATCTCATCTCGAGGGATGAGTGAAGCTCTTCAGCATCTCTAAACAAGGCACCAAAGGTTACCTAATATCCTTGTGTTCAGCTTGGTTACATTTACATTGCTGTTCACAGTAATAAACTAGTAGGAAAAAGACTTCACACTATGACAATGCAACACACTTAAATTATTTAGAAAAAAAAACTTTTGGTCAGCATCATAGGTAGATCTAAAGGTAAAAATGTTTGTTTACATTGCCAATCACTACCAAACTTGTAAACATATGCCTTGCAAATATTTGCGCTCCCAAGTCATTAACCAAAAACTGTTTGTGCCAACAGTGACCATTGTTTTGCCTCAATTTCTAACTTGACTCAAAAAAAAAAAAAAGGTAATCACAGAGTATTTCAGTTTTGTTGCTGTAGCTCTGAAGTGGCTCACAGAAGATGGGTACAAACTCTGAGGGGGAGTAATCACAGATCTAACATCATTGATGTTTCAGTTAAACAGCCTGCCTTGGCACCACAGAAATGGTGATGTATGCCCTTGTTTGCCCTGGTGGCTTGAACTACATTGGTAAAACATAAGGGATGATTCAGACACAAATCACTGAGCACAGAAATTGTATTCAGAACAGTAACTAGGCACATGCAGCAGGAAAATTTTGTTTCATTTTTAAATTCATTTTGTGGGGACCCTAATTCATTTCTTTAGCTTAAAAAAAAAAGATAGAATTAGTTTTTTAGTTTGATTTGTTTTCGTTTGCCATTAAAGTCAATAAGGGGAGCATTACAGGTAATTTTCAGCCTATATTGGGCTCCAGGATAGGGTTTTTTAAAATCAATTATCTTAAAACTTGTTGGAAGAAATAAACACAAGGGGGAAAGAACTCCAAGTTATCTAGAAAGACTGAGGAAACTGTAAAGTTGCACCAAAAATGGCACGAATAGCCTACTACTCCGTAAAGGGGCAAAGGGGTACCAGCATTGACAGAATTTCACCAAGTTACTGTAGGAGGAGCAAAGAAGCAGAAAAATGGGAGGAACACCCCAAAGCTGTAAAAGAGGGCACCAGCAACAGTGTCATGAACCCGTGATGGCATCTCAAGTGTCAAACTGGTACTGCAAGTGGCATTAGCATCCTAAAGCAGCATGAAGGGGGAACAAAACAGAAAAGGTGACAGTGAAACCTCCAAGTCAAGCACTGATAAAATGGCCAAGCAACACAAAAAGTGGCTTCTAGGTTCCAGAGCACTATGAAAGGTGCAAAGCAACTCCCCAAGACTGGCAAGGTGTTAGCTCTGGAGTACAACAGCAAGACATAGTGGCAAAGGAAACTCCAAGGTGTAAGGTCTGAGCATAGAAGCAGACTGAGTGACACAAAGACCCCCAAGGTGAAATTTAGATTTTCTTGTGGAATGGGTTTGCCAAACACAAATGTTCTTATTACAGTTAGTACATCACAATGGTTTCTCTAATGATTGTGGGATAGTTTTCCAGGAAAGTAGTGAAGGTTGCTTTATTTAGAAACCATTTCCCGCATAATTGAGCTGCTTTCAGCATGTTCTATTTTCTGGTTTTTCATGAAATCTCTGGCACTACTCAAGTGTTATTACATTCAGAACAGTAAAATAGTTATGCTTCAGCATGTTTTGTCTTGTAGCAGTTTTTCCTCCTTCAGAATGAGGGCTGTTTTGGCCTAAATAAATAAATAAAATCAATAGTATAACAAACCAAGAAATCCCTCTTCAGTTTTGGTGCAGGACTACTTTTTGGGGTCTTCCTGGCACTGCCAGTGCCAGTGGCAACCTGCCCAATTTTGGACAAATTTAAATTTGCTTCATCTTCTCTGCCTTCCTCTGTCCCTGACATGATTGTTCTTATGGCCCTAGGGATATGAAGATTACAACAAAGATTTAATATTTTGTAGTGGTATTGTAATGTCCACTGCCCACACTGTGCCCGCTGCCAGGCAAACAGAGAATAAATGACTAATCTCATGTACCTAAGGCTTCAATCATCAGAAAGGAAAAACAGAATAGCAACTGCAAACAAAGCAACACAAATTTGCAATGAGATACAGATGCCGCGCTGCTTCACTGCTTTGCTTGTGTAACGGACTGTTGATAGGCTATAAAATATGCCACATTAAAAAACTTTACCAAGAACTCAGAGAGAGCTCAGAGCTATGCTTTCACACAGACAATGTCTTGAGAAGCACTACAGAGCAAATCTTGTGGCCTGGTTTGGCCTCTGTTGGAAACAGGATGCTTGGTCTGACCCAGCATGGCAATTTCTTATGTTCTTATGTTCTCAGTCTTCAAAATCAGCATCACTGTATCTGGTCCACAGCGATAGGTCAGATCTGCAAAATGCCTCACTGTGATTCGTCATTCCTCTCATCTCCTTGACAACATGCCCATCCTCACCATCTCTGCTGACTGCCTGCTCTGCACTGTATCAATATCTAAATGTACACATGCATCTGTTGCTTTCCCTGTGATTTCTATGAATCTATTGACTATATTGGCTTATAGAAATCATTCTATTTCAAATGAATGAAATGAATAGAATTTGTTTAATTCATGGGGCTCCTTCCATTCATTTTGGGGCCCCACAAAAGAAACAAATTGGCCCCTATTCATTTAATTTTTCTATTTAGTTTTAAACTATGTAAGAGATCATGTAAGAGATCTGGGGGTAATTCTCGACAATCGCCTAAACCTTAAGAAAATGATCAACATCACAATGAAAGATTGCTTCTACAGATTCCAGGTTCTAAAAAGACTCAAACCCCTCCTATTCTTCCACGACTTCAGGACAGTTCTCCAATCCTTGATATTTGCCAAAATAGACTACTGCAGTGCTCTCCTCCTAGGTCTACCCATCTCTACCACTAAGCCCCTGCAGATGATTCAGAATGCCGCAGCCAGAATTTTGACCAACACCAACAGTGGAGAACACATTTCACCTATCCTCAGAAACTTACACTGGTTACCAGTTAACTTCAGAATCCTACACAAATCACTTACCTTAATCCACAAATCCATCCACAATCAACTTCAACTCGACCTCGAAATCCCCCTCAAACTCCATACCTCCAACAGACCGATTAGAGAAATCCACAAAGGAACTCTACAAGCTCCTCCAACTAAAGTCACGCGCCTCACCTAGACCAAAGACCGAGCGTTCTCTGCAGCAGGACCAACTATTTGGAATAAAATCCCTTCAGACCTCAGGCTGGAACCCTGCCTCCTAACTTTTAGGAAAAAACTTAAGACATGGCTTTTCCGCCAAGCCTTCTCAGATCCCCCGGATTCACACTAGATGACCTAATTCCCTTCATGAACGAGGAAACCTGTACCACAAAGTTCATTATGCGCTAGCCCGTTCACCTTATTGTATTATATTACTAGTTTTCTGCCACCCTAGGCCTCTCTTTCTAGCTGATTAGCCTCCAAGTTCACCCTCCTTGTTGAATGTAACTTTGCCGCTTCCGTTCATTTGTTTATTTCTGTTTCAGTTTTTTACCCTGTTCGATGTAAACCGATCTGATATGGTCATTACCATGAAGGTCGGTATAGAAAAGTGTTAAATAAATAAATAAATAAAATAAACTAATGCACATCCCTAACAGTAACATAGAGGCACCATTGGTTGAAAACTGGAAAAAAAACAAATAGCTCACAATCTAAAAACTTTTAATGTCTTGGTATATATTTTTTTTACAACAAACATGTGAAAAAGCCAGTTCATATTAAGTATGCAGAAGACCTGCGATAAGCGGTGGCACACTTTTAATCACTACTGGCATAAAAAAACAACTGTAAAACTTATGATTATGTATCCAAAACAACCATCTCACTTTGCTATTAACCAAATTTCAAAGGTAGTCCACATAGATAATATAACTAATTGCAAGCAACATCCTATTCTCCTTGCCAAACAAAGCCTCGGTTATGCCGCAATGGCTTCCATCAGGGGAAATATACAAATTGAAGGGAATGAAGTAGCATAAACATTTTTCGAAAAACTTGTTTAGAGAAATGTATCCAAATGTTCTTAGTTCCAGGATCATAAAAGCTTAAGATACATCATCCGGTCTACTGCCAATGACAAATTTTAAAAAGCCCGTGTGCGTAAAAATCGGGGGTTACGCGTGTGGCTGGGCCTTGCACGCGCTGCGTGCAATTTAGAATGGGCACAGCCACGGGTGTAACCCCCGATACACGCACAAGTGCTGGGCCTGCTGAAAGAGGAAGGCCAGGGAGGCAGGGTCTGAGCATGGCAGGACAGGAGGTGGGGCTGGGAGAGCATGGTGTTTACTTCTGCTCCAGAGGAGCAGTAAGTTCAAAAATTTAAAAAATGGGAATAGGTAGGGTTAGTTTAGGGGTAGGGGAGGAGAGGGGAAGTGAATACTCCCCCAAACCTCCCTCCTCAACTATCACTGTATTGCCACTACATTCCCTCCTGAAACAGCCAGGTCTTAAATTGTTTTCTAAATAATAATAATAGATCTCTCTCTGACCTAAACTCCAGTGGCTAGGGCATTCCACAATTTAGGAACAGCTGTTGAGAAGGCCCTATTCTCCAAGGGATGTGTATACCTATTAATTTCATTTTGTAATGAAGAAAGTTCAATAGTTTTGTTTTGCAAGTAGTATACACAAAATGCAAGTAGCGCACACATTTTTTTTGGTGCATTCATTATTTGCATTTTGCACAAAGAATTTACCAACTGCATCTATAAAAATGGAAAAACAAAACTAAAATTAATTTTATTGTTTTTCCCCATTTTGTTTTGAAATAACACAAAACAAAACAGCCTGACCTGTTGCATTTTCCCATGTCATTTCAAAACAAATGCACATCTCTACTGCTCAATTTAAATTAAAGCATTAATTACAAACAGATGACAATGATTGAAAATATAGGCAAATTCCTACATTATAACTCAGAAAACCTTAGCAGGAGAATTCTACAATGTTTCCATATACTTTGAGACTGCAACAGTTAATAAGGCCAGTTCCAGGTCTCAGTCTACACTGCCTTGTGCCAAAGTTTCTTCTATATTATTCAGCATGCTGATGCTATTGCTTAATGCGAACATTTATTTTTCTACTGTTAAAGTTATTTTTTTTTAATATCCTGACTATATGGGCAATACTATAATGGGAAATTGGAATGAAATGACAGAAAGAAAAAAGTACACTACAATTTTGACTGCCCATAATTCCTGTGCATTCAAATTTCTTATCACTCTTGCTCAATCTAGTTTCTGCAGTCTAATGTTGCTTTATGCCCAGCAGAGGTCTTCTAATCACAGCAATATATTCCAACTATGTTTTATAACATCATCTGTCATTATACATTCATATATGCAATAAAGTATTATAAAGAAATAACATAAAAATGCCTAAATTCAGAACAGAATTATAATGCCAGTTACTCATAGTTCCAGCAAATGTGAATTTTCCTTGGTAGAGTTATGTTGCTTCTAAGCTTGGCACAAATGAATAAAAGCATACAAGGACTTTGGTTTATGTGCACTCAGTAAAAGATCCCTTTTTTTCATGTCCTCTACATGGATTTTCATGGTACAGATATCAGAATATCTCTCAGAAATGTTCACGGCCACCCTTAAAGGGTTCTTTCTTTTAGACATGTATTTTCAAATCTACTAATTACTTATTGGCTTTTAATTTTAATATATTTTCTAGAGGGCATTTTTCCTAGTCCCTGTGCCTCTGCTTCTTCAATATTATGTCCTGCTATTAGCACATGGTAAATAGGAAAGACCAGATGACCTTATTAATATCTCTACATTCCTACCATGTTTTTAAAACTCTCATCTCAAGGCATTCTGGGATTTGTACACTATTGGTTAATCAGAAGAAACAATTTTAAATCCCAGAATGCTTTAGGAAAGGAATAGTTGATAAAAATCATTTAATCATTTTAATGAAAATTGTTTAATTAATTTACTAGGACTTCATTTATGTACAATAAATTTGCTTGATTGATTCAAATTATTTCTTTTGTTTAATAAAGTTAATAATCAGGCACACTGAGTGGTTGGATTAAAAATGACCCTGATTATGGCTAGACTCGTTAATCAGACTCCAGATCTTTAAACTCATCTAGTTAAGATCAGTGTAGGGATGCTTTAAGATATGATAGACTGACTTGCCTACTGAGCTGCTCCAGATGAATTTATTAACATCACCATCAAACATAGTCAGGCATGGTACTGAAATAAATTAGATTGAAGTAGACCAAAGTTTTAATTAGAGATCATAGTTCAATTTCAGATGCTGCTTTCAAATTGTGATATATTGAATGTGCTATTCCTGTCCTAGATTTTCCAAAGAATTTAACAATTATCTGTTTGGAAGTTGTAGGTAAGGTTTTTGTTGTTTCTAAGGAAAAATAAAAGGGAGCACAGTGGACTAAGTGGACATTGCACTGTACAAAAGATGATGAGAGGAGAATTCTCTCTGATTATTTTGAGGACAAATTTCAAAAGGGATCCAGAGGCCTACAAACAGTGTTAGGATGTTTAGATCTTTTGTTGAAATTTGACCTGCACAGAGCATACCTGTGTACCTGTCGCAAATTTAAATACCCCCAAGGTTTCCATGCACAGGAGGTGGATCTTTTTCAATGGAAAGGAGACACTAGGATGAGGGTCAAAGGTGTTAGACTCAGGAGTAATTTAAGGAAATACATCTTTACAGAGAGGGTGGTGGATACATGGAAAGGCCTCCCAGGGGAGGTAATGGAGACAAGGTCAGTATCTGAATTCAAGAAAGCATGGGACAAGCACAGAGGATCTCTTAGGGCAAGGCCCTCCCAAACCTGTCCTGGAGACTCCACAGCCAGTCGGGTTTTAATAAATTGCAATTTATCTCATGCATATTCATTGTGGATATCCTGAAAACCTAACTGGTGTGGGGATGTTGGGAAGCGCTGTCTTAGGGAGTGGGAGGAATTGTAAAGCTGACTAGTTGGTCTAAAGGTGTAGACTAGATAGGGCTTATGTTTTGTTTCTGCCATCACGTTTCTACATTTCTACGAATGTCCAAAGAGAAACTAACTAGGTAATTTCTATTTGTGAATTTACTAAAGGTACAAGGCTGAAAAAGTACTTACGTACTTTGCTGCTATGTGACGGTGTGAAAATTGCTCCCTCCGAGTGGTATGAATTCTATACAAAGTGGATGAAAATCATGAGTATGCATATTCAACCATACTGGAAGTGTCTTGATTTACATCATATTCACTGTAAAAGTTTGTGACTTGCTTTTAACAGGTGTGTGACCCATCCCTGAAATAACCCAGCTGAAAATCCAGATCTACAATCCTCCTGCAGACAGGCAAGAAAGTGAGGAATGCAGGTGTTGCACATTTCTAATTAATGCTCTATTTCATCGGCCTGGCACAATTTGCAGGCACATCAGAGTAGGTCTCCACAGGCTGCACAAGGCAGACCTATGAAGCAGAGAATGGTAGCTCCCAGAACACAAAGTTTGTTAAAAGGTTATTTAGTGGATTGTGAAGGCAGACCTCTAGGAAGAGATATACCCTTAAAGCTAGATTTTAAAAGGAACCACATGCACGCATCCATGTGCATGTGGTTCCCGGTGCACACATGTAGATGCACCAATTTTAGCATCGGCCAGCCTTATGCCCCTGTCACATGATAGGGGCATAGGGCTGGCTGATGCTATTTTGAATAATGGTAGTCACTGGGCCAGGAGAGGAGGCTGCTCCCGGGTTTCCAACTAGACCTTCAGGGATATTTTAGTGAGTCCTGGGGGGAGGGGGAGTCGGAAGGGTAAATAAGGGGGGGGGGTGTCCAGCAGGTGAGGGGCTGAATATTTTAATAAACAGGAAGGGTTGGGGCAGGTTCTGTAATTTTGCTTTTAAAACACGAAACAAACACCAAAAAAACAAAAACCCTTAGATGGACCTGAAATGGCTCACCCCCGAAACAAAAGCAAAAACGTAATGAAAATATTTTGGGCTACCACCCCTAAAACAGAATAGCTCCTATTCCTTTCAATTCTAACCTAAAATGACACACTGCCTACCTTTGTGCAGACAGGAGCTACTTAACATTCCAGCAATCCCATAGGATGTACTGTTAGGAAATCGTATGCTTCTATCCTAAATCTAGAGATAAAAGAAGCCTGGGATTTTGGAGAATTTCAAGTAAATCTGGACCTCAGGTATTGTTTGTGAAGGGATTCCACTACATCTAGGTTATCTCTTCCCATGTGGGATACTTATCATTCCAAGCCCTGGAAGGTAAGAATATCTCAGGATCTAGTACTGAGAGACATATTCAGAGATACAGGAACCACTGGGCCAGATTTTATAACATGTGCGCGGGGGTAGATTTGTTCGCGCAACCCGGTGCGAACAAATCTACGCCCGATTTTATAACATGTGCGCACTGCCTCCGGGCAGGCGTAACTTGCGCGCACCGGCTCTCCATCCCCCGGCCCGATGGCTGTCCCGGAGGCCTCGGCCCCGCCCCCAGAACGCCCCCAGGCCGGCACCCCTCCCACAGCCCCGCCCCCGGAACGCCCATTTTTTCAAGCCCCAGGACTTACACGCGTCCCGGGGCTTGCGCGCGCTGCCAAACCTATGCAAGATAGGCTCGGCGCACGCAGGGGGAGGCAGGGGGAGGTTTTCGGGGGTTGCGCATGTATCTTACGCATGCAACCCTTTGAAAATCTACCCCACTGTGAATAAGTTTTGGATATGGATGTAACCAGTTACCAGAATCAAGTGAGTATGGTGCCAATTAATTACCTTGGAAGATTTACAGTTAAGAAGTTTGAACTTCAAGGCAGTGCCTTGGTCCTTGGAGGTCTTTCGTCCACCACTGTCAGTCAATCCATGCCTCAGGGCTATAGAGTCTGTGTGACTGTGTATGGACAGATACTTAGCCCCACAACAGAGTATTACTCCACCTCCCCAGATAATACCTGGCTATAATAATCAAAATAATAACCATGTTTAACCTAAGCATTCTTGAAGTACCTACAGTAAAATCCGTAAGTTTGGCACTGACCCGCAAACGAGCATTCTCTGTCGCCGGTCCACTACTGTGGAACTCACTCCCAGAACATATCTGTCAGACCGCCAACCGTACAGAATTTAAGAAATTGTTAAAAACTCATCTCTTCACCCATGCATACAATTTATATTAAGTTTACTACACTACATTATGATTGGTAATTTAACTATTTTATAAATTCTAATTTGTTTGTATATGATTTTATGACCTGTTTGTTAATGTGTAATACCAATTGTGTATGTGCAAATATGTAAACCGCCTAGACGGATAGTCCCCTACCCATTGTGCGGTATATAAGAATTTTAAATAAATAAATAAATAAATAAATATCGATGACTTGGAGATCTTGCTGCTGGAATTAGCAGGGATATCAGAGTGATTGAACAGCTTCCTGCAGCAGCAGATGAGGAATAGACCACCTGGAAATCCCTAAATCACCTGTGTACCCAAGTCAGCAGGTCAATAGCCAACATAGCAAAATAGAGAGAGTCTACCAGATCCAGAGACCTGTGATTATGTTGAGAGCTAGACCTACAACACTTTTTGATCTGCATGTTGCTTACTTGAGGATAGCCCTTGCACAGTGCAGGATTTTGTTGAGGCCAATTCATGAACACTGAAATGTGCTCATCTTTGAAAAGAAATGTGAATTTGTCGGATGGATATGAGAAGAATATATCAGACTCGCCTTGAATCCGCCATAATGTAGATTTTCAACCTTTAGTATTTTGGAATTTGTTATCTGGACTTGTTGTATAGTTCTAATAGTCATATTGTCCTGGAAAAAGATGGAATCTTAATAGGTTGGGATACCTTATCAAGAACCAACAATAGATGTTGTAATACATGAGCGTTTGAGATTGTAGTCTTGTGATTTTTTTTACCAAAGAGGTTGACAAAACAGTACTGGTTTCTGTGGATGGAGAAAGTATGATTAAAGTCATCTGAATTGCAAGTCTATAAAACTAGGGCAATATCCAAATTCTGACTAGAACCACTTTGATCTATGATGAAAACCTGATCTATGATGAAAACATGACAGATGATGTTATAAAACATATGGACACCTGGCAGTCATAAAACAAAAAACAAAGGATAAGCCAAAACCAGTAATCAGTAAAATTGATCACAGTGGCCACAACCCATTTGAGTGACATTCCAAAACTCCTGTGACTGTATAGCAAGTGTTCCAAAAAGGGGTATGTCTATGGGCATAGAGCAGAGACAGATTCATTATTCATTCTTTCACCCACCCATTTACACACACACAGAATAAAGAGGGCAGCAGAGACATCACAAAGAAAAACTTAACTGGACTCCAGTGTACTAACCTTATATGCAGTGATTCTCAACCCAGTCCTCGGGGCACACCTAGCCAGTCAGCTTTGCATACACAATGCTATCTCATGCATATTCATTGTGGATATCCTGAAACCTGACTGGCTAGGTGTGCCCCGAGGACTGACTTCAGGTGAATTTGCCTAAAAGGTGAATTTTAAAAGCCCGGCATGTGCCAAATCAGGGAGATACTCGCACAAGTTGGGCCGGCGCGGGCTGAGTGGATTTGAGAAGCCGCCTGTGTACACCTGTATCTTCTGCTGCATGCACAAATGAAGAGTTCCAAAAAAGGGGCGGGGTGTGAGCATGGTCTGGGCAGGGTATGGGGGTTCCTGAATTTGAACTTGCAATTAGAGCATAAATACTTACACGTACCAATGCGTGCCGGAGTCCCCTGCCGCGTAACTTTACTTCTGCTATGGAGAACGTGCAAGTTGTAAAACAAAAAAAAATCTAGACAGAGCAGATGGGTTTTAAGGGTCAGTTCTAACAGGGGAGAAGGGAGGCTATTAAACTAGGAGTTTGTAAGTCCTATCCCTTACCTAAGTGAACTGGGAAAACTGGCAAAGGTGTTGGGTGTGTCTTTTAAAATCCTTCCACTTACGTGGTAGCAGCGACATTTGCATGCTTAGTCGTGCATCCACTTAAAATTGCACGCAATTGTACAGGCATTCAGGCTAGTTTATAACATGCGTGCATAGATGCATGTATGCTATAAAATAGCTATGTCCCTGGGGACATGCATGGCCACTGCCGTGTGATTCCCCAGCCCGGGAACGATTTCGGAGGCCTCGGCCATGCCCCCGAAACGCCCCCGGGCCGGCACCACGCCCCCAACACGCCCCCCTAGCAAAGCCCCGGGACTTACGCGCGACACCGAGCCTATGCAAAATAGGCTCGGCGCGCGCAGTGGGGTTTTGAAAGGGTTACGTGCATAACTTATGCGTGTAACCCTTTTAAAATCTACCCCTATGTATATTTTGTGCCAGAACATGTATAGTAAAATTGCATAATGACAAAGGAGTGCAGTAGAATTATTGCAGACAGGGAAATTATCCCATAGCCACACCTCTATTGAATTTATGAAATATTTAATAGGTGTGCACTTCTAATGAATTAAAAATAGAATTATTGAAGTTAATTAAGCTGAGCTTCTATTGAATTTGTAGGGCTAAATTAAAAGAAGTTTAGTTTAATTCATAGCTGGATTGGTTACAAGATCACACAAGGCCCTTCTTCAGATGTGACTGCAGTGCTGCATGAAAGAAGCTTTTATTTCTAGTGAATGGTGTGGAGCAGGAATCTACAATAAAAGGCATCAAAAGGTGTCCAGTAGAGATTGGACTAGCATCATTTAGAGTCAATTATCAGAAGTTTATTAACTGGAGGTATTAGAATCATTGTGAGCAGGGCGGTAAGATAACACGTCATCTGGACTGAGAACAGAAAGTGTTAATGGCCCCCATGATGCCTCATGAAACCAATTTTGATTCAGTCCCTATTGTTAACATTTAATACATTAATGTATTTCAGTTCCTATATCCTTCTTTTCTGCATATTTTAAAGTTGCCTTTAAGAATTAAGACATACAGTATGTCAGAGACCGAGTGTCCTGTTGGGAAAATGGTTGTGCTAAAGATGTGCTTGGGATTAGGTACAGATATGGTGTATTGATGGTAGTTCAACCTGTTTTGGCAATACAAAATGCAGGACAACAAAATTCAAGAATGCTAGATTTTGGGAGCTGTAAAAAAAATGACAGTTTCAAAATTTCACTTATATATTGCATTTAGATGAGAGGCATGTGTACTAACAATGAGTGGTTATTTTTAACAGGATCAATGTCAGTAGGGAATATGATAATAGTAACCATGCTCAAATATTTTAAAAGCAGATGAGCATGATTTATGATATTGATTAATTGAAAATTGAATAAATGTTCACCTCCAAGCAGATCTTACAACGCAAATTCAAAATATCTAAAAAGCATAGCCCTTAAACTTTATAACTTTAATATATTCTAGATTACCATTATTTTCACCCTGATGGCTTCAAATATATGAATATTGTGTTGAGATTAAAGGGTGGATCCTTGGGCCGACCGTAGAGGACAGTCGGGAGGCAGACCGCCAGGCAAGGACTGATCTTCACCTGGAAACCCGAAACGCCCCCGGAGGAGCCGTTGGCGCCCAGGTCGCTAGGGCTTAGGTGTCTTCACCCTGGAAGTCCGAGGTCCCCCCGGGAGGAGCCCGTAGGGACCCGGACCGCTGGGACTTAGGTGAACTGCTGGCTAGAAGAAACAGTCCGAGGTCGAAGTAGGAGCGAAAGTCACGGGTAGTCGATCCGATGTCTAGGCAGGCAGCAGGAGTCAAAACGAGGAGACAGTCCGGGGTCCAGGCAGGCAGCAGGCAAGGGCAAGGTCAGGTCCAATCCGGGTCACAGGCAGGCAGCAGACAGAGGCAAGGTCAGGTCCAATCCGGGTCACAGGCAGGCAGCAGACAGAGGCAAAGTCAGGTCCAATCCGGGTCACAGGCAGGCAGGCAAAAGAACGCAGAAACACTGGTACTGGCAAGCAGGAACAGGGAATCCAGGAACGGCAACTCTTCACAAGGTGACCACGTTGCAAGGCAACTTCCTGGGGACTGACGCCGGTTTAAATAGCCCGCTGTAGCTGACGTCACTCGGGGGGGCGGTCCAGCACATCCGGGTGCTGGACCGTGAAAAACCCAGCCCTCGCGCGCGTTCCCCCGAGAGGGAGGAGTCCCGCGGAGCTGACGGCGTCTCACACGCGGGGAGGCCATTACCACGCGGCCTGGCCGACCCCGAATCGCGTGGATCGCGGCAAGGCCCCGGACCCAGGAGGGAAGGTAAGGGCTCAGGTGGTGCAGCGGTGGCTGAGACCGCAACAGTACCCCCCCTTTTACGTCCTCTCCGTCGAGGACCTGGCTTTCCGGGGTTGTCCTGATGGAATTGGGTTAGCAGTGATTTGTCCAAAATATTCCGAGCAGGTTCCCATGAGTCCTCTTCTGATCCACACCCCTCCCACGCAAGTAGGTATTCCCAGCGACGGCCGTGGAAGCGGACGTCCAAAACCTCACGTACCTGATACGTAGGCTCACTAGTAGAGGATGAAGATAGTGCATCAGTAGAAGGATGATGGAATCGTGAGAATACCACAGGTTTCAATAGGGAGACGTGGAACACATTATGTATGCGGAGTGAAGAAGGAAGGCGGAGTCTATAGGATACCATTCCTATATGTTCTGCTACTTGGAATGGACCGCAATATCTGGGAGCAAGCTTGCGGGAACGAGTCGGTAGTTGGAGATTCCTGGTACTCAACCACACTTTGGTACCTGGTAGGAAAACAGGTGCTGGACGTCGATATCGATTGGCGTACTGTTGAGTCCTTTTCGCAGCAGTAGACAGCTTGCGTTGAATCCTTTTCCAGAAAAGATGTACTTGATGTGCTACTGTAGACGCAGCTGGAGAAGGAACAGGAATGGGTACTGGTACCGGAGGCCTCGGGTGACGACCAAAGACAATCCGGAACGGCGTTTGTCCTGTGACCGAATGGGTGTGATTGTTATAGGCGAACTCTGCCCACGGGAGGAGAGAGTCCCAATTAGAGCCCTTTTCTGAGATGAAACTTCGGAGGAAAGTTTTAAGGGAGCGATTTGTGCGTTCGGTCTGCCCATTAGTTTGAGGATGGAATGCGGTGGACAAGTTTAACTGCACCCCAAACTTCTTACACAGGGCACGCCAGAAGCGGGCAGTGAATTGTGGACTTCTATCGGATACGATACTTTGTGGGAGGCCATGGGCCCGGAAGATATGTTGAGTGAATAACAGTGCTAGTTCAGGAGCTGAAGGCAGTTTAGGCAGTGGTACAAGATGAATCATTTTAGAGAAATGATCCACGGTTACCCAAATGACTGTATGGCCCTCAGAAGGTGGCAGGTCCACTACGAAATCCGTGGCTATGTGGGACCACGGCTCTGCAGGAATAGGCAGTGGCTGTAGAAGACCCCAGGGGCGGCCATTGGATGGTTTCTGGCGGGCACAAACCGGGCATGAGTCCACATAAATACGTACATCCTGACGAATACGAGGCCACCAGTAATATCGATTTAGCAGATCGAGTGTCCTCTCCCGACCGGCATGGACCCCTGAGAGGGAGTCGTGGGCCCAGATCAAAACCTTTTTGCGGTCTCTGCGGGGTACCACTACTCGGCCCAGAGCGGAAACTGTGGTACTGGCAAGCTGGACTTTAGCGGGATCGATGATGTGTTGCGGACATTCTTCTTTCTCTTCCTGAATCTCATATCGAGACAACGCATCCGCCCGGACGTTTTTTGAGGCAGGCCGATACTTTAAGACGAAGTCAAAGCGGTTAAAAAAGAGTGACCAACGTGCTTGTCTGGGGTTGAGTCGCTGGGCTTGGTTCAGAAACTCAAGATTCTTATGATCTGTGTAAATGGTGACGGGATGGAGGGAGCCCTCTAACCATTGCCTCCATTCCTCTAGTGCTAGTTTGACCGCTAGCAACTCCTTATCCCCAATCCCATAATTGCTCTCAGCTGGCGAGAATTTTTTGGAAAAGTAGGAGCAAGGTAGGAGACGTCCCGAACTAGAGTTTTGAGACAATATCGCCCCAACCGCAATACTAGATGCATCCACCTCGACGAAGAATGGCCGAGTGGGGTCCGGGTGACGTAAACAAGTATCCAGAAGAAAAGCCTTTTTTAATTTTTCAAAAGCATCACAAGCTTCTTTAGGCCAGAGACGGGTGTTTGCCCCCTTCCGAGTCAGGGCGGTCAAAGGTGCCACCAACCGGGAATACTGCGGGATGAAGTGTCTATAAAAGTTCGAGAATCCCAAAAAACGTTGTAACGCTTTCAACCCCTCCGGCCGAGGCCACCTCCGGATGGCGGATACCTTACTGGGGTCCATCCGGAAACCGGTAGAGGACACAATATACCCTAAAAAGGGCAGAGACTCTTGTTCGAATAGACACTTTTCAAACTTTGCATATAAATGGTGGTCCCGTAGGATTTGGAGCACTTGCCTTACGTGCTGCCGATGGGAGGCTAAGTCTGGAGAATGAATGAGGACGTCATCTAAGTACACAATTACACAAGAGTGCAGTAATTCTCGCAGAATCTCATTCATTAAGTGCTGAAATACCGCGGGGGCATTGCACAGCCCAAACGGCATCACTAAATATTCGTAATGGCCGTCCCGGGTGTTGAACGCCGTCTTCCATTCATCCCCGGGACGGATACGCACCAAGTTGTAAGCACCACGAAGATCCAATTTTGTGAAGACTTGAGCTCCTTGGAGTCTGTCGAACAACTCAGGGATTAGAGGTAGCGGGTATCGATTCTTCTTAGTGATAGCATTAAGCCCACGATAGTCAATGCAGGGCCTCAAAGCCCCGTCTTTCTTGGCGACAAAAAAGAACCCCGCCCCCGCAGGAGACTTCGAGGGACGGATGAAGCCTTTAGCCAGATTCTCAGAGATATAGTCCGACATAGCCCGGGTTTCAGGTTGCGATAAAGGATAGACCCGTCCACGAGGAGGAATAGAACCGGGAAGTAACTCGATCGCACAGTCAAATGGACGGTGCTGAGGTAACAGTTCCGCTTTTTCTTTGGAAAACACATCCATGAAATCAGCATAGGGAGCCGGCAATACCGGTGCAATGTGGGCCAATGGAACCCGTTGGGCCGCCCTCGCTGGAATGCAGGATTGAAAACACTCGGAACTCCACTGGACAATCTAGAAATCCCTCCAGCGAATCACCGGTGAGTGTTTCTGGAGCCAGGGTAAACCAAGGACCACAGGATGTACTGATTTTTCCAAGATCAAGAATGAGATCTCCTCCGAGTGTAATAAGCCCGTGAGGAGCGTCAGCGGCGTAGTTTCTGTGGATATACAACCTGCCAGTGGGGTACCCTGAATAGAAGTAACCCTTAAGGCCGGAGTCCTGGGTCGGGTGGTGAGGCGTAACTGTTGCACCAGATCCTTTGTGATGAAGTTTCCACCTGCCCCGGAATCCACTAGGGCTTGTGTCGGGAAGGAACCACCGGCATATGTCAAGGTTACCGGTACGGTACATTGAGGAGCAGCATTGAGGCAGCCTAGGGGGCACTCCTCCCTTACACCTAGGCGCGCGAGTTTTCTGCCCGTTCCTTACACTGTGCGAGGAAATGGCCCTTAGCGCCACAGTACAGGCACAGCCTCAAATCGCGGCGCCGCTGCCTTTCTTCGGGCGTCAAAGAAGACCGACCCAGTTGCATGGGTTCCTCCGCGGAAGTCGCTGAAGAAGTGGAAGCTCCTCGAGAAGCCGGGTTCGTGGGCCCAGAAGACACCGAGGCCAATCGACGAAAAGGGCGCACCTCCTTAGCTCTCTGCTGCAGACGCCGATCAATTCGGCCCGACAGTTCGATGAGAGAGTTAAGGTTCTCCGGCAGGTCGCGAGCCGCCAGCTCGTCCTTAATACGGCCCGCCAGGCCCTCCAAGAAAACGCCTCGCAGAGCATTATCTTGCCAGCCTATCTCCTGGGCCAACGTGCGGAATTCCAAGGCGTAATCTGCAAGGGACCGTGTTCCTTGTCGGAGCTGAAGCAACTCAGACGTCGCGGAAGTCTGCCGTGCAGGTTCATCAAAAGCTGCCTTGAACTCCTCCACGAAGTGATTTAAATCGGTTAGTGCCGAATCACTATTTTCCCACATAGGAGACGCCCAATTCAAAGCGCGTCCGTCCAAAAGCGAGAAAATGTACGCCACCTTGGTGCCATCCGTAGGAAACTGATTCGGGAGCAATGCAAAGCGCACGTAACATTGGTTTAAGAATCTGCGGCATGCCTCGGAGTCCCCGGAGTATCGAGATGGAGCTGGAAGCTGCGTAGGCGACTGGAGGGTTACCACGGGTACAGGTGCGGGTACAGGTATCGGAGCAGGAGCAGGCGGATCGACATCCATACGCGCAGCCAACCGCTCCACTGTTGCTGCCAGGGAGTCCAACACCTGCTGTTGTTGAACTAAGCGTTGGGCCAAACCGGGAATGGCTTGTAGACCGGCGAGATCTGCCGGATCCATGGCCTTGCAAACTGTTGAGATTAAAGGGTGGATCCTTGGGCCGACCGTAGAGGACAGTCGGGAGGCAGACTGCCAGGCAAGGACTGATCTTCACCTGGAAACCCGAAACGCCCCGGAGGAGCCGTTGGCGCCCGGGTCGCTAGGGCTTAGGTGTCTTCGCCCTGGAAGTCCGAGGTCCCCCCGGGAGGAGCCCGTAGGGACCCGGACCGCTGGGACTTAGGTGAACTGCTGGCTAGAAGAAACAGTCCGAGGTCGAAGTAGGAGCGAAAGTCACGGGTAGTCGATCCGATGTCTAGGCAGGCAGCAGGAGTCAAAACGAGGAGACAGTCCGGGGTCCGGGCAGGCAGCAGGCAAGGGCAAGGTCAGGTCCAATCCGGGTCACAGGCAGGCAGCAGACAGAGGCAAGGTCAGGTCCAATCCGGGTCACAGGCAGGCAGCAGACAGAGGCAAAGTCAGGTCCAATCCGGGTCACAGGCAGGCAGGCAAAAGAACGCAGAAACACTGGTACTGGCAAGCAGGAACAGGGAATCCAGGAACGGCAACTCTTCACAAGGTGACCACGTTGCAAGGCAACTTCCTGGGGACTGACGCCGGTTTAAATAGCCCGCTGTAGCTGACGTCACTCGGGGGGGCGGTCCAGCACATCCGGGTGCTGGACCGTGAAAAACCCAGCCCTCGCGCGCGCGCGCGCGCGTTCCCCCGAGAGGGAGGAGTCCCGCGGAGCTGACGGCGTCTCACACGCGGGGAGGCCATTACCACGCGGCCTGGCCGACCCCGAATCGCGTGGATCGCGGCAAGGCCCCGGACCCAGGAGGGAAGGTAAGGGCTCAGGTGGTGCAGCGGTGGCTGAGACCGCAACATATTGTATATTTTATAAACAATAGAGTATAAGATTGTGCTACTGGGTTTCCTTCTATTAAATAATTTCAAAATTTTATAGTTAACATACTATATTTTTGTAAGAATTTGTTGTGATAACAGTAATCAATGCTGCGATTAATTGATGTTGAGTGTATAACTGCTCACAATAACTGTTAATTTGATTCTATAATATTCAAAGCACTTACATAAAATTAGCATATACACTTGTAAATAGCTTGTACTCATGTAATCGCTAGTTTATAAAAATCAAAAGTATGCATATACTTTAGGTTTCATGTGCACATAAATACACAAAAAATGTGCTATTTTATGAGACTTATGCATTTACATTTGAAAAACCCACTTGCATAATTTTACACCTGCTAATTATCTTGCTTAATTGATATCAGACTTGTTTATTGTGTACTGTTGGCTGGGTAGGAGGTCTGGGTGAACTGGGGGAAGTCCAGGCTGGTCTCGATGATCTGGAGAAGGACTGGGCGAACTGGTGAAGGAGTTGGAAAACTGGAAATTTCAATTATGCACCCATGTTTTGTAATATGCTGTATAAATTGGGTTTTATGCAAGCAAGTTCTAATTGTTTTTGTACATAAAATAAACGCTCATATATTTTGAAAACTGGTAGGAAACGCATGCATGTTCAATGCATTGAAATACTTTCAATGCATTGCATGTATTTGTGTGTGGGTAGCAATATGTGTATTTTATGCTAAGTGTGGGTTACAAAATACTATTGTAGATCTCTGCACAGCCATATACACATGTATAGTATATGTAGCCACATAGAGTTGTCTGAAAGTTATTCTCTTTAAGATTTATGGTAGCAGCCATACACTCACACAAAAGCAAAGTTATGCAAGAGTGTTCTACAGTAACTTGCTTATGGGACAAGAATAGTGGGCAAGCTGAACGAAAGATCTTTGTGGCAGCCTTGGGAAACATCTTGTATTACTTCGGATCTGAATTAGGGTTCCTAAAGGAGACTTTATCAAGTTCAAATGCACACTGGAAAGAATGAAAAGTTTTGGGCTAAGTAATCAAACTTTTCCATATGCCTTCATTAACTTGGCCACAGCCTGATTGTTTGTGGCTATGAAAAGCTGAACTTCAGTTTACAGCTTTCCTGAAAATATTTTATAGTTCAGTTGCTGAAGGAGAACAGGACAGCTATCTGATGACAGCCCAAAGGGATCAGAAACCATAAAGAGGTAAAAAAAAATATATGGTTCATCAATACTTTCTTGCAAATTGGATTGAGATGTGCTCATAAAAATTTAAATTGAGAAGTTATTTATTGGCGTGTTTTTGGAGGCATCAAACTTTGGAATACAGCTTGCTATAACTGAGATGAAACCATTGTAGACTGTTTTCAGCATGGGCTGATAGATTTAGCTTAAGCACGATGTGGAGTTCTTCATCACCTCCTATGGTGATTAGCCCTGTCTCATATTATGGAACTCACTCACTCATTAAAAATTTTGTCACAGGTTAGAAGATGGTTTGCACTGAAAAGTTTTACATTTTTCTGACTTGAATTTCTCTGCATTGGAAAATGTGAAGCTTTTTTTTTTTTTTAAATGCTTTAAAATTGTAACTGAGACTTTTATTTATTCAGAAATACTATAATGCAATTAGCAATGTGGTCTTTGCTTTTCATATATTTTGATTAAGGTGACCCTTATTATAAAGGAAGGATGGGTTGAGTTAATTCCACTATAAATATGTATATACACACAGTTACCTATTGCTTCTGTGGCCTTGTAGTTACAATTTTCATGAGAAAAGCAGGACTAGGAATGCACTTTCAATGAAAGGAAATGGGAAATTTTAAAAATATTTCCTTTTTTTGTTTCATTTTGTTTTTAAAATGAAACAAAAGAAAAATGTGGCATGAAACAATTTTTTAAATTTTGTTTTTCACTTTCAATAAATGAAACAAACAACCCCCCCCCCTTCCCCCTAATAAACAAAACAAAATGAAATAAAAAATGTCTGTGCACACACCTAAGCATTATTTGAAGTTCATAGATGCCATCCAGTGAAACCAGGACTAGGTCAATCTGTCTCTTATGATGTAGCTCTCTGGCCACCTTAATTATGATAATGTTTAACCATGGTGGAACATTTTCTTAATCTTCACGCTGGTACGTTCACTAGGTCTGTACAATGTTTATCAATAAAGTCACAATCTATCAGTATTGCTGCTTTATTTCCTGCATCATTGGAAGTTATAGGCTCCTATAGGAAAAATAGGGCATTTATTTATTTATTTATTTTTAATTTTTATATACCGGAATTCCTGTATACAATACAAATCAGTCCGGTTTACATGAAACGAAAAGATTGCCCTGGTCTGAGGTCAGACCGGGGTTTTTTTTTACAAAGAACATTGAACAATAACATATAATACATTGAACAATAACATATAATACAATCCTTGAACATTGAACATAATTAAATTAAAATTAAGCCAATTAGCATGTTAAATTAAACATAGAATTAAATTGAAATTTAATTTTGGATAAAATTATATATTATTAACTGTAATACAAAATATTCCCAAGTTCAGTCAGGATAAGGCGCTTAGTTTGCTTAGGCAATTCACAGCTAGGAGGGTAGCTGTGCGTTTGCAGAGCGTGGTAACTAATTGGAGCCGTTGCTTGGACAGCGAGCATGTTCTCTGTCTCTCATGCCTACCTGGAAGAGTAGGGCTGCGGCTTATTTCCTTCTGCAGCTAACGGATTTCACACTGCTCAGGGAAACCAATCCAGAGGAAACAGGAAGGAGATAGTGGCCAAGTGTGCTCAAGTTACTGCTACAGGCATGCAGAAGGGGGAAGGAGGAAGTCGAGGACAGGGCAGAGAGAAAAGAGAAGGGTGAGCTGCAGAGAAAACGAAAGAAGAGAGACAAGGAAAGGGAGTGCAGCGGAAAAAAGGCACGGAATGTCTGTATCATCTCCCGGGGAACAGGCTGAAGGGGAGGAAGAGGAGAAAACATTAGTGGGTGGGGGAAGGGGGGAATGTGGACCAGGGAGGAGACAGGTAATAGGAATAATGGACTAGGAGGAGAGGTGGGAGAAGGGGGGGGGGGGGAGGGGGAGCAATGGACCAGAGGAGAAAGCAGACTGAGGTGTGGCAAGGGACCAGCTCTCCAGCAAGCGTTATTAATTGAATGTGGCCTGCTATGGGAAAAAATTGGGAACAGTTGCTCTGCAGACTTTGGGTTTCACTGTGCACAGAATCCACGTGAAAGATGGCTGGTAATATCTTTGCTATACCTCATTAAATAGAATACATCTACCTTATAAAATTATTTAGATATATTTTTCTATGGCGATGATTTAAGATCTTCACAAAATACGCTTTAGTTACTATTAAAACCTTGTAAATATATTTATCTCACTTTGCTCAGCATTGTTCTATTTGATTAATTGTGATATTTATTCGTCTAGCCTGGATTTCTTTGTCTGCAAAGGCATGTGACCAGGTCCTTCAGTGGCTCTTCCCCTTCCTCGTGCACGTGCTTCCTGTTCAATAAGGACACACACACACAGCTGGCAGGGCCTGTGGTCAGTGCTCTGGGACGTCTGCTGCAGCTGCCACTACTGCTGGAGGGGCACACTGCGATCACTAGCACAGGGTGGCAACAGCTGCTGCCAAGGCCCAAGGAAAATTAGTATTTCAGTGCGCTAGAAATTTAGGGAATTCAAAAAGGAAGTTAAAGGAATGCTATATTAGGGACATAAGACTGAGCTGCTGGAAGGTAGGAACTGCCATAGTGCTTGCCATCCTGAAAAAGAGCCACTATTGAATTGCTTATTTTTATATGAAGATGAATCTGATAATTTTATTGGAATTGGACTTGAACTATTTTTGGTTACAGCAAAGTTTTGTGGAACATCCCACCAGGGTGTCCAGCGTCTTTCTTCAGAATCAGAGAAGCCCTAAAGCATGGACTTTGCAAGTGTGAATACATCTGAGAGAGCAACCAAGGAGTGATTGAAAGATTGTGTGTGGGTCCCCACTCCTATGAGCCTAGGGCCCTGGAGGTTTGTCCGTCTTCTCACCAAAGGAACCCAGCACTCTGCTGGCCAGTGAATTGTGCTAACTTGAGGAAAAGAGAGAGCTGGAAGTTGTTGTGTTTGGCAGTCCATGGGCTTCCCCCAAGGACTGCCATTCTTACCTCCAATCCTGAGCCACCGTCACTGGTTCCTGATGCTGCCGAAGAGTCCTCTTGCTGCCACATTCAAACAGGCCCGATGCTACACGCCACCTCCATGGATCTTTTGACCTGCAGAGGCCCCCATCTGCCAGCCCTGGCACCCAAAGGCTCAACCCGAGGGCAACGTGGACTTGTGTAGGCAAAGCTCCAGCTGGCCTCTGCCTCATCCAGGTCTGCCTGCCGACGGTGGGCACATGCAGGGCTCCTTCCTGCAGGTTGTGTCAACCCCCTAAGGATCCAGATCCACAAGAGAAGTAAGAGAGTCCCTGGGGATAACCGTGTGCCCCTGCGAGCCAGGATAACCACTGAAAAGGTGGCTACAGAAGGAATGAAAAGCAGGTTTTGGGTGAAAGAATGCAGTTGGTGGAAGGCAGAATATGGGTACCCTCAGTATGTGGACCAAAGCCAGGATCTTAATCTTTCTCCATTAATCTCTCAGTAACCAGGGTAACTCATTTAGGAATAATCCTCTCAGGATCAGTGCTTCTATTAGGCAAACTAGGCAGTTGCCTAGAGTGCCAAGATTTTACGGGTGGCAAAATCCTTCCAGCAATAGGTTCAGAGGGTGTTGCGGAAGGACCGAGATGGGATTAGCACAGCCCACAGGGAGGAGCCCTGCAGGTCCCCACCGTCTGCAGGTGGAGATGACTGGAGCAGAGACCCAACAGTAACTTCACCAATACTACCCTTCGTTCCCTTTAGGTTGAGTCCTCAGGTGCCGGGGCCTGCTGGACTTAGGCACAGGCCTCTAGGAGAGGTGATTCCAATGCAGAAGGTATGCAGGCCAGTAGGAGTGAAACGGTCAGTCCAAGCAGAGGTCAGGACTGGCAGCAGACAGCAGAGAATGGAGCAGGCTGTGGTCAAGGGCAGGAAGAGTTCGTGCAGTGTCGTGGTCTGAACAGAGGTCTGGGCACTCAAAATTCAAGGAAGATGAAGGGCAGGCAGAGGTTGAAGGGCAGGCAGCAGGCAAACAGCATCGAAGAACAATCCGAAATCAAGCCAGTAGTCCAATCCAAGGGGGTGAGGTGAGACGGAACAACAGAGCAGGCTGGACACTGAAGACAGACGAGGGACTAAGAAGATGAGGACTTAGGAGAAGACCAGACCGAGGAAGGACCAGGACCAGACACAGGAACTCAGACGACACACAGCAGAACCAGGAACACAAAGACAAGGATCAGGATCAGGAACTAGGAACACAGAGACAAACTGCTATTCTGGGGAGTCGACCTATCGACAAGGCAGGGGAATGTGGCTGAAGTGGCTTCTTATAGGCCCCAGTGGATTACATCATCTTCAGGCGTATCCAAGGTTTCCCTCCATGGTCCCTTTAAGAAAGACACCATCGGTGCACGCACGCACTCCTGGGAGGAGCCTGAGGCAGGAGCAGCATCAGACCAGGCCAGGTGTGGCAGCTTGCTGCATCTCCATTCAGGAACCCGGCCCTGTGTCAGAGGGAGCCGACAAGAAGGCCAACCGAATGCGGCGGTCTGCCACACAGTCACAGGGAGGGCATTCCCAACATTGGAGGGCACCCCAGGCTTAGGGCCAGAGATGAAGATGGTGCCTCTGCCGTGGCCAGCGGCAGGCACAAGAAGATGGCCCCCATCGCACTAGGACATGGCCAGCTCCAGGCCGGAGGTGAGAGCAGTACTCTACAGGGTTTGCTGTTCCACCAAAGAAAGGAACACTCTACTGGATCCATTGCCACCAATTGTTAAGTTGGAGGATGGAGAGAGAATGACCATGTATTCACCTAACATGCCAAATATGCTTGCACCGGCCCTGAATCCTCTCATGATACCCAGTCCCAGTAACTAGTAACTAGTAACCAGTCACAGTATTTTGCACAAGTTGTAAAATTTGCGGTGTTTTTCTAGGTAGCCTTATATACAAAGAGTTACAGTAATCTAAATGATTTAGAACTAATGCCTGTAGAACTGTTCTAAAATCCTCCCTTGAGATGTATTGTTTCAATAGACAAACCAAAGTTTGAAAAGGGCAGTTCTGGCTACCTCTTTTTATCTGAGACTTTAATGTTAGCCTAGAGTCCAAATAGATACTGAGGTCTCTAACTTCATCTGACTCTGGCATCCTAATCCCATTAAACTTCAAACATATCTCATTAACAGCTCTCATCATTCTCCCCAGCCATAATGCTTCTGCTTTCTGCAGATTCAAAATTAAACTATTAATAGACATCCAATTACTGATTGCCTCAAATCATTGATCAAGTCGTGCTAATGGAAGGCTACCATCAAGACTGCAAAGCACTAAAAACCGATTATCAGCATATACAGAATAGCACACCTCATGTGACGACAATAAAGTACTCAAAAACTGCAAATAGCAATTAAATAACACAGCAGATAAAGCTGAGCCTTGCAGGGCTCCAGAATCCATTATCCAAAGCCTTCCAAAATGAGCAATCATTACCTCCTCTTACCTGCTGCATTCGGTTAGACAGAAGGAGGAAAACCAATCTAAGATAGTTTCTCTAACCTCAAAGGTCCGAAGATGCAAAAATAATATCCTGTAGCACTGGTTAATGGTATCAAAGGCGGTTGAAATATCCAGTTGTATTAATATAGCAGCACCACCTTTATCTAGTAAGTCATGTGATGAATCAAAACATGAGAAAAATAACATCTCAGTCCCATACCCTTTTCAAAAGCTATCTGATTTACATCCAAGATATTCTGTTAGAACATAAGAATTGCATTCTGGGTCAGCCCAAGTTCCATCGAGCACAGTGGCCAATCCAGGTCGCAAGTGCCCTGGCGTATTCCTGTTACTCACATTCCAAGGGATAGCAATAGCTTTTTTTAATCTACATGACTAATAATGTGTTATGGACTTGTCTCCAGGAATTTATCCAAACTTCTCTGCTCGTCGCCTTGATCACATCCTCTGGCAACAGATTACACAGCTTGACAGTGTGCCGAGTAAAAAAGTACTTTCTATAATCTGCTTTGAATCTGCTGGTTGTTATTTCATGAAGTGTCCCCTTGTTTTGGTATTATTTGAAAGGGTAAATAATCATCCTTTATTTACCTGTTCCACTCCACTCAAGGTGTTATATAAACTTCTATCACGTCCCCTCTCATCCATCTCTTTTCCAAAGCCTCACCCCTCAGGTTTTCCTGCAATTCACTCCTTGCTTACCGGGTAAAATATTCTCTGCAGTAGGATGATGTCCTGGTCTGTAACGGAGCACTAATCACTTGTGAATTTGCAACTTAATATCTGGCTGTTGAGCAGGCCAGTCCGACATCAAAGCCAAAGACTTGACATGTAACTCTTCTCAGCTCTCACCCACCCATGCAATATACAGGCAGGAAGACCAGATACCTGGTTTCCCTGTCTGACCAGCTTTAAACACGATACTTGCCATGTGCCCTTGGAAGTGGTCAACCGCGCCACAGCCCACTGCAGCAAAACCTCAGCATGCAAAGGTAAACCCTGCCGATGGATTAGCTCCATTATTATTTTATTGGCAGACTCTACAGCAGGGGTGGGCACTTCCGGCCCTCGAGAGCCACAAACCATTCTGGTTTTCAGGATATCCCTAATGAATATGCATGAGAGAGATTTGCATGCACTCTGCCTCAGTTGTATGCAAATCTATGCCATGCATATTCATTAGGATATCCTAAAACCTCAACAGGTTTGTGGCCCTCGAGGACTGGAATTGCCCACCCCTGCTCTACAGCAATGCGTCTTTCCACAAAGGATCAGGGGAGGCCAACTCCAGTCTTCAAGAGCCACAGACAGGTCAGGTTTTCAGGATATTCCCAATGAATATGGATGTGATGTATATTGCATACAATGGAGGCAGTGCATGCAAATCTATCTCATGCCTATTCATTATAGATACCCTGAAAATAAGACCCGTTTGTGGCTCTTGAGAATGAGAGTTGGGGACCCTTGGAATGGATCATTTTCAAAATTATTTACCTGAATAAATAGCTATTTACCCAGGTAAAAATGGCTTGGCTGAAAAATCATCCTCTTTTGTCTGGATAAAAGTACACGCAGGCTTTCGCAGACTTTTAGCTGGGTTAAAAAGAGGCCTTCCTGGTGGCATATTTTGGTTGAGGGAATAAAACATTGTGGGCATTTGACATTTTGAAAAGTATCCATGCTATTTTATTCCCACTTAGCTGCCCACACAAATAGCAGGTGCAAAGTACGTGCACATTCTGAGTTTATGTACTCTGTTTCTGCCAATTATTAAAAAGGAACCACATGCATCTTTTCCCTTAGAAAACTGACTGCAGTAATACAAGATATTCAGTATAGCCTCACTTAAAATGTAGGCCTATTGCTAGCACGCATAACTTAAATTGCTTTGTTTGGCAAACCAAAATAAACATAGAATAAAAAAAAACCCACAAAAGAAAACAGGGCTCCCACCACTACTTCCTGAGGTTTCCCAGGGCCTACCCGGGCCCCTCACCCTGACAAGATCCTGAGTGCTAGACCTAGCTGGCTGGGCTGAGCCAAGCTCAGATGGGGCTTCCTGGAGTGGGATCTCACAGGCCCTTACTTCCATGAGATCTTGGCAGAATAAAGGGATGGGAGCAATCCTCACTCTTTCCTGCCCTAGTGCATCTATTTAAAAATGGTGCACAGCCCCGAGATAGGTGCCAAAGTGATGCCAAAACAGCACCCGTCTCAAGACTAGCTGATGCCATTTTCTGGCATCGCTGTTCAAGAAAAGGGTTCCGACTGGTTCTGAGACTGGCACCATTTTGATGTCACTTTGGTGCTGGTCTCAGGGCCAGCTGGTGCCATTTTTACAGAGGCTGCAGAGAGGCAAGAGTGAATGAGCATCGCTCCTGCCCCTTTGTTGCTGTAGGACCCCTAGAGACCTTAATGTTTAGTTTTTATTTTATTTTGCCTGGAATTTTCAGTGTTTCGACAAAGTCAGTGGAACAATGACTTTTACACTGGTTTTTCTTTTGTGTTATAATCAGTTATTTTTCCACCAATTTCTTTTTTGTTCTAACATTGAAATTCCCAGGCAAAATAAAATAAAAACATAAGGAAAGTTCCTAAAGACTCCACATGGAAAGAGTAAGTGGGGTCCAGACAGTAAGCAAGAGACCAGTACCCTCTCCAGCAAAGGAGACCTCTGCCCAAATTGGAGAGCCCATTGAGGTCATGGGTATTCTGGGCACACAAGGCCATGGTCTGGCCAGATCTCACCAAGGTTGCCCAGCATTTCTTTTCCTGCTGCCATGTGCCAGTCTTCTCTGGGGAGAGATGCCAGTTAATTCCCATCCTCAGACAAATAGGATCCATACAACACACTTGACTTGCACAGCCTGTGCTTCTTCCATTTGACTCTTATTTATTTTATCTATTTATTTAAAATTGTTTATACAATGCTGTTACACCCAAAGGTGGTCAAAGCGGTTTACATAGTTGAGTTATATACATAGTAAGAAAATATAAGAATAACATGAAAACTAAAAGAAATTACAAAATAATAAGAACAGGTTTAAATTAATAAACAAACTAAGAACATAATAAAAGCACTATGCTAAGACAATGGTGATAAATCGGTGATGATTTTCCTTAATGGCGAGTGGAAGGGATATTTAAGGACTGGTAATAGCATCAAAGGCAGTCCTAAAAAGAAAGGTTTTCAGTTTCTTTTTAAACTCTTTGTGGTTGGTAATCTATCTCAGGTTATCGGGAATTGCATTCCAGATTAGAGGGCCGACTACAGAAAAGGCACGAATTCGTGTGATATCTGGCCTGGCAATTTTAATTGTGGGTTCTTGTAGTAAACTTTTGTGCATGGAATGTAAATTTCTGTTAGGTTGATAAATTTGAAGTTGAGTACACAAAGGATCCAAGAAGGGAAATATCATTACCAAAGTTCACTGTTCAGTCTCAAAATCTAATAAAGTCCAAATCCAAAGGTTTTCTTCTGGCAATATGGTTAACTGGAAACCCTGTTAAAGTTCACTGCTCAATTCTAAATACAGCAAGTGAAAATGCAAGGTTTTCCTCTCAAAAAAATTCACATGTAATCATTATGCTTTCAGCAGCCTTTATCTGGAAAAACCCTGTTAAAGTTCATTGTTCAGTTCTAGATGCTGCTGACTAAGATGCAGAGTTTTCTATTATCAGACTGCCATGGTCCTGTTCTCAGCTGTGTTTTAAACTGAGTGCTCTGCTAAGAATCATCACCTCCCTCTGTAGCCACAGTACAGATAAAATTGCTACCAACCACCCAGCCTACACAGTTACACTTTTTATTAATGTTAATGCATTGCAATGAATAGTTCTCCTCTTTAACATCTTAAAGATGCCAAAAAAATCAACATATTCCATTTTTTCCTCTTCAGATACAGTAGGAACATCTGGTAACTCAATCTGCATACTTTTCTGCTCTGCGTCTGGCCACAGCCAGCTACTTTCTAACTCTGTGTGACCATTGGGCTCCTCATGTACACCTGAGAACTTTCTCTTCCCACCACCAACCTCCACACCGCTAGTCAGGTGATCACTTCCTACTTTGCTAAAACTCCTGGGAAATGTAGTGCAGGGACTCGGCAATCTTTCTCTCTGTCTCCTTTCGGAAGCTACATTTATTTTAAGGTATTCTCTCATTATTCCACCTTATTTTCTGGGCAAGAATTGAGATGAGAACATAGTATTCTCATCACACTGCCCACCAACCAGTGTTCTTAGTAAACGGGTATTCTCTATGGTGCAAGACATATTGGGGTCCATACTCAAAAGTCTTTTAGAAGAATAACTCTAAAGATATCCACCTAAATGGCAAATGTGGCATATTCAGTCACTTATTCATCTACATTATAGCCTAATAAGTAGTTATCCAGCTATAATTTAGCTGGATAAAAAAGGGGAGTTTTGAGGGCATTCCAGGGAGAGGCTGAGATATCCAGCTAACCTAAATGAATATCGGATATATCTGGCTAGGTTAGCCGGATAACTTTAGACCTTCTTCTGAGCAGGTTTAAAGTTATCCAGTTTTGTGTGGATGGATAACCTGCTACTTAACCAGATATCTTCAAAAGATGGGGTGCTGATGCCAATGTTTCTGCTTCTTTACCATCTTTGGGTGCCTTGAGCTCTTCCTGTCAGTGTCTGTGCAGTTTTGCCCCTTTCACAGTGATTTGGGGTATCCATTGCACTGTTATTGGTGCCTTTGCCCTTCTGTTGGTGCCTTGGGGTGTTCATGACACTCTTGGTGCCGCTTTGCCCCTCTCATGGTGGCTTGGACTATTTATGCCACTGTTGATGACTTTTGCCCCTCCCTTGGTGCTATGGAGGGGTTCTTGCCACTTTTGGTGTCTTGGGTTGTTGTTGACTCTGCTGTTGATATTTGCCAGCATATTTCATAACATTTGGATGGAAAACCCCCAAATTAGAGCCAAAACGTAGAGTACATTGTTTCCCTGATTAACTTTAATGGAAGCAAATAAAATTAATTAGTTTCTGATCCTAACCACACAAAGTGAATGAAATAGGAAACCAAACTGAAAAAATGAACAGATCAGAACATTTTTGCCAGGCACACTCTTGGTATGTCATTAATGCAAATTAATTGCATTATAGATAATGATCTTCTTTTCATTTTAAGTATTTTCTAGTGAAAAAATTAAGGGCCCTGTCAAGTTCTGGAATCTTCAATAATCTCATAAAAGCTAAATGAATCATATCAACTGAATATTGATTCTTATGTTTTTATTATATAGCACTTTTTAGGCAAAGTGCATTATAAATATACATTTTATATTTTATATTTGTGGTTTTCATTAAGTTTGTTTTTTGATGTTATATCTTTTTTTTTCTTACTAAATTTTCTTATGAATGTTTTTATGTAATTTACCTTGAATTTTAAATATGAATTTGTGAAATAATAATAAATATTGATATCTTGAGCAATTAATATCTAGTTGAAACTTGCATTTTCAATTGATCTAATTTTAAAAGAATTGAAGGCCAAATTAACCATGGTTGGAACTGATCTTTTGGGTTTATGTAGAATAAATGACAAAAATACTACATGGATGTTACAGGCGAATAGAGGGACAAATGTATTAATGTGCATTAAGGCTAATGCAGCAATAACATGCATTAAACATATTTTAACTTGTGTTTAACATGCATTAATGCTTTGTTAGCTTTAACACAAGTGTGCATTAGTCTGAATTTATGTTAACATGAATTAACATGATACAAATATTAATAAGCTGTGTCACATGCCAATGTATGTAAAAGCAACTCATTAATATTAAAAAGAGGTTAGTGCAATTTGCAAAAGGTAACATGATGTGTGTTAATCTCTTGGTAATATAAAACGTAACTATACCTTCCCAAGATTTAAGGTTTATACTTTAACCTCCAGGGCCTAATGTAAGGTCCGATATTAGGGATGTGCAAGGCTTAAATTTTCATTTTGGTTCTTTTGAACATTTTGGGGGAGGGGGGGATTATTTTGTTTTTGGTTCATGTATTGTGGGGTTTTTGGGTTTTTTTAGTTTAGTGCATTTCCTGAACCAAAAAATAACTTTAAATGTCCAAAACCCCAAAACAAAATAACAAAAATGGTCCTCCCTAAAGTCCTCTAACCCCTCCCTTTGGCAAACAGAAGACCAGGACCCAGGCCTATCCAGATGAGCCTTCCCAGGGTCCTCTGAATCACATTCCCAGTTTATGAGCTTTTCCTCCAGAAACTTGTCCAAAACTTTTTAAAATGAAGCTACACTAGGGGGTACATTTTAAAACATAGCGCGCGCGTGTACTTTTGTTTGCGCACCAGGCGGGAACAAAAGTACGCCAGATTTTATAAGATACGCGCGTATGTTATAAAATCCAGGGTTGGCGAGCGCAAGGGGGTGCACATTTGTGCAACTTGCACGTGCCGAGCCCTGCCCGTTCCCTCCGAGGCCGCTCCGAAATCGGAGCGGCCTCAGAGGGAACCTTCCTTCTGCCTCCCCCCACCTTCCCCTCCCTTCCCCTACCTAACCCACCCCCCGGCCCCATCTAACCCCCACCTACCTTTGTCGCACAAGTTACGCCTGCGCCAGGCCGGCTGCCGCGCGCCATGTTCCGGTCTGGGGGCTGGTCCAGAGGCCGTGGCCACACCCTTGGAATGCCCCGGGCCGAAACCACGCCTGCGGCACCTCCCCCGGATGATGCGCCGACCGCGTCACCCCCCCAACATGCCCCCCGATGACGCGCTGACCGCATCACACCCCCCCAACACGCCCACCCCAAGAAAGCCCCAGGACTTACGCACATCCCGGGGCTTTGCGCGCGCCGGAAGCCTACGCAATATAGGCTCGGCGCGCGCAGGGGCATTTTAAAAGAGTTACGTGCGTACCTTATGATTGTAACCCTTTTCAAATCCGGCCTTAATAGCATTCACCATATCCTCTGGCAATACATTTCAGAGCTTAAATTATACATTGAGTAAAAAAGATTTCTCTTATTAGTTTATAGACCTCTATCATATCACCCCTCAGCCTCTCTTCTCTAAGCTGAGTGGGGATATGATAGGAGCCTATAAAATAATGAGTGGAATGGAACGAGTAAATGTTAACTGGTTGTTTACTCTTTCACCTCCATTTAGTTCATTAGTTTAAAACAAAAACAATTTTTATTTATTTGCTTTTTTTTTTTCATTCATTTACTATTAAAGTCTATGGGGAAAGCACTGCAGCCTATTTTGAACTTCAAAATTGGGTTTTCTTCATCAGTTCTAATTAAACAGGAGGGTAGACATCATCATCCACTCTCATTCTGCCTCTATAGGCTCCCCTACCCTCCTCTAGCCCCTCCCTGCCCCCGTTCCAGCTCTGTCACCCCCGCATTTTTTATGCACCCCGCCACCTCCCCCTCCCTTCCCACCCTCCCCCCTCAGAGCCCTTTCCCCCTATCCTCCTCAGCGCTAACACTGCACATTGTTTGCTCCTGCATTTTGCTACAATATATTCAACTGAATAACATGTGTCCTATTTGAAGCTTCTCGTTTGATGCTTACTGTAACCTGAACATTATGGGCTTGATTTTAAAAAGCATTTACTCACTTAAAACTGGATTTTACTCGAGTAAATGCACTTTACTTGTGTAAGTGGGTTTTTGAAAATTGCTACAATATATGCCATGAATTGTCCATAGGATTTGCTCACGTAAGTGCACTTTACTCAAGTAAATGGCTTTTGAAAATTGCTACAATAGCAGTTACATTTATACGTGTAAATCCTTATGAAAATTACCCTCTATGCATTTTATTAGTCCTTTGGACAATTGTTCATTTGTTTTAAACTGTCCTTTTTTCCTCCCTCCTCTGTTCATAGTTTTTGTCTTCCTCGTTGTCCCCCTCCCTGTTTATTGTATTTCTCCTCAGTTTTATGTAAACCACTATGATGTCTGTTCGAGTAGCAGTATAGAAATCCATTAAATAAATCAATCAGAAAGGTGAAGACATAGCAATGCATCAAAACTATTTCAGTGTGGCACCAAAGTAGCATAAATAGCCTTAGGCACCATAAAGGGGGAAAGAGGTGACAGCAGTGGCGGGAGGTTCTCCAGTCCATGCACAGAGGAGCAAAGCAGCAGCAAGAGGGAGAAGAGCATCCCAAGGCTTCAAAGGAGGGAACCCTTGAAGGGAGCACAAGAGGCAAAGTGGTGAAAAGAGTGGCATCAAAAAAGGGGAACAAATCAGGAAAGGTGGCAGGAAAATCTCCAAGGCAGTGATAAAGGGACAAAGAAGAGCAAAAGTGGCATCAGCGCACCAAGGCACAGTGGCAAGAACCCCCAAGGTGTAGAGTCTGGGGGTTTGGCAGCAAGGCTGAGTGGCAGAATGACCCCCAAGGTGTAGCATGAGAGGAATAGCAGCAAGGCAGAGATGTCGGTCTTCCTGTTGGATGCCAGGCTGCCATCCTGATTTTAACTTAAAAACATGATCAGCCTGCCTCCTCTCTTCTCCCCTTCACCCACCCACAAAGAAGAATCATGGCATGGGGCTTGCCTCGCCTCTCCCCGACCCTCCCCTCCCCCCCCCCATACCTTTTTTTTAATCCCAGCCAGGAACAAAGGATCCTCTGCCCCACTCCCAGTGCCTTCAGCACTGCTTTGGCATAGGCAGCACTGGAGGCATAAACTTCAACATAAGCTTACACTTCCAGCGCTGCCTCTGTCAGAGCAGCACTGGAAGCACTGCGAGTAGGACAAGTAAAAAAGGGTGCCGTCAACCTGAACATAACACATGACCCCACGAGCCAGGACACTCTGTTAAATGGAGCTTTCATTTTCCTTTTTATTTTGATCCAGCAGTGTTCTCCTGCCCCATGCGCTTTCAGCTTAATCGGAACCAATACAGGGATTCTGGCACCATAAGCCTACATTCAAAAACTGAACTGGAAACCCCAAGAAACAGATTCTGCATGCATGCAACACCAGAGAATGAGAAACAGAAATACATTTCCTCCTGTGTTGTGCAAAATAATATATCATGAGTTGCTCATTCCCAAAGTTGATAGAGTCCATCCACTAAACTGAATATAAAATGCTTTTTTTCTACTCTGGCAGTCTAGACTTTTATTTTTCTAATCACTTTGGTCCTCATCTCTTTATACTGCTTTCCTCTTCTTGGTCTCCTAACTCCTTTACAGGGTCTCCTGTTCATGTTCTGTTTCATCTCTCTCCTGTCTCTTCAGTACCTCCCCTATGCCTCTGTCTAATGTTGATCTTTCCCTTTTCTTCTCCTTTTTCTTCCTTCTTTGTATCTCTGCCACTCTATTCACATATCTAGATTTCATCCTCCCTTCTCTCCCTCCAGTTCTCTGTGACAATCTTAAACTTCCCCAAATCTCCCCTCTATTGCCCCCTCTCAGTCCTCCATCTTCCCCTCAGAGATGCTCTTTTTACCATCTTCAGCTCCCCTTGTCCTTCTCCTTCTCCTCAACAGCTGCATCCTTTCATCTGCTCTTGAAAACCCCCTCATCTCTAAATCCTCATCTTCCCCTCCCCCTTCGCTCATCTTTCACGGTCATCTTCCAACCAATCATTCCTTCCACTCCTCCTTAGGGTATAAAGCACCCTAGGTGAACCTTATAGCCTTGCACCCACTTCCTCCCCAGTTGCACCTTCCCCATACACAATTCAGAATTATGCATTTATAATAACAGATTTTACATGAGAAAGGACTTTCTGTCCCCAGTTGCACCTTCCCCATACACAATTCAAAATTATGCATTTATAATAACAGATTTTACATGAGAGAGGACTTTCTGAGGTAAAAAAAAAAAAAAAAAGTCACTTATAGCATGTACTGCTCTGGTACCAATCAGAAACTCTGCAAAATAAATAAAAATAGACACTTGGAACCCATATGGTATTAGACCTATGGTAATGCATGTTAGGTGTGGGTTTGGCCCTGGGAAAGCCATGTATTGAATTGCAATTACAATATTATAAATCTCCCATATCAAAACAGCCCTAACTGCCAGTACTCAAACAGCGAATGTCCTACTTATGAAAAGGCAACACTGTAAATATTACATCAAGTCCTAAAACACCAATATACCTCCTATTAGGAAAATAAAACAAGCCAGGCTGCTATAGATCCCTACACAGAAAATACACACTAGCAGAATACATCACTTCTGTCACATGTATAGAACATAGACAGACCCTCACTAAATACAAAATAAAGAGACCATAAATTATTAATAGAAATGTGCAGAGAAATACTTAACTGAAAACCGCAAAAAGCCAAACTCTATATGCAGTGCAACAAGGGAAAAACAGAAATATCCCATACCTCATAAAATATCAAACAATAAAATAAGGAAATATAAAACATCAATCATAACAGTGAACCCATGTTAATAAAAATAAATATTTCAAAACAGCTGACAAATAGAACGGGATACAATAATTAAAAACTCATATAAAACTTTTCCACATGGCAATAAAATATTTCAAAACAGCAGATACATTAAATAATACCCAATAATTATAACTAACAGGGATTAATAAATCTCCCAATTTCCACACCAGGGAACTTTTGATTTCCAGATGCTCTAAGATTGTCATGGATTAGCGGGATGGTGGGGGAGCTGTTTGTTGCACACAAATGTTCTCCCCTCTCTCTAATATACGCATGCTCATTCACTCTCTCACTCACATGTTCAGTTATGCACACATGTTCATTTGCTCTCATATACTCAAAAATACACACACACACGCTTGTTCACTCTCACATACACAATTATACACGCACATGCTCATTCGCCCTCTCACATGCTCAGTCATAAACATGTACACACTCACTTGTGCTCTCTCTAACATGCTCACACACACACAAACTCTGCGTTGTCTCTCATATGCTCAACTATACACATACACACATATGCTCATTCGCTTTCTCTCATATACACAATCGCATACACATGCTCGCTCACTCTCTCTCAAATGCACAATCATGCACACACTTGTTTTCTCTTTTACATATACAATTATACACACACAAATGCTTGTTTGCTCTCACACATGCTCAGTCATACACCCATGCTCGTTTTCTCTCTCACATGCCCAATTATACACACAAATGCTTGTTTGCTTTCTTACATCTATTTATTTATTTATTTATGGATTCTTTTATACCGAGATACGTATAGCAATACATCACCTCGGTTTACAGTGAAACAATAAATTAGCAACCAGCTTTACATATAACAGTTTAAACACAGTAAACGATAAACAGAATGGTTTTTACATAAAATGCTAACTTCATTAACAATAAAACTATTAATTAATAATATTTAAGTATAAAGCGGGAACAAATTAACTGTAAAGGCAAAAACTAAAGTCATATTGTAGTCGAAATACAGGATAGATGGACAGGAGGGGGTATTAATAAGCTGTATAATAAATATTCATAGTGTGAATGCTTGTTCAAACAACCATGTTTTAAGGTTTTGTTTGAAGGTTTTGTGACAGGATTCAGTACGCAGGTCCAGCGGCATATTGTTCCAGATATTGATACCAGCGATGGAGAAGGAGCGGTCTCTGGTAGAAACGAGTTTGATGTGTTTTTGAGGATGGACAGCTAATTTTGCTTGGTGAATACTTCTTATAGGTCTGTTGGATGTGTGAAATGTGAACTGATCGGAGAACCATTGCATCTCTTGGTTGTGAATTGATTTGTGGATGAGTGAAAGAACTTTGAAAGTAATTCTGTAGGATACTGGTAGCCAATGTAGGAACATGAGTGCTGGAGTAATATGTTCATGTCGTCTTGTATTAGTAATTAAACGCGCCGCCGCATTCTGCAACATCTGTAGGGGTTGAATTGTGCTTTTTGGAAGACCCAGTAGTAGTGCATTACAATAGTCAATTTTCGGTAGAATTGTAGCTTGTAATACAGTTCGGAAGTCTTGAGGATGTAATAACGGTTTAATTCTTTTCATGGTATGTAGCTTGAAGAAGCCATTCTTAGTTGTGGTCGAGATGAAATTTTTTATTGTAAAATGATTATCAATCATGACCCCAAGGCTGCGGACATGTTTCAGATTCATATGATCTGTAGTTGAGGAAGGAGAATGAGGCGGGTTTGATGGGGTGTTCTTTTGTGGCGTTATTAAGAGGAGTTCCGTCTTGTTGGTGTTGATTGCAAGAAAGTTTTCCATGAGAAGATTTTTTATTTCGGTAAGTGCAGATTCCCAGTTTTTTATGGCATTAGTAAGTGAGTCCTTGATCGGGATAATGATCTGGACGTCGTCGGCATATATAAAATGACGGAGATCCAATTTCTTCAGTAGTTTACAGAGTGGAGATAGATATACATTAAATAGAGTTGAAGAGAGGGAGGATCCTTGAGGGACACCTTGTGAAAGATTTCTAGGTTTCGACATATGATGTCCCATTTTGACACTGTAAGACCTATCTGTTAGGAATGATTGTAACCAGGATAAAGCAGTGCCGGTGATGCCAATTTGAGATAGGAGGGAAAGGAGTGTATAATGGTTGACTGTGTCAAATGCGGATGAGATATCAAGTAGGGCTAGAATATAAGAGTGACCAGTGTCCAGTGATTTTAGAATGGAGTCTGAAAGGGACACAAGCAGTGTCTCCGTACTATGGTTCTTCCTGAATCCGTATTGGGAAGGAAAGAGTCATTGATTTTCCTCTAGAAAGTCCGTTAGTTGTTTGTTTATAGTTTTTTCTAGTACTTTTGATAATAATGGGAGGTTCGATACAGGTCGAAAGTTGGCCGGTTCAGCAGGATCAAGATCAGGTTTTTTAAGGGTAGGCTTTATTATGGCATGTTTGAGTTGCGTGGGGAAGACTCCTTCTGAAATAGATTTATTGATGATGTTTGATATTGCAGGGGCGATTCTTGTAGGGATAGACAGGAGTGTTTTTGTTGGCATGACATCTGTAGGGTGTAATGCTGGTTTGATTCTTTTTAGTATTGCCTCTATCTCCGAAGCCGAAGAAGTTTCAAAATTAGAGAGTTTGGGAGAATGACTTTGGGAGCTTGTAGGTGCCAGTGTAGTTGGCCTATATGGCAATGTAAAACGAGCCATTATCTTGGATATCTTATCCTGGAAATAGTCGGCTAATTTCTCACAATTATTTTCAACTTCATGTTCAGGGTAGTTGTTAGGTGAGGGGGATATAAGATTAGAAACATATTGGAAGAGTGCACGTGGGTTATACTGGTATTGATGGATTTTTGTAGAGTAAAAGTTTTTCTTAGCTTCATCAGTTGATTTACAGTACTTGTAGAGTAGTGATTTGAATTTTTGTTGTTGAATTGGGTCTTGGTTTTTGCTCCATTTTTTTTCCATTTTACGAAGCTCACGTTTCAAGTTTCTGAGGTCAGTAGTGTACCAGGGTTTTTTGTCTTTCCTCTCAGCGTTGATCTCTTTAGTTATGAGTGGACAAAGACGATTGGCGATGTCACTGGTGAGTTGATGCCAAGTTGTACACGCTGAGTTGGCATTCGATAAATCCAAATTGTTGCTTTCTTCCGTTATAGCTTCAATGATGTCTTCCATCTGGCATTTCTTCCTGAATTCAATAGTTTTGTTTTTGGGGGGTGTTGGGTGGACATTACTATTTACTGTACATCTAGTGTCTACTCGGTAGTGGTCTGACCATGGTATGGGAGTGCATTGAGGAGGGTCTAGTAATATTTGTGCGTTCGAGAAAATCACATCCAGGGTATGGCCTGCTTTATGAGTTGGGCCTGTTACAGCTTGTTTAAATCCTATGGCGTTCATAGTATGAAGTGTTGCTTCGCAGGCTGAGGTGAGGGGGGTGCGGTCAAAGTGAAGGTTTAAGTCACCTAGTATAATGGTGGGTATGTTGATGTTGATATATTTTGTAATATATTCTGTTAGGGACGATGGGTTTTTTTCCATTATGCCCGGAGGAGCATAAATAAGACATATTTGGAGGTTCTTTGATCTAAAAAGGCCAATTTCCATCTTATGGGGTGGAATGCTGGGTTGTACGGATAGTTTAAAAGACTTCTTTGCTGCTAGTAGAAGTCCTCCTCCTTTCTTTTTGGATCTTGGAATAGAGAATATATCGTATGATTCTATAGGTAGTTGATTGATGATGGAGACGTCTGTGCTTTTAAGCCATGTCTCTGTTATTGCGCAAATGTCAGGAGACTCATCTGTAATGATATCCCCTAATAAGATGGCTTTTTTTTGTAGAGATTGTGTGTTCAGTAGGAGAATGGAGAATGTCATTAAACCCATGAATTGTGTTAATGGGGAGGTCATAATGGGAATGAGAGATCTGTAGCATGAATTGCCGGTCTTCAATCTCGTTGTGTAGGCCGTAGAGTTCGTGTATTTTAGCACTGGTATGTGGGAGGCAACCATGATGATGGCAGTGAAAGAAGGTGAACTTATGTATGGGTTACTGCCGAGTGCGGAGCGCGTGAGCGTGTTGAGCAAGAGGGGAGTTTGGCCTGCTGAGAGGGCTTAGCCTAATATAAGCTGTGAAGCTGTGTTGGGCTTACCTAGAAAGCCGAATGTGATGGAGACCTTGCTTCGGGGCTGCCCTGCGGGGCTGCACTAAGGGGCGCACAAAGGGGGCAGGCCCCTTTGTCGCGCTCCTTAGACGCGTGATGCTAGGCGCGTGATGCCTGGACTGAAGGGTCTTTTAAATCCCAGCGCGGGCTGCCTGGATAGGCCGGCTGTCGCTGGAGCGTCGAGGGTTGGCTGTCCGTCTGTGGAGGCGGGGCGATCGGCCCGGAGCGGATGAGGACGGCGCCCGGAGTGAGGTAAGGTCGGCAGGCCGGCTAAGCCTCGTGGTCGGCGAAGGGGACCCATTCGGGGTAGGAGTGCAGTAGCAAGGCCTTACTCCGGTGGGTCCTCGGCGCCGATCGCGCAGGCCCACTCTCCTGTCTGTCGCCGGCTCGAAAGGAGGGCTAGGAGCAGCGCGGGTCCTTTAAATCCCAGCGCGGGCTGCCTGGATAGGCCGGCTGTCGCTGGAGCGTCGAGGGTTGGCTGTCCGTCTCTGGAGGCGGGGCGATCGGCCCGGAGCGGATGAGGACGGCGCCCGGAGTGAGGTAAGGTCGGCAGGCCGGCTAAGCCTCGTGGTCGGCGAAGGGGACCCATTCGGGGTAGGAGTGCAGTAGCAAGGCCTTACCCTGGTGGGTCCTCGGCGCCGATCGCGCAGGCCCACTCTCCTGTCTGTCGCCGGCTCGAAAGGAGGGCTACATGTTTAAACGTACACACAGATGCTCCACTCTCTCTCATATGCTTAGTCATGCGCACACACATATGCACTCTCAATTGCTTGCTCTCACATGCTCACACACACACATGCTCCTGTGCTGTTTCTCTCTCAGACATACATGATCAACCATAAATGCACACATGCTCATTCGCTCAGTCACAAACACACATACACATAAATGGTCCTTTATTCTCTCTCTCACACAAATACACACACACATATACTCCTTCTTTCTCTCTCTTCCTCTTTGCAGGCATGGGGGGGCCTTTGTTTATTTTCTTTTGGTCCATGGGCCATGGTTTTCTAAAATGCAGGGGAGGTGAAGGAGGCCACACTCATTCTGACTACTGAGGCAGGGTGGGAAGCCAATGTAGCTCCGAGGGCTTTACTTCTTCAGGCTGCGGGAGCAGGGTGAGAGGTCGATGTTTTGTTTTTGCAGCTCATGTTCTCCCTAAATGCAGTGGAGGAGGCCGACGCTGCTTGGCACTGTGCTCCTGACTTCCGGGGGTGGGAAGCCAATGCCGCTTCTTGCAGCTCTGCAGGCCCCTCTGCACCTGACTGCACAAGGGCAGGAGGTAGCGTTGGTGATTTTTCTTTTGTCTTGATTTGGGGGCCACCGCCGCCTCCCCCCCCCCCCCCCCCGACTTCAGAAGCTGGTACAGCAGCTCCTTCTCCCCCTGGCTGCTGAGCTCTTGAGGCACCAAAACTCTATTGGTAGAGGGGAGGCTGGTGGATTGTCTATCAAATTTTGAAAGTGATGGCACCCCTCGAGGATGGCGTCAATGGCCGAGGCCATATTGGCCTAGGCTAGCTACAGTTCTGTGCCCACAGTTCTTGTCCAAGGTTTTCCGAGCACATTGCAAGGTGCAGAAAGATGTCTGATAATGGAAGAACAATTGCAGTTTATTCTCTCCTCTATGGTGAAATTGTAATACTCTGGAGTCTTGCAGTGACTTTGGAATCTTTGTAGGCCTATGATCTCACTCTCTGCAAAACAGTCAATTGTAATCAGTACTTTAAGAATAGGACTGGTAATTTACTAGGCAAGGATTGTTAAATCCTAAATTAAATCATGCCCAGATCTTTGTTCTTTCCCTGTATAACAGCACAGATTTGCATCACTGTCACAGAAATTAAAGCAAGCCTCTTATGATCTGTTTCCCTTCCAATCTTAAATATTTGCATTTATGCCAATTATTGCATGCTTGACTCATTGGACTTTTCTGTGTTTGGTCAGTAATTGCTTCTTAGAAAGCTGCAGAAAGTGAGAATGAATAGAGGAAAAAGAGAGAGAATGAACGCCTCTCCACGTATTTATTTATTTAGTTCCCACCTTTTCATTGGTAGCTCAAGGCAAGTTATATTCAGGTACTGTGGGCATTTCACTTTCTCCAGAGGGCTTGCAATCTAAGGGCCCTATTTACTAAACATTTTCCCCAGATACACAAAGTAGGAGAAAATCGTTAGTAAATGACCCCCCTACATTTGTACCTGAAGCAATGGAAGCTGAAGTGACTTGCTTAAGGACACAAGTTGCCATACTGGGATTTGAGCCCTGGTTTCCAGCCTGCTGCTGCTCTAACCTCTACTCCTCCACTCCAGATATGTTTTTGTAGATTTATACCATTGAAAACATAACTAGGCTTCAAAAAACAATTGTTAAAAGACCATACTAAAAGAAAGCAACGGTTTAGAACAGGTAAAATACAAAAATCTATGACAAATATAATACATATATGCATGAAAATCTTTTGTTTTCTTTATTAAGTTATAATAAAAAGAACTTCTAAAGATAAAAGTCTTTTGAACCCAACTAAAAATGTATTTTACAATTAAATGACCATTGGAGGGGTGTGAGGGAGCCAGATGACTAACAATCTCAGGAAATGGAATGGATATTGGATAGTGTTAGAAGCAAGGTAGTTTTATTCCAAAGTGAGCAATCTTAGGGTAAGCAGTCAGACTCAGTAAATGCTCCCAGCCTCAATAAAAACAAAACATTTTTCTGGGCCCTGGCCTATTGGCTCTGCAGTCTTTTCCATGGGGATTTGAATCAATAATAAGGTTCTGGCTTCCAAAGATAGTTCACACAAAGGTCTGCCTGCTAATATCTCTGTTTAGAATATTTACAGGAAACAGACCAAGAAAACACCTGCCTTCAATGTCAGGACCAAGCAATTAAATAATGCCTTTTTAATATATCAAGCTTTAAGCAGTTATGAATCCAATAGAGCTTTATCTCATACACAAGGAGGCAGCCACAGCCAGGTTCTATCCCAAAACCAGATAAGATGACAATAAAAATATAATTTTAGAAAGGGAAATTCTCTCTAGTATAGCAGCAGTTTTATAAGCCTAGAATAGCTAGGTAGGGAAAGCCAGCATTTTTAATGAAACGTGGACATGCTTGAGTCAGATATAGAAGGCACTGGTAGGAAAAAGGTTGAGGATGCATAAAACTGGTGACAGCAGGCCATGGAGTAGTCAAGTTGCTACTAGCTGGTCCCGACGCCCCAAAAACTACCCAGGTTGGTGACGGGCAGGTACTGTTCAGCAAGGGCATGAGAACCTATTTTTAATTTTATTTTTATTTATTAGCATTTATGAATGTTGTAATGTAACTTTTGATCTCCTTGCACTTGTTTATGTTCCGTTCTTTGTTCTCACCCCTTGTTACATGTAAACCGGCATGATGTGGTTTCTAACCATGAATGCCGGTATAGAAAAAACGCAAATAAATAAATAAAAAATAAATGAATCACTTTCCAGATAAAATCTTATCGCCCAAAGTGGCTTCAATGGTTTTGGTGGCAGTTTGGATTGTTGCAGGGTTTGGAGGTGAGAAGGGGGGTGGGTGCTGATGAAGAGTGATGGATTGGGTGTAAAAACTTGTGTACTCAACTGTCTATTTATTTATTTATTTATTTAACATTTTTATATACCGAAATTCATGTAGCAAAGTTACATATCACTTCGGTTTACATTATAACAATAACAAGCATGTAAGAATGTGATTACATTAAACAGGAAAATAGACTTGGATTAGAGTGAACAGGGTAATAAAACCAAACGTTTAAATAATAATAATAATAAAATGGGAAGAAAACCAAAGAGGAGGGCAACAAAAACTGAGTTGGATAAGGAACAATATTTAAGATTTAAGATTATTCTTGACACTCTGCTTTTGCAATAATACTTTTCCTCATCATCTTTTCTCTTTGTGTCTGTGGTTCTTTTTCCTGAAGACATGTGGGGCAACAGATTTTTAATGATATTAAGCTATTGCTCAGTTGGGGCATCATGTTTCATCGTGCGGGATAAGAATGTGGAACATCAGGTATTTCACTTGTCTTAGTTCTTTAGGCCCCAATATTGAAAAAAGCACTGAACACTACTTAGCTGGATAAGTAGCAACTTATCCAGCTAAGTGGGAGCCACTGAACATCTAGCCACTTAGCCTAATAGGTTAGTTATCCAGCTAAGCAGTTAACTGGATAGTCAGCGAGCGGACAGTGGGTATAACTGGGTGGCACCACTCATCTGACTAACTTAGCCAGATAAGAAGCGATATTCAGATTTATCTGGCTAAATTAACTGGATAAGTTAGACCTGCTCCATAGCAGGTCTAAATATCCAGAGATAACACTTATCTAGATATATAGCAGCAAATATGGGGATATTCAGCAGCACAGCCATGCTGCTGAATATTCTATGTAAGTTAGCTAGATAAGTTCTGAGTGCTTAACCATACAAGATCAGCCAATTTGAATTCTGGTATTAGTCAACATCGGACATCCCCATATTTTTTGGCCCAAGCAGCTGTTCTTGAGAATAGTTGATTGGAGTATTTAGGCAGTGAAACAGGTTCAGGCAGTCCATCGTAAGAGGCAGGGGAAGCAGTACTCGTGGATGTTTCTCATGTACAATTTGGAACGGTGAAGAACCAGTGGCACTACTCACATGGTTATTTTGTGATAATTCCTTCCAAGGTAGCAGATCAGCTCAATTGTCTTGCCTTCTGTTGACATATAGCCATAGGAAGGCCGCCTTGAGGCCTGCTTGATTCTCTCAGTCTGCCTATTGCCTGGGGTGATATGCTGTGGTGAAAGGCAGAGAGCCTTCCAGTAGCGGGCCGTAAATTGGATGCCTCTGTCAGACAGGATGTGGGAAAGTAGGCTGTGTAATAGTAAGACATGTTGGATGAAGAGCTGGGCCAGTTCAGGAGCCAAAGGTAGCCCATCAAGAGGTACAAAATGAGCCATTTTTGAGAATCTATCCACTATGATCCATATCACAGTGAAGCTGTATGAAAGAGGGAGATCTACAATGAAGTCTGTGGATATGTGGGTCCCGCATTCCCTGGGAGCTGGCAAGAGCTGTAAGAATCCCCAGAGTCAGGTACAAATGGCTTTGTTTTGTGCACATGTTGGACAGGAGTCTACATAGTCCTTAACATCTTTCTTGACCTGGAGCCACCAAAAGTGGCATAGAAGGAGGTCAAGTATACGGAATACTCCTGCAACACAGGAGTCATGCTCCCACTTCAATACTTTTCCTGGAGCCTCTTGGGGACAACCATATTCCTGGGAGGAATGGCAGTTGCATACACCAGGATGATCTTTGCAGGATCAATGATATGTCGAGAGGCCTTTGTCACATCTTGGGTTAAGAAGGGATGGGATAAGGCATCTGCCTGTGGATTTTTTGCAGCCGAAGTTCAAATTCAAATCGAGAAGAGACCAGTAAGCCTGTCTGATATTGAATTGTTGAGCTTGCTGAAGGTACTCTAGGTTGTTATGGTATCTGTAGATGATAATCTTATGTTGGGCCCCCTCAAGGAGGTGCCACCTCTCCTCAAGGGTCAACTTGATTTCTAGGAGTTATCTGTCCCCATTAGTGTAATTCATCTATGCAGGGGAGAATTTCTTGGAGAAGAATGAACATGGGAGAAGTGTCCTTTCTGTGCAATGTTGACAGAGGACAGCTTTAACTCTGAGGGAAGAGGCACCTATCTAGAGCATAAATGGATGAGTGGGATCCAGATGTTAGAGACATGGCCCTTGTAAGAAGGCTTGCTTCAATGTCTGGAATGCATTGATGGCCTCCTGGGTCCAGTTTTTAGTGTCTACACCTTTGCATGTTAAGGCGGTGAGTGGTGCAGTGAGGGTGGAGTACCTGGGGATGAATTGACGATAATATCTGGCAAAGTCCAAAACTTTTTGCAAGGCTCGAAGACCAACAGGCTGGAGTCATTAGCGCTTGGTTTTACTAGTTAAGAGCAGGCTGTGATTGCATGAATCAGCAGTTTCTCCTTGGTTTTCCTAAAGCAGCACTGACTATGGTTCAGGAAGGTTGTCCCTGGCTGTTATGCAGAAGTGGATGTAAATTCCTTCTCAGGCTGACATATTAAACTATTGCCAATATAGTTCAAATTATATGATTTTTTTTTCTAATTTTGAGAAAATGAACATACGAACATAAGAAATTGCCATGCTGGGTCAGACCAAGGGTCCATCAAGCCCAGCATCCTGTTTCCAACAGAGACCAAACCAGGCCATAAGAACCAGGCAATTACCCAAACACCAAGAAGATCCCATGCTACTGATACAATTAATAGCAGTGGCCATTCCCTAAGTAAACTTGATTAATAGCAGTTAATGGACTTCTCCTCCAAGAACTTATCCAAAACTTTTTTGAACCCAGCTACACTAACTCACTAACCACATCCTCTGGCAACAAATTCCAGAGCTTAATTGTGTGTTGAGTGAAGAGGTTAACAAGAGAATTGTTTATCAAAGGATTTCTTTACTGTCAGATCATAAATAAAAATGGAAATTATTAATTGATATCATATGATGAGTCACCAGCAACTTAATAATTTGTGACCAGGAGCAAACAGAACTCAGATTCCATTAATTAAAAAAAGCAAAACAAGAAATATATCATTCTATGGGAAAACACATCATTTTTGTTATCATTTAAATGTCTTAGGATTTTAGCATATTGACTAAATTACATAAGGTAGTCAAAATCATATTACACCGAATAAAGTACCTGAACACTTGTTTTAGTAATAAAACACTTCACTTAATTAATGTTATATTTGCACTAATAACTTCTAATTCTATTATTAACAAAAGTTTTTTTTATTGCCGCCTATTTTTTATTATTTTAGAAAGTACTTATAAAATATTAATTAAGGGAGGGTTTCAGCATTTTATAGCAGTAAGCAAATATAACTAATATTTTAGCCTTTTAATTTAATAAAACATTTTGAATTTTGCAAAGCTTGGTTCCCTGTAAATTATCTGATGCCTAGGTAAGAGTGCAAAATGCGAGTGAAAAGAAGCTACAACACTATTAATATGGTCCCTGCAAGTCCCAACTATAAATTGGCATCAAGATAAGAAGACAGCAACAGCAATCATTATCATGTACTAGTGGTGCATGTGAACAAGTAGTGCATTCCAACATATACACATCCTTCTTTCTTGATTTATTTGTTTATTTCTAATCTCTTGTAGCTGAAAAACAAGAGGCTTAAAGTCCCAGGAGATAAACATTGGAACACTGACAATAATACTGCTTAAATACAAATTCATAAATTTTTAAAAAATACAAGTGTACTATATGCACATCTTAAAAATAATAATAGGCAGCTTTTCTCAAAAGACTAGCATCCACAGTGGCATCAAAAAGAGAAGATTTCTTTGGGAAAGTTTCTGAGGACAAAGAAGTAATAAGCACAAGTGAACCCTGAGCATGCACAGATGCAGATGCTTCTACCCACATTATTCTATTCCCAAGAACATCATCATCATCATCATCATCATCATTTTAACTATCATTTTAATAACAAGAATCTCAGTCTGGCACAGAAACAACCCATCATCCTACTAAGATAAAATTTCCACAAGCAAGAGCAGGAAAGGCAATCACATTGCATTGGCTTCATTCTTTATAAAACTAAAACAATGTTGGTATCTTGATGCCTTACTCCTATAGTGTGAAGGAAAAATGGAAAAGCTCCAAACTTATCTGTAGCCAAAGCAACACTGCTGCTACTACTACCAACTTCAAGAAATAGACTCGCCTGTCTTGCATGTAGTGACTTTCTAAAAAAGCTAGGAGAACAACTACTCATAAATCAATAATGGCAACTGAGATGCAACTGATGTGTCAGATCAAGATCCATTGAGCCCAGCATCCTTTTTCCGACAGTTACCACTTAAGATCAATTGGAAATACTTGTAAGAATGTAGTAGATCCAATCCTTGTTGCTCACTTCCAGGAATCAACAGTGGCTATCCCCAAGTCTACCTGCCTTATAATTGTTTATGGACCATCTCTTGCTAAAGCTGAAGATTAGCAATATCTTGTTGTAGTGTGTGTGTGTATAGATATAGAAATAGATATAGGGGTAATTTTCAAAAGGATTTACACATGTAAATGTAACTACTATAGCAGCTATTTTCGATAGCAATTTACTTATTTATTTATTTATTTATTTATTTATTTATTTAAAGGCATTTATTACCCACTCTTGCTACGTTCAGAGCAGAGTACAATATAAACATACACAGTCAGATGAAAGAAGAGAACAACAATGCATCATCTTACTAAAAGAGGGGAACAACATAATTCATCAGGAAGGGGGAAAACAAAATGGGCATCTAGAGAGTCCATTTTTGAGATAGGCGCCAGAAGTGGGGCAGTAGTCTGCTATGCTGAGCCATCCGAGGAGGGACATGTAGGGGATATTGCATTATCATTTTAGTTTGGGAATGCTTTCTTGAATAGGAACATTTTTATGGCTTTTTAAAAGAAGGTTCTTTCTCGAAGACATCTTACTTCCTTAGGTAGGCTGTTTCATTGGAGTGGTCCTGCACAGAAAAATGCTCTTTCTCTGGTTTCCTCAAGGTAGGTGAGCTTTAGAGGAGGGGTATCTAGTAGCATTAGGTTAGATGACCTGAGAGGACGGGAGGGGGTGTGAATTTTTAATGTTGAGGAGAACCATGGGGACTGTAGATTGTGAATTGAGGAGTGTAGGATCATGGCAAGCTTGTATTGTACTCTGTAGGAGATAAAGAGCCAGTGTAGAGCTTTGAGTACAGGAAAGATGTGATCATGCATGGAGGTGCTGGCAAGGAGTCTTGTTGCTAAGTTTTATATGATCTGTAGTGGGTGAGTTGCATAGGAAGGTAGGCCTGTCAGGAGAGAGTTACAGAAGACTATCCCAGAGAAAAGTAAAGATTGAAGGACTGACCTGAAATCAGTGTTCAAGAAGGGGCTTAAGGTGATGGAGCAGGCGTAGTTTGTAGTAGGAAGCATTGCTAATAGTTCTTATATGGTTGTGCATGAAGAGAGAAGGGTCAGTTGTGACCCCCAGATTTCATACACTTTGGGAGATGGAGATGGAATGGGACTCAAAGGAGAAATAGTTGAGAGTGTCAGCGACAGGATGGCATGATAAAATAATGATTTCCATTTTAGATATGTTAAGAGCTAATTTGTTGATGTGAAGCCATTTTTGGATGGTAGTAAGACAGTGAGTGAGGAAAGATTCTGCAAGGGCCTATATTTCCTTGAGAGGATAGAAAAATTATGTCGCCAGCATACATTTTACAGTGCACTCCAAGGTCATTAAGGGTGCAGCAAAAAAGGAGTTAAGTAGAGCTTACATAGTGCAACAGATAGAGCAGAGCCTTGGGGCACTCCAGTGTTCAAAGGCATCATGGAGGAGATAAAAGAATGAATTTTGACTTGTTGGATCCTGTTATTGAGGTATGAGGAGAATCAGGCCAGCACAGAGTCAATTATGCCAAAAGAGTGCAGTCTTGAGTATAGGATGGAGTGATTGACCATTTCAATGCAGTGGATATGTCAAGAAGACAAAGCAGGAACAATGAGCCTTGATCAAAGCCTCGTCTCATAGTATCAGGACTGGAGAGGAGCAATAATTCAGTGCTGTGGTGTTTCCTGAAAGCAAACTGATGTTGGTTGAGGATATTATTAGCATCAATGAAGTTGCAGAGTTGGTAGAGAACTGCTGTTTCTAATCCTTTGGCCATGAAGGACAGGGAAGAGCTCAGTTGGTAGTTGGAGATAATGGTGGAATCATTCATATTCATTGTGGATATCCTGGAAACTAGACTGTGTTAGGAGTGTGGACCCTTGGGTCGGCTGAGATGGATGGTGATGCACCGTGGGAATCCACAGTGGATGTCGCAGCTGGGAGGCGGCGCTGAGGAGAAGGCCCTGGAAGACTTCACCCTTGGAAGCTCATGGTCCCCCCGGGAAGAGCCTATGAGAACCCGAGCCACTGGGACTTAGGCGAGATCCTCTGCGACCGAGAACCTGAGGAGGCAGGCCCGGGAAGCAGCCGGCACCAGGAGGTCGATAAAGACTTCACCCTTGGAAGCCCGGGTCCCCCCGGGAGGAGCCCGTGAGGACCCGAGCCACTGGGACTTAGGTGAGGCCCCCTGGTGGGCAAAGAGCTGGATGCCTGAGGTTGAAGAGAAACCAGAAGCCGAAGTCCAGTCAAGGGCGGAAGCTGAAGCCAGAAGTCAGTGGACGAGCCAAGGTTGGAAGCCGGGAGTCAGAAGCCGAAGACAACGCCAAGGATGGAAGCTAAAGCCAGAAATCAATGGACGAACCAAGGTCAGAAGCCAGGAGTAAGAAGCCGAAGATGAAGCCAAGGACGGAAGCTGAATCGGAAGTCCAGGAACAGAGCCAGAGTCACAAACCAGAAGACAGTGGGCGAAGAGATGAACAGGGATCCTGATGCAGCAACTAGTAACTCTAAACAAGAGTGAACCTCATTGCAAGGCGAGGTTTAGGCCAAGCTGCAGGGTTTAAATACCCGACATCAACAATTTATAAATGGTTCCTGACTATAGGAGAGCGGTGGGGAACTCGTGGAGACCTCATATATTGAATGCCCAAGGATAGGCTAATACAAGCTCATATAGCGTAAGCTTATTTTAATTTATAATCATCGGTCTCAAGGAGTATTTGAAGGGGCGCCATAGAAGTATAGCTGCCCCAATTATGCACTTAATGTCAATTGTACAGTAAATTTGTACTTAACTCTACGATCGCGACGAGGATTATCCTTTGTCCCTACTAATAAACATAATCCCTTCACAAGTAGGATTGCATTACATAGATTTTTTCGCACTCTCATCATCAAGCTTCATTTCTCAGCGGCAGACACCACCCAAGATATATCCATAGTACGTCCTAAATCTCGCTGGCTCCCACCAGGTCCAGTAGACCCACATATTAAAACCTTTCAAACTTTGGTTTTACAGGATATTACTGACATTGAAATGCAACATCGACGTATCTTTCATAATTTGTCTAAAGGCGAGAATGCTGCTTTAAAACGTCTTGCACAAAATACAGACATCATTATAAAACCTGCGGATAAGGGAGGCGCAGTGGTGGTCATGGACCACTCTGCATATCAGCAAGAAATCTATAGACAATTGGAAGATTGCAAATACTATCGCAAATTGTCGGCGGATCCTACTACAGACCTTTTTCATCAAATTCAGGATTTACTACAAATAGCCTCCCAGGTGGGGTTTCTTACCACCAAAGAATACAGATTTTTGAATGTGAAGTCTCCTAGAACTCCTGTGATATATGGGGTACCGAAGGTTCATAAATCATTGACCAATCCCCCTTGTCGTCCTATCGTATCGGCCAATGGTTCCCTTCTGGAACCACTGGCAAAATTTTTGGACCATTTTCTACAGCCCGCTGTCAGCACGTCCAGATCATACATACAAGATACGTCGCATATGTTAAGATTATTACAGGATATACCTCACATCGCAGAAGAAGCTTTGTTAGTCAGTTTAGACGTTGAATCCCTCTATACGAACATTGAATCCCTCTATACGAACATTCCCCAGGAGGAAGCACTACAATTGGGATTAGACATCTTCAGTAAACGCATCCGTCCACAACGCATACCAACGGAATTTCTGATGTCCCTATTAGAATTGGTTCTATTTAAGAACTATTTCTCTTATAAACAAGAATATTTTTTGCAAATACATGGTGTCGCCATGGGGTCACCAGTAGCCCCGGATATTGCCAACTTATATGTTTCCCACTTTGAAGAAACCATCTTATATTCATCGCCTTTCTTTCAATTCATCACTCAATGGTCCAGATACATAGACGATATCTTTTTTATCTGGAATGACTCGGAACATCAATTATCTGCATTTCTTCAATGGTTAAATTCAGCCAATCCCCACTTGAAATTTACCATGACGTTTGATAAAAAGCAATTGTCTTTTTTAGACATTCTTATTTCCAAATCAGCAGGCACAATACAAACGACTCTTTTTAGGAAACCCACAGATCGTAACAATTTTTTGAAATTCGAAAGTCATCACCCACGTAGATTTAAGGAAGGTCTGCCCGTGGGTCAATTTTTTCGCATCCGCAGAATTTGCTCCCATCAGCAAGATTTCCTCCACCAAAGTGCAATCCTCAGTGATAGGTTTATGGAGAGGGGCTACCCCATAACCACAATTAAAAGGGCTTTTAAAAGAGCCAAGTTTTCCCCTCGAGATTCCCTATTACAATATAGGAGTCGTAAACAGATGTCACAAACAGTCTGTGTATTAGAACACACGGAGCTCACACAACAAATCCGGCAGTCCATCCAACGTAATTGGCACGTTTTGAGTCCACATCATATCTTTCGTCCTCCACCCATGTTCGCTTACAGCAGAGGGATTAACATTAGACAACAAGTGGTACGAGCCACCCAAGAATTGGACATCATTCCCGGCCCCCCGGGACAGACACAGTGTGGAAACTGCAGTTTTTGTGCCCTAGCTATCACTGGGGTTGAATGGCAAGACTCCAACACCCAGGTTAGAATCATACGGCGACAAGCCGTTCACTGCAACTCTGATTTCGTGGTATATGGACTGATTTGCCCCTGTCAAAAAATTTACGTGGGCAGAACCACACGTAAAATCAAAGTCCGGCTAATTGAACATCGTAGCCGCATCAAGAACTTAGACGTCAAGGCCCCCATGGTACAACACTGTGTCACCTATCAACATAGATTTGAACAATTCCAGTGGCTGATCATCGAACAAATCACCCAATCATGGAGGGGGGGAGACAGGCTCTCCATGCTTAATTTGAAGGAAAACCAATGGATATATCGTCTGCAATCTGTAGAGCCGCAGGGCCTTAATGAGAAAATCGAGTGGTACACTCTTATTTAGTCTTTTCTCTGTGTTTGCTTCTACCTCTTCCGCCCTTGTAATAATGGCGGTCAATGACGACATTATCCACAAAAGGATAGGTCCGGGTAACCCCCGGCATATTGCTTTCAAGATGGCCCCGTCCTACATCATTTTCCTTTTTTGGATAGTTGTGCCATGGGAATTCCCCATTCAAAAATTTTTTTTCCAATATGGCTGCCGCAGTCGTCAAAACTCATACAAGGATAGGCCGAGGCATTTTTTTAAGATGGCCTCCTTTTACGTCATTTCCCTTTCATGGATAGCCGCGTCAGGGGCACCCCTCCATTTGAAGTTTTCCAAAATGGCCGCCGATATCGTCACTTCCCTTTTATGGTCCGTTCTTGTTTTAAAATGGCCTCCACTGTGACGTATGTGTCCTTATTTGGACACACCCACACTTTTGGCGCCTTTAGTGTCTATAAAAGTCGGCGTCTAGACGTCCTCCGCGGCCGATAGGAATTATACGGTCCAGCAAGTAACTCTACGATCGCGACGAGGTAACATTGATATGTGTTAGGTTTCCCGGTCTAAAACACTCAATACAGGGTCATAGCATTTGATTATGTATTGTTTCTCCTGCAGAATCACACAGAGACGCCTTAGGGCGCGATAAACTGAGTTAACGCTGCACATACAGTAAGTGTTCTTTCCTCTGTTTACTGCCATTTTTTTCTAGTGGTGGGCTTCATATTATGCACTTGTTCTCTTGTACCTATTCTATCTCTAACAGCAGCAAGCATCTCCGGTCTGTTACAACAGCAGGTAACAGTGGTACCCGACTCCCTGAAGAAGGAGGTTCCCCTCCGAAACACGGCGTGTCGGATCAAAGTTGGTGTTTTTCCACTTTTACCATCACCTTCAGTAGCATTTGGACCCCGATGCCGGACATTCAAATTTGCAAGTTAAGTACAAATTTACTGTACAATTGACATTAAGTGCATAATTGGGGCAGCTATACTTCTATGGCGCCCCTTCAAATACTCCTTGAGACCGATGATTATAAATTAAAATAAGCTTACGCTATATGAGCTTGTATTAGCCTATCCTTGGGCATTCAATATATGAGGTCTCCACGAGTTCCCCACCGCTCTCCTATAGTCAGGAACCATTTATAAATTGTTGATGTCGATTATTTCCTGAGACTTTTGGATCCATTTATATTTGTATTGATACGATAAATATCCTATCCATGATAGCAGCCTCAGATTGGACAAACATTTTCAGCTACTCAGCCGATCATGTAGCAACTATCGCACAGGAACAATCTCTCTTCTCAGATTCTGCTCCACCGCCACCCGACACAGACATTTTGTCTGACCTGACCAATCTTCACAAAAGAAATGTCCGTGCAGAAATGCACGGTGTTACCTTAATCGAATACATTAAACGTCAATATATTCCCAGAGGTTTAAGAATGAATAAGGAACCTCTTATGTTCACGGAACGACCGGAATTTCTCTCTAAGTGGGTTGCCATCCTGAACAAGTGCTCCTTGGACTTAATGTTGTTAATCATCGAATATACCAAAATTGTGACAGAAGAAATCAAAGCTGAGATCATTGTCATAGAAGACGAATACAAACAGAGCACCAATGAAGAAATCGTACAGTCATCCATGGAGGATCTTCAACGATCCACTGACAAATTTAGAACAGATATTAAGCGTAGAAAAATTACTAAATTCAATCGTGATCAAAATGATTACAATGAAGACAACGTTTATGTTTGGCTTAATAAATACAAAGAGGGTGCACCTCCGCCCAAAACAGTAGCTTTTGCGGATTCCGATGAGTCATCAAATGGAACGGCAGCTCAATCTGATATCCGCAAGAAACCTTTTTTAGACAAACGCAAATTTCCACCCAAACCAGGACGGTCGCGAGGCAAGAAAGCAACACAACATCAATCTCGAGACGAAGATACGATGTGGCACAAGCCATTCACCCGATCCCAATCAAGTCGGCAGTGATTAATTTGTCTCACCATGTTTTAACCTCGGACGAGGAATTGGTCCTTAATCGAGGATTATCCTTTGTCCCTACTAATAAACATAATCCCTTCACAAGTAGGATTGCATTACATAGATTTTTTCGCACTCTCATCATCAAGCTTCATTTCTCAGCGGCAGACACCACCCAAGATATATCCATAGTACGTCCTAAATCTCGCTGGCTCCCACCAGGTCCAGTAGACCCACATATTAAAACCTTTCAAACTTTGGTTTTACAGGATATTACTGACATTGAAATGCAACATCGACGTATCTTTCATAATTTGTCTAAAGGCGAGAATGCTGCTTTAAAACGTCTTGCACAAAATACAGACATCATTATAAAACCTGCGGATAAGGGAGGCGCAGTGGTGGTCATGGACCACTCTGCATATCAGCAAGAAATCTATAGACAATTGGAAGATTGCAAATACTATCGCAAATTGTCGGCGGATCCTACTACAGACCTTTTTCATCAAATTCAGGATTTACTACAAATAGCCTCCCAGGTGGGGTTTCTTACCACCAAAGAATACAGATTTTTGAATGTGAAGTCTCCTAGAACTCCTGTGATATATGGGGTACCGAAGGTTCATAAATCATTGACCAATCCCCCTTGTCGTCCTATCGTATCGGCCAATGGTTCCCTTCTGGAACCACTGGCAAAATTTTTGGACCATTTTCTACAGCCCGCTGTCAGCACGTCCAGATCATACATACAAGATACGTCGCATATGTTAAGATTATTACAGGATATACCTCACATCGCAGAAGAAGCTTTGTTAGTCAGTTTAGACGTTGAATCCCTCTATACGAACATTCCCCAGGAGGAAGCACTACAATTGGGATTAGACATCTTCAGTAAACGCATCCGTCCACAACGCATACCAACGGAATTTCTGATGTCCCTATTAGAATTGGTTCTATTTAAGAACTATTTCTCTTATAAACAAGAATATTTTTTGCAAATACATGGTGTCGCCATGGGGTCACCAGTAGCCCCGGATATTGCCAACTTATATGTTTCCCACTTTGAAGAAACCATCTTATATTCATCGCCTTTCTTTCAATTCATCACTCAATGGTCCAGATACATAGACGATATCTTTTTTATCTGGAATGACTCGGAACATCAATTATCTGCATTTCTTCAATGGTTAAATTCAGCCAATCCCCACTTGAAATTTACCATGACGTTTGATAAAAAGCAATTGTCTTTTTTAGACATTCTTATTTCCAAATCAGCAGGCACAATACAAACGACTCTTTTTAGGAAACCCACAGATCGTAACAATTTTTTGAAATTCGAAAGTCATCACCCACGTAGATTTAAGGAAGGTCTGCCCGTGGGTCAATTTTTTCGCATCCGCAGAATTTGCTCCCATCAGCAAGATTTCCTCCACCAAAGTGCAATCCTCAGTGATAGGTTTATGGAGAGGGGCTACCCCATAACCACAATTAAAAGGGCTTTTAAAAGAGCCAAGTTTTCCCCTCGAGATTCCCTATTACAATATAGGAGTCGTAAACAGATGTCACAAACAGTCTGTGTATTAGAACACACGGAGCTCACACAACAAATCCGGCAGTCCATCCAACGTAATTGGCACGTTTTGAGTCCACATCATATCTTTCGTCCTCCACCCATGTTCGCTTACAGCAGAGGGATTAACATTAGACAACAAGTGGTACGAGCCACCCAAGAATTGGACATCATTCCCGGCCCCCCGGGACAGACACAGTGTGGAAACTGCAGTTTTTGTGCCCTAGCTATCACTGGGGTTGAATGGCAAGACTCCAACACCCAGGTTAGAATCATACGGCGACAAGCCATTCACTGCAACTCTGATTTCGTGGTATATGGACTGATTTGCCCCTGTCAAAAAATTTACGTGGGCAGAACCACACGTAAAATCAAAGTCCGGCTAATTGAACATCGTAGCCGCATCAAGAACTTAGACGTCAAGGCCCCCATGGTACAACACTGTGTCACCTATCAACATAGATTTGAACAATTCCAGTGGCTGATCATCGAACAAATCACCCAATCATGGAGGGGGGGAGACAGGCTCTCCATGCTTAATTTGAAGGAAAACCAATGGATATATCGTCTGCAATCTGTAGAGCCGCAGGGCCTTAATGAGAAAATCGAGTGGTACACTCTTATTTAGTCTTTTCTCTGTGTTTGCTTCTACCTCTTCCGCCCTTGTAATAATGGCGGTCAATGACGACATTATCCACAAAAGGATAGGTCCGGGTAACCCCCGGCATATTGCTTTCAAGATGGCCCCGTCCTACATCATTTTCCTTTTTTGGATAGTTGTGCCATGGGAATTCCCCATTCAAAAATTTTTTTTCCAATATGGCTGCCGCAGTCGTCAAAACTCATACAAGGATAGGCCGAGGCATTTTTTTAAGATGGCCTCCTTTTACGTCATTTCCCTTTCATGGATAGCCGCGTCAGGGGCACCCCTCCATTTGAAGTTTTCCAAAATGGCCGCCGATATCGTCACTTCCCTTTTATGGTCCGTTCTTGTTTTAAAATGGCCTCCACTGTGACGTATGTGTCCTTATTTGGACACACCCACACTTTTGGCGCCTTTAGTGTCTATAAAAGTCGGCGTCTAGACGTCCTCCGCGGCCGATAGGAATTATACGGTCCAGCAAGTAACTCTACGATCGCGACGAGGTAACATTGATATGTGTTAGGTTTCCCGGTCTAAAACACTCAATACAGGGTCATAGCATTTGATTATGTATTGTTTCTCCTGCAGAATCACACAGAGACGCCTTAGGGCGCGATAAACTGAGTTAACGCTGCACATACAGTAAGTGTTCTTTCCTCTGTTTACTGCCATTTTTTTCTAGTGGTGGGCTTCATATTATGCACTTGTTCTCTTGTACCTATTCTATCTCTAACAGCAGCAAGCATCTCCGGTCTGTTACAACAGCAGGTAACAGTGGTACCCGACTCCCTGAAGAAGGAGGTTCCCCTCCGAAACACGGCGTGTCGGATCAAAGTTGGTGTTTTTCCACTTTTACCATCACCTTCAGTAGCATTTGGACCCCGATGCCGGACATTCAAATTTGCAAGTTAAGTACAAATTTACTGTACAATTGACATTAAGTGCATAATTGGGGCAGCTATACTTCTATGGCGCCCCTTCAAATACTCCTTGAGACCGATGATTATAAATTAAAATAAGCTTACGCTATATGAGCTTGTATTAGCCTATCCTTGGGCATTCAATATATGAGGTCTCCACGAGTTCCCCACCGCTCTCCTATAGTCAGGAACCATTTATAAATTGTTGATGTCGATTATTTCCTGAGACTTTTGGATCCATTTATATTTGTATTGATACGATAAATATCCTATCCATGATAGCAGCCTCAGATTGGACAAACATTTTCAGCTACTCAGCCGATCATGTAGCAACTATCGCACAGGAACAATCTCTCTTCTCAGATTCTGCTCCACCGCCACCCGACACAGACATTTTGTCTGACCTGACCAATCTTCACAAAAGAAATGTCCGTGCAGAAATGCACGGTGTTACCTTAATCGAATACATTAAACGTCAATATATTCCCAGAGGTTTAAGAATGAATAAGGAACCTCTTATGTTCACGGAACGACCGGAATTTCTCTCTAAGTGGGTTGCCATCCTGAACAAGTGCTCCTTGGACTTAATGTTGTTAATCATCGAATATACCAAAATTGTGACAGAAGAAATCAAAGCTGAGATCATTGTCATAGAAGACGAATACAAACAGAGCACCAATGAAGAAATCGTACAGTCATCCATGGAGGATCTTCAACGATCCACTGACAAATTTAGAACAGATATTAAGCGTAGAAAAATTACTAAATTCAATCGTGATCAAAATGATTACAATGAAGACAACGTTTATGTTTGGCTTAATAAATACAAAGAGGGTGCACCTCCGCCCAAAACAGTAGCTTTTGCGGATTCCGATGAGTCATCAAATGGAACGGCAGCTCAATCTGATATCCGCAAGAAACCTTTTTTAGACAAACGCAAATTTCCACCCAAACCAGGACGGTCGCGAGGCAAGAAAGCAACACAACATCAATCTCGAGACGAAGATACGATGTGGCACAAGCCATTCACCCGATCCCAATCAAGTCGGCAGTGATTAATTTGTCTCACCATGTTTTAACCTCGGACGAGGAATTGGTCCTTAATCGAGGATTATCCTTTGTCCCTACTAATAAACATAATCCCTTCACAAGTAGGATTGCATTACATAGATTTTTTCGCACTCTCATCATCAAGCTTCATTTCTCAGCGGCAGACACCACCCAAGATATATCCATAGTACGTCCTAAATCTCGCTGGCTCCCACCAGGTCCAGTAGACCCACATATTAAAACCTTTCAAACTTTGGTTTTACAGGATATTACTGACATTGAAATGCAACATCGACGTATCTTTCATAATTTGTCTAAAGGCGAGAATGCTGCTTTAAAAACGTCTTGCACAAAATACAGACATCATTATAAAACCTGCGGATAAGGGAGGCGCAGTGGTGGTCATGGACCACTCTGCATATCAGCAAGAAATCTATAGACAATTGGAAGATTGCAAATACTATCGCAAATTGTCGGCGGATCCTACTACAGACCTTTTTCATCAAATTCAGGATTTACTACAAATAGCCTCCCAGGTGGGGTTTCTTACCACCAAAGAATACAGATTTTTGAATGTGAAGTCTCCTAGAACTCCTGTGATATATGGGGTACCGAAGGTTCATAAATCATTGACCAATCCCCCTTGTCGTCCTATCGTATCGGCCAATGGTTCCCTTCTGGAACCACTGGCAAAATTTTTGGACCATTTTCTACAGCCCGCTGTCAGCACGTCCAGATCATACATACAAGATACGTCGCATATGTTAAGATTATTACAGGATATACCTCACATCGCAGAAGAAGCTTTGTTAGTCAGTTTAGACGTTGAATCCCTCTATACGAACATTCCCCAGGAGGAAGCACTACAATTGGGATTAGACATCTTCAGTAAACGCATCCGTCCACAACGCATACCAACGGAATTTCTGATGTCCCTATTAGAATTGGTTCTATTTAAGAACTATTTCTCTTATAAACAAGAATATTTTTTGCAAATACATGGTGTCGCCATGGGGTCACCAGTAGCCCCGGATATTGCCAACTTATATGTTTCCCACTTTGAAGAAACCATCTTATATTCATCGCCTTTCTTTCAATTCATCACTCAATGGTCCAGATACATAGACGATATCTTTTTTATCTGGAATGACTCGGAACATCAATTATCTGCATTTCTTCAATGGTTAAATTCAGCCAATCCCCACTTGAAATTTACCATGACGTTTGATAAAAAGCAATTGTCTTTTTTAGACATTCTTATTTCCAAATCAGCAGGCACAATACAAACGACTCTTTTTAGGAAACCCACAGATCGTAACAATTTTTTGAAATTCGAAAGTCATCACCCACGTAGATTTAAGGAAGGTCTGCCCGTGGGTCAATTTTTTCGCATCCGCAGAATTTGCTCCCATCAGCAAGATTTCCTCCACCAAAGTGCAATCCTCAGTGATAGGTTTATGGAGAGGGGCTACCCCATAACCACAATTAAAAGGGCTTTTAAAAGAGCCAAGTTTTCCCCTCGAGATTCCCTATTACAATATAGGAGTCGTAAACAGATGTCACAAACAGTCTGTGTATTAGAACACACGGAGCTCACACAACAAATCCGGCAGTCCATCCAACGTAATTGGCACGTTTTGAGTCCACATCATATCTTTCGTCCTCCACCCATGTTCGCTTACAGCAGAGGGATTAACATTAGACAACAAGTGGTACGAGCCACCCAAGAATTGGACATCATTCCCGGCCCCCCGGGACAGACACAGTGTGGAAACTGCAGTTTTTGTGCCCTAGCTATCACTGGGGTTGAATGGCAAGACTCCAACACCCAGGTTAGAATCATACGGCGACAAGCCATTCACTGCAACTCTGATTTCGTGGTATATGGACTGATTTGCCCCTGTCAAAAAATTTACGTGGGCAGAACCACACGTAAAATCAAAGTCCGGCTAATTGAACATCGTAGCCGCATCAAGAACTTAGACGTCAAGGCCCCCATGGTACAACACTGTGTCACCTATCAACATAGATTTGAACAATTCCAGTGGCTGATCATCGAACAAATCACCCAATCATGGAGGGGGGGAGACAGGCTCTCCATGCTTAATTTGAAGGAAAACCAATGGATATATCGTCTGCAATCTGTAGAGCCGCAGGGCCTTAATGAGAAAATCGAGTGGTACACTCTTATTTAGTCTTTTCTCTGTGTTTGCTTCTACCTCTTCCGCCCTTGTAATAATGGCGGTCAATGACGACATTATCCACAAAAGGATAGGTCCGGGTAACCCCCGGCATATTGCTTTCAAGATGGCCCCGTCCTACATCATTTTCCTTTTTTGGATAGTTGTGCCATGGGAATTCCCCATTCAAAAAATTTTTTTCCAATATGGCTGCCGCAGTCGTCAAAACTCATACAAGGATAGGCCGAGGCATTTTTTTAAGATGGCCTCCTTTTACGTCATTTCCCTTTCATGGATAGCCGCGTCAGGGGCACCCCTCCATTTGAAGTTTTCCAAAATGGCCGCCGATATCGTCACTTCCCTTTTATGGTCCGTTCTTGTTTTAAAATGGCCTCCACTGTGACGTATGTGTCCTTATTTGGACACACCCACACTTTTGGCGCCTTTAGTGTCTATAAAAGTCGGCGTCTAGACGTCCTCCGCGGCCGATAGGAATTATACGGTCCAGCAAGTAACTCTACGATCGCGACGAGGTAACATTGATATGTGTTAGGTTTCCCGGTCTAAAACACTCAATACAGGGTCATAGCATTTGATTATGTATTGTTTCTCCTGCAGAATCACACAGAGACGCCTTAGGGCGCGATAAACTGAGTTAACGCTGCACATACAGTAAGTGTTCTTTCCTCTGTTTACTGCCATTTTTTTCTAGTGGTGGGCTTCATATTATGCACTTGTTCTCTTGTACCTATTCTATCTCTAACAGCAGCAAGCATCTCCGGTCTGTTACAACAGCAGGTAACAGTGGTACCCGACTCCCTGAAGAAGGAGGTTCCCCTCCGAAACACGGCGTGTCGGATCAAAGTTGGTGTTTTTCCACTTTTACCATCACCTTCAGTAGCATTTGGACCCCGATGCCGGACATTCAAATTTGCAAGTTAAGTACAAATTTACTGTACAATTGACATTAAGTGCATAATTGGGGCAGCTATACTTCTATGGCGCCCCTTCAAATACTCCTTGAGACCGATGATTATAAATTAAAATAAGCTTACGCTATATGAGCTTGTATTAGCCTATCCTTGGGCATTCAATATATGAGGTCTCCACGAGTTCCCCACCGCTCTCCTATAGTCAGGAACCATTTATAAATTGTTGATGTCGATTATTTCCTGAGACTTTTGGATCCATTTATATTTGGGTTTAAATACCCTGCAGTGTCAGACGTCATCTGAGGGCTGTCCTCCCTCTTCCTGTGCTGGCCCCTGTAAAGGTTCGAGCCCCCGCGTGTGCGAGCCTAGGGGGCGGGGCCAAGCACGTCGGATCGGCGGTGTCTCCCTCGTGAAGGGAGAGCCGCAGCAGGAGCCAGGTCGGGCCTATACGGCCGAAGAGAAGTTCCTGCGGCCCGGGCTGGCCCCGAAGTATGTGGAGGGACCGGGGCACGGCCCGGGACCGTAACAGACTGTAGCTCTTGAGGAACAGAATTGGCCACTCCTGATGGAGGGATTTCCTACAAAACTTTTACAGGGGCTTAAAAGCACAGAGATTTTGTCACAAAGAAGGGATGCAGAGTATATAGGAGTACCTGGTTGCACTGCAACAGGGTTACATAAGTCAACAATTCAAAAAATGGGAATTAGGATTTTTTGACTTATTTGCATTTATTAATTTAAAAATCTTATTTGCCGCAAACTTCCATACAAAAAGAGTAGAGTGCCGCATTAGAGCTAGAACATTCTATGCATGCATGTGCTTGTAATTGTGTGCCAACATGCATATGTATAGGAAACTTGTCTTGCATTTGTTGTGCCTTAAATATTTACAGAAATGTAAGTATAGGACAGAAAGTACTGAGACAAGTTTTCAAGCAGGAAACCCAATTCCAATTAACAATTAATATCAAACAAGTAGCAAAACCCTTAGTAGTGTGATTAATAAGTCATGGAAAGGTTGCCATGAAAACTTTTTTTATTTCATTTAATACACATCCCAAAAATCCCAACTTTACTGTACATTTCAATATCTTTTGTGTTTGCTGTTTTCAAAATTAATGTGACATACGGCATTCTTTATGCTAATGTTATAGCTCCTTGGCTGAGTTTAACACCATTATCTCCTTTAATGAATAATTCATTTCTGTTGTAAACTTAACTATATCATTTTTATAGTGTAGAAATGAAACTTTCAAGTGCCATCTAACTTTAAAGAAGCTTCAGATTGTAGGGAGATCATATAAATGACAGGGAAGTGCTGTGCTGTGCTGGTAATGCTGCTGTGAAAGGTTTGCCTCCAGACTTTTCCCACTATGAGCTGGAGTCACTAGGACTTTGCTCCCATTCTGAGTCTGGGAAAAGACTTTGATGTATAAGGGCATGAGAGATGGATTTGTAGATGTCACCCAAGTAGCACACGTAGAATAAAAAGCCAGTTCTTTCTCTATCCCAGATTTCTTGACAGGTCACTGTAGGTTCACGTTTTTCATCCCATGTTACATAGACGGCTGATTCCACTTAACTGAACAACATAACTAAATTACGTGGAATGGAAGAAATGCAAGCAGATGCTTGCCGAGACCTCTCCTGCTATACAGAATTTCTATCTGCTCAGACGTCTACAGGCCGATAGAGAAAAACGCAGGGGAGAGCTGGCGAGCACCCACTCTCCCAGCGCGCGTACAAGCCACTCTCCTGGGCGCACGATTCAGGAGGGTGGCCTATGCAAATTAGGGCCCGCAGTAAAAGGAGCGGTGGCTGTCAGCGGGTTTGACAGCCGACGCTCAATTTTGCCGGCATTGGTTCTCAAACCCGCTGACAGCCACGGGTTTGGAAAATGGACGCCGGCATAATTGAGCGTCCGTCTTCCGACCTGCGGGCTGCGGGCCGATTTTTAATTTTTTTTTAATTTTTACTTTTGTTTTTACTTTTGGGGCCTCTGACTTAATATCGCTATGATATTAAGTCGGAGGGTGTACAGAAAAGCAGTTTTTTTCTGCTTTTCTGTACACTTCCTCGGTGCCGGCAGGCGTTAATTTCTGAAAGTAAAATGTGCGGCTTGGCTGCACATTTTACTTTCTGTATCGCGCGGGAATAACTAATAGCACCCGCAACATGCATTTGCATGTTGCGGGCGCTATTAGTTTCGGGGGGGGGGGGGGGGGGGGGGGGGTTTGGACGCGCATTTTTGACACACTATTACCCCTTATTGTATAAGGGGTAAAGCTAGCGCATGGAAAACGCGTGTCCAAACCTGGGCTAACAGTGTGCTGCACCGGACTGTATCAGCCTGCTAGTCTGAACTAACTTCCACAGCACACAATCACCAGAGAGCAAAGATCACACCACTGAAGGAGGCTTTCCTCAAACATATGTATACATAAAAAGGCACTTTCGTTATACTGTGTCTTGCTGGAATACTATTTTAGTAAATGACTGCGTTTGCATTAAGTGGTTTCAGATTCCATTCCATATTGATGTGAACTTTTGCTCTTCTCTTTTTCGCAAATGTTACCTCTTTCTATGATACATAAAAGAATAAAATTAACTTTTGATTTTATTAAACTTTGTGATTTGATTTAAAATACTCTCTGGGAAATCTCTCCTGTGAGCTTTATTGCTTTGCTTCTCAGTTCACCCCAACTCAGAATGCAGAGATATGTCTGTACCATATTTTCTCAGTCCTCCCCAATCCCATTTAGACATTTACGAGATGTGCTTGACGTGGGAGATTAGGTTTAGTGTTCTTTGTGCTGGAAAGAAATGTGGACAGAGGAGAGAGAGAGAGAAAGAGAGTCGATTGTGTCCAGCAGCAGAAAGAGTCAGAATTGTCAGAAGGTGAAACTAAAACTTAATCACAAACAAAACAGCCAGGAAATGGGAAAAACAAACAGTTAAAAAAAACAGAAATAAAAGAGGGAGATCTGAAATGGGTAGGAGGTGCTAGAGAATGAAAGAAGGAAGGAAATCAGCCTGCAATAAAAGTGCTCTAGAAATTAATGGGTGGCCCCAGCATGGATGTGCAGGAGCAAGGCACCTGATGCGCCCGTATAAACGGCGCCGGCATTGTGCTGCCTGCGCTGCGGAGTAGTGCAACTCGGCGACGCCTCTTATGAAGTCGCACCCTGCCGATTGGCCCGGTGTCAGGAGCGGCGACATCAAGACATGCCCCGACGCTGGGGCACCCGATTGGCCTGAGCAGCATGCATCGTGACAACATGGGGGTGAGTGGATGGCGGACACTTTAAATCCTGCTGGCTCCCTGTGGCCTGGCCTCTTCCCCCTTCTGCCCCTACCGGAGCTGTTTCCCCACCCCCCCCCCCTTGTGTAGATAGGTGTAAACCCAGCTATCTAACAGATTACTCTATCTGTTAACCTGTTGCAGCGGTGGCGACTGAGTCCAGAACATTTGTAAATGCAGAGGCATTAGTAGTAAGCTGGGAAGTGCCAATATGTACATGAGAGGCCTAAAGGCCTTCACTCTTTGCCACTGATGATCAATGTTGGGCCCAGGTGCGGCCTCAACAGATCTAGGGCCGATACGAAGGGAGGGGCTCCAGCAAGGCTTGCTTTGTGGTGGCCGGGCCGAGATCCCCTTCGGCAGAATGGCTCCAGCAGGGGCTTGCTTGAGGCGGCCCGAGCCGAGGAGCCCATCCGGTTCTTGGCAGTCACGGCGCTTGTTTTAGGGGCCCGCCAGGGGCAGGACCCCTCGGCTCCACGTGGGCAGAGATTAAAGTATTGGCACCTGCCCAACCTCAATTTCTGTAAATGTTATGAACCGGACTCAGCGCTTGATTAGACTCCCATGTTAGGGATTCTAATAAACAGCTGTGGCCTTTGCATCCAAAGCATGTATCATGTATTTCTTTGTGCAAGTTATAGTTTCTGATAAGAAAAATAGGAAATCTAAATTTTAGATAACTCTGGGGCCTATTTACTAAAGGTTTTCTCCCATTCTATGTCTTTGGGAAAAAATGCTTAGTAAATAGAACCTTTTATTTGTTAAAAAAAAAAAAAAAAAAAGTAAAAAAAATAAATATTAGAGCTCTTTTTTCAGTGCTGCATTTAATAGGTTGCTTTTCTTGTTTGAACTGATGCTAATTAGAGATGTGAATCAGAATCTGAATCGGTTCCGATTTCGATTCACATCGTTAATTTTTTTTTAGTGAGGCCCGATTGCGTTTTTGTTTATCGGCTGCGCCCGAGCCGATTAACAAAAAACCCACCCCGACCCTTTAAAACTGACCCCTTAGCTTCCCCCACCCTCCCGAACCCCCCAAAACTTTTTACAAATACCTGGTGATCTAGCAGAAGTCCCGGGAGCGATCTCCCAGTCTCGGGCCGTCGGCTGCGCTAATAAAAATGGCGCCGATGGCCCTTTGCCCTTACCATGTGACAGGGTATCTGTGCCATTGGCCGGCCCCTGTCACATGGTAGGAGCACTGGATGGCCGGCGCCATTTTTAAAGATGGCACCGGCAATAAATGCTCAGATGGGGGGGCCCAAGATGGCGGCGTGAGCGGCAGCAGTGCAACGCCACTCCGAATCTTTGATCTAAATATTACCTGAAAATGCCATCTAAGAGGAAAGGACGGGTCCGTGTCTTCCCTCCAGATGGATCTTTACCTGCGGATCAGCGACTGATATCTGCATTTGCTGTCGGGACAGCGACACAAGGGGTAACTCTCCCCGTTGCGGCTGGTGGTGAGGGAGCGCCGCAGTCACCAGGGGATACTACGCTGAGTCCCCCGGATCAGCGCCTCCCGTTGGCCCCGACCACCAGCGTTCCTCCCCTGCAGTTCGCAGCCCTCGATGAGGTCATCACCGGAGTGACTGCGACGGGGGGTCAGAGTGGAGGAAGTCAGCCATGCAGTATTCCACTTCATGGAGTACCGACGTCTCTTCTGCCTTTTCAGGCAATTTCATCGCCTATTTCTCCTATCCATGCTAATGGTATAGTGGAATCGACAGGAAGACCCGTGGCTGAAACGCTGGAAGGACTGGAGGAGCCACAATCTGGAGAAGGTGGTTAGTTTTTTCAACCTCCACCCAAGCCAGATGTAATAACATTAGAGGCGTTATGGGACTTGATAGTGAGCTTTGGTGGCTCAACGAGGGCATGCCAGGGAGAATTGGGGAAATTAAACAAAGTTAATGCTCAAAATGTTGTCATTGAAACCCAATTTCAAGAATTGAGAACCCAGTTGTCAGTAACTCAACAGACTTTGGCACAAACCCAGGCGAATAACTATAAACTTATAAAAGACTTCGGAATTTGTTCTCGAAGACTGGAGTATTTAGAAAACCAAACCAGGCATCTGAACCTGAGGTTTGTTAATTTTCCCAGGATACTAGGTGAAGGAATATACTCAACACTGAAAAATTATTTCCATCAGAATTTGGGTTTTGACCTGGAGAAAACCCCAGCGATAAATAAAGCTTACTTTCTTTCCAATCCCAATAGAGAAGCTCCTCGAGGAGCGCAAGCAGAAGGCATTGAAAACCTCACACAATTCTTAGAGGACTCTTCGGAAGTGATTATATCGAGGTCTACTTTGCTGGTTTCCTACATAATGGAGAGTGACTTGAATGATACAATGAGGCGATATTTTAAAAATATATCCTCCTTGTTTTATGGTCAAACAATACGTATTTTTCCTGATTTTGCTAGGAGGACTCAAGTTCGAAGGCGTGATTTCCTTTCGTTAAGAGCGCAAGTAATTACCTTGGGGTATTCATTTACACTTAGATACCCCTGTAAGTGCATAATTAAAAGTTCAAATGAGTGTTTTATCTTCTTTTTCCCTGAGCAGTTAAAGTCCTTCTTAAATGCCAGGAGTGGAAATGTAGTATCCTCTCCTGGATTACATCAATATCAATCCCAGTAATGATCATTTAGTAAAAAGGTCTACTGTCACCGTTAAGCCAAATAAAATGTAAATTTGAATTTCCTTAGTTTCTCCCTGTAATTATGGGCCTCTCCACTATATTTTCCTGTGAAGAATGATGGTTAATGTATTTCTTATGTTATATCTGTATATCTTTATGTATTTTCCTTGTTTTTCATCATTCTATTTACTATTGTAAGATGTTTTTTTTCTTACTATTAAGATTGTAAATAATAAAATTAAAAAAAAAAAAGGTGGCGCCGGCTCCCTGCACCCCCTGCTTCCTCCATGCGCACTCTGCGCCCCCTGTCCAGTTTCCTCTGCTCTCTCTGATCTCTCCCTGCACCCCCTGCTCCCTCCATGCGCACTCTGCGCCCCCTGTACCCCCTGTCCGGGTCCCTCTGCACTCCGTTTTAAAGGGTCAGGGTGGGGTTTTGTTTATCGGGCCATCGGTGCCAATTTTATTAGTGGCAGCCGATGGCCCGAGAGCGGGAGATCGGTCCCGGGGCTTCCACTGGACCACCAGGTACATGTAAAATGTTTTGGGGGGGGGGGTTGGGACGGTGGGGGAAGGTAAGGGATTAGTTTTAAAGGGTCAGGGTGGGTTTAGGGGTTGTTTTGGTGTGCCGGTTTTCCCGCCGTCCCCCCAAATAACTCCCGTTAGTGGACACTAACCCGATTAACGATTTTTTCACGATAAATCGGGGGAATTTCTATTGTATCGCACTCTTTAACGATTATTGACGATTTAAAAAATATCGGACGATATTTTAAATCGTCAAAAAACAATTCACATCCCTAATGCTAATAGTTCTCGGTCTCTTGTGAAAGCGTTGTTAATAGCTGTATGTATTCGAATAATCTGAGCCTCCCTTTCAGGAGATGTACTGTTTTATTTCTGGGCAATTGCTGGCTGATAGTCACTTAGGTACGATTCGCAGCTGCAGGCAACTCAACCCGCGGTGGCAGAGTCAAACCTGGCTGGAAACTACTTCACACCCTTCCCTGTCTTTCTGCTTTTTTTCTTGGAAGAAAAGAAAAAAAACAAACAACTCATCATGCATGTGCTGATTATACCAATAACCTTTCATCCTTATCAAGATAGGATTCCTGTACTTATGGTTCTCAGAAACTGCTACATGTGGAGTTACAATGCTAGCTTCTTTTTCTTGGACTATTTCCTACACTGGGATCCCCATGTGGCCCTTTTTGTCTTTACTACTCACAACTCCATCATAATTCGTCATTGACGACACTCTGATCTCTTTCTTTTGTCCTGTTATCTCCCTTTCCCGATTGGAGGGGAGACTTCCTCTAAACATTCGGTTTCCCTTTTTGATTGGAAAAATGTTTCTGGCAGACACTGTGTTCTGATTGGCTCTTGCACTGTCTTGGTTTTTTTTTTTTTAAATATCTTAATTGGCAAGGCTTTCTCTTGCAGCTTTCTCTTTCATAATCGCAGGAAATAGGAAAATGCTGTTTTTTAACGCCTGGTGCCCTTAACTTTTGGTTCCCTAAAGCCAAGGGGAAAACAGTATACCCTATCCAGGCAAATGTTTAAGGTAGGGACTATATCTTTTTTTGTTTGTTTTACCTTTATTTCTATGTAGAACGGTTAAAATAAAAAGACCTAGATAATGAGCTGCTTTGCATGGGTTTCCATTGCAGTAATTCATTAACTTTGCATTTGCATATGTAAGTTTATTACAAGCAGTGGCAAACAAGGTAAAACTGTGGGCCTAAGCCTAACTTGGAAACACAAGATGGCATTTTTATATGTAACATGGACTTTGTGAAATTCAGTGCATCGACTGCCAAGTGAGTTAGGTTTCTATTTAGCTTAAAATAACTTAGAGGAATGGTATTTCTCAAAGATGTTTTCATGGGTAAAACAATTCTTTAACTGTAGAAATGGCCTGTTATAAAATTGCCTGCCTAGTGATTGTAAAGGAGAAGCAGGTTGCTGGGTCTCCTCCCCTTTGAGCTGTCACTGCTCCTCTACTGTTCCCTCTTGCACCTCCATGTCCATCTCAGAGAAAGCAGGCAGCACTCATGAGCAATGCTGTGCCCTTCAGTGTCCACTTGGTCACAGCCCATCTGACTCATTGCTAGGTTGCTCCCCTGCAATATTGAAAATAGTACATACTTTAAATATACATGCAAAATTGGGATATATCTTCAGACTCAGTTGACCTTTCTTTATGCCTAACAGAGCTGCTCCATGATCCCTCATATAGCACCACCTGCTTTCTGCATAGAAAGCATTGCTGTGGTACAGATATGTACTCTGGAAACATTTGTAAAGCACCACTATGCATGCCAGAGAGAGAGAGGTCATAGTACATGGTATTACTCTTGAAAAGGGTTGCTTACTAGTAGCTCTAGGTGTGGGAAAACAGATAGCAGCCAACTTTATTCTATTGGGAGGGCCTAGGATGAAGGTGGTACCTGTCCCAAACACTTGTCTAGTGTTATGGGTCTGAGGGTGACAGGAAAGTGGGTTCTGGTATTTTCTATGTGAATGCCATATACTGTGGTTACATGATACAGAAAAGGTTCCTGGTTACAAATTCTTTACAAAGCCATCAATCTATTATGCTCCTTTCATACCATAAGTGTACAGAGTGTTTTACTGGAGAGTTTGACAAAGAACTTAGAAAAGTTTCAGTGCTTATAAGAGTATTAAGGCTAAAATAATACTCAATACTCAAGCATTTCATCCTGTCCAGAAACCCCAGGAGGTCAGGAGGCCTAGGGTGCTCATTGGTTCTCCCAGTGTGCCCAAGTATCCAGGAACTTCTCTGGATGAGGACCACATTAGACCAAAATATGGTGGAAACTATTTAAGAAATCATTCCATACACAAACTTTATCTGACTTTCCTATATACAATGCTTACCTTGCTGACATTGTGGTTGGGAGGTATCCAATCAGTCAACCCCTCCCACAGCTGCACCCAAAATGATGTTCAGCACCACCTTTGGTGAAAGTGAACTGGCTGTCAGCACCTCAGCTGTCATTCTGGTCTGCTTCCTCTTCACTAAACATCAGAGGTTCTGCCACTAGTGGTTCAGGGTCTTTCACACTGCAGTTGTTGTGATAGACTGCATTGAGCTAGAGGCATGTCTTCTCTCATAGCTGTTCCTTCCTGTAGGATCACACTTTCTTGATCTGGGGACCATACAGGAGATGCTGGACCTTCATGACCTTCGGACAAGAAGGTCTACATCTTTGAAGCGGGACTTGAGGGTACGCTGTCGGGTAATGCTTCAAATGGACACATCATTAATAGTCCTTTAAGATAATATCTTTGTGAGACCTTTACTGACACAAATTACTATTATCATTCCCTCCCGACCCAAGATTTTTTGATTCCTGCTTTGGAGATTGTTTGATTCTCGCTTCATAAAATAGTGGTTTCTTTGCAGGATTTCCTGCATTGGTCCACATACGGTGCTTCTATTTCCTGCACCAGTCCACATACAGCGCTTCTGATTCTCATAAACTTCCACCGTAACAATTTTTCAACACTCTATCTTGGATATACACAGCGATCCTCGCTCGGTTAATTGACTGTTCAGTTTATATTCATTTTATATTTCGTTGAAGATTCCACCCCTTTCCTTCTCCTTATATGAGATTATTTAAGATGATGCGTACCTAATAATCCCCCTGATGCAGCTTGAGTGCGAAACACAGCCGTGTTAGGGTTCCTTGACTAATAAGTACCTTATATTTATGAAAAGAATTTCTCATGTTGCTTGCAATTAAATTAATTTGGGATTCATGTATTGAACAATGTCTCATTTTTTGAGCTCACATCTTTTTCCTTGATAAGGAGTATGATACCATTTTGTTGAATCAGCTTTTTCCTCCTGGCTCCACTTAATTATATCCAGCAAAGCGGGGGAGTGGGGTATTATTCATATATAGACAGGTATTAGGTATTGCTCAATTTGAGTTTGATTTTCAGTTCTCTATTGAGGGTCTAACAGTCAAACTAGCCAACTGGTCTATATGTCTACTCTATTCACCACCTGTGTGGTTTACATAAGAACATAAGAACATAAGAAATTGCCATGCTGGGTCAGACCAAGGGTCCATCAAGCCCAGCATCCTGTTTCCAACAGAGGCCAAAAACCAGGCCACAAGACCCTGGCAAATACCCAAACACTAAGAAGAACCCATGCTACTGATGCAAATAATAGCAGTGGCTATTCCCTAAGAATAATTGATTAATAGCCATTAATGGACTTCTCCTCCAAGAACATATCCAAACCTTTTTTGAACCCAGCTACACTAACTGCACTAACCACATCCTCTGGCAACAAATTCCAGAGCTTTATTGTGCATTGAGTGAAAAAGAATTTTCTCCGATTAGTCTTAAATGTGCTACTTGCTAACTTCATGGAATGCCCCCTAGTCCTTCTGTTATTCGAAAGTGTAAATAACCAAGTCACATCTATTCGTTCAAGACCTCTCATGATCTTAAAGACCTCTATCATATCCCCCCTCAGCCGTCTCTTCTCAAAGCTGAACAGCCCTAACCTCTTCAGCCTTTCCTCATAGGGGAGCTGTTCCATCCCCTTTATCATTTTGGTTGCCCTTCTCTGTACCTTCTCCATCGCAACTATATCTTTTTTGAGATGCGGCGACCAGAATTGTACACAGTATTCAAGGTGCGGTCTCACCATGGAGTGATACAGAGGCATTATGACATTTTCCGTTCTATTAACCATTCCCTTCCTAATAATTCCTAACATTCTATTTGCTTTTTTGACTGCTGCAGCACACTGAGCCGATGATTTTAAAGTATTATCCACTATGATGCCTAGATTTTTTTCCTGGGTGGTAGCTCTTAATATGGAACCTAACATCGTGTAACTACAGCAAGGGTTATTTTTCCCTATATGCAACACCTTGCACGTGTCCACATTAAATTTCATCTGCCATTTGGATGCCCAATCTTCCAGTCTTGCAAGGTCCTCCTGTAATGTATCACAGTCTGCTTGTGATTTAACTACTCTGAATAATTTTGTATCATCCACAAATTTGATAACCTCACTCGTCATATTCCTTTCCAGATCATTTAGATATATATATTGAAAACCACCGGTCCAAGTACAGATCCCTGAGGCACTCCACTGTTTACCCTTTTCCACTGAGAAAATTGACCATTTAATCCTACTCTCTGTTTCCTGTCTTTTAACCAGTTTGTAATCTACGAAAGGACATAGCCTCCTATCCCATGACTTTTTAATTTTCGTAGAAGCCTCTCATGAGGGACTTTGTCAAACGCCTTCTGAAAATCCAAATACACTACATCTACCGGTTCACCTTTATCCACATGTTTATTAACCCCTTCAAAAAAATGAAGCAGATTTATTAGGCAAGACTTCCCTTGGGTAAATCCATGTTGACTGTGTCCCATTAAATCATGTCTTTCTATATGCTCTACGATTTTGATCTTGAGAATGGTTTCCACTATTTTTCCGGGCACTGAAGTCAGGCTCACTGGTCTATAGTTACCCGGATTGCCCCTGGAGCCTTTTTTAAATATTGGGGTTACATTGGCCACCCTCCCAGTCTTCAGGTACAATGGATGCTTTTAATGATAGGTTACCAATTTTAACTAATAGATCAGAAATTTCATTTTTGAGTTCCTTCAGAACCCTAGGATTCATAACATCCGGTCCAGGTGATTTGCTACTCTTCAGTTTGTCAATCTGGCCTACTACATCTTCCAGGTTCACAGTGATTTCGTTCAGTTCATCTGACTCATCACCCCTGAAAACCATCTCTGAAACTGGTATCTCCCCAACATCCTCATTAGTAAACACGGAGGCAAAGAATTCATTTAGTCTTTCTGCAAATGCCTTATCTTCCCTAAGAGCTCCTTTAACCCCTTTGTCATCTAATGGTCCAACCGACTCCTTCACAGGTTTCTTGCTTTGGATATATTTTAAAAAGTTTTTATTATGAGTTTTTGCCTCTGTGGCCAACTTCATTTCAAATTCTCTCTTCGCCTGTCTTATCAATGTTTTACACTTACCTTGACAATGCTTATGTTTTATCCTATTTTCTTCAGATGGATCCTTCTTCCAATTTTTGAAGGATGTTTTTTTGGCTAAAATAGCCTCTTTCACCTCTCCTTTTAACCATGACGGTAATTGTTTTGCCTTCCTTTCACCTTTCTTAATGTGTGGAATACATATGGACTGCGCCTCTAGGATTGTATTTTTAAACAATGTCCAAGCCTGTTGAACACTTTTAACCTTTGCAGCTGCACCTTTCAGTTTTTTTCTAACTAATTTCCTCATTTTATCAAAGTTTCCTTTTTTAAAATTTAGTGTTAGAGCTGCAGATTTACTTATTGCCCCCTTCCAGTTATTAGTTTAAATTTGATCATGTTATGATCACTGTTGCCAAGTGGCCCCACCACCGTTACTTCTCTCACCAATCTTGTGTTCCACTAAGAATTAAATCTAAAATAGCTCCCTCTCTTGTTGGTTCCTCAACCAATTGCTCCAAGAAGCAATCATTTATTACATCCAGGAAATTTATATCTCTAGCAAGTCCTGATGTTACATTTACCCAGTCAATATTGAGGTAATTGAAATCTCCCATTATTATTGAACTGCCAAATTGGTTTGCTTCCCTGATTTCTCTTAGCATTTCATCATCTGTCTGACCATTTTGTCCAGGTGGACAGTAGTATACTCCTATCACTATACTCTTACCCAACACACATGGGATTTCTACCCATATAGATTCTACTGAGCATTTACTCTCTTGCATGATCTTTATCCTGTTGGATTCTATACCCTCCCGGACATAAAGTGCCACACCACCACCAAGTTGATCCTCCCTATCATTGCGATATAATTTGTACCCTGATATAGCACTGTCCCATTGGTTATCCTCCTTCCACCAAGTCTCTGTGATGCCAATTATGTCAATCTCATTTGCTGCTATACACTCTAACTCTCCAATTTAGCACGGCTCACAGAACAATTAGCAGAGTTACATCTTAAGTGTTCCAAATTGATGGTAATAGGTGATTTTAATGTCCATATGGATGATTTACAATCATGATCTACACAAGAATTGTCAATGTAAATGACTATGCAGGGTTATGTGCAAGCAATTACTATTGTGACGCATATTACAGGTCATATTTTAGAACATAAGAACATAAGAAATTGCCATGCTGGGTCAGACCAAGGGTCCATCAAGCCCAGCATCCTGTCTCCAACAGAGGCCAAACCCAGGCCACAAGAACCTGGCAATTACCCAAACACTAAGAAGAACCCATGCTACTGATGCAATTAATAGCAGTGGCTATTCCCTAAGTATAATTGATTAATAGCCATTAATGGACTTCTCCTCCAAGAACATATCCAAACCTTTTTTGAACCCAGCTACACTAACTGCACTAACCACATCCTCTGGCAACAAATTCCAGAGCTTTATTGTGCATTGAGTGAAAAAGAATTTTCTCCGATTAGTCTTAAATGCGCTACTTGCTAACTTCATGGAATGCCCCCTAGTCCTTCTATTATTTGAAAGTGTAAATAACCAAGTCACATCTATTCGTTCAAGACCTCTCATGATCTTAAAGACCTCTATCATATCCCCCCTCAGCCGTCTCTTCTCCAAGCTGAACAGCCCTAACCTCTTCAGCCTTTCCTCATAGGGGAGCTGTTCCATCCCCTTTATCATTTTGGTTGCCTTTCTCTGTACCTTCTCCATTGCAACTATATATTTTTTGAGATGTGGCGACCAGAATTGTACACAGTATTCAAGGTGCGGTCTCACCATGGAGCGATAGAGAGGCATTATGACATTTTCCGTTCTATTAACCATTCCCTTCCTAATAATTCCTAACATTCTATTTGCTTTTTTGACTGCTGCAGCACACTGAGCCGACGATTTTAAAGTATTATCCACTATGATGCCTAGATATTTTTCCTGGGTGGTAGCTCCTAATATGGAACCTAACATCGTGTAACTACAGCAAGGGTTATTTTTCCCTATATGCAACACCTTGCACTTGTCCACATTAAATTTCATCTGCCATTTGGATGCCCAATCTTCCAGTCTTGCAAGGTCTTCCTGTAATGTATCACAGTCTGCTTGTGATTTAACTACTCTGAATAGTTTTGTATCATCCGCAGGTTTGATAACCTTACTCATCGTATTCCTTTCCGGATCATTTATATATATATTGAAAAGCACCAGTCCAAGTACAGATCCCTGAGGCACTCCACTATTTATTCTTTTCCACTGAGAAAATTGACCATTTAATCCTACTCTCTGTTTCCTGTCTTTTAACCAGTTTGTAATCCATGAAAGGACATCGCCTCCTATCCCATGACTTTTTAGTTTTCGTAGAAGCCTCTCATGAGGGACTTTGTCAAACGCCTTCTGAAAATCCAAATACACTACATCTACCGGTTCACCTTTATCCACATGTTTATTAACCCCTTCAAAAAAATGAAGCAGATTTGTTAAGCAAGACTTCCCTTGGGTAAATCCATGTTGACTGTGTCCCATTTACCCTGAAAAGTGGAAAAATTGTGTTTCCTAATCAAAAGTTATTGATATTCTTTGGTCTGATCATTCATTAAGCATGTTTCAAGTGAAAGTTCTTATCTTGTCCATATTCTCTTTGATTTCCATACCGTCACATATTAGATAAATGATTTTCATGTTATGATCTCCCATATCATATGTAATTTAGGCATTCTTATAGACTATGCAAGCACATATTGATTCTCTTTCCCATTCTCTTTTCTTCAAACTCCGCCTTCTGAGACATCTTAAGCCTCTATTAGATTCTTTGATTTTCAAATGGTTCTACAATTATTTATGTTTTCTAGCCTAGATTATTGCAATGCTCTGTTAAATAGCTTTCCTGCTCATACTCTCCAACCCCTCCAGATTCTGCAAAACTCGGCTGCCCATCTTCTTTCCAATATCCGTGTTCATGAGCACATTACTTCTGTCCTTCAATCCATATACTGGCTTCTTATCTCATTTCAAATTCAATATAAACTTGCAATAATTGTTCATAAAATGTTTCATAATATCTCCTCCCCTTGGATCTCCTCTATGCTCAAACTGTACACACCAACCCAATCGCTTCAATCCTCCAGTCAATGTCTCCTTGACTTACCTTCAACAAAACTTGCTCATCTTGACGAGACTAGAAAAAAGGTTTTCTCAAAAGTTGCTCCAACCCTCTGGAACTCTCTTCCTTCTGATTTGAGATCCATCAGAGACACCAAGTGCTTCAAAAAATCCCTTAAAACCTACCTTTTCAAACTGGCATAACATCACTTAGCCAATTCTGTCCCTTTTGTTGATTTGTATTTTTAACTGTTATATGTGATTCAGATTGTTTATCTAAATATCTGAACATTTTATGTGTGTTTTATTGTTCCCTGCCCTGAACCATAGAAAGGCGGGTAACAAATATTTAAAATAAATAAACATTAAAAAATGTTGTGAAATTGAGAGTAAAATGACAAGAATTAGGCCTAGTTTTCAATTAAAAGTATTTTCCTCAGCCTGAAATCCAATGGACCTGGCTGAAAAGGTCACAGAGGCATCAGCTAATGATTTTGGTGAATTATGGGATATAATAAAGTGGCTCCTGAAAAGATTATTATTTCCCAGAATAAGTGTAGATGAGCCAAATGGTATTCACAGGAGCTATTGCTCTATAAGCATGCCTTATGGCAGTCAGAGAGAAAATAGAGGAAAAGATACACTGACTTTGCAAGAGCCCAGTATCCATTGTTGTTAGAGTTTTACAGAATGAAATGTCAAGAAGCAAAACAAAAGTTTATATGTAATAAATAAAGATTTCTCTGAATCATCCACAGGAGCTTTTCACTACAGTGAAAAAGCTCATTATCAAGAAGGATTCAAAGGCAGATTGTTTTCCAGATTGTGATGTTATAGCCAACTATTTTCATGAAAAAATTGACAAAATTCAAGAGCAATTTAATCCAGACAATTTTTCTTAAAGCCTTGCCAATTCAGACAAGGTAAAAAGTAAAAAGTAGTCAGAGTTTAGAATGGTGTCTTCTCATGAATTGTCCACAGTGATAAATAGTCTTAATGCTATGCATTCAGTCTTGGATCCCTGTCCATTTACAGTGATTAAATTCTCTTAAGAAAAATACATACATTATTATATGTGTCATAATAAATAGAAACTTAGGGAAAGCCAAGGTGCCAAGACTATGGAAGCAAGTTACTGCATGGCCGATACAAAAAAAATCTTTCTGAGCATCTGGATAAGGTTTCAAATTTCATCCTATATTGAATTTGCCAACTATAGCAAAAATAGTAGAAAAGTTTGTACTTCTACAATTAGAAGAGTATTTGGAAGACCATTGCATATTGCACAAACAGCAATATGGCTTTCAAAAAAATCATGGTACAGAGACTTATTGTTTGAGATTAATGGATATTTTACATCAGGAATTGGATAACAATCACTTGGATGTCCTAGTCAAATTAGATATGACGCTGCCTTTAACATAGTCCATCATAAGTTACTACTACATAGATTTGGCCATTGAGGCTTGGAGGTCAAGTGCTATCCTAGTTTGAATCATTATTAATGGTGTGCTCCAGGGCTCAGCGATGTCATTGGTACTTTCTAATATCTACCTATAGCTATTGTATGATGTTCTCAGCATTCTAGAATTCAAATATTTCTTCTATGCATGATGTGCAATTTTACATCCCATGTGTTGGTGATGCGTTTCTGGAAATCAGTTTTATTATTGCATGGATGTTAAAACAAACCTTAAAAGCATAAAAACAGTAATATACATGAAGAAAGCAATATAATATAATAAAATAAGTTAATTGAATGGTATAAAGGGGATTGATAGGCCATTTGACCTGAGGTATCCCTCTGTCCAATTTAATTTATGATAGCAGATCAATACTTTCTGAAGTCACACATTACCAGACTGATTGTAAATAAGTTTATGAGAATGGAGATTAGAAGGCCATAAAGAGCATAAGATGACGTCTTCAAGATTAATCAAGAATATATGTTCTTATCAGTGACCAGATGTGCTCTGCCAGATTGCAGAAATAACCAAATTCAAGGACTGAGGCATAACTGTGCATCCAAACCCCCAGCATACTACTTCCTGTCTATAGAAATAGTATTTAAGCCTTGCTAAATATAATGGGTTTCCAAATGCTACTCAGAGCCTTCTCCTTTTGATGTAATTGGTAATAAATTTGGCAACATTGTACTGAAATAGAGTCTGATGCATTTTATCCCTGAGCTTAGAAACAATAACCCTAGCCCCCACAGGTAAAACTGAAGTCCTGACATGGCCATGTTTCAGCAATTAAAAATTTAAAAAAGCTTTGTATGAACCCATTAATAAGGAACACCTGTCAATCTAATTTTCTCCAATGTGAATCCCAGTTAATGGAAAAGTGTCCCAATATTTACAATGTGTACCATCCTAGAAAAATAATTGGCTAAATCATAAATAATATTGCTAATTTGGTAAAAAAAAAAAAAGTCTTTGGATTTATAGTTTCAAATGAATTAAACAATTTGGCATTAAATTAAGGAACAATTGTTTTAAAAGGTTATTTATCTTGTTTACTGTTTGCATCTTTTGTATGGTTTCATTTATGTGTTGTACTCTGTGTTTTTTGCCAGAGATCATAGCTGAAAATGGACTGAACTGCAGAATCAATTTATTCCCCAAACAGCTGAATGATACATAACTCTGTATGCAATTAAGAAAATTCTAGAAGTTGTTTGTTATATTTTTTTTCATATTGTAATGATGATTATGCAGCAGAAGCAAGGCATATAGGGTAAATTTTCAAAAAAATGTTCAGCACGTCACTTAGGAAACTGTTGGGAATGAAAGAGTAAGGTACTCTGACACAATATCTGTGACATCATTTATTAATGTGACATCATGGTAATGTACGTTATTTACAGAAAGTTATTTACATACCACATGATTGCATATGCCATCCAGCACCCTTCGTGTCATCAGCCTTGTATCTAGGAGTCGTCAGGTCAGCAAAGGCAAGAAGGGGGTTTTCAGTGTCCAGCACTCTATACGTCTATAGAGGCAATATCTCCTACTCCCGCCGGACACTGGAAAGTCCTGCTCTTTTATACCGTGCCGTAAACAAGTGTGCGTGCGAGAGAGAAATGATTGATCACTATCCCCCCCATGTTATGTATCAACAGTTGCTACTACCCCAGTCGGACTCATCCTGTCCCTGGCATGTAGGCGGCTGATCAGACCGCCGTATTCCTGACAGGGAGCCAGAAAGCTGAGTTGCACAACCTGTTTAACAAGAACATGTTTATCCTACAGAAACTAAGGGCCTGATTCATCAAGGCATTTTCCCATACACACAGACTTGGAGAAAAGCCTTAGTGAATCAGGCCCTAAGTTTTATGCACCTACATTTAGATGAATTTTTAGCCATACATTGGGGACTAATGTCCTAAGTAGCATAGCTCTTTGCCAAAATGTGCTTATACCAGGAAACATTATTCTCATGATACCAGCTCATTTAAATATTATGGAAATGAGAGCCATAACAGTTTTTTGTGATAAAGTTTATGCAAAATCATGGACTATATCACAAAATAATTGTACTATGCCAGCCAAAGGTATAGTTAAGTTTCATGAAAAATCACCGATTTGTATGAGCCTCAGTGCAAAATTAAACTTTACAAAAATCAATAATGAACTGATTTGCATGATTCTTTAGCTCATTAGAGATTTTGCAAATACAAAATTATGTGTGGATAACCAGCAAATAATGGGGCGGATTTTAAAACAATACGCGCGCCTGTACTTTTGTTCGTGCCAGCGACGCGAACAAAAGTACACCAGATTTTATAAGATACGCGCGTAGCCGCGCGTATCTTATAAAATCCGGGGTCGGCGCGTGCAAGGGGGTGAACATTTATGCAACCTGCACGCACCGAGCCCAGTGCGGCCTGCCTGTTCCCTCCGAGGCCGCTCCGATTTTGGAGCGGCCTCGGAGGGAACTTTTCTTCGCCCTCCCCCCACCTTCCCCTCCCTCCCCTTACCTTTGTCGGCAAAGTTACGCCTGCTGAAATCAGGCGTAACTTTGCGCGCTTCGCAGGCAGCCCCGCTCCGTCCTCCAGTCCCGGGGGCATGGTCCGGAGGCCTCGACCACGCCCCCGGGCCGGCGCCACGCCCCCGGGCCCGCCCCCGAAATGCCGCGGCATGCCCCCGAAACACCGCGTCGTTTCGGGAACGCCCCCCGGACACGCCCCCTCCCTCCCCGTTTCGAAAGCCCTGGGACTTACGCGCGTCCCGGGGCTTTACGCGCGCCGGTGGCCTATGCAAAATAGGCGCGCCGGCGCGCGAAGGCCCTGCACGCGTAAATCCTGCCGGATTTACGCGCGCAAGGGTTTTAAAATCCACCCCAATATGCGCAAAACTTTGCAACTATGACTGTTTATAATTTGCAGTTTTTCACATATTATGTTAGCAAAAGCAAATGCACATTAATACATCAGCCTCCTAGGCATCTAAGAGATCCACATTCCAAAGACATTTAGACGTCTAATGTAATAGTTATCCATCTAAATGGCTTACCTGGCTATATTCAGCCTTTATCTGGCTAAATTCTAGCTGGCTAATAAGTTAGGTGGCTAGAATTTAGCCAGATAAATTAGGAGTGGTCCAGGGGTGTAACTGGGAGGAGATGAATTAGCCAGCTAAGTTAAGCAAGTCTGGTCGAGTCAAAGAGCTGTCCTAAAGTTAGCCAGCTATATTCAGTAGTGCGGCTGCACTATTGAATATGCCTCAAAATTTAGCCGGATAAGTTTATCTTTGCTATCCAGACTGTGTCTGAATGTAGACCTCCTAATTTTTTAGCTGAAAGTATTTCTAAACTTAGGCCTGCAATTCATTTACCTATATATAGGCATTTAATGGCCTCATTTACTAAGCATTTTTCCCATAGACACAGAATGGGAGAAAAACCTTGGTAAATCAGGCACTAACCAGGTCATTCATCAAAATGTGAGAGAGCACCTCTCTAGAAAGTCAATATGGCATGCTATATATATACTACTGTAAGAGGGGACACTTTCATATGAATCAATAAAAGGTACCAACAAGAGGAGTTGATTTGTACAATGCAGTCTCTAGCTAGCTTCAACTGATAGAAATTCATCAGTCATATCAAATTTGCAGTTAATTAGTTTGACCGTGATGTAAAACAAACCCCAAAACCCACCCCGAGTTGAAAGTGTCCCCTCTTACAGGTGTATATCTATATCTACATATATATATAGCATGTCTTATGGACTCTAAACAGAACCATGCCCATTTTTTATCATGGGCACTATTTCCACTATATTTATTGCAATTTGATGAATCTAGGGGTAAGTTAGATACCTAGCACTGAAAATCAACACTTGGGACCTAATTATTCTCCCTAACTCTGGTTAATTTTAAAAGCCCGTCATGCCCATCAATCAGGGGATGCGTGAATATGTCAGGCCGGTGCGCACTGAGTGGATTTTAAAATCGCCTGGATAAGCACGTAAATGCCACTATGTACACACCTTGGAACTTCTGTAAAAGGGGCAGGGTATGGGCTGGACATGGGCTTTCCAGGATTTTAAACTGAAATTTGTGCATAAATACTTACACGCACTGGTGCACGCCAGCGTCCCCTGCAGCGCAGCTCTACTTCTGCTTTGGATGACGTGTAAGTGATAAAACAAAAAACTCTAGGCAAATCCATGGGGTTTTAAGGGTCGAGGCTAACAGGGGAAGGAAGACTATTAAACCAAAGGGGTTTGGAAGACCTATTTCTTAATTGGGTGACCCGGGAACGAACTGGGAAAACTGGCAATGGCATCAGTGTGTTTCCCTTTTAAAACTCTCCTACTTATGCGAGAGAAATGGGATTTGCGAGCACATGCGCACCCACTTATAATTCAGCACACATGTGTGCGCTGCCGGGCTATTTTATAACATGCGTGCATATACGTGCATATGTTATAAAATAGTCATGTCCGTGGGCATGGGCCAATGAATGCATGCACATGTGCACCTCACGCCAGTTTAAAGGTTACTGTCCATGCTACGCTAGTGAAAATATACATCTAAATTTGACATTTTTTGCAAAATCTGAGATGAAGTTATATTTTTTTGTAATAAAATTCATGATGTCATCATAAGAAAAAAATTCACTAAACTGATTTGCATATTATTTTAATGGGTCGTTTTCACAAGGGAAATAATGAGCGAGTGGCCCATTTCCTGAAAAGTATTCATCTTATTACCTCCGCTTCTAAGACTGCATGACATGCACAAAACTAAGAAGCATAAATTTGACTGTTCAGCCACTTCCCATGTTTGTGAAAAAGACAATAAAAAATGTTTAGTGTGCTATACAAGTGTAAAAAAAAACCCCTCAACTTATCATACCTTAAAATCAAATAAAACAGAAACTACATTCCTAATAGGGAACATTAAGTTGAGAGTAACAGCAATTCATCCACATCTGTATTGTGCAGTGGAAGGCCTTGAAAGTCATGCAAAAATGATTTTACTCATTGTCTAAAAACTAATTTAAAAAAAATCTTAAATAGATAGTGATTATATAAATTCTATCCTTTTCATCAAATCTTCAGTGCATACCCTTTATTAAGGACTGGTGTTGCAACTCTTTTCTACAGTGTACAAGACAGTTGTTCTTTGACACTATGCACGTTTAATTTTTCTTCGTTATCAACTCTCTCTCTCTTGTACTTACAATGCTCAGCTCCCCAGGACGATGGCCTACTAATGGTGCAGTTTGCCTGCCCGTGCCCGTTCTTCATGAAGATCACCTTAAGCATTTGGTACATCTTTATAGTTTTTCTGTTTCATGAAATATAGTTTCTTTTCCACTTTATCCATAAAGGGTGGAGGGAGGGGGAATCATTATAAGTATTTTATAGAGCGACTTGTAAAATGTTCCAATACGTCTCACATGGATGCCATAAAATCAGTAATACCATGAATCAAACCTAGCAGGTCACTACATTTGAACCTGATTATAAAACCATACAAAATTTAAAGCCCCACTTTTTTCCATCAGGAATATGAAAGAAAGAGCTGTGAGAATATTACAGTCATTTTGTAGAGATATACATGACATTTAGGCAATTATAAAAATTTACTTTTCAGACAAAGATGTGCACATATTCATGGGGCAAATATAGAGTATAAGCAAAAAATTACCCTAAATTTAGGGATGCATACCTGTATCTGATTATACTCCATTTTTGTGGACTTTTCATATATCCAGCGGACAAGGAGCATTCAAATGGATATATAAAACAGTAGGGATGTGAATCGTTTTTTGACGATTTAAAAAATCATCCTATATTTTTTAAATCGTCAAAAATCGTTAGAGTGCGCGATAAAATAGAAATTTTCCCAATTTATCTTTAAAGATGGCGCCGGCCATCCAGTGCTCCTACCATGTGACAGGGGCCGGCCAATGGCACGGATACCCTGTCACATGGCAAGGGCAAAGGGCTATTGGCGCCATCTTTATGAGTGGCAGCCGACGGCCCGAGAACGGGAGATCGCTCCCGGGACCACCACTGGACCACCAGGTAATTTTAAAATGTTTTGGGGGGATCGGGAGGGTGGGGAAAGCTAAGGGGTCATTTTTAAAGGGTCGGGTGGGGTTTTTTTTTTATCGGGCCATCGGCGCCATTTTTGAGTGGCAACCAAAATGGCGCCAATGGCCCAAGAGCAGGAGATCGGTCCCCGCGCCCTCACTGGACCACCAGGTACTCGTAAAAAGTTTTGGGGGGGTTTGGGAGGGTGGGGGAAGGTAAGGGGTCAATTTTAAAGGGTTGGGCCTTAATAAAAAAAAATTAACGATGTGAATTGGAACCAATTCCGATTCACATCTCCACCGATCAGATATTTTTCTCCCTCCAGCCGAACCCGATCGTTAAGACGATCCAGCACATGATTCACATCCCTATAAAACAGTGAGAATTGTATAGGGTGCACTGTAATCAGATGTCTAGAGATCCTGGACTTCCTTCAATGGACTCTCCTTAGGGAAGTGGTCACAGAACTCACAAGTAAGGGGGCAATACCGGGTTACAAATGTAGAAAGTATATCTAGTGTCCAGGAAGGTAGTCACCTGAACTTCAGAATATCTTCAGAAAAAAAAACAAGGAAGGCAGTCAGACAGCAAAGGTGAGAGAGGAGCAAAAGAGAGAGAAGGCAGGAAAGTGAGGTGAGAAGATGTTTTGAAGATTTGTCAGTGAAGGGGGGAAGTGCAGTGATGGGATTGTAGGGCTACAGGGAACAGCAGTTGCATTAGAAAGAAAATCATCTGCTCCAGAGTGCCTGGTCTGTCTGAGCTGTGCCCCTATCCGGGCACACTACCTCTTTCCCGCCCTCAGTAGAGCAAACTATGATAGCTTGGACCAGCCCAAAACAGAGGCAAGGATAAAATGGAGCAGACCCAAATTAAATGAAGATCCTAATGGATGCAGTACAAAAGATGCAGGCCCAGCTTCACATCCTGCAGTTGGGGCCCTTCCACCAGTCCAGGTGAACAGTCTCTACCAGCCCCACAACTTAAGGAGTCCTGATTGCCAGTTTCTGAAAAGTTTGGTGGAAATAGAAGTGAGCTATGGTTTTGCTGTACTCATATTCATATCTATCGTAACGGCTCAAGGGGAGTTTTATAATTAGCCTTCTCACTAAAAAGACCCTGACTTGGGTAACGTTGTTTCTGGAATGAGATGATCCAAACCTGAACCAAATAGACCCATTTGTGGCTGCCCTATCCCAGGATTTCAGCAACCCAAATCACACTCAGTTGACAGAAAGTTGAATCTTGGAACTTCATCAGGGCAATATAGCATAACGGAATACTTCATGAAGTTTAAAGAGAAAGTAAATGACTTGAATTGGAATGAATCAGCCCTGGGTATTCATTTCCTATGGGGTCTAGCAACTGATAACAAGAATGAATTGGCCCAGCTAGAACCTGCAGCCAACCGAAAGACCTTGCTCACCCTATGTGTAAGACTAGAGAGATATTTGGGAGAACAAAGCCAAGAGAAATATGAGGTACAACAAGGCACCACTAGCAGACCACTAACCTCTGAGGAGCCCATGCTGGTTGATGGCATGAAAAGAAGAAAGAAAAGGAGTGGTGCCATCAAGAGGGTCTGCCAAAATAGACCTCGGGATCACGGTCATTTCCAGGAGGGAAATGCAGACTTCTGGCCCCAGTAGATGGAACAGGTCAGCAGGGTGGGGGGCAGGGGTGTTACTATTTCTCCGAGTAACATACTGCCCTAAGGACTTGTCTCTCTCATGTTACTATTCAGCACAACTTTCTTGGGGAGATAATGGAATCCCTACTCTAGCCACGATTGACTCTGTAGCCTCCATTTGTTTCCTGGATCTAACATTTGTTGAGCAACACCTCATACAGCAGAATAGATCAAGCATCATAGTAAAGACCATCAATAACTCCCCTTGTTGTCCATTCCAGAGACCACTGAAATGAAATGTCTTATATTAACAATGATGCCTAGCCACCAGGAGATTCTTCAACTTGACCTCAACAGATCACCACATTTCCTAGATATTCCAGGCCTACTATGGATGAAATGACATGAAACACATATTAAATGGAAAATCCAGCAGATGTTCCTGTCAACATACTGCTAGAAGAACTGCATGCATAATAAAGAGGTACAAGAAGTAGCTACTAAAATTGGAAAACTGTGCAATTTGTGTTGTCTGGCATTCAAAGATAGGACGGGACAGCTATCATACTTGTGTTCCGCGCCCGCGGCCATCCGCGGGCGCGGCCCCCTACCTCCTCCGACGACCAGGGCAGCATCAGGGTCGACTGCCCTGCCCCGAGTTCCGCACCCCCGCGCGGTGGCGCGGGCCTTCGGGCTGGCCGTCGGGATCAGAGCCGTCCCTGCTCCTCCCGCGCAGCTGCTACTGCTCTCCTCCGCGGCCTGGATCCAAGATGGCTGCCGCCATCCTTGGATGTGAGGCCACGCCCCTTCACCAGAGTTAAAGGGACCTCGCCCCTTTAATTGCCTGCAGCTGATTCTTACCTCCAGGGCCAGAGGAAGTATATAAGGAGACTTCCTCTGACCATTCCTCGACTTGGCAACGTCCTTCAATGCTGTCTAGTCTGCTTGCTTCGGTGAGTTCCTTGTGCTCGGACTCTGGTTCCTGTTTCGTCTTGGTGTTCCTGGTTCCTGACTTCGGATTGGCTTACGGTGATTCTCTGGTTCCTGACTTTGGATTGGCTTACGGTGATTCTCTGGTTCCTGACTCTGAATTGGCAAGTGGTGATTCTCTGGTACCCAACTTCGGACTGATGAGCGTCGACCCTCTGGCACTTGACCTAGGACTCCTTCAAGACCACCGTCTCCAAGGGCCCACCTAAGTCCCAGCGGTCCGGGTCCCTACAGGCTCCTCCTGGGGGGACCGCGGGCTTCCAGGGCGAAGCTCCAGTTGGCCTTTGCACCGTTACCCTGACCTCTCTAGGTCCACCTAAGTCCCAGCGGTCGGGTCCCTAAGGGCTCCTCCCGGGGGGACCGCAGACCACTATTGGTGAAGACTGCTCTTCTGCTCATCTCCTTGTCCATCTCCACAGTAGCTTCTGTCTTCAGTGCCAAGGGTCAGCTGCTCTCCTCCTCTGTCCTGCCTCGCCACCCGACGAGAGAACCTACGGATCCTCCACAAGGTGTAACATCCCCTCGTCGGCCCAAGGGTCCACAAACCTGAGCATAACAATACTCATATACATTGTGCATTCAGACTTGTTTTTGGCCCTGGAGGACTGGATTTGAGGAAATCTGGTATAAGTGGTTTAGAGCATTTAAAAAAGCTGAGTGTTCAAGAGTAGACATCATGAGGTAGATTTTAAAAGCGTTGCTCGCACAAAAATGGCCACATATGTGTTATGCGGGCCGAGTGCCAGCAATGCAAATTTTAAGAATCCGTGAATTATGCACGTATATACCCATGCACGATTCAAGAATAAGGGGGTGGAAAAGGGGTGAGACATGGGCGTTCCAGGGCAGGGCTAAGACTTATGCGCATAACTACGAATTTTAAAAAAGCTGACCATGGTACGCGTCCAAGTGTCATCCACGCAACTTTGCTGCAGGTCCTGATGAGGAACAAGTCTCTAGTGTTCAAGTTTTAGGGCTTTCAGCACAGCATGAAAGTTCAGGGTCAAGTGGGGAGATTACAGGATGAAGAACCAGAGGGAACTTGAAGACCTCAATATCAACTGGGCAAACTGGTGGACTAATTGGAAAAACTATTTTTTCCCATGCACGAGCATGTTTTAAAATCTGCCTGCATATGCGCATAAAACCTTCAAAAGCCCTAGCGGAAATATGCATGGGACATTTACTCAAGCTGCCTCTTGAGGGGATTTTAAAAGCTCCATATGTACCTGCATGCACCATATAAGATTGCAGTGTATCTCCACTCACACGCCAATACACACTTTTATGGGCACACACGTGTTCCTTTTAAAATTAGCCAGGATGCGAGAACATTCTCAGTGTGCATCCTCCTCTCAGTTCTGGATGTTGATGATGCCCAAAGGGTGATTCTGCTTATCTGAAAAAGGATGAGATTCATGCATATTATAATAAAGTTGATAATGTAGTATTCAAGTCAGAGCAGAGGTCAGACTAAAATGCCAAATGTTGGGGTTTGTATGATATTTCCAAAATATGCAGGGCCACTGATGCTTTAAAGTATCAAAAAGTGCAAAATAAATAAATAAAATAAAATTAATTACTTTCCTTTGTTAAACTTGAGAAATATCTTTTCATTAGGGATGTGAATCGTTTTTGAACGATTAAAATTATCGTCAGATAATTTTAAAATCGTCCTAAATCGTTAGAGTGCACGATACAATACAAATGCCCCCGATTTATCGTCAGGGGCATTTGTATTGTATCGTTAAATAGGGCACGGGAATTATTTGGGGGAGGGCGGGAAAACCGGCACACCAAAACAACCCCTAAACCCACCCCGACCCTTTAAAACCAATTCCTTACCCTCCCTCACCCTCCCTCACCCCCCCAAAATGTTAAATTACCTGGTGGTCCAGTGGGGAATGTCCCAGCGCGATCTCCCACTCTCGGGCCATCGGCGCCATTTTGGCTGCCACTAATTAAAATGGCGCCGATGGCGCCGATAAAAAACAAAACCCACCCGACCCTTTAAATCGACCCCCCTTAGCCTCCCCCACCCTCCCGACCCTTTTTTTTTTAGGGAGGCCCGCGCCGCTAAAAAAAACCCCCACCCGACCCTTTAAATCGACCCCACCCTCCCGACCCCCCCCCCCCCCAAAACCTTTTAAAATTACCTGGTGGTCCAGGGGGGCCTCGGGGAGAGATTTCCCGTTCCCAGGCATCAGCTGTTCTAAAAAAAAAATGGCGCCGATGCCCCTTTGCCATTACCATGTGACAGGGTATCTGTGCCATTGGCTGGCCCCTGTCACATGGTAGGAGCACTGGATGGCCGGCGCCATCTTTACTCATCAGCCCCTATTATAATAGGGGCTGATGAGTAAAGATGGCCGGCCATCCAGTGCTCCTACCATGTGACAGGGGCCGGCCAATGGCACGGATACCCTGTCACATGGTAAGAGCAAAGGGGCATTGGCGCCATTTTATTTTTAGAACAGCTGATGCCTGGGAACGGGAAATCTCTCCCCGAGGCCCCCCTGGATCTCTCCCCGAGGTCCCCCAAGGCCCCTCTGGACCACCAGGTAATTTTAAAAGGTTTTGGGGGGGTCGGGAGGGTGGGGTCGATTTAAAGGGTCGGGTGGGGTTGTTTTTTTTAGCGGCGCGAGCCTCCCTAAAAAAAAAATTTGCGATGTGAATTGGAATCGGAAACGATTCCAATTCACATATCTTAACGATCAGATTTCCCCCCCCCCCCCAGCCGAATCTGATCGTTAAGACGATCTGGCACACGATTCACATCTCTACTTTTCATTATACATTTGTTAAAGTCCCAGTATTGGTTGAATTGCCCCTAGGAGCATTGGCCCAGCCTTTGGCTTAATCTTCCTTATTGGTATAACTTAATATTCTCTGCTACCCAAACTTGCGAACATCTGATTTTAGAAACAGGATGAACATTTCAAGAATCATAAGTAGGATGCCTTTAACAGGTGAAGCATTTCAATGACATTCAGATTCTTAGGGAACGAAGCAGTGGATATAATGTTGAAAAGTAGTGATGGGATCAGGGTTGGTGGAAGCACTAGGCGGACTAGGTGAACGCCTGTAGCAGCACTGGTGTGGGGGTGGTAATGGCACGGCTTATTTTTCCTCCCACCCACTCAGCCCAGAAGAGGAAGTGGTCGGTCCGTGCAAGCCATGCATTTACAGCCAGAAGCAGGAGGAAAATGGCGCATACCTTGGGCTGTCGCAGGAAATGGCAGCATTGACCCCAGCCCACGCAGCATTCAATCATAGGAGGAGCAGATCAGCATCAGCCCCCATGGCCACAAGAAAGATGAAGTCCTGTCTGCCATGGGGGCTGAAGGAGGAGGTTGCCATTGTGCATCTAATGGGGGAGGAAGAGATCAAGAGTGTGTCTGGGTGTGTGTGTCTGTGAAAGGAAAGTATCTATGTGTCTGTGTGAGTGTTAGAGCCTGTCTGTGTTTGTGTGTGTGTTAGAAGCTTGTCTGTGTGTGTGTGTCTGTGAGAGCTTGTCTGTGTGGGATAGAGCATGTTTACATGTTAGACCATGTTTTTGTGTGTGTATGTGATGGATCATGTCTATGTCTGTTGTTTGTCTGAGAGCATGTCTGTGTAAGAGCATATCTGTGCATGTGTGTGTGTGTGTGTGTGTGTGCATGCATGTGCCTGCATGTATGTCTGTGTCAGTGTGAGTGAGCATGTATTTGTATGTGTGTGTGTGTGTGAGAGAGAGAGCATGTTTGTGTCTGTGTGCGTGTCTGTGACAGCATGTTCTGTGACTGAGCATGGGTGTATGATTGAGACAGAGGAGAAAGATTGTCAGCAATAACCCCTCTCCTCTCCCCTGCTAATTCATGATAATCTAAGGAGATCTAGAAGTCAAAAGATCCCAGGTATGGCAGCAGGGGATATTTTTATCCTTTTTAAGTTTTAAGAATTGGATGGTGTTTGTGTCTTCCGTTTTGAAATAGTTATTGGTCTTTGAAAAATTTATGAGTTTTAAATTATTGATGTTATTCTTTTTGTCAACTGTTTAGAAATATTCTTTTTATTAGTATGGTTTTTCTTCTATTGATGATTTATATTTCCTGATTTTATTGTTTGATGTTTGTGGCATTGTAATGCTTCTGTTTTTCCATTGTTGCACTGCATACATAGTCTGATTTGTTGCAGTTTACAATTCAGTTTTTGCCTTTACGTCTATTTGTATTTTCCATGTATGACCAAGTTGACATATTTAGTAGTGTGTAGGGTCTGTGTAAGGATCGATAGCAGCTTGGCTTTTTTTGTTTTCCTGCTAGTAGGTGTACTGGCGTTTTAGAGCTTGGTGTAATAATTGCAGTATTGCTTTTTCATAAGTAGGGTTGTTAATGTTTGATTGCTAGCAGTTATTTCAGTTTTGATATGGGAGATTTACTATATTGAAATTGTAATTCATTTTACTTGTGGCTTTTTGAGGGCCAAGTCCATACCCAACACACATTACACAATATACCTAATACCAATTGCAAGGGTCTTTTTTACTTTTTTGCAGGGTAAAATATAATATACATGTTGAAAGTGACTGTACTTTAAATGTTCTTGTTCATGTAAAATCTCTTACCATAGATAGAGAATTTTAATTGCGCATGGGGAGGGTGTGATGGGGGAGGGGGGCCACAAACTCTCTTTGCCTAGGCTGCCTAATACCCTTGCACTGGCCCTGGAGAAGATATCTTATTTTGCCAGATTTTGAACCTAGTAGAACTGTGGAATTCAAGCTTTAGCAAAACAAACACTTGGTTTATTGTGTGGCAAATATTGACTAAACCATGAGTATTACTTCTTTCACTTCTTCACATATGAAAAGCATAATTGAGGCTTCTGGTTTGGAGGAAAATCTAATTTGGCAAGCCATGAACTCTGACAGAAGCTCCAAGTTGTGGGAAGCAAGGACTTCCTGCAGTCTCCAGAACGTGTAGTGGTGACACAGCAGTGTCCGCCAAAATCAGTCCCCAGACTGTCTACCCCGGAGGTGACTGTATTTAAGCTTCTGATGTATTATACTACACAGCTACTTGAGATGCTCTTTAGATGAAAGATGGTACATAGCTACTACTACTACTACTACTTCTACTTAACATTTCTATAGCGCTACATTTCATGTGCAGTGCTGTACAAACACACAAAAAAGACAATCCCTGTTCAACAGAGCTTACAATCTAATAAGGCAAACATACATATAAATACAAATAAATAAATAAATAAATACAGGACAAGAAAGCTGGGGCAGCAGACAATCCGGCCAAAGATTTAAAAGCGACCTCAAAAAGGTGGGTTTTTAGATGGGATTTAGCATGGCGAAAGAGGGAGCATGACACACCAGTTCAGGAAGACTATTCCAGGCACACGGCACAGCCAGGCAGAAAGCACGGAATCAGAATTGCTGGTAGAGGAGAAGGCACAGATAGGGAGTGACTTGTCTAAGGAGCGGAGTGCACGAGGAGGGCTGTAGCTAGATGAAAGAGGAGAATTTAGGATGGATTGTAGTGAAGAGAGCTGGCTTGCCGGGAGATCTCCGAGGAGCAGGTTGCAATAGTCTAAGCAGGAGGTGAGATGAGAATGGATAAGGGTTCTGGTAGTATATTCAGAAAAGAAGGGCTGGATTTTGGTGATGTTATAGAAAAGGTGTAAATCATTATTATATTTAAATGCAAGTAACTTTCCATGGACTGAGCCGGATGTTATTCAGATACTTTAACCTGCATTTAAATTGTCTGGCTTCATTTATTCAGGCTTTGGTGATTAAATCTTTCGACTTGTCTGTCATGTATAAAAAGTAGGCATCAAAACTTCAGAACTTTTTATATTCTCTCTCTGCAGCAATTGTGTTTTTATGAATTAATACTGAAAAAAAAGTCATTCAAATCTTTACCAAATAATTTCTTTCAAGCTGTGGTCTGCAGTAACTTGGAGAAATGAATAAATCAATGCCAATAATCCTCCTAAGTTCTCAGCCATTTTGTCCGACCTTTATTCATGTTTGTCTGTTTCTCATGACCCAAATGCTTTGCAGATCATCACAAAATTCAGTTTGTACATGAAACTATTCAAGTGCCAGCCTTAACCTGGGATTAACTTTGTCATTCAATGAACCATAATGAATAGCATGTTATGCTTCTGTAATACTTTAAAATGACAAACATTCTTTTACTGAGTTGCTATGCTATTATACCTAAAATAAGAAAAAACAAAGTAGCTAACACATTAAATCACACAGGTTAGGTAGAAAAAAAAATAAAATAATGCCCCAGTCTTTTATACTTTTCAACATTGGTTTATTTTTCCTTTCTCTCACTGTTGTATTGCCCATTGAACAAATGGCACATGGTGTCCTTCACTTCTGGTAATATTAATAGGCTCATTTATCAGTTCTGTAATGGCTCATCTCATGGAGACATGGGGGGAGTGGTACTTTGGGAGGGAAACTGTGTGTTTCTTTCAGAATAAATCATTTTAAAAAGAACAATATTGTCCTTGGAGCACCGATTATAACAAATTGCATACTATCAGAGGTAGACGTGGGAAATAAAAGAATATATTCTTGGGAGGTAGCCAGACTGGGTCTGTGGCTGCTGGGGATAACCTGGTGCTAGGCCCAACCTCCAATCAATCACCTCCACAGGCTTCCAAGTAGGGGATAGGATAGCGTTGCCAGGCACCCCCTGCCCTGGTTCCCTCTCAATTCAAACCATGTGTTGCAAGCATCCCTGTTGCTGGTTGGTGGACCATTGCTCAGAGACTTGGGAGGGGGAGGGGAAGGGGTACGACTGCAGAAAATAAAAGGAGGGAGGTCCTGTTGTTCCCCCTCCTTGGCTGCTCCATGGTAGTTAGTAACTCTCCCATCCAGCCTATTACTTCTTTGTTGTTTTATGATTTATTGTATCCTTTGCATTTATATTACAACTTTGTAATAGGGATAGGATACCTGCACCATTACTTGTTCAGGGCAATGTAGATGGGCCTTGCCAGTCTGGCAGTGGGCAACACTAGGAGACTCTGGAAAGCTGTTAGTGTGATTTGGGACTGTCTCACATGATGAAGATGGTGTTGATGTGTGCGGGGATTTAGCATACCTGAGAAGGGCAGCCCAGGTATGAAGTGACAGGGCCCTGGTTTGTGGCAGTATGGAGCCATCCTGGCCTGAAGACTAGGCTAGTCTGGAGGTAGTCCATCTTACTGGAACATGGTGGGTTGACCACCCACAGGCAATGCGAAGGACTTATTTGTATCATTGCTGTATTGTTTGCTAGCTCGGATCTTGTCATGTTTTGTGAATTTTAATTAAAACCACAGTCCACGGCTATCTAGTTGTGTTGAAAAGTCTCAAGTTATGTGAAAGATGATGTGTGTATGGGGAAGGCTGGACAGTTCTAGCTGCCTATGATATAGATATAGGGGGTAATTTTGATACATCCCATGGGTACATTGTAAATTTGCATGCACTGCCTCAATTGTCTGAAATGTTATCTCATTACTACTACTAATAAATACTTAACAGGTGGAAAGCAAGGAATTGGGAATTGGTAGTAGAGGAGAAGGGCACAGATAGGAGTGACATGTCTGATGGGTGCATGTGTATTTATTGTGGGTACTCTGAAACCCGGGTGGCAACCCCCTGGTCGGCCACTAGATGGCTCTGTACCACACCATTTAGCAATTAGGTATTTAGAAAAGGAATAGCACTGTTCAGCCCCTCCTCCAGAGGCTGTCTGTTGTGGGTGGACCTTTTGCATAATCAGTAAGTAGGGGCTAAGAGAAGGTTTAGTGTGGCTTTTGAGTTCAGCTTTTGAGGAGAGAGGAGCTCCTTGTGTGTTTCTTTTAGAGTGAGGCCTATTTCCCTCACTGATTTATATTTTGGAGGCTATTCCTTCCTAGGCACTCTCAGCCGATTTGGAGGTTGATCTCAGTTTAAAAAAGAGATTTTTCTTAGTATCTTGCTAAATTTTTATAAATTCACTGGAGTGGGAGCCTGGTCATTTTGGGTGATGGCAATTCCTTGGATCCGAATGCCAGGACATGGAAGACCTGACAGGACCCTGTCTAGGAGAGAGAGATATATCTGCAGTGACGGTGATTCCCCTTCAGAGAGGATTTTTGGCTGTTGGAGACTGATACTATTTTGTTTGGCAGGAGGTTTTTTTGTCCACCCCTCCTTGCCTAGAGCTGGGCTGGAAAAGCTCAGTTTTGAACTTTAACACCAGACCCCCTCCTTCAGAGAGGTCCAAGATGGAAGGTGAAGCAATATGGAGACCCTCCACAGGCTCTTCATCCCGGGACACAGGCGCAGGCTGGGTGAAAGACAAACAGCTTTGGACTCAGGTAGGACTGTTCCATGTTTTAAGAGGTGGGGGGGGGGGGGGAGCTGACAGAGTAGGATTTTCTCCAGAGACTGAGCGTCTTACACACTCAAGTCTGGAGTGGTAGGAATCACCAGAGGAACCTGAGACAGAGACACTTACACAGAGAGAAGAGGATATTCAGCTGTAACTTCAGTTCATTGATGACTGGCCATTTGCTTTAACTTTTTAAAGAATCAGTAAAATATTATTTGAACAACCAGAGCTGTCCCCATCTCATCTGTCCAAACTTCTGTAGCACCACAGCACATCAACAGATTTACAGGCACACATTTTTGGGAGGTTCACACCCACAGCCGGGCCATAAACATCATCTCCCTCCCCCCCCCCCCCAAAAGGAGTCACCCCTGGGTATAACAAAGAGGAGGGGACAATCAACAAGGACAGTTCCAGTAGAAGTTATTTTTATGTGTCCTCTGAGACTATGCCCCCCTCCAAGCAAAGGGTTACACCCAACTAGCTGGGTGTCCCCCAGGACAAGTTTGGGAACCTCCGATCTAAGGGAAAGTCCCTGTGGCATTTCCCTTTCTAAGGTGAGGGTGGCAGGAGAATACTGCTACTTTTAAAATTACATTTTCCCACATACTTCCCTTCCTGCGATCTAAACTCACCCCCTTTCTCCCCCAAAAAGTGAACGTATGCATGTGAACAGTATTCCTGCTCTGATAGGGAGGGAGCAATTCACAAACGCCAGTCTACCTGGATAAAAATCCCCAAGAAGCAAAACTTCAAATTCATAGAAATAAATGTAACTCTCCTATGATGCAACTGAAGTCATGATATGTTTGAAGGTGAATGTTGAATGTCCAGGAATTCAGGACAGTCCAGTGGTTGGATGTTAGAGTCACTCAGAAAGAGACACTCTATCCTGAAATAGTAACAGCAACTTTGAGAAACAAATGAAGAAGTTGTGTAAAAAGAAAAGATTAATATATTGAAGGCACGCGAATAATACACTGTCTTTAGAGAAGATTCTGCCTATGCACGCCTCATAACAGTATATATAAAAAAAAACTACTCCAAATTAAACAGGAGGAATCCATAAACAAAGTTCAAATCATCAATTCTTATCAAACAAAGGATATTAAACATTAGTTTCTTAAAAGTAATAGAGTAACAAAAATAGAATTTAAGGAAATTCTTATCTGATAAGTACCAGAAAGTTGATAGATGTTCACAATTCCTTGCTTGTTTTGTGTAATAATTTCTCTAGGAATCAATAGAGAGAAAAGAAAGGAATATTATTAATGGTATTGAGGAATGTTTATGTATATTGGGCCGGATTTTAAAAGGGTTATGCGCGTAACCCTCTTAAAAGACCCCTGCGTGCGCCGAGCCTATTTTCAATAGGTTCGGCGGCGCGCACAAGTCCCGGGGCTTTGCAAAGGGGGTGTGTCAGGTGGGCGACGCAAATTTTGGGACGGGGCGGGAGGCATGTCGGGGGCGTGACGCCGGCCCGGGGGCGTGGTCGAGGCCTCCGGACCAGCCCCCGGGTCAGGTGATGGCACGCCAGCCTCTGGCAGGCGTAAATCTGCTGACAATGTTGGAGGGGGGTTTAGATAGGGCCGGGGGGGGGGGGGGGGTGGGTTAGGTAGGGGAAGGGAGAGGAAGGTGAGGGGAGGTGGAAGGAAAGTTCCCTCTGAGGCCGCTCCGATTTCGGAGCGGCCTCGGAGGGAACAGGCAGTGCGCGCCGGTTGCACAAATGTGCACCCCCTTGCGCGCGCCGACCCTGGATTTTATAAGATATGCGCGGCTACACGCTGTTCCTCAGCAGTCTAAGCAGGGGAAGTATAAAAGGAGACTTCCTCTGCTTGTCCAGTGACTTGGCAACGTCCTCCAACGTGGTCTAGTCTGCTTGCTTCGGTGAATTCCTTGAGCTTGGATTCTGCGTCCTGTTTCATCTTGGTGTTCCTGGTTCCTGACTTCGGATTGACTTACGGTGATTCTCTGGTTCCTGACTTCGGATTGGCTTACGGTGATTCTCCGGTGCACGACTTTGGACTGGTGAGCGACAACCCTCTGGCACTCGACCTAGGACTCCTTCAAGACTACCGTCTCCAAGGGCCCACCTAAGTCCTAGCGGCCCGGGTCCCTACAGGCTCCTCCCAGGGGGACTGCGGGCTTCCAGGGTGAAGCTCCAGTCAGCCCTTGCACCGACACCTGACCTCTCAAAGGTCCACCTAAATCCCAGTGGCCCGGGTCCCTATGGGCTCCTCCCGGGGGACCGCGGGCTTCCAGGGTGAAGCTCCAGTCAGCCCTTGCACCGACACCTGACCTCTCAAAGGTCCACCTAAGTCCCAGCAGTCTGGGTCCCTACGGGCTCCTCCTGGGGGGACCACAGACTTCCAGGGGTGAAGACGCAGCTCCTCTTCTCGTCTCTTCATCCGTCTCCGCAGCCAACCCAGTTCCCAGTGCCAAGGGTCAGCTGGCCCCGTCTTCCGCTCTGCCTCGCCTCCCGACGAGAGAACCTACGGATCCTCCAAAAGGTATACCATCCTCCCATCAGCCAAGGGTTCACAAGCCTGAGCATTACAGAAAGTTTTCTTTTCAGTTAGATTAGCTACTAAAATAAACTTTGTACAAGTCCTACCAATATACTGCAGGATAATTAGTATGTTTTATTAAAAAAATGTTCCTACAGCTACACTGTGCCTCTATTATCAATTTTTCATTTTACTTGTAATTGTCCTTTCCAAACGTCAATATATTCTTGCTAGTTAATAAGCACTTATTCCAATGTTTGCTTTTAGAGATTTTCAACTCATTTAAAAAACATGTAAGTGCTAGTACTGGGGATGTGCATTTGTTTAAAACAAATGGGTAAAATACAACAAAATCTGTTTCAGGGGAGCATAAATGAAATGAAATTGGTCTCATTTCATTTATGCTCCCCTGAAAGAAATGGAGGGCATCCACAAAAATGAAAATTTTTGTTTCATTCAGGTTTACCATACAAGTCTATGGTCTTATCGAAACTGCAGCAGGGAGACTTGTATTTTTCTCCTGAAAGTAAAGATAGCAAATCAAGCAATGCCAGTGAAGTAATAGTCTTCCAAAGCATATGCAGGAGAAGTAAGCAAGATGACAGGATGGTAGGGATGTGCATTCGTTTCATCCGTTTCCTATACAAGCATGTAATATGAAACGTATGAAACAAATGCACATCTAATTGATATGTAATGGGAAACGTATGAAATGAATTAAACAAATGAAATGAATGCACATCCCTACAGGATGGAGAACCAATCAAGGTGAAGTATTTTTTTAACTAGCCTATAGCTGACACCTGGATCAAATGATGCTGACATTCTCTGCTGAAAAATATGAGCATGAGCAATCTCCATTTTGAGATTTACTTCTCTGGTGGATTTCACGGGGAAAGATTGTATTTTTTGAAGCTCTAATAGGGGGAGTCATCATTCCACGAGGTTTACAGTGGAATGATGAGCCGCGAAGGAAAAAGAGGCGGGGAGGCGATAGTGTGCACCCAGTCACATTGCAGTGGTGCATTTTTGCCCACTGTGGTCACAGCGCAGTGCACACTATCACCCCCATAGCGCCACTGTAAAAGGTGGCATTATTTCTGGCACTACTGCTGGCAATAATGTCTAAAACATTATCGCCTGTAGTGGTACTGGAAAAAGCATTTCCCTAACCTCGCCCAAACCCCGCCCAAAATCCTCCCCTTTCCCTCATTTAAATTTTATTGTCGTGATACAGAAATTATCGTGTGCGATAATGCTCTAATGTATGTGATAACCCCACATCACGTTTTGATAAATGACCATTTAAGTGAAAGAAAAGGTTTTAAAAAAAGAAAAGGAGAAAAACATTGGGGAAAGGAAGGGATTTGTTCTCATCTTCACTGCTGCAATGCTTACTGTGTCAACGAGACAGAGGCACTAGAAATCTGTTCAATATGGTAGGGTAGTGGGGATAAACCATGAAAAAGGGAATTTTAGTGTCTCATTCTTACTGCACTCTAGTCTTGAGAGCCCTGAGCATTGTCTATTTCTTCTTCTTTGAGAGTTTTTGTGTGTGCAGAAGGATTCAACAGCTCACTGAGTGTATGTTTATTTATTTATTTGAATTATATTCCACTTTTCAGCACTTCTAAACAGATTACATTCAAGTATTGTAGGTACGTATATATGTGAGATATTTTTGCATACACTGCGAAGGACAGCTGAGTTTGTGCCACTAGTAAGATAGTAACTGTGATTGGCAGTGATTGCTAAGTACTGAAGTGTACTCACTCTGTTGACTTGATTATGTCTTGCTTGACCTTTGAACTATTGCAGATCCAGAACTCATCACTACAGCAGGGGGAGCTTTGCCTGAGAAGCTCCTGCTAGACTCAGCATGGAAGGAGCCCAAGGAGGCCACACTCTGGGAGGAGGAACATTTCATTTACCTGTGAAGTTCCTCCATCTTCCAGGCCTTGTTCCTCTAGGATTTCAGTTACATCTAACCACAGACATAGCAGTTGGCTGAATCATGGTTGGGACCAAGGTATCTGTAACAGAAAGTGTGGCTGTTGGCGATCAAAGTCTTGTGGACACAAACACAGACTTTGAAGGCACTGGAGATGGTCTTCAAGCTATGCCATGGCACCTAAGCAATTCTAGCAGCTGAATTAAGAACTTCAGATAATTTTAAATAGGTCAAACATTATAGAGAGAGAGGGTACATATCCATGTGGAAGTTTGGACAAAAAAAGACTGAAAGACTAAAGAGTAGAGATGTGAATCGTGTCCTCGATCGTCTTAACGATCGATTTCGGCTGGGAGGGGGAGGGAATCGTATTGTTGCCGTTTGGGTTTTAAAAATATCGTGAAAAATCGTTAAAATCGTGAGCCAACCCCCTAAAACCCACCCCCGACCCTTTAAATTAAATCCCCCACCCTCCCGAACCCCCCCCCCCCAATGCTTTAAATTACCTGGTGGTCCAGAATGGCGGCGGTCCGGAACGGCCCCCTCAATTGAATCCTTTTGTCTTCAGCCGGCGCCATTTTGCAAAATGGCCACCGCAAAATGGCGGCGGCCATAGACAAAATCGATTCAATGCAGGAGGTCGTTCCGGACCCCCGCTGGACTTTTGGCAAGTCTTGTGGGGGTCAGGAGGCCCCCCCAAGCTGGCCAAAAGTTTCTGGGAGTCCAGCGGGGTTCAGGAAGCGATTTCTTGCCGCGAATCGTTTTCCGTATGGAAAATGGCGCCGGCAGGAGATCGACTGCAGGAGGTCGTTCAGCGGCGGTCCGGAACCCCCGCTGAACGACCTCCTGCAGTCGATCTCCTGCCGGCGCCATTTTCCGTACGGAAAACGATTTGCGGCAAGAAATCGCTTCCTGAACCCCGCTGGACTCCCAGAAACTTTTGGCCAGCTTGGGGGGGGCCTCCTGACCCCCACAAGACTTGCCAAAAGTCCAGCGGGGGTCCGGAATGACCTCCTGCGTCGAATCGTTTTTGTCTATGGCCGCCGCCATTTTGCGGCGGCCATTTTGCAAAATGGCGCCGGCTGAAGATAAAAGGATTCAATTGAGGGGGCCGTTCCGGACCGCCGCCGTTCTGGACCACCGCTGGATCCCCAGGTAATTTAAAGCATTTGGGGGGTTTTGGGAGGGTGGGGGATTTAATTTAAAGGGTCGGGGTGGGTTTTAGGGGGTTTTAGTGTGCCGGTTTTCCTGCCCTCCCCCTTCCCCCGATTTACGATTTTTTAACGATAAATCGGGGGAATTGGTATTATATCGTGGCCCTAATGATTTTTGACGATTTAAAATATATCGGACGATATTTTAAATCGTCAAAAAACGATTCACATCCCTACTAAAGAGGCATTGCATACATGGGAATTCATATGCATGCTCAGTAATACAAATTTACTAAGCTAGGGTCTGTTTGGTGCCATCAGATGACATCACCCATGTGTCATGCCTAATTTAGCCCTGTTTGTTGATGAAGAAAGGCCTTGCCACACCCCTGAGTTAGCAGGATAATGTATTAGCCAGATAAATTCCACATTTGTCTGGCTAAGTCCAAACTTAGTAGCATGGGACCTATTTAATGTTTGGATACCTGCCAGGTACTTATGACTTGGATTGGCCATTGTTGGAGACAGGATGCAGGGCTTGATGAACCCTCAGTCTGACCCAGTAGGATATCTCTTATGTTCTTAGGTAATGGTGCTGAATATTGGCCTCATTATTCTAATATGAAAATACTCTTTAATTTGATATTTATCATTAGATTTTTTTTCTCAGCAACTATCAAGTTTCAATTCAAGCTCTAGTGATAACTTTGGAGCTGGATACAGTTATGAAATGTCATTGGTACAATTCTGAGCAACAAAATATAATGGAATAATGTGGAAGGGAGGGTAAGATTTCAATGCTTTTGACTCTTTAAGGCATGTTTTTGCCATAATTCCTGTTTCTGGAAAATAGCATGAAGCAATTGCTTCCTGTTCTCTAGTCCTTTATTATAGAAAGCTTTTTTCCATTAACTTTTCTTTTGCTGCATTTCTAGGGAAAATGCATTTTGTCTACATGACACAATCTGCAGCAGATGTCATGTCACCATATGCATGACCTACACCTTTTAGATTACCTAGTGACATTTACAAGAGTGAATCTCATGTATTATGACTTAGATTTGTCATTCTTTTATCAGCTTCACCTTCAAGGTAAAATAACCTACTTGGAACCATATTCCAGATGCCAGTATGAATCAAAACTATTCTCAAATGATATACATAGGAATTGACAAAGTGGAGGCTATCATTGATCACATACCTTTACGTCTACTAAGATGCACTGTGCTTTTTAATGTCAAGGTTTGGGGTATTCTTTTAGACTGGTAGGCATCCTTGGTGGTTGACTTCAATCTGTGACATGAAGAGTCAGTCTAATAAAGCACCAAAATGCAGCAAAATGACAGTAGTGTGTTACTTTACTTTAGGGAGGCATTGCCATTTTAAAATGGCATGATGAACACATCAACAGTATTATTTATATCATTTTGTGTCTTTTCCAATTAGCAATGACACAAAATAAATAATGCTTTATTTTGTGTCACAATACTACATATGTGCAAGGATTTATCAGACTATTAGTAATACTGTTGATCATTTTTTATTTACATTCTGCCTTTTGTGACACTTCAGAGTGGATTACATTCAGGTACTGTAGATATTCCCCTATCCCTACTGGCGTTTATTTACTACAAGCTTTCTCTCATTTTGTGATTATGGGAAGGATAACTTTCAAACAACTGCACGTGGTGGTACATATTTGCATATATGGTCATGATCAAATTTACGAAAGTCTTTTATAACATGTGCATATTACATATGTGTGTATTATAAAATATGCGTATCTCTACCCCTCAGCATATGCGTATATTTATATTTATGTGCATACATGTAATGCATTGAAAGTATTTCCTTATTGCCAGGTGTCCCTACTGATAGTCTCTAATGTAGGTGTCACTAGAACTTGTGCTGAGATGTTGAAAGATTTGCATGCAGGCTAGTCAATGAGGATGTCTCTCATACATTAAATTACAATACATGGGTTAGGGATCAAAAGATATCCTCACTTCCCTAAAGGAAGAGGTGATGTTGATTTTGCTTTTGGAAAACTTTTACTTTCTCACTGCTAAATCATCAGAAGGTGAAGTAAACACAGATGTTCCTTTTTTTTTTTTTTCTAGTTCCATCTTGCTGTTTCCAAATTCTAAGCAGATGTAGTAGTTTTAACTGCACCATCACATTATGATTACATTTTCACAGCAATTCAAACATGGAAAGATGCAAAGAAATGTTCAATTTCATTACATTCACATTAGATATAAGTAATGACAACATAAAAGATTAACAAACATCTACACATAACTCTAGGTTCAGCAGTTATTTTATTAATGTCTGATATGTTTCAGGGCATGTTTTACCAAATACAAATAATAATAATAATAAGATAGAGACGATTATTGCCTTGTTGCCTTACTTATATGAAAATCATTCATTGAAGTTTACTTAGGAAAACATAAAAGTAAATGTCAGTCTTTGAAAAGAAAAAGAAATTAGTCCACTAAGGGCTTTATTATCCCTTCTTTCCCGATGAGAATCAATGCCATTGGCAGCATACAGGCCTGCTCTCTTGACAAATCAAGTTGTTGGCTGAGGCGTGAAGTGTTAGATTATGATCGGCTCCGCGTGACATTGTGATTCATGGCTTCTCTATTACTAAGGGAAAATGGGGATTTATGCTTCACATCCACTTTCCATTCACGGTGAAACAAGTGAATCATTTTATTCAGCCAGGAGAATTTACCTAGGACTGAATAATATTACGCACTGGGACACTTGGTGGTACAAGATGGTTAAGTAACAGCATACGGTGCCCTGTCTTCCCCTGAATGCAGGCTAGCAGTTAAGCTTCAACGCTTGTAGCCAAAAGAAAATGGGGCAATGCTGCCAAAATTTAGAGTCACTTCCAAAATTTATTTTCCTTTATAAAATTAGGCCATTATTCCTTAGACTTCCAAACGCATAATACATCTTCTCGATGCATAGAAATGTATGACCCCCTACAATTTTCAATTTAATGGTACACCTGCCTTAAAGTGAACCTTAATAAGAATAGCAATAGCATTTATTTGTTACATGCTTTACCACCTACAGGCATCCTGAGCATGATACAATACCACCTCAACAATTTCCATCATCACTTTAACATCTAAAAACATAAAATAAGATTACAAATCATGGAAAAAAAGCCAGTATCATTTTAACATCTGAACATAAAATACAATTTTTAAACATTCACCTAAGCTTAATATCATGCAAGTACCTTATTTGCATAGTTAATATATTTACATACATAGAGGTAGAGATTGAAACTGATATTTAGTGAGAGAAAGTGGTTAGTAGATACTCAGTTTGCAAAGAATATTTCATTCCCAGGTAAAAATGTCACTTTCCCTGTTATCTGCGGTTGTATAAATCAAGTTGAAGTGAGTCTTGGTGACAAGACCACCCCTCCCCATCCCGTTTCTTTAATGACTACTGGCAGACCTATATGTTCCATAATTGTGTTACATTTGGCATGAAGACAGCGGATACAGGAGGTAATCATAGATAATTAACACTGTACCTAGCTGAATGGACTGAAACCTTCACTTGCACTATTATTATTATTATTATTGCAGGAAGAAAAATCTAGCCTCCTGCAGAACACCGTGGAAGACTGTGATTACCAATAGTCAGAACAGTGGAAAGCACTCCGCAAAAGAAATTATTAGACAAACTAAGCCTGGCAACGTTCTAAAATAAACAACACAGGTGGAGCATCATAATCCATTTCTCTCAGCAGTAATATGGAATAAAAATGTTTGTTTAACCAGTAAGCCGCTGTATCCTGCAAGTTTAAGCCGAATCTACACAAAGCATCAGAAGGTCTCACTTTGCCAGAATGATTTTTATGAGTAAAGAATTATTCTAATTACTTGCTGCAAATAGCAGTACTAAAAATTTTCCTTTGTTTGTTTTTCTTGATTCCGCGGTTTCCTGAAGCTCGTTTGTATTTCCAGCTCAACTGTATTTGGATCCATGAGCTTTTGTTGACATCTATATAAGGATTTTCCCCTTATTTTATATATCCTTAACCCCCCCCCCCCCAAGACATACCTAGTCTGGCCATTGAAGTGAAGGTCCTGGACCAGAGGCCATGCATCAGGGCTCCTTCCAGAACTACCATCGTGGACCTTGTATCACCCTTAAGCAATGTGACTCCCTCCCCATATAACATCTCAGCCCCAGGTGAGTCAGGGAACAGAAGATCAATTCAGGAATTTACTGGGGATCTTCTGCTTGGCGGTGCTACCCCAATTAATAGTATGCCCAAAGATTTCCTTTGTAATAGAAGAGGAAGCCAACATTAAATGAGCTGTTATTTTCCCCCAAGAGTTAGGCAAATATTGTCCTCTGTTTCCTTTCTACAACTGTCACTGCTTGGGCCAACCTGAGTGACACTCTGTCTCCACCCCTCCTAATGATGTCATTGCAGCCTGCAGCAGGAATGGGTGAGACATCTCTGAAGGGATTGCCCTTCAAATGGGGTTGCCCTTTGGGGACATCTTAGGGAGCAATTGTGTTGATAGGGACTATTTATGTTGTTCCTTTACAGAGAGGTAGCATAGTGATTTGTGGTTGTCTGTGTAAGTTAGGAGATTATTCCTTGCGTGTATAATCATTTTCCCTGCTTTTTGCTTTATGACTGTGTGGTCACTACCCGTGTCACTGCTTTATGTTCCAGTGGTCATTGTGTTCTGTTTTCTTTTTGGGTAAATGTTCAAATGAGGCAGCAGAATTGGGAATTTGGAGGAGGTTGGATTATATACTTTGCTTTGATGGATTGCTTTTGGTTTATGCTGTTCAGTAATTATATTAGTTTAACTATGTTTTTTTAGACTAGCTGATCTGTTCCTCAGTTAGAGCAGGAAATGAATTTCAGCTGCATGTTAAGGTTTTATTTTCTTATTATGGTTTTCTTATTATTTTATAATTTGTATTAGTTTATGAAATTTAGTTTATTTGCAAAACTGAATCTATAACTATTGGGAGAAATATAAGAGGTGAATTTCAAAGGGTTACTTGCGCAAAAAAAGACCATTTGTGTGTGTATACCGGCAGAATGCGCACAATGTGAATTTTAAAATGCAGACATATAAGCATTTACATAGCCATAAACGCATACTTTTAAGCTCATAAAAAATGGGTGTGTCAGAGCCGTGACAAAGGATACAACTTAGTGATAAGAACATAAGAACATAAGAAATTGCCATGCTGGGTCAGACCAAGGGTCCATCAAGCCCAGCATCCTGTTTCCAACAGAGGCCAAACCAGGCCACAAGAACCTGGCAATTACCCAAACACCTAGAAGATCCCATGCTACTGATGCAATTAATAGCAGTGACTATTCCCTAAGTAAACTTGATTAATAGCAGTTAATGGACTTCTCTTCCAAGAACTTATCCAAACCTTTTTTGAACCCAGCTACACTAACTGCACTAACCACATCCTCTGGCAACAAATTCCAGAGATTTATTGTGCGTTGAGTGAAAAAGAATTTTTCTCCGATTAGTCTTAAATGTGCTACTTGCTAACTTCATGGAATGCCCCCTAGTCCTTCTATTATTCGAAAGTGTAAATAACCGAGTCACATCTACTCGTTCAAGACCTCTCATGATCTTAAAGACCTCTATGATATCCCCCCTCAGCCGTCTCTTCTCCAAGCTGAACAGCCCTAACCTCTTCAGCCTTTCCTCATAGGGGAGCTGTTCCATCCCCTTTATCATTTTGGTTGCCCTTCTCTGTACCTTCTCCATTGCAACTATATCTTTTTTGAGATACGGAGACCAGAATTGTACACAGTATTCAAGGTGTGGTCTCACCATGGAGCGATATAGAGGCATTATGACATTTTCCGTTTTATTAACCATTCCCTTCCTAATAATTCCTAACATTTTATTTGCTTTTTTGACTGCTGCAGCACACTGAGCTGACGATTTCAATGTATTATCTACTATGACGCCTAGATCTCTTTCTTGGGTGGTAGCTCCTAATATGGAACCTAACATCGTGTAACTACAGCTAGGGTTATTTTTCCCTATATGCAACACCTTGCACTTGTCCACATTAAATTTCATCTGCCATTTGGATGCCCAATCTTCCAGTCTTGCAAGGTCCTCGTGTAATGTATCACAGTCTGCTTGTGATTTAACTACTCTGAATAATTTTGTATCATCTGCAAATTTGATAACGTCACTCATCGTATTCCTTTCCAGATCATTGATATATATATTGAAAAGCACCGGTCCAAGTACAGATCCCTGAGGCTCTCCACTGTTTACCCTTTTCCACTGAGAAAATTGACCATTTAGTCCTACTCTCTGTTTCCTGTCTTTTAACCAGTTTGTAATCCACGAAAGGACATCGCCTCCTATCCCATGACTTTTTAGTTTTCGTAGAAGCCTCTCATGAGGGACTTTGTCAAACGCCTTCTGAAAATCCAAATACACTACATCTACCGGTTCACCTTTATCCACATGTTTATTAACCCCTTCAAAAAAATGAAGCAGGTTTGTTAGGCAAGACTTCCCTTGGGTAAATCCATGTTGACTGTGTCCCATTAAATCATGTCTTTCTATATGCTCTACAATTTTGATCTTGAGGATAGTTTCCACTATTTTTCCCGGCACTGAAGTTAGGCTCACTGGTCTATAGTTACCCGGATCACCCCTGGAGCCTTTTTTAAATATTGGGGTTACATTGGCCACCCTCCAGTCTTCAGGTACAATGGATGATTTTAATGATAGGTTACAAATTTTAACTAATAGGTCAGAAATTTCATTTTTGAGTTCCTTTAGTACCCTGGGATGCATACCATCCGGTCCAGGTGACTTGCTACTCTTTAGTTTGTCAATCTGGCCTACTACATCTTCCAGGTTGACAGTGATTTCGTTCAGTTCGTCTGACTCATCACCCCTGAAAACCAACTCCGGAACTGGTATCTCCCCAACATCCTCACTAGTAAACACGGAAGCAAAGAATTCATTTAGTCTTTCTGCAATGGCCTTATCTTCCCTAAGAGCCCCTTTAACCCCTCGGTCATCTAATGGTCCAACCGACTCCCTCACAGGTTTCTTGCTTTGGATATATTTAAAAAAGTTTGTATTATGAGTTTTTGCCTCTATGGCCAACTTCATTTCAAATTCTCTCTTCGCTTGTTTTATCAATGTTTTACACTTAACTTGACAATGCTTATGTTTTATCCTATTTTCTTCAGATGGATCTTTCTTCCAATTTTTGAAGGATGATTTTTTGGCTAAAATAGCCTCTTTCACCTCACCTTTTAACCATGACGGTAATCGTTTTGCCTTCCTTCCTCCTTTCTTAATGCGTGGAATACATATGGACTGCGCCTCTAGGATTGTATTTTTAAACAATGTCCAAGCCTGTTGAACACTTTTAACCTTTGCAGCTGCACCTTTCAGTTTTTTTCTGACTATTTTCCTCATTTTATCAAAGTTTCCCTTTTGAAAGTTTAGTGTTAGAGCTGCAGATTTACTTATTGTCCCCCTACCAGTTAGGTATTTCAAAAGCGCCAAATGCCTGGACGTATCCTCATCTACGCATACCCTTGCCCACTTGCCCTTTCAGTTTCATTTTGGCATTTGATGGCTTGGCTCCTCCGGGTGAGTGGACGCTGGTACGGGCCTCAGAGTGTGAGGGACTGTCTCAGGGCCAGAAAGAGACAATTGGGAAAGTGTGATTCAAACGGGGGGGCATCAAGGATAGACTGTATATGTGGCAGGGGGGTTCACACAGTATTCCTTGGATAGATAAGGCCATGCTGACTTTTTTTTTTTTCCTAATAGGAGGTGTATTGGTGTTTTAGAACCTGTGTCATATTTGTAGTGTTGCCTTTTCAAAGGTAGGGTTGTTACTGCTTGAGTGGTGGCATTTAGTGCTGTTTTGGTATAGGAGGCTTATTTATTTAAAATATTTATAGGCCATTTATAGCAAACATATTGTAATAAGCAGATTACAATGTAAACATAATATACATCATAATAGGTTTATTATATTATATTATATTATATTATATTATCATTGTTATTCAGTTTACTCATGGCTTTCTGAAGGCCAAGCCCACATCAAATGTATTTTACAGTAGGTCTAATAACAAATGTCTTTTTTGCAGAGTTTTCTGGTTGGCACCAGTGCATGTAAAAATAATATACATATTGCTGAGATATTTTTACTTTGGAAGACTATAAATATCTTTTTTCATGTACAATCTGTTATAAATGCATAGTTTTTTTAATTGTGTGTGGTGCGGGTTAGAGTGTAAAGTTCACCTAATGCACCTGATATACTTGCACCGACCTGGAGAGAGAGTGACACACTGACCTCCTCTCCCCTCCCCCCCCCCCCCCCACACACTATTCACCCATTTCCCACTTCTCAGGGGGCAAATGCTGCGGAAATGTGGGAGGCAGGTTGTAGTGTTCCTGGGAGCGTAGCTGGGTCGCCGGCTTCTAAGAAATATCATCAGTGATGCACTGTCAGCCATGTCTTTGGGAATTCTGACCCTTCCTTTCCCCCTTCTGTAGCATTTTCAGTCACCGGAAGGGCCAGACTCCAAGGGGACGCTCTGCCCCCATGACCCTCTCTATGATTTGACCTGTACTTTGCCTTTGGGGTGAGGGAGTTGGGCGCCATCTCATCCCTCGCCCCAGGCAGCAGATTGCCTTGAACCACCCCTGCAGCATCCTGCTACTAATTTCCCAACTTTTGAAACTTGTACAGTGAGTTGCCCACTGGCCAATCACAATGCATATGTAGTTCTGGTCTTCTCTGTTTTCTTCCCTAAAGGTGACAGAGGATATCCACTTAAAACCTGGTTCATGATCCCTGTGGCAGAAGCGTGATACAACAGAGCCCACAGGAAGACCAGGGAAGTCATAGAGAGAACCTTTGGCCTACTCAAAACACGTTTCCACTGCCTGGACAGATCATGGGGATACCTTCTCTACAACCTAACGTTTGTGAGATATTTGTAGCCTGCTGTATGCTACATAACCCGGCCAAAAGAAGACACTTATCTCCTCCAGCTAGACTGGAGGAGAATGTGGATAAAGAGGAGCAATTACAGGAGATACAGCACATGAGTCAACAATAGGCAATACATGAAAAGAACACCCTTATACTCAGACATTTTAGATGCTGATTGTGCATTTATTTATATTAAGTGCAAGATTTGAAGAACATTAAACCAAAAATGTATGCTTCATTGGTCTCCCTCTTTTTTGGGACAGTGGAAAGTTGTGGAGCTTGTCACACACAGGTACTTCCACTCCTCCGTAGTGGTATGCTGTCACTGGTAACGCTGCCCCTGGATTGCTCCGGACAGGGTTGCAGTGTGACCTGTAAGATAGTAGAAGGGCATACATGGGCAGGATCATGCTCAGTCTCCTCCTCCTCTTCCTTATACTCTTACTGCTCCTCTGAAACTCCATCTTTCCTCTCACTCTCTTCCTCAGATATGGCAGGCAACACCCTTGAGAACCATCTTCTCCTTTAAGAGTCACATGGTCCAGCTTCTTTTTTCTCCTTACTATGCTGCTCCACTGCATTTGTTAACTTGAACATATAAGCACTGATGTTGTATCTATTCCACTCAGGACTTTTTGTATTTGTGAAAGAACTGCTCCATGATCCCTACTATAGTACTTGATGATATACCACTCACTGTGTACAAAGTTTTCCTGTGTTACAGATAGAAGCCCTTTAAACTTCTGTTAGCATCTGCAAGCTATGCCATAGAGAGGGCAGAGTTATTGGGATGACTCTGGAATCAGGCTCCTTACTACCTGTAGTTTTACTGATTTTTGGTAATGAGGCTGTATCATATAATTATACTGGGGGTGGGAGAATAGCGGGGATGGGCTGCCAGTGCTAAAGACTTATCTAGCATGATGGATCTGGAGGTACTGTATGCATAACAAGTCAGAGGCTACATGAACACAGAAAAGCTAGCTGTCTACACATGCTATTCTAACACATCTATAAATCAAGCTTCTTCCATACCATTGTTGGCCTTTGGGGTTAGAGGATGACTATAACAAAGGAGCAGTAGAGGTGTCATGGCCTGTTAGGACATGATAGTTAGTATATCACACATATGATAGAAATCTCTTAATTTGAATTACATACATATTAGGGATGTGCATTTGTTTAATATGAAAATGCAAAAAGCAATGAATAAGGCTAATTTGTTTCATTTGGGGATCCCAAACCAAATTGTGGCCCCCATCCGAATGAAACAAACCTTATTTGTTTGTTTTGTTTCAAACAAATGCATTGGGCTTTGGTCTAGGCCTGAAGCTGGGGCCTTGCCTAGGACATAGACTGAGGCCCAAAGCAGGAACTGCGGCCAATGCTCTAGGCAAGTCCCCGGCTTTGGGCCTAGGCCAAGGCTCTGGCATCATGCTTGGGCCTAGGCCAAGGCCTAAAGCAGGGACCACAGCCTAGGCCCAAGCAAGACACCGGGGTCTATGGCAGAGGTATGGGCCGATGCCAGTGCCTTGGTTGAGACCCCTGAAAATTAAACAGAAAAAAAACACCCGATCTGTCATGTATTCATCGAAGGCTGGGTCCAGATGCTGGGGTCTCAGCCTGAGCTAGGGCCTGGACTCAATGACATGACCCAACCTGGAGGCTGGGTCCCGGCACCTGGGTCTCAGTCTAGGCCGGAGCCCAAGCCCAGGATCAATTCCGCAACCCAACCTGGAGGCCACGTCCCAGCACCGAGGTCTTGGCCAGATCCAGGCCTGATTCAGAGACCAGGTCTTGACAGCAGGAATTCAGCCAGGAGGCCAGATCCTGACATCAGGGTCTTGGCCTAGGGTCAGGCCCAGGTCTGGGATCTCTTCTTCTGTCCTCTTCGGCTCTTCAAAGCCAAATGATGGGGGAAAACGTGTGGGGAAAAAACCTCACGAAAATGAAACAAAAATCAAAAACAAAGTTTTCTCCCCTGCACATGCCTAATACACACACTACAGCTTCTGGCTTTATATGCAATGCTCACCTTGCTGCTGTATAGGTTGGAAGATGTCCAAGCAGTTCACACCTCCCACAGCTGTTTCAGATATGGTGCTTAGTATCAACCTTTCAGCAGCAGTGAACGTGACCTGACTGTCATGACCCTCAGCATTCAACCTGGCCTGCTTTTTCTTTATCAGTCAACTGAGGTCTCTCCACTTGTGGTTGAGCTCACTGCTCCTGCGATGGTTGGTTGGAACACTCCATTGACTCTGTTCCTGATCTGCTCTTTCCTATAAGACTGGAGGCCATACAGGACATTCTTGACCTTCATCACTTACTAGAAGGTCCACCTCCCTGGGGAAGAAGTTGGGCTTACGAAGCAGAGTGGCCTTCCTCTCATTCATGCTAGAAGTGGAAAATGTTGTGACTACATAGCAGCACCATAAATAGTAACGCGCAAATTGGCCCAATATACACGTGCATATCGGTGTGTACTTCGCAAAGAGATTATACACGTGTATATTTTTTAAATGGATAGCACTTTTTCATGAATTAATTAGTACGTGTGTAAATACGTTTGATTTGTATGCGTACCTCGTTCTTTTTACACCTATTAATCTGAATGAATGTGAAAGAGCTGCTGACAATTACACTTCACATCAACCTCCAGGTGTGAGGCAAACTCTCAGGATTACCTTCAATCAGGTCACTCTGCTAGTCATTAGCATTTACCATAGATGGAAGAGGGAGGTGTGGAGTGAGTGATTGCTTTCAGCTGGGAGCTTGGGTGTTTGAGTCAGACAAAAGCACAGGAGTCTGCATGTCCTGATTTTAAAATATGCTATGGGATAGACAAAGGTAGGGTATTACAGAAGTTATTGTTTTTGTAGTTTTTGAAGAGTTGTCCTTATGCAGCTGATTAGCAGAGATTACCAGCTAGCACTTGTGAGCATGAAGGGGACTAGGTAAGGTACAGCTCATAATTAAGGCAGCTCTTTTAAAACAGGTAGGCATAGCATGTGTTTAGGAGCTGAACTATAACATTTATTTTTTCTTACATTTTAAGTCCATGGGGTACAGAGGGATCTTAATCGGACTTTTTTGAATACTTATTCACACTCTTTACATGTTTGATGAGCAGTGGTAGGAAAAGGGCAGCAGGGGGATGGAAATGCTGGATCCCAGGTCTGAAGAGGAGAATGGGGCTCTCTCTCTTCGTAAGGCCTGGTCTTCCCTGCACTGGAGACTCTGAGCCTCCATCCCCATTCCACTTCCCCCATCCCTGATTTACTGTCTTCCCCCTTTTACCCTCACTTGCGTGGTCATTAGCAGCAGAGGCAGCAAGGCCAGGGGTGATACCCTGTGAAGCTGGAAGGCAACATACCCAGGAGTGGGCAAAGCGGAGGCCCAGAACTGCATTCACCAGCTCAAAAGTCTGAAGAATGCAAAATCCCTCCTTTTGTGTGTGTGTTCTGTGCCCTGCTGTGTAAGCCTCATTATGACCCCTTCCTGTTCTCACAGCAATACAGGGTGAGAGCAAGGGGGAAGGGGAATGAAGATTGGAGAGGCTAGAGGTTGGCCTCTTAAGCCTGATAAGAGGTTGTAGAACAGCATTATTGGCCATTCCCCCACTAAATAAGCCCTAGTTGCTACTAAAGAAAGGACACCAAACCCCGTACACCTCCTCTCTTCATAAATGCCACTCCCTCCTCGACTCTGCCATTGCCTGTCCCCCGACCACCATTGCTCAACTCTTCTTCACATGTGAGTACTTGCGTCCGTAATTTTAAGGGGTGGCCATTCTTTCTGTGTCCCCGGCGTATGCAGAAATTTGTCAAGGCTGCAGTGCTAAATGTTTTTCTTTTTTCTCCTTTCAGGTGGATGTCTTTGTCGTTGCTTGTCACTGCTGTATTTGGAGGTGGTGATTGCACTCCTGCACATCCTTCTGGCGCAGATGCATCTCATGCCTGCATGCCTGTTCAGATGCCGCTTCCTCCTCGAGCGTCGCCACATTTCTTTAAGGTGAAATAAACTACATGAACTGAATGTTCTTGTGGAGTACCAAGGACTATGCAACTGGCCCTAATCTATGCCTTCTAAATGGTCAGCGTTTCTGAAGCCAGTCATTGGGGCACACCATGCAGGCAGGTTTTCAGGATATCCTCCAGGAACATGCATGGTAGAGATTTGCAGAGAATGGCAACGGTGCATGTCAGACTGCCTCATGAGTATTCATTGTGGGTATCCTGAAAACCTGACTGGCTAGGTGTCCCTTGAGGACTGGCTTGAGAAGTATTGCTATAGATATCAGTATGCAAAGATTTTCTTATCCCTGAGAAGGTAAGTAGCATCTCTTCCTTACCGCATTATTATACTTGTGCCATACTTCAGTCGTTCCAATGTAAATCTGGCCTACTATGTCTGTTGCCTAGTTTGGAATTGACAACAAATGAACATCCATGCTAGTAATGGAATGTTAAACAGTTAAAATCTCCATACATAGCTATTTAATTTCACAGTAGATGTTGGCCACTTTGACCCCCACCATGTATAACCATACCTGGACACTCCCCCAGTACCCCCTTATGAAGTAGCTTACCTAATTCCGTTACCTACATTCTACTTACCCCATGTCAGTAGGATGCACACTGGTTAAATTCCTGCTGCAGGCCCCTCAGGCCCTCCAATGTGATGCAAGTTCCTCCTTTTCCACCACCAGGGACGCAGGATGGGTGATGTCCCTGGCGGTGGAATTTGGCTGCCAGACTCGTGCTGGCATGCTTAGGCACCATACTCATGAAGAACAGGAAGTCCCACCCTAATGTATGCGTACGCACGATTTCCAATAGGGAGGGTAATTTTAAAAGGCATTCCGACAGGTAAAGCAGTGCTTTACTTATGGAACTAGATTATTATTGTTTAACTTCTTGTATATTAATTTTCATTTTTCAAAACAATATATTTTGCATGGATAACAGCAAGAGATGAAATCAAATATACAGGAAAATATTTACTAAAACAATTAGAAACATAGAAATGACGGCAGACAAAAACCAAAATGGTCCATCCAGTCTGCCCAGCAAGCTCCTATGGTAGTATCCGCTGCACTGTGCTGGTTACCCCATGTTTCTCTTAAGCGTAGCAACTGTTGTTCTGTGCAGTTCTCCCCGAGTCTTAGGATAACCCATAAAAATTTACTGCTAGCAACATTTTTATTGGGTTATGAGCCTTCCTGAAAATTCAGACAATGCTGTTTCTTGTGCTTTGCTAATGGACTTAAGAACATAAGAACATAAGAAAATGCCATACTGGGTCAGACCAAGGGTCCATCAAGCCCAGCATCCTGTTTCCAACAGTGGCCAATCCAGGCCATAAGAACCTGGCAAGTACCCAAAAACTAAGTCTATTCCATGTAACCATTGCTAATGGCAGTGGCTATTCTCTAAGTGAAATTAATAGCAGGTAATGGACTTCTCCTCCAAGAACTTATCCAATCCTTTTTTAAACACAGCTATACTAACTGCACTAACCACATTCTCTGGCAACAAATTCCAGAGTTTAATTGTGCGTTGAGTAAAAAAGAACTTTCTCCGATTAGTTTTAAATGTGCCCCATGCTAACTTCATAGAGTAGAGATGTGAATCGTGTCCTCGATCGTCTTAACGATCGATTTCGGCTGGGAGGGGGAGGGAATCGTATCGTCGCCGTTTGGGTGTTTAGAGTATCGTGAAAATCGTTAAAATCATGAACCGGCACACTAAAACCCCCTAAAACCCTCCCCCGACCCTTTAAATTAAATCCCCCACCCTCCCGAACCCCCCCCCCCAAATGCCTTAAATTACCTGGGGGTCCAGCGGCGGTCCGTAGCTAAATCGGGGGAAGGGGGAGGGCAGGAAAACTGGCACACTAAAACACCCTAAAACCCACCCCTGACCCTTTAAATTAAATCCCCCACCCTCCCGAACCCCCCCCCCCAATGCCTTAAATTACCTGGGGGTCCAGCGGCGGTCCGTAGCTAAATCGGGAGAAGGGGGAGGGCAGGAAAACCGGCACACTAAAACCCCCTAAAACCCACCCCCGACCCTTTAAATTAAATCCCCCACCCTCCCGAACCCCCCCCCCCAAATGCCTTAAATTACCTGGGGGTCCAGCGGCGGTCCGGAACGGCCTCCTGCAATTGAATCGTGTTGTCTTCAGCCGGCGCCATTCTGCGCCGCCATTTTGCAAAATGGCGGCGCAACATGGCGGCGGCCATAGACCGGAACCCCCACTGAACGACCTCCTGCAGTCGATCTGCCGGCGCCATTTTCCTTACGGAAAACGATTCGTGGCAGGAGATCGCTCCCGGACCCCCGCTGGACCCCCAGGGACTTTTGGCCAGCTTGGGGGGGCCTCCTGACCCCCACAAGACTTGCCAAAAGTCCAGCGGGGGTCCGGAACGACCTCCTGCAGTCGAATCGTGTTGGTCTATGGCCGCCGCAATTTTGCGCCGCCATTTTGCAAAATGGCAGTGCAGAATGGCGCCGGCTGAAGACAACACGATTCAATTGCAGGAGACCGTTCCAGACCGCTGCTGGACCCCCAGGTAATTTAAGGCATTTGGGGGGGGGTTTGGGAGGGTGGGGGATTTAATTTAAAGGGTCGGGGGGTGGGTTTTAGGGTGTTTTAGTGTGCCGGTTTTCCCGCCCTCCCCCTTCCCCCGATTTACGATTTTTTGACGATAATTCGGGGGAATTGGTATTGTATCGTGGCCCTAACGATTTTTGACGATTTAAAATATATCGGATGATATTTTAAATCGTCAAAAAACGATTCACATCCCTATCATGGAGTGCCCCCTAGTCTTTCTACCATCCGAAAGAGTAAATAACCAATTCACATCTACCCGTTCTAGACCTCTCATGATTTTAAACACCTCTATCATATCCCCCCTCAGTCGTCTCTTCTCCAAGCTGAAAAGTCCTAACCTCTTTAGTCTTTCCTCATAGGGGAGTTGTTCCATTCCCCTTATCATTTTGGTAGCCCTTCTCTGTACCTTCTCCATCGCAATTATATCTTTTTTCAGATGCGGCGACCAGAATTGTACACAGTATTCAAGGTGTGGTCTCACCATGGAGCGATACAGAGGCATTATGACATTTTCCGTTTTATTCACCATTCCTTTTCTAATAACTCCCAACATTCTGTTTGCTTTTTTGACTGCCGCAGCACACTGCACCGACGATTTCAATGTGTTATCTACTATGACACCTAGATCTCTTTCTTGGGTTGTAGCACCTAATATGGAACCCAACATTGTGTAATTATAGCATGGGTTATTTTTCCCTATATGCATCACCTTGCACTTATCCACATTAAATTTCATCTGCCATTTGGATGCCCAATTTTCCAGTCTCACAAGGTCTTCCTGCAATTTATCACAATCTGCTTGTGATTTAACTACTCTGAACAATTTTGTGTCATCTGCAAATTTGATTATCTCACTCGTCGTATTTCTTTCCAGATCATTTATAAATATATTGAACAGTAAGGGTCCCAATACAGATCCCTGAGGCACTCCACTGTCCACTCCCTTCCACTGAGAAAATTGCCCATTTAATCCTACTCTCTGTTTCCTGTCTTTTAGCCAGTTTGCAATCCACGAAAGGACATCGCCACCTATCCCATGACTTTTTACTTTTCCTAGAAGCCTCTCATGAGGAACTTTGTCAAACGCCTTCTGAAAATCCAAGTATACTATATCTACCGGTTCCCCTTTATCCACATGTTTATTAACTCCTTCAAAAAAGTGAAGCAGATTTGTGAGGCAAGACTTGCCCTGGTAAAGCCATGCTGACTTTGTTCCATTAAACCATGTCTTTCTATCTGTTCTGTGATTTTGATGTTTAGAACACTTTCCACTATTTTTCCTGGCACTGAAGTCAGGCTAACCGGTCTGTAGTTTCCCGGATCACCCCTGGAGCCCTTTTTAAATATTGGGGTTACATTTGCTATCCTCCAGTCTTCAGGTACAATGGATGATTTTAATGATAAGTTACAAATTTTTACTAATAGGTCTGAAATTTCATTTTTTAGTTCCTTCAGAACTCTGGGGTGTATACCATCCGGTCCAGGTGATTTACTACTCTTCAGTTTGTCAATCAGGCCTACCACATCTTCTAGGTTCACCGTGATTTGATTCAGTCCATCTGAATCATTACCCATGAAAACCTTCTCCATTACGGGTACCTCCCCAACATCCTCTTCAGTAAACACCAAAGCAAAGAAATCATTTAATCTTTCTGCGATGGCCTTATCTTCTCTAAGTGCCCCTTTAACCCCTCGATCATCTAACGGTCCAACTGACTTCCTCACAGGCTTTCTGCTTCGGATATATTTTAAAAAGTTTTTACTGTGAGTTTTTGCCTCTACAGCCAACTTCTTTTCAAATTCTCTCTTAGCCTGTCTTATCAATGTCTTACATTTAACTTGCCAATATTTATGCTTTATCCTATTTTCTTCTGTTGGATCCTTCTTCCAATTTTTGAATGAAGATCTTTTAGCTAAAATATTTCACCTCCCCTGTTAACCATGCCGGTAATCGTTTTGCCTTCTTTCCACCTTTCTTAATGTGTGGAATACATCTGGACTGTGCTTCTAGAATGGTATTTTTTAACAATGACCACGCCTCTTGGACATTTTTTACTTTTGTAGCTGCTCCTTTCAGTTTTTTTCTAACAATTTTTCTCATTTTATCAAAGTTTCCCTTTTGAAAGTTTAGCACGAGAGCCTTGGATTTGCACACTGTTCCTTTTCCAGTCATTAAATCAAATTTGATCATATTATGATCACTATTGCCAAGCGGCCCCACCACCGTTACCTCTCTCACCAAGTCCTGTGCTCCACTGAGAATTAGATCTAAAATTGCTCCCTCTCTCGTCGGTTCCTGAACCAATTGCTCCATAAAGCTATCATTTATTCCATCCAGGAACGTTATCTCTCTAGTGTGACCCGATGATACATTTACCCAGTCTATATTGGGGTAATTGAAGTCTCCCATTATTACTGCACTACCAATTTGGTTAGCTTCCCTAATTTCTCTTAGCATTTCACTGTCCATCTCACCATCTTGACCAGGTGGACGGTAGTATACCCCTATCACTGTAGTCTTCCCTGACAGACAAGGGATTTCTACCCATAAAGATTCAATTTTGTATTTAGTCTCATGCAGGATGTTTATCCTGTTGGACTCTATGCCATCCCGGACATAAAGTGCCACACCTCCTCCCGAGTGCTCCTCTCTGTCATTGCGATATAATTTGTACCCCGGTATAGCTGAGGAAGCAGTCCTTTTTTATTTTCCCTTATGTGTGCACATCAGTTCCAGACCGTAAAGGTCGTGACCCTCTTTGGTTGCTGTCTGAATCCAATTCCCCTTTTACCCCTGCCATTGAAGCAGAGAGCAATGATGGAGTTGCATCAACAATATCAAGGCTTATTGGTTAAGGGTAGTAACTGCTGCACCAGCAAGTTACCCCCCATGCACTCTTTTCTTCATGTCCACAGTATTTATCCCATGCCCCTTTGAATTCTTTCACTATTTTGGTCTTCCAGGCATTCCAGGCATCCACCACCCTCTCTGTGAAGAAATATTTTCTAACATTGGTTCTGAGACGTCCTCCCTGGAGTTTCATTTCGTGACCGATTTTTTTCATTTTGTGACAGATTTTTTTCATTACGTGACAGATTTATTTCTAATGGAAAAGGTTTGACATTTGCCATCATTAAAACCTTTCAGGTATCTGAAGGTCTGTATCATAACTCCCCTGTGCCTCCTCTCTTTCAGGATATACGTATTAGAGATGTGCTTTGGCCGAACCTTTTGGTTCAGCCTTCATTATCGGCCTGCCGCAGGAAATTTCATTTTCCCGTGGTTTGGGCCGATTTTTTTCGGCTGCCCCGAAAAAAAAAAACCAACCCACCCCAACCCTTCAAATTCAATTATCTACAATCCCCCCACCCCCCCCCCCCCCCAAAACGTGCCGAAAATACCTGGTGGTCCAGCGGGGTTCCCGGGAGCGATCTCCCCCTCTCGGGCCGTCAGCTGCCACTAATCAGAATGGTGCTGGTGGCTCTTTGTCCTTACCATGTGACAGGGGCTACTGGTGCCATTGGTCAGCCCCTGTCACAAGGTAGGAGCAATGGATTGCCCGTGCCATATATACTTTAGCCGGACATAAAAGAGGTGTTCAAGAACATGACTAATATTTCCGGCTGACTTTAGAACTGCTTCAGAGCAGGTGTAAAGTTTTATGGCCTATGTGGCTGGATAACCAGCCACTTAACAGGTTATCTTCAAAAAGATATCCAGTTAAGTGGCAGTCCTGTGCCAAAAAAACCAAAATTGACTGCAGGCTCTCATCCCAGTTTGTCCTCCCCCATCATCACCACCTCAAATGCAACAAAGCCCTTGTGGCCGCAATCTGCCCCCAAACTCCTTCTATACTAAAATCATAGTGATGGCCCCAGGAAAAATATTGAACAAAATTGGGCAAACTCACCACTTTCCAATTCCTGCCCTCAACATCGCCATCCTTTTCCCAAAGCCTCCCAGCCACCCAGTACCTTAAAATATACCCTTATGTGGCCCACGATCTCAGACTGTGGTGATCCCGGGCACTTTCAGTATAACTTATAGCAGGTTCTCTCTCCCTCAAACACACAGACTTTCTCTTTCTTCCTCACACACAGTCTCCCACTCCCTCATATATACATACACACACACAGACACAAACAGGAGGGCTCCCTCTCTCACACACACGCACTCAGGTGGGCTCCCTCTCTCACATACACCACACATGCAGGCAGGCTCAGTGTCTCACATACCCTTAGACACATGCACGCAGGCAGGCTCCCTCTCTCATATATACATTCACACACACCCACACACAGGTGGGCTCCCTCTCTCACACACACGCACTCAGGTGGGCTCCCTCTCTCACATACACCACACATGCAGGCAGGCTCAGTGTCTCACATACCCTTAGACACATGCACGCAGGCAGGCTCCCTCTCTCACATATACATTCACACACACCCACACACAGGTGGGCTCCCTCTCATTCACACACACGCATAGGCAAGCTGTCTCTCTCTCTCTCACATAAAGACTAGGCTGGGCCTTCTCCCTATTCTTTCTTCAGCCGCTGATGGCATGAGGTACCTGAGGTACTTCAGCGACTCCTCTGGGGCCTCTCCATTTTCTGCTAATGCCGCATTGGGGGAGGGAGGCAGGACCCCCTTCTGCTGTTCCTGATTTGCCGGCCTCATGGGAGTATTCAAAACTCATGGGGCTGGTGCTTTTTCTAGGCTAATGTCATCCATCGTGAGATCAGTATACAGGCCGTGCCAACCCCAGGAATTTTGAATGCACTCACAGGCCAGCAAATGAGGAGGAGCAGTGGAATAACTTTCACTTCTGCCGCATATCGGATTTGGGTATGGATGGTGCACGGGCTGAAGTGCAGCGTGCATGGCAGCATGTGGAAGTATTCTCAGTCATGCATGTATGCACCTAGAGGTAGGAGTGTTGACAAACAATCCTATCTGAAATCAGGTTGGCAAGCCATTTTTTGGGGTGTCTTTATTCTGCACAGTAACACTCATTATTAACACATTTTAGTAAAGAAGCCCTATTCACTGTAACTTAAGAAATTGCCATACTGGGTTAGACCAAGGGTCCATCAAGCCCAGCATCATGTTTTCAACAGTGACCAATCCAGGCTACAAGTACCTGGCAAGTACCCAAAAACTAAGTATATCACACGCTACTGATGCTAGTAATAAGGCACATTAAAACCAGCCATTAATGTGTATTAATAACGCACATTATAGTGACTGGTATTTTGTGTAGTTTTAGTAAATCAGGCCCTAAGTTTGGTCAGCAGGTACTGCTGTGGAGCCAATCTTATGTCTTCTGCCTTTTCTCTCGGGATCTCTAAGCCCTGCTTCCACAGCACCCAATGTCCTGGTCAGCCTGAGAAGCAGGCACTGTGATCAGGATGCTGAGGAATATCTGCAAAATGCAGAATTTAAATTATTTATAATAAGAGAAAAAAATAGGATTTTGCTTTGTAAATATTTTATAAGCACAATAGTACACTGTAGTGTGCTGCACACTGAAGAACTTTGATGCGCTGCTCCATCACTCAGCTTGGTCATTGCCGGTGTAAGAGAGTTTTTGCTTTAAAATATGAGGCAAGCAGCCTTCCGCTTTCTGTTAGGGTGACTAATTTCCAGATTCCAGTTGAAAACTCCTGGGTTGTTTTCATTATTCTTCGTTATCCTTAACAAAATTTGTTTCACAGTTTGCAATGGAAGCCCTTGGTCACCTCTTGGTATCTTTTTGCATTCTTTGCATCCTGACCTTTAAAGGTGAGTTTTGAAAACATTACGAGTGTAAATGTTAGCATGTCCATACATAAATAGCCTCTACTCACTTATTCTTTCATTTGTAAAAGTCCAAAATACGCTTGTATTTTCATTTTCGCGCACACATATATGCGTATAAAAAAGGGGTGTATTCCCAGGTGGGGCCAACATTTACATGCATAATTTGCTATTTTAAAAGACATGCACGGTCATTTTCCAACTTACTCGTGTACTTTTACACCTGCTAATGATCTGGGGTAAGTGATATTAAATGTGTTTATTCTGTAATTCTGAATTGGGGGGTGGGTCTGGAGGAACTAGGAGGGCGTTCAGAGTGATGAGCTAGGAGGGTCTCAATGACCTGCAGAAGGACTGGGCAAACTGGTGGACTAATTGGTAAAACTGGTAACTCATTCACACGCATTTGTTTTAAAATGCACCAACTTACACGCCCAAATCCCGACTTAGGCGAGTATTTTCACATGTAAAATATATGCAGGTATATTTTTACAATAGGTGGATAAAGTGCATGTGTTCAATGTATTGATATATTTCAATGCATGGCATATATTTGCCGCCTACTTTATAATACATGCGTATCAGATATGCGCGGGTTATAAAATACTAGCGTAGATCTAGGTGCAACCATATATGCTAGTATATGTCACCGCGCATAGTTGTTTGAATGTTATCCTCTTATTGTATTGCTTTATTGTATTTGCTACATTGATTATAACATTTTAGGCTGCACATTGCATGAAAGTCATTATACAGAACTGTTCTGTATCGCACCGTTTAAGTTATTATTGGCTAGAAAGAATTGTACGATATGATTCAATTCCCTTTAAGGAAAATAAAAAACTTTTTTTTTTGTTTTAGCTGAGAATTTTCCTACTGAAGAAGAAAGGAAATGGAGAGAAAAACCAGCAGTTTAAAAGGAAAAGAGGCAGGCCTCGGCTGATATGTTGTCTATCTTTTCTGCATTCTTTTCACAAATCTGATTATTAAGTTCTTGCTCTTTCTCGTCACTTTCTTTGTATTCTGTGCAAATTTGGAAAACTGTGATGTCTATAAATTAAGCTGCTCTTTATCCCATTTACTGCTGCGCTGGTTCACTACCCTGTTTGAAGTCAAGCAAGCCCCCTCCTGAGTTATAAGTGACTTTCTTGGCTGAAAATTGGAATGTGACACATTTTCAGCAGGGAAGACAATATTTTGTCATTTATGCGCAGAACACCGCCGCAGATAATGTTATAATGTAACAATGGGGTAAACCTAAATGACAGCATAATAACTCCCTGCCAAAACTGTATAGTATAATATTTATACCTTTGTTCTTTACGATAAACCATGATCTGCACATAAGGATTTCTCATCAGCCGTGAAAGTAGTGAAACCCCCCTCCCTCCCAGGAGGGAAAGAAGAGCAGTGCTACCTACCATTAAAGTGAACTGTAGCAGGGGGGAAAAGGTAATGCAGAAATGTAACATGAGCCACCAGCCTGGAAGTCAGAGAGACTGAAAGAATTATCAGACCACCTACTGTGAAGGTAATTAAATGACTGCTGAAGAGAGGAGTCAGAGTTTCAGGTTAGGGGATTTGCATGCGGTGTTCCACCGACTACTGCTACTGACTTACAGTGAAATATCACTTCACAAAAGAATAATGGCAAAGGCCTAAATTGTAGGACTTTGATTGAAAAAGTGCTAAGTTGCAGAGTTCTGCCTGAAAGAGGGATTTTTGTGGGAAATATACTGAAAAACAGTCCTGTCTTGAGTCTTTCCTTGAATGACAAGAGGGTTCAGAGCCTTTAAATAGCTGGTTCTCAGAGCAGAAGAATAAAAGGATAAGCAGGATGGAAGAGCTTCAGTTTTGTTCTCTTTCTATAATCCTGCCTGGGTCTCGGCCTTGTAACTGAGGGGAGGTGGTGCCTCTATGCTAGCTGGACATGAGAGTGGAGGCGAAGCCTAGAGGTTAGAGCAGCAGACTGTGAACAGGGAAATCAGCATTCAAATCTCACTGCTACTCCTTATGACCTTGGGCAAGTCACTTTACCCTCTGTTGCCTCTGGTACAAACTTAGATTATGAGCCCTCTGGGCACAGGGAAATACTTCTAGTACCTGAATGTAATCTGCTTTGAAGTGCTGAAAAGCAAAATAATGGGCTTGGTTGTGCTTGAATAAATGAGGACTAGAATCACTAAGAGCCCCAATCACTGAACAATGAACAAAGTCATGAGCCTAGTTAGGATATAAACTCAAGCAAAAGAAACTCTTCCCACTGAGGAAGTCAAGCCAAAGTGATGGGTCCTCTTGGAAGACAGGGACTCCAGTGGCAGAACTGAAGGTGATGTTGGGTCTCCCAGGTGGGTGTGGACCCCAGCAACAGATCGGGAAGTGAATTGGTTCCCCAGGAGGGCAAGACCCCTGTGGAAGATCAGGAGGCAATGTCAGGCCCCCAAGGAGGGTACAGACTGCAGCAGCTGATCAGGAGGTGGAGTTGAGCGCCCCGGATAGATGTGAACCCCAGCGGTGGATGGGCATGGACCTACAGCAGATCTGCAAGTGGAGTCAGGTCTTCCAGGAGGGAGTAGAACTCAGCAATGGATCAGGAGGCAGAATTTGATCCCCCAGGAGCATGCAGACCTGTCAGTAGGGTGGAACAGGGGAGACAACAGCATCAGTTTGGACACAATTAATCCATTCCCTCCCCATGACCAGCAGTACCCACTGTCTCAGTTACAGTTCTTTGCATGGGTGAAACATGAGGTAAAGGGAGGGGGATAGCGAGATTTGATCAACTGGGAATGCAAGAGGTCCCTCCTATTCTATAGAGACTGACACTCCCATATAGCTAAATGTGCTTGCTATCTTGTAGAAATGCATTAGGGATGTGAATCGTTTTCCATATCGTCTTAACGATAGAAATCGTGTAGCAGGGCAAGAAAATCGTCTTAGGCACGATTTTTTAGTTAAAAAATCGTTAAAAATCGTTTTTTCCGATTAGTGCGCACTAACGGGAGTTAGTGCGCACTAACTGGGAGTTAGTGCGCACTAACTGAAAATGATACAATTTGACACTTTTCAGGTCAGTTAAGGTCAGTTTAGGAATGAATATGTATTCCTATTGGCTGCCCTCTTATTTATTCATGTTACCAAGTTTCCTACTGACAGTATATGGGGGATGGGAAATGGAAACAGTTGGTAGCTTGACAAAACAAGTAATGTGATCAGTCAATGTGACTAGAACTTGTGCCCTAACCCTGATACCAGGGGTATTGTGATCTTCCTGCACACAGTGCCCTATCCCTATTAATACCAGGAGTGTTGTGATCTTCCTGCACACAGTGCCCTATTCCTGATACTGGGGGTGTTGTGATCTTCCTGCACACAGTGCCCTATTCCTGATACCGGGGGTGTTGTGATCTTCTTGCACACATCCCGATATCAGGGATAGGGCACTGCATGCAGGAAGATCACAACACTCCTGGTATTAATAGGGATAGGGCACTGCATGCAGTAAGATCACAACACTCCTGGTATTAATAGGGATAGGGCACTGCATGCAGGAAGATCACAACACCCCTGGTATCAGGGATAGGGCACTGTGTGCAGGAAGATCACAATACCCCGGAGGAGTGAGGGTCAGGCAGCTCCCCCCTGTCTGTGAAGCCAGCCTCTCACTAGTAATGCAGGGAGGGAGCTGTCTCAGACTTCACCATCCTCCCCCCCCCCCCCCCCCTTACCCACACACCATTCACTAGCTGGGACATGGGGGAAGTCAGGAGTGAGGGTCAGGCAGCTCCCCCCTGTCTGTGAAGCCAGCCTCTCACTAGTAATGCAGGGAGGGAGCTGTCTCAGACTTCACCATCCACCCCCCCCCCCTCACCCACACACCATTCACTAGCTGGGACATGGGGGAAGTCAGGAGTGAGGGACAGGCAGCTCCCCCCTGTCTGTGAAGCCAGCCTCTCACTAGTAATGCAGGGAGGGAGCTGTCTCAGACTTCACCATCCTCCCCCCCCCTCACCCACACACCATTCACTAGCTGGGACATGGGGGAAGTCAGGAGTGAGGGTCAGGCAGCTCCCCCCTGTCTGTGAAGCCAGCCTCTCACTAGTAATGCAGGGAGGGAGCTGTCTCAGACTTCACCATCCTCCCCCCCCCCCCTCACCCACACACCATTCACTAGCTGGGACATGGGGGAAGTCAGGAGTGAGGGTCAGGCAGCTCCCCCCTGTCTGCGAAGCCAGCCTCTCACTAGTAATGCAGGGAGGGAGCTGTCTCAGACTTCACCATCCTCCCCCCCCCCCTCACCCACACACCATTCACTAGCTGGGACATGGGGGAAGTCAGGAGTGAGGGTCAGGCAGCTCCCCCCTGTCTGTGAAGCCAGCCTCTCACTAGTAATGCAGGGAGGGAGCTGTCTCAGACTTCACCATCCTCCCCCCCCCCTCACCCACACACCATTCACTAGCTGGGACATGGGGGAAGTCAGGAGTGAGGGTCAGGCAGCTCCCCCCTGTCTGTGAAGCCAGCCTCTCACTAGTAATGCAGGGAGGGAGCTGTCTCAGACTGGTATCAGGGTTAGGGCACTGTGTGCAGGAAGATCACAACACTCCTGGTATTAATAGGGATAGGGCACTGTAAGAGATGACTGTAGTAGCTTGAATAAAGATATGATGTTTCTGCTCTCCTCACACCAAACAAAAACAACACACAAGCAGAGAAGCCCTTCTTACAAAGCTGAGCTAGTGAGTTAAGTAGGAGGAAAAGTAAACATACTGGTGCCAGTGTGGCTACTTAAAAAATACACTTACCAACAATCAATTACATATATTTGAACTGTGTACAGTTCCAGCCAGGACCACCTTTCTAAAATGCACAGTGATTGGCAAATTCAACATGCACTAGCATTTCAGGTGCCTGCTAACAAAAATAATAAACAAACAAGTTCTAGTCACGTGAGTGCTGATCATTACATTACTTTTTTTGTCAAGCTTCCAACTGTTTCCATTTCACATCCCCCCAACCATATTGGTAACATCAATAGATAAGAGCACAGCCAGCCAATAGGAATACATACATACATATTCATTCCTAAGTGACCTTTACTGACCTGGGAAGTGTGAACACTTTGTTTCATTTTCTGTTGGTGTTCGTTAGTTTCCAGTTCCATTTCCCATCCCCCCAACCATCACCTCAGTGGTAACCTTGGTAATATCAATAGATAAGAGGGCAGCCAGCCAATAGGAACACATATTCATTCCTAACTGACCTTCAGTGACCTGGAAAGTGTTTATTTGTATCATTTTCAGTTAGTGCGCACTAAATCGAGTTAGTGCGCACTAACGGGGAGTTAGTGCGCACTAACTCGAGTTAGTGCGCACTAACACGATTTAACGATTTTTAACGATAAATCGTTAGAATTTCTATTGTATCGTGTTCTATAACGATTTAAGACGATATAAACATTATCGGACGATAATTTTAATCGTTGAAAAACGATTCACATCCCTAAAATGCATAGATTTGCATAGTCTGAGACTAATAGCCATGAGAAGATAAGTGTGCTGTTTGATATCCTAGTGATGTACCTAGTCATGTAGCAATGTATATAATCATATAGTTTTAAAAAATTGTATATATTTGTAAATACTGCCAGCCCTGCATTCCTGGGGTGAAGGGAGGGAAATCCCAACCACTAACACCTTCTTTCCCAGATGAAGGCACCAAGTACCAAGAACACAAGGACTGACAGAGTCTGCCCAAGGGAAGGCTCCTGCCAGGTCAGTTACAGACTTTGGAACACCTCACAAGGTAATTGGGCCTGGGTGCATTATAGTAGCAAATGTATACAAAGTCTCTACAATGACAAATTTTGGCTATGTTGGGGGTACACCGAATAAGAGAATCAGTTGCTTTTTAATCTATCATGCCCAAGAGTAAATATATTGAAGGATGGAATTTAATACCTTTTAAATTTCAGTATTGACATTTTAGGTTCTATATTATATAATATTTTATGGAAATGTTCAAAGAGTTATGTAGGGTTGTGCATGTAAAATTAGCATATACATGCACTTATATCCTATTTTATAAGCCTCGAGAATACGCTTCTGCTTAGAGTGCTGTGCATAAATGTTAGCAGGGAAAAGAGATATTTTAGGAGCATTGCAGAACAAGGTTAGAAGTACATGTGCAAGTTGCTATTTTGAATGCAGTAGCTGGGTATATTTTAGTGAACTTGCCGGTATGTTTTTATACTTGCTAATTGACTCACACAATTGAAATTGCACTTGTCTTTTGTCTGTACAATTTGGGTGAACTGAGGTTGGGGGGGGGGGGGGGCGGGGATTTCAAGGTGAAGTGCTGGAGGGTGAAGAAGGTCTGAGTACAATGTTAGAGGTATTGACAAACTGGTGATTCCAAGCATGCTGGTTACTATTTTCAGAAGTGGCGTACCAGCATGCTTTTTTAAAATGCCTCCATGATTAATTCTAGGTTATTGCACTGTCAGAGGAAAAATTATGTCAGCTGGTTTTGAACAGGGGTCTTCCCAGTTCAGGGCTAGGGTTTTGCTTATAGAGCTACAGGATGGCTGAAAAAAAGCTAATTCTACTATAGATAGATCCTCTACATAGCTCCGTCTTGAGGATCCGGATTGGTCCTCAGGGACTCAAAAGGAGTGCTGGAACAGCTCACAGGTGTCAATACAAGGTGTGGGATCCTGGAGCAGACCTGTGAGTTCTTAGCAAATGTACTTGTGTGATATTGTATTGTCTGTGAAGATAAAAGTCTTTAATACTGTGTTCTGTATTGTCACTGGAAGGAGTCCTTGGTAAAAGGCCTGGAATGATATTGGAACTATCTATAAGCCCTTTGGCCTGGATTTATCAAAATGCGGTAAGTACCGCATGTGATAGCAAAAGGGGTGTGTTTTATGCTAATATAGCATTTATTGCAATAATTACCTGTGTGAAGAGCTAAGTTAGTGCAAATTGCGATACCCTTTTCAGATTCTGCAATTAGTGCCAACCTGTATTCAACCACTGGGGGACCATTGTTAACGGTCCTGAGAGAGAGAGAGAGAGAGAGAAAGAGACTGACTGACTGACTGACTGACCATAATGTCATGGCCCATAGGCAGGTTTTTGGATCCCTATGGTAGGCCCACCTAGTAACTCGAGGTGGGGATTAGGTAAGAGTGTAGGGGGTTAGGGGCCACTTTGACATTGTACTTGACACCTACAAACAGAACAGTGGTCTCATGAAGATTTGATGACCTTTGGGGTGAGGAAACTCACTCCAAGATGAGATTTGGGCAAGGTTCTCTCAACCTAGCTTGAGTCCATCAAGCTAGGTTGAGTCCATCAAGCTAGGTTGAGAGAACCTTGCCCAAATCTCATCTTGGAGTGAGTTTCCTCACCCCAAAGGTCATCAAATCTTCATGAGACCACTGTTCTGTTTGTAGGTGTCAAGTACAATGTCAAAGTGGCCCCTAACTCCCTACACTCTTACCTAATCCCCACCTCGAGTTACTAGGTGGGCCTACCATAGGGATACAAATACCTACCTAATGGCCATGACATTATGGCCAGGCACTCACTCACTCACTCTCTCTCTCTCTCTCTCTCTCTCTCTCTCCCCTTCAATTCACCTGAAATAGGCCTTACAGGAGACATCACAAAGGGCAATGAAATCTTACCCCATGGTCACAGAAGCTAACACAATTCAAAGAGGTGTAGTTAAAATTGGCATTACAGCTGTGGGATAGCTCTTCACAGACAGGGTAACCCAGCCCACTCTCCACCCCTAACTCCTCCTATTTTCTGAATTTGCATCACACCATACGATATGGTGTGATCGCATGCGTTAAACATGTTTTCGCATGCAGTAAGGGCCTATCGCATGCATTAACGGGGCTTTTCACATGCGATAAGCCCTTAACACGTGCGAAAACGCCTTATCGCATTTTGATAAATGACCCCCTTTGTTCCTTAACATTGGTTACATGCAGTTTTGTAAGACATGAGCTGTTTATGTTTATATTACCAAATAAATCCCTTGTAACCATCGTCTTGTGTCTGTATACTGCAGGGGCCCTCAGGCCTGACATATGCATACACTGATATAATTATTACTTGTTTAAATAAATTGGTCTAGTTTTAGAAAATGGGTACAGAAAGTATGCATGCTCCTGCATTACTGAAACATACACACATAGAAGTAAAATTTAAGACCCTTGCACAGGCACATGTGGACATGGCGATTTTATAACATACGTGTGCGTATTATAGAATCGGCTATATGCGCATACATGTGCACATGATTTTATATTGACACGTGCATCTGTGCGCATATGGCAACTCAAGCGCATAAGTGGGGGAATTTTAGTACATACATGCGCCAACACAATTACCTGTTAGTGTTTCCCATGTTTGTTCCCAGTTCGGCCCAGTAAAGGAAAGGAGAAGAAGTCCATTACCTGCTATTAATTAAATTGACTTAGAAAATAGCCACTGCTATTACTAGCATCATTAGCATGGGATAGTCTTAGGTTTTGGGTACTTGCCAGGTTCTTATGGCCTGGATTGGCCACTGTTGGAAACAGGATGCTGGGTTTGATGGACCCTTGGTCTGATCCAGTATGACATGTTCTTATGTTCCTAAACCTCCTAGCTAATTTGCCTCCCTTTTAACTTATTAGCCCCAAACCTTAAAACCCCACTGAGTAGCCTTGTTTTTTTTGTTACATGACTTACATGCCGTCCATAGCAGAAGTAAAGTTACGCAGTAAGCCTTGTTCTAACCTTTGCAAATTGGGCTTTCGGTTTAATTTATCGGCCGCCAGGAAACTCTAGGAGCTCCTTAAATATTTTATTGGAATTTATCTCTTCCTTATTGTTGTGATATAAATCATTATTATTGATCAGTGATTTTAATATAAGAGAAGATGTGACCGATACTTTTTCTCATGATTTTTTATCTTTGATTGCCACTTTAGGTTTAACTCAATTGATTAACTGTCCTACACATTGTGTTGGTCATACCCTGGACCTCTTATTTCTTCCATCAGCTTTGTTATTGATGATATTTCTAAAAGTTGCAATGTGTTGAGGTTCCTTGGTCTGATCATTTTTTGTCTTTTTGTTTTACTCTGCCTGTCCCTGAGCATGGAAATTGACAGACCAGTCAAATTTTCTCTTCATGGGGCAATATCAAGGTTGATGATTTTATTATGGGATGGTGTGAAAAGCAGTTTGGCTACAACATCTTTTGATACTCTGGCCAATTCTTTTCAAGATTTAATAACTGAAGTGTTAGATGCTGTTGCGCCTTTAAAGAAGGTTAAACAAAATGTGATTAGGCATAGAGTACCTTGGTTCACTAAGAATTTGATTTTATTAAAAAGGCAATGCAGAGTGCAAAACGTTTCTGGAGGAAACATCATAGCTTTGCAGCAGAGAATAGATATACTAGTTGTAGATCTGCATATAGATCGATGTTCATGAGCTCAAGGAAAGCATATTTCAGTGTGCGCCTGTAGGAATCGTTAAACCGTCCTAGTGAGCTATTTTCCATTGTAAATCGGTTAACGGAATTTCCAGAGGGAGTAATACAGGAAGGGATTGATGCCACTGTTTTGGCACAATTATGGGAGGCTAAAAGTTTAAAGATTGCACAGCCTACATCAGTAGATTTAACAGATGTTAACCACTTTAACTTTGAGTTGAATGACCAGGTTAAATGGCATACATTTAATATGGTAGCTGTTACTGAATTGGAATTGGTCTAAGGAAGTCTCATAGTCCTCTGGATGCATGTCCATTTTGGTTCTTATATCTGAATAGGAATTTATTCCCCATTCATCAAGTTTACTTAGGGAATAGCCACTGCTATTAATTTGATCAGTAGCATGGGATCTTCTTAGTGTTTGGGTAATTGCCAGGTTTTTGTGGCCTGGTTTGGCCTCTGTTGGAAACAGGATGCTGGGCTTGACGGACCCTTGGTCTGACCCAGCATGGCAATTTCTTATGTTATTATGTTCTTATGATGCTGGTAAACTTATCCTTTGCAGAAGGTTTTTTTTCCTGAGATATACAAAAGGGCTATTGTGTATCCAGTATTGAAAGGATCAGGGACTGCTTTATGTAGGTCTAATCCAGGCAGCTATCGCCCAATTTCAATATTACCGTCTGTTTGGAAAATTATTGAAAAACTAGTATTGAATCAGTTGACATCTTATTTCAAAGATGATGTATTCCATCCTCACAAAGTGGGTTTCGTAATGTGCATAGTACTAAAACTGTTCTGATTTCTGTAGCAGACTTTGTTCTTCGGGAGTTAGATAAAAATCATGATCTTATTTTTTTGGGATATTTCATCTGCATTTGATTCTGTAATTCGCTCATTGTTGCTGTCTAGATTGACAGGTAGATAATATCAAGTGTGAGTGGGAGAAAATAGCACTGAGTGGATGAATTTACAGTGCGGAGTTCCACATATTTAATATCTTCTTGTAATCTTGTTAGCGTTATGTAAGCTGCTGGAGCAAATTAATATACATTTTCATCTATATACTGATGTCTTGCAAATGCTTTATCCAGTAAATAATGATATACAAAATACTATGGCACATGTGAATAAAGATATTGAAGAGATAGAATTATGGATGAAGGCTAGTGGTTTACAGGTGAATGTGAAGAAAACTGAGATTTTATCAGTTACTAGGATGGATAAGCCCTTCTCTCCTATCTCTTGTCAGTTAGAAAGTGATACTATTTCGGTAATGGAGTCGGTTTGTGATCTTGGTGTTCTGTTAGATTCAAGATTCTCTTTACAAACTCAATTGCAAACTGTGGTAAGAAAGGGCTTTTTTTTAAAACTGCAGAAGCTACGCAGATTAAAATTTAGTCTAGATTGTGATGATTTTAGGATGGTTATGCAAGCTTTTGTTCTAACATGTTTGGACTATTGTAATGCACTTTACATTGGGCTACCCAAATGTTATGCAGAAGCTTTACAAATTTTGTTGAACCCTGCTGCTTGCATGATCTCAGGTTGTCCTCTCTCTGCTCATATTGCCCCTGTTTTGTGTGAGTTGCATTGGCTCCCCATTGAGTATTGGGTCTGTTTCAAGGGAGGAGGAATAGCCTAGTGGTTAGAGCAGTGGGCTATGAACGAGAAGACCAGCGTTTGAGTCCTGCTGTAGCTCCTTGTGACCTTGGGCAAGTCACTTTACTCTCCATTGCCTCAGGTACAAACTTAGATGATAAGCCCTCTGGGGATAGGGAAATACCTCCAGTACCTGAATGTAAACCAATGTGATATCTCAGATTGAATGTCAGTATATAATAAATAAATATTGTCTCTAGTTCATAGGGTATTCCATGGTGAGTGCCAAGCCTGTCTAAATGGTTACTAACACTTCCAAATTTTGGTCAAGCATGCAGGAACCAGACCTTGAAATGAGCATTCTCCTGCATAGCACCCAAATTATGGCAAGCAATCCCATTAGATATGCACTTGATAAGGGATTACAAAAAATTTAGGAAGATGTCAATCTTACCTTTTTAGTGAAGCTATTAAGTGATATTTTATTTGTCTGTTTTAATGCTTGGTTTATTTGTAAACTGTTTATACTATTGTTGTAATCCGCCTCAAACAATTTGTTTGTTAATGAGTGTGGAAAATTAAGATTTAATAAATAAATAGATAAATAATGGGGGACCCTGATACACGCTTGTGCACATAAATACTTATGCGCAGACTTCACGGTGCAGTTCCGAACTGCCCACGCCCTGCTTCTTTTGGTGAAAAAATATTTAATGCACGTACTGTGAGATACATGTGTACCCGCACAAGTTTTAAAATCTACCTGATACTTTTGGGGCAGAAATGTGTGGTATTTTATAAACCATGCGGCTTCTGCCACAAAGTTTATAGAATACAAGCATAAATCTTCCTGGGCCCAATTCTGTGCACCTGTCCCTTTGTGGGCACTAAACGGGCTTTGCTGGCTTTGAGTGAATGGTTTACTGTTTCTCAGAAACAGTTTTATTTCTCTGGAATCAATGTTTTGATGAATAATTGCCCTTGATTCCAGTTTATACATTGTTGTGACTGTGATTTCAATAATGATACTGGAGTCTACTGACTTTAGTATTTTGGTTTTAAATGCCAAGGTAGTAATTGTGGAAGTAATAAAATCATTAATCATGCAGAATACCTGCTCACACCCATATTTATTTATTTTTTATTTATTTAAAGTCTTTTCTATACCGTCGCTAAGATATATACCATCTCAATGGTTTACACCATATACATTATGGTATGGACAATCTATATCGATTAATACAAACTCTCATATATAGATACGTTTGCAGCATCAGGTGCTTGTTTCACATCCATATCTCTGTTATAATCATCGTTATCTTGAAAGAAAATTGTTTATAATATTTTTTATGCAATAAAAAAGTTCAAGAGCATCTTCTTAATTCATATCCAAATGTTTATTGATTGATTGCTTGGATGTATAAATCAACTCTTTCCATAGGCGTACAAGGTGATGTACAGCAGTAACATATAAACAAAGCAAACAAATAGGGACAGATTTTAAAAGCCCTACGCACGCCAACTCTATTTTCAAAAGGCCTGGCGGCACGCGTAAAGCCTCAGGATGCTTGTAAGGGGTGGGGCGGTCCAGGGGCGGGGTGGGGGTGGGGCCAGAGCCTTCAGGCACAGCGGCCATTTGCCACTGTGCCCGGGATTGCGTGCTGGGGGGTTTAGCTTAGGGCTGGGGGGCAGGAGAGTTAGGGGAAGGGAAGAGAAGGTGGTGTGGGGGTTAGGGAAGTTCCCTCAGAGGCCACTCCGGGAGGGAACGGAGGAAGTACGTGCAGCTCAGCACGCGCAAAGTGCACAATTGTGCACCCCCTTGCGTGCGCTCACCCCGGATTTTATAACATGCGTGCGCCTGCACGCTCATGTTATAAAATCGGGCATACATTTGCGCGTGCCAGGTAGCGTGCACAAATGTAGGCCACGAGTGCTTCTTTTAAAATCTACCCCATAGGACATAACAAACATTACACACCCATCAAACATAAACTAAAATTAAACATGAAATATATATTTTTTAAAAACATTGCAAGTTTGTTCAAATATTACATGTACCCTGAGATAATTTAAAAAATTATACTTTTTGTTTAATCTATTCTGCTTTTTGTGACTGGTCAGCCACTTTAAAATATCCCTGTCCCCAGAGGGCTTATGATCAGGGAGGATAACTTTCAAACAATTCCATGCATGTAGCCGGATAGCTTTAGGTGTGTATATACAGCAGGAATTTTATCCCACTGAATATCTAGGACATGATAACTAGTTAACTTTAGCCAGTTAATTTGTCCACTCTCTGGCTTACTGAATGTGGATGGTATTGGATGGTAAAGTACCTCAACTCATTTTAAATAAACATTTTGATATAAAAGCTAGATGTCTACAAATGAATTGGTTCTTAATTTGCAAAATTCTGTGATTTTATGATTGAGTAGAATATCTCAACCTTTGGATGCTAAACGTTTAATTTAGGTAACATAAATTTACCAATTTCTACAGAATCCAGAGACTTGGATATCATTTTAGATTCTAAATTAACTCGTAAGATACATGTGAAATCTTTGGCTAAGGGGTAGATTTTAAAAGGTGCACATGCGTGTCCATGTGCACATGCTTCCCGGCACGCACATATGGATGCGCCAATTTTATAACATATGCACACCGGTTTGGGTAGGGGGATGGGGCATTGTCACAATTTTATATTTGAATTTTGTGATTTTTTTTAAATTTCTAGGCCACCTTTAGAGGTGGCGGGGGGATGGCCAGGGGTCTCACAAGACCCCAGGGGGGCTTTTATACTTTGGAGGGGAGGGGGTGATTTAGAGCCACTATAGGCCCTTTAAGAAGCAACACAGTGACAATTGGGATGCATGTTAGCATCCTTATGTCCCTGGGATCAGTTAGCTGCAACTTCTGAGCGTTCGTTGAAATAATGTGGATTGCTTTTTATTTTATTTTCATAGCATTACCTATGCAATAGCTGCTTTGCGTGAATTAGTAAATTTATGCATGCAGCTCATTTCAATAGCGGTCTGTTTTTAGGTCAAATATTGCATGATATCCCCATGATATGGGATTTTCACATGATAAACATGTGTTTTTCTCATGTTAATCACTTATCGCAGCTTAGTAAATGTACCTCTACATTATTTAAAATTTGCTGTTCTTGCTTCAGCATTTCTTGTTCCACTTTTTAAAAAATATTTCAATTAGTTTTTCTGAGAATGAAGAAAATACTATTAACACCTTACTTTCATTCTAATGATAAACAAAGGTAAGTTTAAAACATACTTGTAGCTTAATATAGATATGTTGACTAAAAGTAAAGGAAATGTTTCATCAAATTGGAGAATAGTATGGCCCAGAGGAACAATATCTAGTTAATTACTAAAGAATAATCTCCATATGTTAGATTCTGTCTATCCTGGTTTCTTCTCATATAAGTCTCCAGATAATCTTCCAAATAGTCTCTTTAAACACACTAAGGCTTCCAAGGTTATTAGTAGTAATTGTACTGCATAACAAAGGGAATTTTGTTTAGCATAAGGGATGAAGCAATATCATTATTAGTTGATTAGTGTGAACACTCTTTGACAATATGTAGTAGCAACTAAGATTTCACTTGTGACATCTCATTATTCTGATTGTAGATTGACTTCATGACTGTAATGATAGCAAAACGGATATAGAGCTATAGATAGCACTATGTATAAGTCACCTAAGGAAAAACAATAATTTAAATATACTTTTCTTATACTAGGGAAATGTTGTTTGTGTTCTAAAAATATAAATAATGAAACCAGTCTGAAACATTGCTAAATGCCTATATCTTTTAGTGTATAAAAGAAATTCTGCTTCAGCTATCAAAGCTACAGTATTCTAAAAAAAACTATCTTACAAATTGGGTATGTGCTAATAAAATAATTTGGTATTCCTTCACTATAATTGTATAAATTCATGGGGAGCCCAATTTCAAACTCTCTGTGAGCCTGCAAGACAATTTTCAAAAGGAATCTCCCCATGGAGCTTTCTTTTGAAAATCTGGCAGAGGGCCAGTGCCATGGGCAGTCTTTATCCCATGCATTTTGCAGATGCAAAATTTGTGGGGCAAAGCAGGCACTGGAATTTCAAAATGCAATCCCCGCTCGCACTTCGCTGGCCTTGCTCTAACCACGCCACTAGAGCAACCCCTTTCTCTACAGGGCTAAGCATGCAGTCTATGGATAGCGAACAGCTGTCTGTTCAGAAGTTCAGATGGGCCATGCAGATAAATTGGTGAGAAAACTGTGCTCAAGTTTGCAGTTCCTGTGTTAAACTAAACTTCTTTTTTTCACTAGAGTAGAATAAAATAAAATGAAGTACTTTGTGTATTAAACTAAAGAAACTTTACATAACATGAAATTAAGTACTTCTCTATATTCTACTTTAGTGAAACAAAACATTTAATAAAGAAACTTGCAACCTGAGCTTCAAAACATTAACATACTATACAAAAACTAAACAAAAAAACTTTATTATTAATTTATTATATTTACAGTAGTTAAATTTAAAGAGCAGGCTGAGGCTAGACTGGCTACTGGCTACTGGCTAGTGGCTACTGCTGGCACTTTCACTGCTGCAGCCTGCTGGCACTTTTTTTCTCTTTCTGGCTAGTGCGTGCTATATCTGGTAGCAAAATGGCCACGGAGGACAGCACCAAGCATGCGTGGCTTAGTGTGCACCTCTAGCTAATGAACATTTCCTCAATTGTTGCTTTTAAACCATTAAGTAACAATTTTTTTATAGTGCGCACTAACTCGCGTTAGTGCGCACTATTCAGAAAAACGATTTTTTTGCAAACAAATCATGCCGATCAGATTTTTTTCTCCCCCCAGCCGATCCAGATCATGAAAACGATCGGGCACACGATTCACATCCCTAGTAACAGTCATTTAGAATTTCATTAGGGTTAGCACAGTAATTTCAATTCCAGTATGGTGCTGTTGCAACCGTCACTTCCCGACGGCTTTACTCCACCTACCTTTCCTTTTTTGCGGCTCCTCCTGCTTTTCACGGACGCCTGGCTGCCGCGGCATCCGCCCGTCATCCTCTCTGGCATCCCTGGACCGGCTTGGGCGCTGCCTCCCGCCATGTTCTACAGGTACATTAGGGCATGGCCCTCATTCTTATTTCCTCATTGGCACTTTCCTCAGGGGCATCCCCCTGTGATGACGTCATGCTGCCCGGATATTTAAGCCTACAGTTTATTGCTAGCCATTGAGTTAGCAAGGGGATTCTTACGTATGGGATTCGCTCTCTGTTCCCAGCTACTCTGCCTTTCCAATTTCCATTGGACTCTTTCTGCTAACGGGGTACCCGCTCCTTGGGGACATCTTTTGCTTCTTTCAGGTCGCTATCAGGTAACCGGTACTCGCCCCTCGAGGGCCCATGTTCCCTGACCCGCTGCCTGCATCTATCTCCTCTTCTACTTGGAAGAATTCGCTACAGACACCATCAGTGAGTACTGTTATCATCTACTCCTCAGAGCTGTCTCCCTGGAACCAGGTACTCGCTCCTTGAGGGCCTGCCTCCGTTCCAGCGCCAGTGCCATCTCCTACGTGGAACTGCTGTGTGAGTACTTTGCCAACAAGTCTCTCTGCTCCCAGGGACCTGGTACTCGCTCCTCGAGGGCCAGCTCTCCCTATCTCGGGGCTTCTCCATACTTGGGACTCTGTGAATGTTCTATTGTACTCATTCTCTCAGTTCTCTCCACTACAGCACTGCTACCGGAGGAACCGCTGTTCCAGCGCCCTGGGGAATACTAGCCCAGCTGGGCTACATCTTCTACTCACTACTGCCACCTCTGGTGGCTTCTCAAACTGTCAAAATAAAGAAATATCTGTGTTTGTGTGTCCAGAGCTGAGCCTGACCTGTGGCCCCTCATGGGACTTCCCCCCGTAGGCATAATCAGCTGCCACAGTGTCCAAGGGTCCACCCAAACCTCACTAATTATAACAGGTGCATGTTAGGGATATGCATTTAAAGGCAAATTTTAAAAAGCTGCCGCATTGCAAACCCAGGAGATATGCACACAAGTTGGGCCGGCACATGCCAAGTAGATTTTAAAAGGTGCCTGAGTATGTGTGTTTCTCCCGCTATGCGCACAAATTTTGTTTTCAAAGGAAGGGGCGGGGCATTGGCATTCTGAATTTATCAATAAAACCAGCATGTAAATGGTTATGCGCCAAGCACACACCAGGGTCCCTGCCGCAAAACTTTAGTTCTGCTATGGATGGTGTGTAAGTCACAAAATAAAAAAATCTAGGCATGTCAGCAGGGTTTTAAGAGTTGGGGCTAACAGGGGGAAAGAGAGGCTATTAAATCTGGGGTGTCTGGAAGTCCTATTGCTTGCCTGGGTGAACTGGGAATGAACTGTTTTGGTGTGCCGGTTTTCCCGCCCTCACCCCCCCTAAAATTTACGATTGTTCACGATAAATCGGGGGAATTTCTATTGTATCACGACTCTAACGATTTTTGACGATTTAAAAAAATATCTGACTATTTTTTTAAATCGTCAAAAAACGATTCACATCCCTAATATTCACAGCCCTATATACTGTAGTATAACTACAGTAGGGGAAGGCGTTCCTGGGGGATGAGATTGGCATGGATTTTTGAACAGGGAACATACTTGTTAATTTTCAAAGAGATGCATGTTGTTTTTGCTGTGAAAAGTACTGGCGCAAATTGGCAAATGTGCACAAGTATTTTTCTTAGGGTAATTTTCAAAATGAAAGTATGCAAATACTTACACTTTGAAAATGTGTGCATATTTCATGGATAGAGAGTCATTGCACTTATGTGAACAATCTTAAAATTACCCACTAAAAGCCCACTTTAGCACTAAGAAGGTTAGGGGTAGATTTTAAAAAAGAGCGCGATTGCGTACTTTTGTTCGCGCAGCAGGCGCAAACAAAAGTACGCTGGATTTTATAAGATACGCGCATAGCCGCACGTATCTTATAAAATCTTGGATTGGTGTGTGCAAGGCTGCCGATTTTGGGCAGCCTGTGCACGCCGAACCGCGCAGCCTGCCTCCGTTCCCTCAGAGGCCGCTCCAAAATCGGAGCGGCCTCAGAGGGAACTTTCTTTCACCTTCCCCTCCTTTCCCCTACCTAGCCCATCCCCCCCGGCCCTATCTAAACCCCCCCCCCTTACCTTTGTCCCTAGATTTACGCCTCCTAGAAGCAGACGTAAATCTACGCGCGCCAGCGGACTGCTGGTGCGCCGTCATCCGACCCGGGGGCTGGTCCGGAGGCCTCGACCACGCCCCCTGATTGGTGCCACGCCCCCGGTCCTGCCCCCAAAACGCTGCGTCCCGCCCCCGAAACACTGCGTCATTCGGCCATGCCCCCAACACGCCTCCGACACGCCCCCTTAAAAAAAACCCGGGACTTATGCGCATCCCGGGGCTCTGCACGCGCCGGCGGCCTATGCAAAATCGGCGCGCCGGCGCGAGGGCCATGCTCGCGTAAATCCGCCCGGATTTACGCGAGCATGGCATTTAAAATCTGCCCGTTAATATTTAGATGTAGCTGGCTAAGTGCCAGATAAGACTTATCTGGCTAACTTACATGGGATATTCAGCAGCACGGCTAAATATCACTACTTATCCAGCTAGGGGGCCTAAAATACTAAAGCTTTTTTCTCATTCTGTGTTTATGGGAAAAATGCTTAATAAATGAAGCCCCTAATTATTCGGATAAGAAGCACCACCCAGTTACACCCACTTCCCATCCACTGACTATGGGGCTAACTAATTAGCCGGATATGTGACTTATCCAGCTAAGTGCTGACCGCTGAACATAACTGAATATTCAGTAGTCACCACTTAGCCTGATACATCCTACTTATCCGGCTAAGTAGGGTTTGGAGTGTCCTCAACAAAGCACAATAATCTCAGTTACAGATATCAGCATGTCACCAGCATAAGAGAGCAGCATAACTTTTCTGAATATCTGGCATCTAGCCAACAGAGGGAGCTCTGGAAGAGTCATTGGAAGTTAGAGAGGACATGCCACTTTTGGGCAAAGCTTGCTGAGTAGTGTAGTTTCAAGGGAATCTAGCCTAGGGGATTAGACAGAAATAATTAGGAAATTGAAAGAAGAATGCAGAAAAGCAGACAGCTGGCAAGGAAGCAGTCAGAGAGAAACTGAGATTGGGATATTGTCAGGAAAGCAGAACTTAGACTCCAGACTGGAAAGCCTGAGAGTGTAGGAACCAGTAAGGAGGAATTTCCATTTTATAAATCTATGCATCCAGCTTTTTTGGGTTTTAGCAGTTTACCAGTACCGAAGCAGGGATTGCTTTCTCGTTATATGAAGTTATGCTGGCTGGTATTTTGCCCCTCATGTGTATGGCCAAAAAGCTTTGAATTAGACCAGGGTTAGAGAACTTTGGTCACTGAGTGCAATAAGCCAGTCAGGTTTTCAGGATATCCACAATAAATATGCATGAGACATATTTGCCTACAATGGAGACAGTGCATGAGAAAAATTGTTAGAAAAAAACTGAAAGGAGCAGCTACAAAAGCAGCAGCTACAAAAGTAAAAAATGTCCAAGAGGCATGGTCATTGTTAAAAAATACCATTCTAGAAGCACAGTCCAGATGTATTCCATACATTAAGAAAGGTGGAAAGAAGGCAAAACGATTACTGGCATGGTTAAAAGGGGAGGTGAAAGAAGCTATTTTAGCCAAAAGATCTTCATTCAAAAATTGGAAGAAGGATCCAACAGAAGAAAATAGGATAAAGCATAAACGTTGGCAAGTTAAATGTAAGACATTGATAAGACAGGCTAAGAGAGAATTTGAAAAGAAGTTGGTCGTAGAGGCAAAAACTCACAGTAAAAACTTTTTAAAATATATCCGAAGCAGAAAGCCTGTGAGGGAGTCAGTTGGTCCGTTAGATGATTGAGGGGTTAAAGGGGCACTTAGAGAAGATAAGGCCATCGCGGAAAGATTTTAAATGATTTCTTTGCTTCGGTGTTTACTGAAGAGGATGTTGGGGAGGTACCCGTAATGGAGAAGGTTTTCATGGGTAATGATTCAGATGGACTGAATCAAATCACGGTGAACCTAAAAGATATGGTAGACCTGATTGACAAACTGAAGGGTAGTAAATCACCTGGACTGGATGGTATACACCCCAGAGTTCTGAGGAACTAAAAAATGAAATTTCAGACCTATTAGTAAAAATTTGTAACCTATCATTAAAATCATCCATTGTACCTGAAGACTGGATAGAAACATAGAAACATAGAAATGACGGCAGAAGAAGACCGAATGGCCCATCCAGTCTGCCCAGCAAGCCTCACACATTTTTTCTCTCATTCTTATCTGTTACTCTTAGCTCCTTGTTCTATTCCCCTTCCACCCCCACCATTAATGTAGAGAGCAGTGATGGAGCTGCATGCAAGTGAAATATCTAGCTTGATTAGTTAGGGGTAGTAGGGGCAGTAACCGCCGCGATAAGCAAGCTACACCCATGCTTATTTGTTTTACCTAGACTATGTTGTACAGCTCTTGTTGGTTTTTTTTTTTTTTTTTTTTTTCTTCTCCCCTGCTGTAGAAGCAGAGAGCCATGCTGGATATGCATTGAAAGTGAAGTATCAGGCACATTTGGTTGGGGTAGTAACCGCCGTAACAAGCCAGCTACTCCTCGCTTTGTGATTGCGAATCCTTTTTTTCTTCACCCCTGTCGTTGAAGCTATGCAGGATATGCGTGAAGCATCAGGTTTTTTGTTTTTTTTTTTCCCCCTGCCCTTGAAGCAGAGAGCTATGCTGGAAATGCGTGATGTATCAGTCTTTCTCCCATGCCGATGCAGGAGAGAACCATGCTGGATATGCATGGAAAGTGAAGTATCAGGCACATTTGGTTTGGGGTAGTAACCGCCGTAACAAGCCAGCTACTCCCCGCGTTTTGAGTGCGAACCCTTTTTCTTCTCCTTTGCCGTTGTAGCAGAGAGCTCTGCTGGATGTGTGAAGTATCAGTTATTCTTCTCCCCTGTCATTGAAGCAGAGAGCTATGCTGTATATGCATTGAAAGTGAAGTATCAGGCATATTTGGTTTGGGGTAGTAACCGCCGTAACAAGCCAGCTACTCCCCTCTTTATGAGTGCAAATCCTTTTTTCCATTACCTCTTGCTGTTGAAGCTTAGAGCGATGTAGGAGTCACAGTAAGCATGTGTATGTTTATTTAGTAAGGGTATTGTGTCAATAGCCATCATTCTGGCGAGTCACCCACTCTTCATTGGTGGCCTCTTGACTTTATGGATCCGCAGTGTTTATCCCACGCCCCTTTGAAGTCTTTCACAGTTCTGGTCTTCACCACTTCCTCCGGAAGGGCATTCCAGGCATCCACCACCCTCTCCGTGAAGAAATACTTCCTGACATTGGTTCTGAATCTTCCTCCCTGGAGCCTCAAATCGTGATAGCTAATGTAACCCCAATATTTAAAAAGGGCTCCAGTGGTGATTTAGGAAACTACAGACCGGTTAGCCGGACTTCAGTGCCAGGAAAAATAGTGGAAAGTGTTCTAAACATCAAAATCACAGAACATATAGAAAGACATGGTTTAATGGAACAAAGTCAGCATGGCTTTACCCAAGGCAAGTCTTGCCTCACAAATCTGCTTCACTTTTTTGAAGGAGTTAATAAACATGTGGATAAAGGTGAACCGGTAGATGTAGTATACTTGGATTTTCAGAAGGCGTTTGACAAAGTTCCTCATGAGAGGCTTCTAGGAAAAGAAAAAAGTCATGGGATAGGTGGCGATGTCCTTTCGTGGATTGCAAACTGGCTAAAAGACAGGAAACAGAGAGTAGGATTAAATGGACAATTTTCTCAGTGGAAGGGAGTGAGCAGTGGAGTGCCTCAGGGATCTGTATTGGGACCCTTGCTTTTCAATATATTTATAAATGATCTGGAAAGAAATACGATGAGTGAGATAATCAAATTTGCAGATGACACAAAATTGCTCAGAGTAGTTAAATCACAAGCAGATTTTGATAAATTGCAGGAAGACCTTGTGAGACTGGAAAATTGGGCATCCAAATGGCAGATGAAATTTAATGTGGATAAGTGTAAGGTGATGCATATAGGGAAAAATAACCCATGCTATAATTACACAATGTTGGGTTCCATATTAGGTGCTACAACCCAAGAAAGATCTAGGCATCATAGTGGATAACACATTGAAAACGTCGGTTCAGTGTGCTGCGGCAGTCAACAAAGCAAACAGAATGTTGGGAATTATTAGAAAGGGAATGGTGAATAAAACGGAAAATGTCATAATGCCTCTGTATCGCTCCATGGTGAGACCGCACCTTGAATACTGTGTACAATTCTGGTCGCCGCATCTCAAAAAAGATTTAATTGCGATGGAGAAGGTGCAGAAAAGGGCTACCAAAATGATAAGGGGAATGGAACAGCTCCCCTATGAGGAAAGACTAAAGAGGTTAGGACTTTTCAGCTTGGAGAAGAGACGGCTGAGGGGGGATATGATAGAGATGTTTAAAATCATGAGAGGTCTAGAATGGGTAGATGTGAATTGGTTATTTACTCTTTCGGATAATAGAAAGACTAGGGGGCACTTCATGAAGTTAGCACGGGGCACATTTAAAACTAATCGGAGAAAGTTCTTTTTTATTCAACGCACAATTAAACTCTGGAATTTGTTGCCAGAGGATGTGATTAGTGCAGTTAGTATAGCTGTGTTTAAAAAAGGATTGGATAAGTTCTTGGAGGAGTCCATTACCTGCTATTAAGTTCACTTAGAGACTAGCCACTGCCATTAGCAATGGTAACATGGAATAGACTTAGTTTTTGGGTACTTGCCAAGTTCTTATGGCCTGGATTGGCCACTGTTGGAAACAGGATGCTGGGCTTGATGGACCCTTGATCTGACCCATTATGGCATGTTCTTATGTTCTTATGCAAATGCATCTCATTACTATTTAGTGTGTCTGTCTTGAAAACTCCAGAGCACTTGAGCACTGGAGTTGCCTTCTCCTGAGTTAGGCTGGAGAACTGAGTGGTTTTCAGGATATGCACTATGACTATGCATGAGATGCATTTGCATGCAATGGGGGCAGTGAATGTAAATGCATCTCGTGAATATTTAGTGTAGCCATCTTGAAAACCCGACTCACTTGTACTACTCAAAGACTGAGTTATGATGTAGAACTCAGTGTAACTTGTAAAGAGCATACTATTGAATGAAAATACAAAGAAAGCATGCCTACATTTCAGGTCTCATCCCTTGAGAGAAGTCAAGTCCCTAACCCAAAGAGCTTATTGAGGAGAGTGCTACCTCACAAGCAGTATAACAAAATGGAGCTATGTGCCAGCTACTATAAGTAATGCTATATTTTGTGTTGATGTAAAATTTAAGTACTCCTTGCCTTTAAAGTGGAAACTGATCTATATCTTATCTACATACAAGGAATGGTTCAGTTGTTGTATTGATAAATTCAATGAAACAGATATACTCTGTTCTGTTATATACAGAACAGCATTATCAGTATATTTTTCAATTACATTTACATATAAAACTGATGAAGATTAAAGATAAAAAAAGTCAAAACTTTAAAGAATGGAGAGTTCAACTTCACCATAAAATACTGCACCTTAAATTAATTTTTTGTGAATATGTTACTTCCAATTTTCGATTAGCTTTACAGATGTATTATGCATATTGGTTGTATTATTAGACCATAAAAGAAGCATTACAGTCTTTTTATGGTCCAGGTCCACAGGGCATTCCATATCTCATCTCCAATGACTCAATAAAAATGCTACATAAAAAGGAAAAAAACTGAAACACTTGAATAATTAATCTCTGCAGACAGCTGCAATCCATCTCCACAGAGTCTGACATGGCCTGAAATTGAAGAATTTTACTGAACTGTCACATATATGTTTACAAATAGTCCTATGGTTAATCTGTGCTACGGTTACTTAGTCAACTTCAACAGCCTCAGCAGAAGGGTCAAACACTGATCACACTTTAGTGATCAAGGCATTTGCGTATGCTTGCCAAGGATTTAATTTTGCACGCTAATAAAGCTCACTTGTTTACATGCTTGAGATGCTTGTGAAAATTATTCAGTGCATTCAGGTTGAAAAGTAAAATAACACATCGCATTGTAACACCACCATATAAATCAGAAGGTTTGAGAGCGTAACATTTACTGTGCTTTTCCTGTCATCAGTAACTTGTTATGTCATAGCAGAAATGTCTTTTTTTTTTATATATCAGTGAAGACTGAGGAACAGCCTACTGAGGATTGATCTGATATGCATTCTAATTTTTTCTTATTGTATAACTTAGGTAAGCTGATTATATAAACTCGTTTATCACGAGGAATACCGGTAGTCCTGTTGATCCTGAAAGAAAACTGGATTCTTTGTAGGCTATAACCAGGGCTGTGCAACCATTGCAGACTCACAGGGTGCTACTGTTTTGAAAGAGTACCACTGTGGTGCTGCTCAAGCAGCCCATGCTGTCATGTCTTGATCATTGGGAGGCAGGCAAGCTGGCTTCAAAATGAATATGGTTTGAAAGCACTTGCCCTGGTTTAGTATATTCTCTAGAGTTTTTGAGTTAACCAAAACCTGACTGGGATTGAGGATCAGAGTTTGGGTCTGTTGCATCTCCCATTAAGATGCTCAGTCTCCTAATCTCACAAGGTTCTTCTACAGTTCTTCACAACCTGCTGTCATTTTAATGACTTGAAACAATTTTGTGTCGTCTGCAAATTTGGTCACTCCACTTGTCATTCCTTTCTTTCTCCAGATCATGTATGAATATGCTAAATTGCACAGATCCCAGTACAGACCCCTGGGACACTACACTAACAACCTTTTTCCATTTGAAAAACTGACCATTAAGTCCTACCCACAGTTTCCTGTCTTTTATCTAGTTATCAATCCACAATAGGACACTGCCTCCGGTCCCATGAACTCCCAATTTCATGAGGAGTCTCATGACACACTTTGTCAACCACCTTCTGAAAATCCAAATACAATATTTCAACTGGCTCATGTTTGTCTACATGTTTATTTACACCCTCAAAAAAATCTAGTAAATTGGTAAGGCAAGAGTTCTTTTTGCAAAACTCATGTTGACTCTCCCCATTAAACCATCTATTTACGTGGACAGTAATGTTATTTTTAATAATAATGGACTCATATCCATCATGACTTCCCCCATCACGCAACTTCTTGGCCTCTCTCTTTTCACTTTAACCCTAATCAACGCTCAATCACTTTCCAAAAAAATTCACCTTCTCAATGATTACCTCATCGACAACAACCCAGACATATGTGCAATAACAGAAACCTGGTTAAAACCTTCAGACATAACACTAACAAACCAGCTACCAACTCAAACATTTGACCTCTTCTCAATACCCAGACCCAAAAAAAAAGGAGGAGGAATCCTACTTGCCGCAAAAAAACAACTGGGCCTAACCCTACAACAATCATATTCCACTACAAAACTGGAATGCTCCCTATTCAAATCACAACAACTTCAAATATTTCTCATCTACGCCACACCAGGAACCCTAGACACCAACCCCTCTCCTCTAATAGAGCTAATAACCAAACACCTCAACTCAGAAAAACCATCTATCATCCTAGGAGACTTCAACTTACACGTCGACTCCACCCCTCAATCTTCAAACTGTGAAACATTTCTTACCTCCCTCAGTCACCTAGGATTCTCACAAATAATCAGCGGTCCCACACACAAGGCAGGTCACACATTAGACCTCATCTTTATCAACGACAGCTTATCTACCTATTCCAATCCCTCCTGTACTCCAGTCCCCTGGTCAGATCACCAGATCATCAACACGACTCTCAAAATGAAAAACACTCCACCTCCAAACATTAACAAAACCACAATTCATTTTAGGAAACCATGCTCGATTGATCAACTTAACGAACAATGCTCCAATGATCTCAACCAACTAGACCTCTCAGATGCCGACACAGCCATTACCTCATGGATCAAACTCACAAACAAAATAGCTGATCAACTTTGCCCAATCTCCTCCAAAACAATTCAACCAGCACGAGACAACAGAAAACCGTGGTTCACCCCAGATCTCAAATCCCTGAAACAAAAACTTCGAAACAAAGAACAAAGCTGGAGAAACAACCCTTCACACTCAGCAAAACTGGACTACAAAAACACCCTCAACACCTACAGAAATGCCATCCACAAAACAAAGAAAGACTTCTATGCAAAAAGAATTCACAATTTCATCTTCGATTCAAAAGCTCTATTTTCATACGTCTCATCTCTTACCAAACCAATGCCCCCAACCATTCCAGACCAACAAGCACTCAACAAGGCAAACGAATTGGCCACTTATTTTAAAACAAAAATCTCCAACCTCACTCAACACCTTACAACCCACAACTCCCCACCTATACCTATGAGCGCTTTTCAATTCACTCAGAACGCCAGACTAGAGGCTTTCGAACCCACATCTGCCATGGAGATCGAAAACATACTCAAAAAAATTAAACCAGCTGCTCATCCCTCAGACCCACTACCAACCAACTTGCTCACCGCCATCACTAACACTGTAGCAAAACCCATTGCAGAAATCATTAATACCTCCTTAGCCCAAGGCATGGTACCCAATCAGTTGAAACTAGCAATTCTCAAACCACTACTGAAAAAACCAAACGCTTCACCTTCTGACCCAGCTAACTTCAGACCCATTGCAAACTTACCATTGATTTCCAAACTGATGGAAAAAGCTGTCAACAAACAACTTTCCGAATACCTCGAGGAACACAACATTCTCTCTCCCGCACAATACGGTTTTCGGAAATCATTAAGCACAGAGTCCCTTCTGCTTTCTCTCACGGATACCTTACTTCTGAATCTGGAAAAAAAACAATCATACCTACTGGTTCTCCTAGATTTATCCGCAGCATTCGACACGGTAAATCACTCACAACTCTTAGACCAACTATCAAACATAGGAATTAAAGGCACGGCTCTCAGTTGGTTTAAATCATTCTTATCAAACAGGTTCTACAAAGTCAGAATAAACAACAAGGAATCTGAACCCATCCTATCAGACCAAGGCGTTCCACAAGGTTCATCTCTATCTCCCACCCTGTTCAACATTTACCTCCTCCCCCTCTGCCATCTGCTATCAAAACTCAAGCTTACCCACTACCTCTACGCAGACGACATCCAGATCCTCTTACCCATCTCAGAATCTATTCAAAAAACTTTATCCTTCTGGGAGGACTGCTTACAACCAATTAAACAACTACTCTCCAACCTTAACTTGATTTTAAACTCCAGCAAAACAGAGATGCTACTTATCTCACACGACCCACACATCAACTCACCTTACCTTTATCAATCCACCTCATTAAATATTGATCTCTCTTCAGACGTCAGAGATCTAGGAGCATGGCTTGACAATCATCTTAACTTGAAAAAATTTATAAATACCACCACCAAAGACTGTTTCTATAAATTACAAGTCCTCAAAAAGTTAAAACCTCTCCTTCACTTTAAAGATTTTCGCCTTGTCCTACAATCCATTATTTTTTCAAAACTCGACTACTGCAACGCAATCCTGCTTGGCCTCCCCGCTAACAGTATCAAACCCCTTCAGATGGTACAGAACGCCGCCGCCAGAATCCTAACAAACACCAATAAAAAAGAACATATCTCCCCTATCCTGAGCAACCTCCACTGGCTACCCATCAAACAGAGAATCCTTTTTAAAACCCTTACCATTATTCACAAATCAATAAACAACATCGCCCCTATATCTCTCCAAACGCAACTTCGTCCACACCTATCCTCCAGACCCATCAGAAGCGCCTACAGAGGCACACTGTTCGCCCTACCAGCAACATCTTTACTAAGAAAAAGAGCACTCTCAACCGCAGGACCACACCATTGGAATGCTCTCCCCCCAGACCTACGCCTTGAACCCAGTCTGCCAGAGTTCAAAAAAAAGTTAAAAACCTGGCTCTTCAGACAAGCGTTCCAATTTACAGAATCCAACTAAGCACCTTATCCTGATTGAACCTTAAATTTATTGTTTTATATAGTTAACAATATTCAACATATATATATGCAATATTTAACTTTTTAATTATTTTAATTTAATTTAGGTCACGAAAACATTCAATGTTTAATTGTTAATTGTTATTTTTCAATGTTATTTTTCAATGTTCAATGTTCGATGTAATCAACCCCGGTCTGACCTCCCAGACTGGGGCAATCTTTTCGTTTACTGTAAACCGGACTGATTTGTATTGTATACAGGAATTCCGGTATATAAAAATTAAAAATAAATAAATATAAATAAATAATAGCTGACTATTTTGCCCTGCACTGACATCAGACTTAACAGTCTTTAGTTTTCTGGATCACCTCTGGAGCCCTTTTTAAAAATTGGCATCACATTGGCCATCCTCCAGTCTTCTGGTACCCTGGCTGTTTTAAATGATAGGTTACAAATCACCAGAAACAGGTCTGGAATTTAAGTTTTTAGTTTCTTCATAACTCTGGGGTGCACATTTTAATGTGTGCTAACCTAAATTTACCGGTTTGCCAAATTGAAGCAAGAAAGATCCCGCCTGATCTAAGTAACTCTTCCAGTTTATTTATTTACTTGATTTAAATATTTGATATGTAAAATTGAACACCGGCATATAAAAATAAATAAATAAATAAATAAATAAATAAAATTTAGATTCTACCGTTCATACACTTCAAAGCAAATTGCATTCAGATACTGTAGGAATGTCCCTATTCCTGTCCCTGCACGGTTGCAAGAGCTATACATCAGTTTTGTATTCAGCTCAGTGCCATAATTTTCTCCATATGAATGGACCAAGATGGGAAATCACAGTCAAGACCCCATTGACTCAGAATTTGATAAGACAGGTTCTTCAGGCTTTTATTTTGGTTCAGATTGCACTGGGTCAGCATTGGCTATGATTCCAGTAATGTGAACAGAAATGAACCTCCTCTTTTTTTTGTGGGGATGCCAGTTTAAGCAGCACCTGTTTTCTCACTATTTTACATTTTCTGATTAAATTCAGTTTCATTGGTTGCTTGATATTTGTTTTCTACTTTATTTGGTGGGCACATTCTCTTAGCATGCCTCTGATGCAGCAAGCCTTGGGTTTATGCTATTTAACAATGACAACAATAGGACAAATTAAAAAAGACAGAAAATGGAGGATCCAAGATGGCTGCCTAAAAGCAGGGTGTGTGTTGAAAGAGCTCCTGACCTGATTTTTGTTTCCTGCTAAACTATGCTGCACACGAAAAGAAAGGGCAGACTGCGAATGGAGACCCCCGACTGTCCCTAGTACTGCCCTTTCGCAACCATTAATCGAAAAGTTCTTCTCGCCTCTAAATGCATCAACTCCAGGAGAAGTATCCGCTGAGGGTATCGGCCAGGAGCAGACGCAGACTCCTCTGGATCTCAAACTACTCTAAGCCCCAGAGTGCCTGTGACGCCGGGACCACCAAGACCTGCTATATCTCCGGAGTCAGTGTTGGTTACTTCCTTGGAAGGCGTGGTGGTACCAGACCCCATCGGGGATGAGACCGGGATATACGGAGCAGGACTACAGATTGGAGGAAACAAAGGTGACCCACTGGAGCAAGTGGAAAGGCACAGCGGAGGGAAAAATCTGATTTTGGAACCACTAACCTCAACACCTAATGGCGGCAAAGGCAGGGCGGCGGTCTCAGGATTGAGACAGGAACGCTGCTTTCAAACTGAAAATCTTGCATCTATGTCTATGGGAACCGGTGGAGCAAGCACACAGAAAATATCTCTAGAAAATATATGGCTGGTACTGATGGATTTAAAAACAGCAATGGTTGATCTAAATACTAAGATGTCTGAAATGCAGACTCAAGTTAAACAAACAGAAACTGGGGTAATAAAACATTCTAAGAAGTTAGAATGTTTTGAAAACCAGATCAACCAAATACAAATAGTTCAAGCAGGAACAATGAAAGGAGAGGTTGCTAACGCTAGACGAATCGAGACAATCGAGAATAATTTAAGGCATAATAACATCAGAATTTTGAACTTTCTAAGTGTAAAATTTATCTCACCATTTGAACAGTTTAAAAGATTCCTAATGGAAAATTTACAATTTTCATTAGAAAAAATTCCACCTATTGAAAATTCTTTTCTTATAATCTCTAGGAAGAAGGAAAAAGATGAAGGTTCAAATCATTCTCAGCAATTGAGTAATATTACAAACTTCTTGGAACAATCGATGGAAAATCAGGTGGATTCGAGAGGTACTCTATGGGGCGGATTTTCATACTCCGCGAATAGGCCTACTTTTGTTTGTGCTCCAGGCGCAAACAAAAGTACGCTGGATTTTAGTAGATACGCGCGGAGCCGCGCGTATCTGCTAAAAACCTGGATCGGCGCGCGCAAGGCTATCGATTTTGTATAGCCGGCACGCGCCAAGCCGCGCAGCCTACCCCCGTTCCCTCCGAGGCCGCTCCGAAATCGGAGCGGCCTCGGAGGGAACTTCCTTTTGCCCTCCCCTCACCTTCCCCTCCCTTCCCCTACCTAACCCACCCACCCGGCCCTGTCTAAGCCCCCACCTTACCTTTGTCGGGGGATTTACGCCTCCCAGAGGGAGGCGTAAATCCCCGCGCGCCAGCGGGCCTCTTGCGCGCCGGGCCGCGACCTGGGGGCGGGTACGGAGGGCGCGGCCATGCCCCCGGACCGCCCCGGGCCATAGCCACGCCCCGTACCCGCCCCCAAAATGCTGCCGACACGCCCCGAAAACGCCGTGACGACCGGGACCGCCCCCGACACGCCCCCGACACGCCCCCCTCTGAGAACCCCGGGACTTACGCGAGTCCCGGGGCTCTGCGTGCGCCGGTAGGCCTATGTAAAATAGGCGCACCGGCGCGCAGGGCCCTGCTCGCGTAAATCCGGGCGGATTTACGCGAGCAGGGCTCTTAAAATTCGCCCCTATGTGTAAGATCCTTGAAAATTGAAGATAGAAATAATATAATGAGGCAATTTCTTCGTAATCGTGAAAAACCTTATTTAGCACAAAAAATGTGGATGTATCCGGACATAACCAGACCCACACAGATAAGAAGAAGAAATTTTCTACAGATGAGCCAAGAAGTTAAGAGCCTAGGGGCTCAGATGGTTGTTTATTTCCCCTGCAAATGTATTGTTAAACATTTAAATGAGAGATAAGTGTTATTGGATCCACCTGAGCTCAGGAAGTTTCTAGACGCCTGGATTTCTAAGTAATAATTTGTATAGTTTGATCACAAGTTATAAGTGAAATGAACAATTAGACCTCTCTTTCTATTTCCCATTTGGGTATATTTGGATTTCCTTATATAATGCTCCAATGATTTATGCTTACTGTCTTGGATCCTAGATTCCTTATAAATGGTCTATTTCCATTATTTTCATAAACATTATATTTATTTTTAGATTTTTATATACCGGTGTTCCTGTATGAAATACAAATCACATCGGTTTACATTGAAACTGAACATAAATTTTTGCCAATAGGCATTACATAGAACAAGGTTGTGGAACTTGGAAAAGGGTAAACTAGATCAAAATAAACATTGTAATGTAAACAAATTAGCTAACAAAACTCATAGAGCAGTATAAATAAAAACAAAAACAAAAAACATAAAAGCAAAACAGTAGATGTCATGTAAGACCTGCAGCAAGAGAATGGATAAAGAGTCAAGTAGATCCTGGAGAATGATATGATGAGGAACTCTTGCTGGTTGTAGGGGAAAAAAGTGCTTATGGTCCTGTAAAGGCTTGTTTAAAGAGCCAGGTTTTCAGTTTCTTTTTGAATGTGGAGTGGCAGATCTCTAGACGGATATCTGGCGGGAGCGCGTTCCATTGAATGGGGCCAGCAGTAGATATGGTACGTTTCTGGAGTGAGGATTTTCTTGAAGGAACATGTAGAGTGCCTTTGTAAACTCCTCTGATGGGTCTAGCTGAAGAGTGATGACGTAGTTGGGTGCTTAACTGAAGTGGGGATATATTGTGAATTGATTTGTGAATTACTGTGAGCACTTTATAAAGAATCCTTTGCTTAATTGGAAGCCAATGGAGGAGTTTGAGAATGGGGGTGATGTGATCTCTTTTATTCGTATTTGTAAGAATTCTAGCTGCAGAGTTTTGTAACATTTGGAGGGGTTTGAAGGATGAGATTGGGAGGCCGAAGAGAAGCGAATTACAATAGTCGATTTTTGATAGTATAATGGCTTGAAGAACCAACCGGAAATCATTGAAATGAAGGAGGGGTTTCAGCTTTCTCAAGACTTGTAGCTTGTAGAAACAGTCTTTAGTGGTGGTGTTAACAAATTTTTTAAGGTTAAGCTGATCGTCTAGAATGACGCCTAGGTCTCGTACCTGTGGTGAATTATTTAGTAAAGGAATGGTTGCAGTGAGTGGGTTAGCTGGGTTTAGCAACTTGTTGTTGATGTCCTGATTGATAATTAGGATCTCAGTTTTGTTGTTGTTAAGAATAAGATTAAGACTAGAAAGAAGATGATTGATTTGTTGCAAACAATTGTTCCAATGAATCAGGGTTTTGTGTATAGATTCGGTGATTGGGATGAGTATTTGTATGTCATCTGCGTAAAGGTAATGGGTTAGATTTAGTTTAGAAAGTAGTCGACAGAGAGGTAAGAGGTAAATATTAAAAAGGGTTGGGGAGAGTGAGGAACCTTGAGGGACCCCCTGGTTGGATGGGACCGGATGAGATTCTTTATTGTTAATTTTTACCTTAAATTGTCTATTTGCCAGGAAGGACTTGAACCAGCTAAGCACTGTACCCTTAATGCCTATGTCTGCCAGACCTGTTAATAGAGATGAGTGGTTGACAGTGTCAAAGGTCGCAGAGAGATCTAAAAGTATCAGGAGATGTGGTTGTTTTTTGTCCATATTAGCCAGAATAGTGTCAGTAAGAGACATAAGTAGGGATTCCGTACTCAATGATTTACGAAAGCCGTATTGTGATGGTGCAAGAATAGAGTTTTCTTCCAGGTACTCGGATAGCTGTTTATTGACTATCTTTTCCATAAGTTTGGCGATCATTGGCAAATTGGCTATTGGGCGGAAGTTGGCTGGATCTGTGGTTGGAAGGTTCGGTTTTTTTAGTAAAGGTTTGAGGATAGCTAGTTTAAGTTGGTCAGGAACTAGACCTTGGGACAGAGAACAATTAATGATGTCTGCAATTGGCTTTGAAATGGTGTTCCTTATTGCAATGAGGAGGTTGGTTGGAATTGTGTCTAATGGATGAGAGGACGGTTTCATTTTCTTGAGAATGTTTTCTATCTCAAGAGCTGATGTAGTCTCAAAAGATTCCAAAGTCGTATTTAATTGAGGTGGGGTAGAGAGCGGGAGTGGGGGAAAGGAACTAGATGATGAGAAGGGGCCAATCAATTTATCAATTTTTTCCTTGAAATAGTCAGCTAATTCAGAGCCTTTGTTGAACGCTTGATCATCCGGGATAGTAGGAGGGGATGGTTTAGTGAGGGCTGAAACGTAGGAGAATAGAGCTTTTGAATCAAAAATGAAATGATGTATTTTTTTTGAGAAGAAATCTCTCTTGGTTCTAAGAATGGTGATCCTGTAGGCATTGAGGGAGGTTTTGTACGTAGCTAATGTAGTGGGAGATGGGTTTTTCCTCCATGTATGTTCTTTATTTCTTAGCTCTTGTTTAAGCAGCTTCAATTCTGAGGAGAACCAGGGTTTCCTGTTGTCTGGCGAGGGTTGTATTACTTTTGTGAAGGAAGGGCAGGTTATGTCTCCAATCTTTTTGGTGATGTTGCACCATGAAGTGGTGGCTGTAGTTGCATTAGAAAGATCGAGTTGAGAAAATTCATTAGAGAGCTGGTTGATGAGAAGATCTGTAGAACAAGGTTTCCTGTATTGAATAGTGGTTTTTGGAAACGAAATAGGAGGGTGTTCTGAAAGCTTGAGGGTCGTGTTGATGATATGATGATCTGTCCAAGGAACAGGAGAGCATGAGATTGTAGATGGGAGCGAGATGCACTGATTAATGAAAATAAGGTCCAGAGTGTGACCTGCTTTGTGTGTAGGGTTTTTTATAATTTGTGTAAATCCCATATAGCTGAGAGCCGATAGTAGTGTAACGCAGTTTGGGGATTGTGGGGAAGCATCAACATGTAAGTTGAAGTCTCCCAATAAAATGGCGGATATGTCTGGGTTGAAATATTTAGCAGTGAATTCAATGACAGGTGAAGGGTCCGAGTCTAAAGTTCCTGGAGGAGCATAGATTAGGCCAATTTGTAAATGATCAGATTTGAAGACAGAGAGCTCTATGTTTAATGTGGTATATGAATGATGTAATGTTAATCCAAGACCTTTCTTGGCTGCCAGGAGCAGACCTCCTCCTCTTCTTTTGGGTCTAGGGATGGAGAACAAATCATATAGCTGAGTAGGTAATTGGTTTAATAGCACTAAATCCGAAGATTTCAACCAGGTTTCTGTGATTGCACAGATGTCTGGGTTTGCTTCAGTGAGGTAGTCATTTAAGATGTGTGTTTTTTTCGAAAGCGACTGTGAATTGAATAGAGTTAAAGATAGAAGAGAGAGGCCTAGGAATTGTGTGAGTGGTGTGGTCATTATTGGGATTAGCCTTTGCTGACGGTTGTAATGTTGTGGGACGTTGTTTCCTGATGATTGGAATGAAGTGTGAACTATTGAAAAAGTGGTGATGTATGGGGATTGGGAATCCAGGTATATTATATGTTGGCATGTAATAATTTTCCTGATAGTACTTGTACAAAGAATTGAAATGGTGCCACTATGTATTTGTTTTATGTATCTATAGATTTAATTATTTTTCTTTTTGAGACCATTTCATTGACAATGGAAATTCTTGTCTATATTTTGTTAAAATGCATAAACAATAAATAAAAAGACAGAAAAAAAATTAAATACAGTAGTCAAAAAACAAACCATTAACAGAAGAGTTAAGGCAGTAAAAATAACCAACATAATCTATAACTCAGCTACAGTAGAAACAAGACTATATACCTAAATCCTGTCTACAGATAATCATACTTGAAGCAATGAAGTTACCAATTTGATTACAATTCTCAGTCACTATTGTCTCATAGCCGTATAACTTGTATACATTGTTCCACCATTAATGAACACCTAATAGAGTGCAATCTTTCCAATTGCTAAGAAGAGGCAGCAAGCCCTGAAATGCCCAGTACTGATGCTCATATAGATGCACTTCCCTTTCAACATGCTGCTGAAATTAAACAGACACTTATGTTCTAAGTGCTTTCATTTAGCTCTGAATTAGCTCACACTACAGCATTCATGACAGCACATTAACTGGTATCACAAATAGGCTTGCTCTTTATATTCAATTCTGTGCCACAAAATGCTTCATAGCCCTACATGATTGCTAACTGGTGCCTGAAATGTGAACTGGACATCAGAAGCAGCAGAGACAGAATTTGTTTCTGACAGAGAATGGTTTTGCATGCTGAGCCTGCAATAAGTGCCTCTCCTTTAATGCAACTCCATTATCATGATGGCTTCTTATTAAAAGAATTTAATAAGGCATTCATTGTCTAGTCATTTGCTAGAAAATATAATTTTCAGCCACAGCACTGGGTTTGAGTGTCATTTTCCTTCACCCTTAAAATGCCATACTCAAGCCCAAGGTCTATCTACATTTAGCTGAATAGGGTAAAATGAGAATAACTTTCATTTACATCCTGAAGCATGTTTACTGCCAGTATTTTTTTTTTTTTAAACAAAGAGATGAGTGAACATTTTAGGATCCTTCATTTCCATCTCTGGTATAGAAATGTGCACATGGTTATGACAATGTTCACAACTCAAGCACCCTGACTCCTGTCTCTCTTAAATCAGCCATGCCCTCCCAACTCCAAATAATCCTCTTAATGGCAAAGGAACAGAAGCAAAACACGAGGGTAACCTACTGGAGCAGCAGTTCATCCCAAAACAGCAGCAACATGACTGTGTTGTGCTTTCAAGAAGATATGGGGCAACCTGTATCAAGCAGCAGATAGGAATGTATGTGTGTGTGAGTGAGAGAGATCGTTTGTAAAGGCCATGGCCTATTTATGCCCAGAAGCAGGTCTAAAATTATCCAGCCTTGTGTGGCTGGATAACTTTAGCTTTACAATATCTGAATGTAATCACTTTAAAGTGTCAAAAAAAGTGGAATATTAAATAAATAAATAAATAAAATGAAGATAACCAGTTAAGTGGTGCTGCTGAGTTAAAAACTAAAAGAGCCTCAAGGGCCTAGTAGTCCAATCAATGCCATCCGAACCAAGCTTTAAATTGTAACATTTTGGCCGGTATTGAGAAGTCCCGCAACCAACTGCATGCCCCCAAATGCCACCAATGTAGTCAAGATGCCACCATGCCCCCGGGTCTTCCTAGGCACGTGTGTGCACGGCACGCCAACAATTGAAGGCCCCACAGTGGGAAACTGAACTGCCAGCGTTCAGTGATGATGTCACGTGGCTGGGTATTTAAACCCCTGCCATGCCCCAAGCCTTGCTCAGCAACAGGTCCTCCTGCCTTGCAGTGCATATTAGGGATGTGAATCATTTTTTAACGATTAAAATTATCGTCTGATAATTTTAATATCGTCTTAAATCGTTATAGAACACGATACAATAGAAATTCTAACGATTTATCGTTAAAAATCGTTAAATCGTGTTAGTGCGCACTAACGGGAGTTAGTGCGCACTAACTCCGAGTTAGTGCGCACTAACTGAAAATGATACAAATTGACACTTTCCAGGTCAGTAAAGGTCAGTTAGGAATGAATATGTGTTCCTATTGGCTGGCTGCCCTCTTATCTATTGATGTTAACCAGGTTCCCACTGAGGTGATGGTTGGGGGGATGGGAAATGGAAATGGAAACTCAGGAACACTAACAGAAAATGATACAAATTATTGACACTATCTAGGTCAGTAAAGGTCAGTTAGGAATGAATATGTATTCCTATTGGCTGGCTGCCCTCTTATCTATTGATGTTACCAAGGTTCCAACTGAGGTGATGGTTGGGGGGATGGGAAATGAAAACTGTTGGTAGTTGACAAAAAAAGTAATGTGATCAGTCAATATGACTAGAACCTGTGCCCTATTCCTGATACCAGGGGTGTTGTGATCTTCCTGCACTCAGTGCCCTATCCCTGATACCAGTCTGAGACAGCTCCCTCCCTGCATTACTAGTGAGAGGCTGGCTTCACAGACAGGGGGGAGCTGCCTGACCCTCACTCCTCACTTCCCCCATGTCCCAGCTAGTGAATGGTGTGTGGGTGAGGGGGGGGGGGGAGGATGGTGAAGTCTGAGACAGCTCCCTCCCTGCATTACTAGTGAGAGGCTGGCTTCACAGACAGGGGGGAGCTGCCTGACCCTCACTCCTGACTTCCCCCATGTCCCAGCTAGTGAATGGTGTATGGGTGAGGGGGGGGGGAGGATGGTGAAGTCTGAGACAGCTCCCTCCCTGCATTACTAGTGAGAGGCTGGCTTCACAGACAGGGGGGAGCTGCCGGACCCTCACTCCTGACTTCCCCCATGTCCCAGCTAGTGAATGGTGTGTGGGTGAGGGGGGGAGGATGGTGAAGTCTGAGACAGCTCCCTCCCTGCATTACTAGTGAGAGGCTGGCTTCACAGACAGGGGGGAGCTGCCTGACCCTCACTCCTGACTTCCCCCATGTCCCAGCTAGTGAATGGTGTGTGGGTGAGGGGGGGGGGAGGATGGTGAAGTCTGAGACAGCTCCCTCCCTGCATTACTAGTGAGAGGCTGGCTTCACAGACAGGGGGGAGCTGCCTGACCCTCACTCCTGACTTCCCCCATGTCCCAGCTAGTGAATGGTGTGTGGGTGGGGGGGGGAGGATGATGAAGTCTGAGACAGCTCCCTCCCTGCATTACTAGTGAGAGGCTGGCTTCACAGACAGGGGGGAGCTGCCTGACCCTCACTCCTCCGGGGTATTGTGATCTTCCTGCACACAGTGCCCTATCCCTGATACCAGGGGTGTTGTGATCTTCCTGCATGCAGTGCCCTATCCCTATTAATACCAGGAGTGTTGTGATCTTCCTGCACGCAGTGCCCTATCCCTAATACCAGGGGTGTTGTGATCTTCCTGCACACAGTGCCCTATTCCTGATACCAGGAGTGTTGTGATCTTCCTGCATGCAGTGCCCTATCCCTATTAATACCAGGAGTGTTGTGATCTTCCTGCACGCAGTGCCCTATCCCTAATACCAGGGGTGTTGTGATCTTCCTGCACACAGTGCCCTATCCCTGATACCGGGATGTGTGCAAAAAGATCCCAACACCCCCGGTATCAGGAATAGGGCACTGTGTGCAGGAAGATCACAACACCCCTGGTATTAGGGATAGGGCACTGTGTGCAGGAAGATCACAACACTCCTGGTATTAATAGGGATAGGGCACTGTGTGCAGGAAGATCACAACACCCCTGGTGCCAGGGTTAGGGCACTGTGTGCAGGAAGATCACAACACTCCTGGTATTAATAGGGATAGGGCACTGTGTGCAGGAAGATCACAACACTCCTGGTATTAATAGGGATAGGGCACTGTGTGCAGGAAGATCACAACACCCCTGGTGCCAGGGTTAGGGCACTGTGTGCAGGAAGATCACAACACTCCTGGTATTAATAGGGATAGGGCACTGTGTGCAGGAAGATCACAACACCCCTGGTGCCAGGGTTAGGGTACTGTGTGCAGGAAGATCACAACACTCCTGGTATTAATAGGGATAGGGCACTGTGTGCAGGAAGATCACAACACCCCTGGTGCCAGGGTTAGGGCACTGTGTGCAGGAAGATCACAACACTCCTGGTATTAATAGGGATAGGGCACTGTGTGCAGGAAGATCACAACACCCCTGGTGCCAGGGTTAGGGCACTGTGTGCAGGACGATCACAACACTCCTGGTATTAATAGGGATAGGGCACTGTGTGCAGGAAGATCACAACACCCCTGGTGCCAGGGTTAGGGCACTGTGTGCAGGAAGATCACAACACTCCTGGTATTAATAGGGATAGGGCACTGTGTGCAGGAAGATCACAACACCCCTGGTGCCAGGGTTAGGGCACTGTGTGCAGGAAGATCACAACACTCCTGGTATTAATAGGGATAGGGCACTGTGTGCAGGAAGATCACAACACTCCTGGTATTAATAGGGATAGGGCACTGTGTGCAGGAAGATCACAACACTCCTGGTATTAATAGGGATAGGGCACTGTGTGCAGGAAGATCACAACACTCCTGGTATTAATAGGGATAGGGCACTGTGTGCAGGAAGATCACAACACCCCTGGTGCCAGGGTTAGGGCACTGTGTGCAGGAAGATCACAACACTCCTGGTATTAATAGGGATAGGGCACTGTGTGCAGGAAGATCACAATACCCCTGGTATCAGGGTTAGGGCACAAGTTCTAGTCACATTGACTGATCACATTACTTGTTTTGTCAAGCTACCAACTGTTTCCATTTCCCATCCCCCATATACTGTCAGTGGGAAGCTTGGTAACATGAATAAATAAAAGAACAGCCAAAAGGAATACATATTCATTCCTAAACTGACCTTAACTGACCTGAAAAGTGTCAAATTGTATCATTTTCAGTTAGTGTGCACTAACTCCCAGTTAGTGCGCACTAATCGGAAAAAACGATTTTTAACGATTTTTTAACTAAAAAATCATGCCTAACACGATTTTCTTGCCCTGCCACACGATTTCTATCGTTAAGACGATATGGAAAACGATTCACATCTCTAGTGCATATTGCTTGCTGTCTCTTGGCTTTACTTGGCCTTGTCTTGCCTCCTTGTTTCCCTGCCTCGCTTTGTCTCATTGTTGCCTTGTCTTGCCCATCCTTGCCCTGCTTGTGTCTTGGTCCCCAGTGGCTTGTCTATCTGTCTCTCCCTGACTCCTGGTTCTGACCTGTGCTATGGACTTGACTGCTCTTCTGCCTGCTGCCCGTCCCAAGCTTGTCTTAGTGTTGCGGGACTGGGCCGTACCCCGGTCCCTCCACCCACCTTGGGGCCGGCCCGGCCCGTACGAGTCCATCTTCGGCCTCCCAGGCCCGTTCCGCGGCCTGCCGCGGCGTCCCCACTGTGAGGGAGACGCCGTTGATTCCCCGTTGCTGGCCCCGCCCCCTAGGCACGCGCAGGGGCTCTCCTCTTAAAGGGACCAGCGCGGGAAAACTAAGGACAGCTCCAGGATGACGTCAGATGCCGCAAGGTATATTACCCTGCAGCTGGGATAGATCCTCACCTTGCAACGAGGTTCTCAGGAGTTTCTGACTTGCTAGTTGCTGTCTGCTCTTGGATTGCTTCTGTCTTCAACCCGGCTTGCTCCTGACTCCGTCTCCTGACTCCGTCCCCTGCCTCCGCCCCTTGGTTCTGGTTTTGACGTCCGACTTCTGGCTTCTGACCCGGCTCCGTCCCCGACTTCGTCTTCGGCTGCTGTTCCTGGCTTGGTACTGTCCTTGACCTCTGGCTCCGACCTGGCTCCGTCCATGACTCCGTCTTCTGCCTCATCCTTGGCTTGGTTTCTCCTCTGACTCCCGGCTTCCGACTCAGCTGTCTTCCTGGTCTTCGCTGGCCCAGAAGATTCACCTAAGTCCCAGCGGCCGGGCCCCTACGGGCGCCTCCTGTGGGGGCTCCGGCTTCCAGGGCGAATCTCCAAAAGTCCCAGCGGCTGGACTCCTACGGGCTCCTCCTGGGGGAGTACCGGCTTCCAGGGTGAAGACTCGTCAGTCACCGGGGCCCAACATCGTCCATCCTTTCAGCCTTCGCTGAGTCCTTGGTCGCATAGGACTCCACTGTGTCTCAGTGTCGAAGCCTTCTCTGAGCCCTCCGAGCCGCCTCCCGGTTGGGACGCTTGCCATGGTTCTCCACAGCGCACCATCTTCTGTTCCAACCGGCCCAAGGGTCCACAACCGTAACACTTAGACCCAGACACAATTTGCTTGCTACCAGCCCTGACCTTTACCCACTAATTGACTTTGTCTGACCGTTCCTTACAGGAGTCTTGCCTAAGCCCTGCCTGATCCTGGAACCAAAAGGCTAAACTTGAAGGGAACAGGGCTGGTGAAGCCCTAGAACCAGTCCATATAAGAGTGAGTCCACCTGCTGTCAGTGTGGGCCTGGTATGTTTGCTTGCTAGGCTGTGTCAACCACGCCATAGCCCAAGAGCTCACATCCATGACATAAATTATGGGCTTGCTTCCTCCCTCCCTTATCCCTGACCAAAGCCCTGTGACAAATTTTAAAATCCAAATGGAAGAGCGCCAGGACTAGCCATTCCCCCGCCCCCCCCCCCCCCCACTCCCCAGTTCATCATAAATCTGCCAAAATTAGACCTCCACTGTCTCCCTCCCCTTCCCCTCCAACCCTCCTGGTACCTTAGGAAATTACCATTTTCAGCTGGGAACACTGGAAGTGCCAGAAGCAGGTAGGAGATAACCAATGTCCCCACAGGGGATATTTGGAATCCATGAGGGGGTCTGGGGGTGGGAAGGGAGCTGTTTAGGCAGCAGGCAGGTGAGAAGGGGGACAGGAAGGATCCCTGATTTAAATAGAAAACCAAGGGGTGTGTGTGTGTGGGGGGGGGCAAGCATTAGGTTACTTGTGCTTGCTGGATTTGTTTTAATTTGATGGATTAGGGGGTGCTGGGTAAGGGGAGATCGGCCATTATGCTGAGACATAGTGATCACTTGTGTTCTAGAGTGGGGGATGGGAATTCAGGTCTAGCGTCCCCAACATGTTTTGTCTTTTCGTTTGGTCCTAGTTTTAATGTTTTAATGTATCTGGGTAAATGGCAAATTATCTGGTCACACACAGCTGGCTAACATTAAAACCTAACCGGTCAAGTTTAAATAGAGCTAGTTAGGTTTTGAAGTTTGAGACACAAATTAGAATAAAATTGGTTGAATGGTTTAAAAGTTATTAGGTGGGACATACACACAGGCAGGATAATCTTATAAGTGCCAGTGACTTAATTAAAATTGTGGATTATACAGTATTAACATGAATTTGCCCAGTAACGATCTGCTTTGCATGAATTTACATTATTCAAGCATGCAAATCACATCCAAAGCAGCTCTTTGTAACAGGTGAGGGAATCTGGGCAGGGCCATGCAAAATATAATGTGATTTTGCTGCAACAGTGCTCTATCGCAAGATAAACAGCATACGACGCACAATTTAAACTGCTTAACATACGTTAGAGCCCTACCAGGTCCTGATACATCTCCCAATTAGTTAGCCAGATAAGAAACTCTACCCGGGAATACTCCCTTCTGCCCCTTACTTAGCCAAATAAATAGCTGGCTAAGTGGTGGCTGCTCAAAGCAGCTGAATTTTGAAACTGTGCCACTTATCTGGATATGTCTGAACTTATCCATGTATATGGCGTTGAATAGGGACCTCTAAAGGTTTTCTCTGATTTTGTGTCTATGGGAATTGATTAGTACACAGAGGGGTAGATTTTATAAATTTGCGCGAGGGCGTACTTTTGTTCGCACACCAGCGCGAACAAAAGTACGCTGGATTTTATAAGATACGCGCGTATCTTATAAAATCCAGGGTCGGCGTGCGCAAGGGGGTGCCTCGGAGGGAACTTTCCTTCGCCCTTCCCTCACCTTCCCCTACCAAACCCCCCCCCCCCCCCCCGGCCCTATCTAAACCCCCCCCCCCTACCTTTGTTGCCAGATTTACGCCTGCTGAAAGCAGGCGTAAATCTGCGCGCGCCAGCGGGCTGCTGGCGCGCCATCACCCGACCCGGGGGCTGGTCCGGAGGCCTCGACCATGCCCCCGGGCTGGCGCCACGCCCCTGGTCCCACCCCGAACCACCCCCTGACCCCGGTCCTGCCCGGACATGCCCCCTCCCCGCCCCTTTTACGAAGCCCCGGGACTTGCGCGTGTCCCGGGGCTGTGCGCGTGCCGGCGGCCTATGCAAAATAGGCGCGCCGGCGCGTGAGGGACCTGCGCGCATAAATCCGGCCGGATTTACGCGTGCAGGGCATTTAAAATCCAGCCCAGAGCTTTCATGGGGAAGTTTTCAAACTGACCCCAATGAGGCAAAGTTTGGGAGTACATTTTACCTGCAGACTTTGCACCAATTCTGAAAGGGAAAGTGACATATTGACAAAGTACCTGCAGGCATTGGTACCTGCTTTTTCTGCTGCTTCTATTTCTATTAATAGAATGCAATGCATAGATTTGAGCATGCAATCCATGTACATATGTCCTTAAGAACATAAGAAATTGCCATGCTGGGTCAGACTAAGGGTCCATCAAACTCAGCATCCTGTTTCCAACAGAGGCCAAACCAGGCCACAAGAACCTGGCAATTACCCAAACACTAAGAAGATCCCATGCTGATGATGCAATTAATAGCAGTGGCTATTTCCTAAGTAAACTTGATTAAAAGCCGTTAATGGACTTCTCTTCCAAGAACTTATCCAAACCATTTTTGAACCCAGCCACACTAACTGTACTAACCATATCCTCTGGGAACAAATTCCAGAGCTTTATTGTGCGTTGAGTGAAAAAGAATTTTCTCTGATTAGTCTTAAATGTGCTACTTGCTAACTTCATGGAATGCCCCCTAGTCCTTCTATTATTCAAAAGTGTAAATAACCGAGTCACATCTACTCGTTCAAGACCTCTCATGATCTTAAAGACCTCTATCATATCCCCCCTCAGCCGTCTCTTCTCCAAGCTGAACAGCCCTAACCTCTTCAGCCTTTCCTCATAGGGGAGCTGTTCCATCCCCTTTATCATTTTGGTTGCCCTTATCTGTACCTTCTCTGTCGCAACTATATCTTTTTTGAGATGCGGCGACCAGAATTGTACACAGTATTCAAGGTGCGGTCTCACCATGGAGCGATATAGAAGCATTGTGACATTTTCCGTTTTATTAACCATTCCCTTCCTAATAATTCCTAACATTCTGTTTGCTTTTTTGACTGCTGCAGCACACTGAGCCGACGATTTTATATTATTCACTATGATGCCTAGATCTTTTTCCTGGGTGGTAGCTCCTAATATGGAACCTAACATCGAGTAACTATAGCAAGGGTTATTTTTCCCTATATGCAACACCTTGCACTTGTCCACATTAAATTTCATCTGCCATTTGAATGCCCAATCTTCTAGTCTTGCAAGGTCCTCCTGTAATGTATCACAATCTGCTTGTGATTTAACTACTCTGAATGATTTTGTATCATCTGCAAATTTGATAACCTTGGGAAAGCTTACTCTCGCTATGGCTAAAAGCATGCAAATATGTATGACCATGTGTGTACTTTAGCTAGTTACAAGATGGACTATTTTCGGGCAGCCAGTGTACCTGGGTAAATATGGTAGATATTCATCTGGATACATGGCTTATGGAAATTTCCCTTCCCATCTCCAAATCATACATACTTAAGCCTTATTATTTTGAAAATTTCCAACGTGGCTAAGTTCAAAATGAACTTATACATGTTTTTAGAGGAAAAAGTACTAGATGGGCATGATGATAGATCTTCACACTAGGGAAAAGTGCTAATTAGGGGTGTGCATTCGTTTTCGACATATTGGCAATCCGCAATGTATATGTCCCTATTCGTTGTGTTTGTGGGGGTCATAAAACATTTGGTGAACCCCCACGAATACAACGTATCTAATGAATACACCCCCCACCCTCCTGGCCCTCCCAAGACTTACCAAAAGTCCCTGGTGGTCCAGCGGGGGTCCTCGCATGATCTCCTGCACTCCGGCTGTCGGCTGCCGGTATTCAAAATGGCGCCGACAGCCTTTGCCCTCACTATGTCACAGGGGCTACCGGTGCCATTGGTCAGCCCCTGTCACATGGTAGGAGCAATGGATGGCTCTCCCATTGTCATGCCGTGGTTGGCAACATTTTTTCCCTGTGTTGATTGGTGCTTGCATGAAATATGGATTCCATTGTTTTCAGAGGAGATACAAGCATGTTATGTCTCATAAACTAGGCTGAAGATGGCTGAAACTATACCCAGGTGCTGTACTCAAGAAATTTATCCCCATAATTTTCCCAAACAGCAAAATTTGACTATTTGTTGCTTACCGCCAAACACACCCCTCATTTATCAAAATGCGCTAAGGTGTTTTTGCATGCATTAAGGGCTTATCACATGCGAAAAGCTCTGTTAACGCATGTGATAGTACCATATTATATGGTGCGATGCAAATCTGAAAAAGAGGGGTTGGGGCAGGTGTGTGTGAGTGAGTGAGAGAGAGAGAGAGAGACATAATAACATCACCCTAGATACGTATTTATATCTCTATGGGAGGCCCACCTAGTAACTCGAGGTGAGGTTTAGGTATTAGTGTAGGGGGGTTAGGGGCCATTTTGACATTCAATGAGAGACGTATGAACAGAACAGTGCTCTCTTGTGAACATTTGATGACCCTCAGAGTGAGGAAGCTCACCCAAAGATGAGATTTGTGCAATGTTCTCTCAACCTAGCTTAATGTTACCCAGGTAGAGAGTCCATCAAGCTAGGTTGAGAAAACATTGCACAAATCTCATCTTTGGGTGAGTTTCCTCAATTTGTGTGAGCAATTTTGGATCTTCCATTTAAATATAGTAGTCCCCAGCAAGCTAAACCTTGAGATTGAATTGTATTCTTTCATCTAATCTAATTTATTTCAATTCAATTTAATTTAATCTAATTTCTGAGATAGGATGAATTTAATTTGACAGATCAGATTCAATCTGACATGTTGGATTTATGTCATTGTTTTTGACGTTCAAGGAAATCTCCTATTTATATGTCAATCATGCGATTACAACTTCCGGTAAAATTGGCGCCATTTCATGTGAACGCTATCATTCAGTGTGTGTGAGTAGAGTTTTAAAATATGAACCTTTTTGATTGGTGGTTTGAAAACTAATACTTCTTTTATTCTTTACAGAACTGGAACAGCATAATATTGATTCGATCACTCCCTGATACAGAAACTTTTGTTTCGGAACGTGGACCATGTCGGGATGGGATATGAATCTTCTGAGCACAGATAAGTTTATAAATGCGCTTACAAAAAAACTGTTTTGAAAAAAATCATATATTTTGCCAGATGATTATATATAAGACAGTGAAGGTCCTAGTACTGGTAGTGTCTATTTTGTTGGCATTATGAAATATATTAATATATGGATAAGTTAGTTTTATTATATTTTCTGAAGTTTCCCTTTGGGTTTCATGCTATTTTTTTAGTGAGAGTAACTTTTAAGATAGCCAGGTATACTCAGCGGTGCTGCCGCGCCACTAATATCCCAGTTAAGTTAGGCGGATAGGTTATTTGGCTAACTTATTTAGCCGCTCAGCAGCTGAATATGGATCCCATAAAGTCTTGAAATGTTATAATTCCTCATTATGCTGGTGCAGTAGTATAACTGTTACTTTTAGAATAAGTATGCTAGATATGCCTGAACAAGTTATCCCATTTTTATGCATAGAAGAAGTTTAAAAAATGTGCCTTTGACAAAAACATTTTAACATTTCTTTATACCTTTTTTTATTGCACATTAAAATAAAGGTTAATGTTTCAAGCCTGTCTTAGCTATAGGCATAATATTTGAACATGATGAGGAGATCAATTTGTCCCAAATGAAAAACAGTTGGGCTGCTTAGAATGATTCCTGGATAATGTTAAAAGGCGGTTTACATATCCTTATGCTTGCAACCTGCACACATGTGTCTTGCACTGCAGCATCTCAACAAATGCTTTAGGTAATTACTCACTAATTATAACATCGTAGAATGACTACACTGTGGCAACCATATAATTATAGAGCATAAAGTACTGAATAGTTACAAGCCTGAGCATATTGACTGATTACAATAAATCCCTTGCTTACTGCTGAAATTTGTCACCTGCTTAACGTTCCAAATCTCTTTGCATTTAATGCAGTCAGTAATATGCTGGCTGAATGTCTCGCATGTCCTATAAGGAGTAAGAGCACATCTAGTGCACTCTGTAGTAAATGCAAGAAAATTGCTTTTTTGTTGTTCTCATAATGCACTGTACTAAGGGAAAAACTGCTCAGATAGCACATGAGTTTGGGGAGAGGAGGAGGAATTATGTAGCATGAGCGCAGATGGGTGAGTGCTGGATTCCATGTGGCAACCGGTAACCGAAGAGCATTGGAGGTCTTAGAGCTCAAATTTGCCTACTTCATTTTGAATTGTATATTGTAGTTGTGACAAATGAGGTTCTGTTAGGGACTGTAAGAACCAGTGGCTCCAAGGATAGGAGGCTTCCTAGCAAGGATGTACAGCGGGAAACATTTTGTTGTTTTTTTTTTTGGGGGGGGGGGATTGCTTCAAAAGAAGGGAAGGAGAGAATTCTGTTTGTTTAGTGCTTATTTCAGTTTGGTTTATTTCCTGAACTGAAGCAAACATTCAAATTTTAGAGCTTAAATTTAGGTACTTAGCCTTACTAAATTTCCAAAAGTTAAAAATTTAGGAGCTTAACTCCCTAAATTAGGAGCCTAAACCCTTTGAAAGTTGGCCTCCATTAAAACTAATTCAGAATCAGTGTGTTTGAAATACTAAGTGAACCCCTAGTTTTCTTAGCACAATTAATTGGCTAATTAGAATCATGTGCTTAAATACTTGGATAATAAGTAATACATTCTGCAGAGCAAATCTGCAAGACTGAGTTTGGGCTTTCTGTCCTATATAAAAGTTCAAAAGGTCTTGAGTTTGGGTTCCATCTTATAAATTAAAGGGAGTTCATCATTCCACTATCAGATAATCTACAAATGAGAAAAGTTGAAGACTATGGTGACTCTATCCAGGAGCAGTCGGATATCCAAGATCACCCCGAGAACAAACTGGAAAATCATCCACAAAGTCATAAAGGATCTCAGACTAGCTGCAGCAACTGAGACCATTCATGTGTCTGCCTGCCTCAGGTTCACCAAAAAGCATTTGGAGGAACTGCAAGATTTCTGGAATAATGTTCTCTGGACAGATGAGTAAATAAACAACAATTGAACAATTGTATAAGAACATAAGATATGCCATACTGGATGAGACCAAGGGTCCATCAAGCTCAGCATCCTGTTTCCAATAGTGGCCAATTCAGGGTACAAGTACCTGGCAAGTACCCAAATATTAAATAGATCTCAAGCTACTATACCTTACTGATTAATAGCAGTTTATGGATTTTTCCTATAGGAACTTATCTAAACCTTTTTTAAACTAACTGCCGTAACCACATCCTCTGGCAATGAATTCCAGAGCTTAACTATGTGCTGAGTAAAAACAAATATTCTTCAATTTGTTTTAAATGAGCTACTTGCTAACTTCATGGAGTGCCCCCTAGTCTTTCTATTATCTGAGAGAGTAAATAACCAATTTACATTAACTTGTTCAAGTCCTTTCATAATTTTGTAGACCTCTATCATATCCCCCCTCAGTCGTCTCTTCTCTAAACTGAACAACCCTAACTTCTTTAGCCTTTCCGCATAGAGGAGCCATTCCATGCCCCTTATCATTTTGGTCACCCTTCTTTGCACTTTCTCCAGTACAACTATACCTTTTTCGAGATGTGGTGACCAAAATTGCACACAGTATTTTAGGTGTGGTCTGACCATGGAGCAATAAATATAGAGACATTATGACGTCCACCGTTTTATTTGCCATTCCTTTCCTGTTTGCTTTTTTGAGTGCCACAGCACACTAAACTGACAATTATTTGGCAAAAAACCTAACCAAAAGTAAGGTCTTCATTCCAAATGTTAAGGATAATGGGGGAGGTATCATGGTGTGGGGCTGTTTTGCTGAATCAGGACCTTGATAGAACCATGAATTCTACTTTATATCAGAAAGTTCTAGAGCAGAATATCAGGACATCCATCTGTGAGCTGAAGCTGAGCCAAAACTTGGTCCTGGAGCAAGGCAGTTCAGATTTACCATTCAGGTAAATCTGCTACAAAATGGCTGAAGAAGAGATTTCATGTTTTGCATTAGCTAAGTCAAAGACCCAACCTAAACCCTATTGAAATGTCATGGCAAGACTTGAAGCAAGCTAGCTGTTCATAGAAGGAAGCCCTCAAATGTCATGGAATGGAAACAGTTCTGTATAGGAGAATGGGCCAAAATTCCTCAAGGCTGATGTGAGAGACAGAGCAACATTTACAGGAAATGTTTTGTTGCAGTTGTTGCTGCTCAAGGAGGTGCAACCAATCACTGAATGAAGGGTCCACATACATTTTAACACATGGATACTTATTGTTAAATCTTTTAGTGGAATAAATAATCAAAATATATCCTTTTTGTCTGAGTAATTTATTCAATGAGGTTATCAGGATTTAGATCAGTATAAATTGTACTAAAATACAGACCATCCTTTTTCTCAGCACTGTAAACATATCTGACTAGCTCGTTCTAGCTGTATTTTAGCATGCTGTTGTTTTTTTTTAATGCATGCAATAGAAACCCAGGCCCTGCAGGATGCAGTAAGCTAAAGGTATGCAAATGCCCTATGAGTGAAAAAGTATGCCAAGGGGAAAAAGCATGTTTCTTTCTTACTCATGGGCCATTGGCATGTCAATAAACTCCAAATCCACGATAAAGGTCACTGTGTTTCTGCTGGGGGAAGGAGTGAACTGAAAATTAGCAATTCGACGGTTCTCTCCTCTGCTCTCTCAATCCAGTCAAAATGAACAAAAAAACATTGGGGCCAGAGAGGGGAGTTGAGTGGCAAACTCCCTCCCACCCACCAAAAAAGTGGACAGATCTTCCCATCCCCTAAATTCCCTCCGGACTCCCCCCAACCACTGGCTGGCTGTCTGAGTTGCGAATCCTCCTCCCCTCTCCCCCCCCCCCCCCTCCCCATCCAAGAAACAAGCAGTGATGCTCTGGCTGGCAAACGTCCTCCCACCCATCCATTCAAGCAATAGCTATGGCCAGGGCCTCTCCCCCTCAACCCTTATGTCTTTCCACCCAGCAGTCCTGCAACTAGTTGAATCAATAATAATTTATTCACTTCGCTACTGGCCACTGATTGGTCAGTGAACAGCCGACAGTGAAAGGACTGATCCCCGTTCAGAACTCAAGTTCTGGATATTCAAACAACGTCATTTAATCGGCTAAGTCCGAACTTGGGCCTGGATTTTCTAACATCACACGGCTTTCAGAATCGCGCGGTAATGAGGGGTGGGCCTGTGAAAGCCGGCAGCGTTCGCACCACTGCGGTGTTATCACTGCCAGCTTTTGCACCCAATAGCGCCACCGTGAAAGGTGGTGCTATTGGGCGAGCTACTGGCGGCGATAACGTGGCTTACCTTATCACCGCCAGCGAAGTTTCCACCGCATCCGCCCTGACTCCTCTTGTTCCGGTCCCGACTCTTCCCCTATCTAGCTAAATAGAACTGAATGCCAGGCCAATTTTCTTTTGTCAGTTACCAGCGCTCCCCATGGTACCTGATGGGGACTAATAAGGGCCTGAATCACTAAGGTATATTCTCTCATTTGGTGTCTGGGAAGGGGGTATATCAAAATCTAGTACAGTGATACCTCGGTTCTCGAACGCCTTGACTTTCGACCAAATCGGTATTCGACCAGGGGATTCGAGAAACTTTTGTCTTGGAATCCGAACAAATATTTGGAACTCGAACTTCCGAGATGAGCCGAGTTGAGCCGAATGGCGTTCATTCGGCCCAGCGCGCCTTGCTTGCGTCATCAGTGTGAGTGCAGAGAGAGAGTCACGCTTTGTGGAGAGAGTCACGCTTTGTGGAGAGAGTCACGCTTTACACTGAATTTAACCCTTAGACATGGGTCCAAAGAAAGCCAGAAGTGGTAATGCAGACAAAGGTAAGCGGAAAGCTGTGAGAACAACTATTGAGCTGAAGAAAGAAATCATTGCCAAATATGAACAGGGCACACGTGTTTCGGATCTGTCTGCTGAGTATGGCATGGCAAAATCAACCATCTCTACTTTCCTTAAGAATAAAGCTGTTATAAAGGCTGCCAATGTTGCCAAAGGTGTAACGCTGATAACTAAGCAAAGGCCTCAGATAATGGAGGAAATGGAGAAGCTGCTCCTTATTTTCATTAAAGAAAAAGAGTTAGCAGGTGACAGCATCAATGAGGTCGTTATTTGTGAGAAAGCACTACAAATATTCAGTGATCTGAACAAAGAAACAGGTGAAGGTGCTTTCACGTTTAAAGCCAGCAGAGGTTGGTTTGAGAATTTCAGACATAGAAGTGGCATACATCGCGTCACTAGGCATGGGGAAGCAGCTAGTGCAAACCAGGAGGCTGCTAATAACTTCATTAAAGAATTTAGTGACTATGTCAAGGCAGAAGGGTTTGTTCCTGAGCAGGTGTTCAACTGCGATGAGACCGGATTATTCTGGAAAAAAATGCCAGCCAACACCTACATAACCAAAGAGGAGAAAGCGCTACCAGGGCACAAGCCTATGAAAGATAGGCTTACTCTTTTGTAGGGATGTGAATCGTTTTCCATATCGTCTTAACGATAGAAATCGTGTGGCAGGGCAAGAAAATCGTCTTAGGCACGATTTTTTAGTTAAAAAATCGTTAAAAATCGTTTTTTCCGATTAGTGCGCACTAACGGGAGTTAGTGCGCACTAACTGAAAATGATACAATTTGACACTTTTCAGGTCAGTTAAAGTCAGTTTAGGAATGAATATGTATTCCTATTGGCTGCCCTCTTATTTATTCATGTTACCAAGTTTCCTACTGACAGTATATGGGGGATGGGAAATGGAAACAGTTGGTAGCTTGACAAAACAAGTAATGTGATCAGTCAATGTGACTAGAACTTGTGCCCTAACCCTGATACCAGGGGTATTGTGATCTTCCTGTGCACAGTGCCCTATCCCTATTAATACCAGGAGTGTTGTGATCTTCCTGCACACAGTGCCCTATCCCTAATACCAGGGGTGTTGTGATCTTCCTGCACACAGTGCCCTATTCCTGATACTGGGGGTGTTGTGATCTTCCTGCACACAGTGCCCTATTCCTGATACCGGGGGTGTTGTGATCTTCTTGCACACATCCTGGTATCAGGGATAGGGCACTGCATGCAGGAAGATCACAACACTCCTGGTATTAATAGGGATAGGGCACTGCATGCAGGAAGATCACAACACTCCTGGTATTAATAGGGATAGGGCACTGCATGCAGGAAGATCACAACACCCCTGGTATCAGGGATAGGGCACTGTGTGCAGGAAGATCACAATACCCCGGAGGAGTGAGGGTCAGGCAGCTCCCCCCTGTCTGTGAAGCCAGCCTCTCACTAGTAATGCAGGGAGGGAGCTGTCTCAGACTTCACCATCCTCCCCCCCCCTCACCCACACACCATTCACTAGCTGGGACATGGGGGAAGTCAGGAGTGAGGGTCAGGCAGCTCCCCCCTGTCTGTGAAGCCAGCCTCTCACTAGTAATGCAGGGAGGGAGCTGTCTCAGACTTCACCATCCTCCCCCCCCCCCCTCACCCACACACCATTCACTAGCTGGGACATGGGGGAAGTCAGGAGTGAGGGTCAGGCAGCTCCCCCCTGTCTGTGAAGCCAGCCTCTCACTAGTAATGCAGGGAGGGAGCTGTCTCAGACTTCACCATCCTCCCCCCCCCCCCCTCACCCACACACCATTCACTAGCTGGGACATGGGGGAAGTCAGGAGTGAGGGTCAGGCAGCTCCCCCCTGTCTGTGAAGCCAGCCTCTCACTAGTAATGCAGGGAGGGAGCTGTCTCAGACTTCACCATCCTCCCCCCCCCCCCCTCACCCACACACCATTCACTAGCTGGGACATGGGGGAAGTCAGGAGTGAGGGTCAGGCAGCTCCCCCCTGTCTGTGAAGCCAGCCTCTCACTAGTAATGCAGGGAGGGAGCTGTCTCAGACTTCACCATCCTCCCCCCCCCCCCCTCACCCACACACCATTCACTAGCTGGGACATGGGGGAAGTCAGGAGTGAGGGTCAGGCAGCTCCCCCCTGTCTGTGAAGCCAGCCTCTCACTAGTAATGCAGGGAGGGAGCTGTCTCAGACTTCACCATCCTCCCCCCCCCCTCACCCACACACCATTCACTAGCTGGGACATGGGGGAAGTCAGGAGTGAGGGTCAGGCAGCTCCCCCCTGTCTGTGAAGCCAGCCTCTCACTAGTAATGCAGGGAGGGAGCTGTCTCAGACTTCACCATCCTCCCCCCCCCCCCTCACCCACACACCATTCACTAGCTGGGACATGGGGGAAGTCAGGAGTGAGGGTCAGGCAGCTCCCCCCTGTCTGTGAAGCCAGCCTCTCACTAGTAATGCAGGGAGGGAGCTGTCTCAGACTTCACCATCCTCCCCCCCCCCTCACCCACACACCATTCACTAGCTGGGACATGGGGGAAGTCAGGAGTGAGGGTCAGGCAGCTCCCCCCTGTCTGTGAAGCCAGCCTCTCACTAGTAATGCAGGGAGGGAGCTGTCTCAGACTTCACCATCCTCCCCCCCCCCCCTCACCCACACACCATTCACTAGCTGGGACATGGGGGAAGTCAGGAGTGAGGGTCAGGCAGCTCCCCCCTGTCTGTGAAGCCAGCCTCTCACTAGTAATGCAGGGAGGGAGCTGTCTCAGACTTCACCATCCTCCCCCCCCCCCTCACCCACACACCATTCACTAGCTGGGACATGGGGGAAGTCAGGAGTGAGGGTCAGGCAGCTCCCCCCTGTCTGTGAAGCCAGCCTCTCACTAGTAATGCAGGGAGGGAGCTGTCTCAGACTTCACCATCCTCCCCCCCCCCCCCTCACCCACACACCATTCACTAGCTGGGACATGGGGGAAGTCAGGAGTGAGGGTCAGGCAGCTCCCCCCTGTCTGTGAAGCCAGCCTCTCACTAGTAATGCAGGGAGGGAGCTGTCTCAGACTGGTATCAGGGTTAGGGCACTGTGTGCAGGAAGATCACAACACTCCTGGTATTAATAGGGATAGGGCACTGTAAGAGATGACTGTAGTAGATTGAATAAAGATCTGATGTTTCTGCTCTCCTCACACCAAACAAAAACAACACACAAGCAGAGAAGCCCTTCTTACAAAGCTGAGCTAGTGAGTTAAGTAGGAGGAAAAGTAAACATACTTGTGCCAGTGTGGCTACTTAAAAAATACACTTACCAACAATCAATTACATATATTTGAACTGTGTACAGTTCCAGCCAGGACCACCTTTCTAAAATGCACAGTGATTGGCAAATTCAACATGCACTAGCATTTCAGGTGCCTGCTAACAAAAATAATAAACAAACAAGTTCTAGTCACGTGAGTGCTGATCATTACATTACTTTTTTTGTCAAGCTTCCAACTGTTTCCATTTCACATCCCCCCAACCATTACCTCAGTATTAGCCTTGGTAACATCAATAGATAAGAGCACAGCCAGCCAATAGGAATACATACATACATATTCATTCCTAAGTGACCTTTACTGACCTGGGAAGTGTGAACACTTTGTTTCATTTTCTGTTGGTGTTCGTTAGTTTCCAGTTCCATTTCCCATCCCCCCAACCATCACCTCAGTGGTAACCTTGGTAACATCAATAGATAAGAGGGCAGCCAGCCAATAGGAACACATATTCATTCCTAACTGACCTTCAGTGACCTGGAAAGTGTTTATTTGTATCATTTTCAGTTAGTGCGCACTAAATCGAGTTAGTGTGCACTAACGGGGAGTTAGTGCGCACTAACTCGAGTTAGTGCGCACTAACACGATTTAACGATTTTTAACGATAAATCGTTAGAATTTCTATTGTATCGTGTTCTATAACGATTTAAGACGATATAAACATTATCGGACGATAATTTTAATCTTTGAAAAACGATTCACATCCCTACTCTTTTGTTTTGTGCAAATGCAAGTGGTGATTGCAAGGTAAAACCCTTGCTTGTCTACCATTCAGACAATCCCAGGCCATTCAAAAGGCACAATGTAATGAAGAGTAAATTGGCTGTGATGTGGCGGTCTAACACCAAAGCTTGGGTTACCAGACAATTCTTTACAGAGTGGGTGCGTGAAGTTTTTGCACCTCGAGTGAAGGAATACCTGGCAGAAAAAAAATTGCCTTTAAAATGTCTATTAGTGATGGACAATGCTCCTGCTCACCCCCCAGCTTTAGAGGAAGATCTAGTTGATGACTATAGCTTCATCAAAGTAAAATTCTTACCCCCCATTACAACCCCTATTCTGCAACCCATGGACCAACAGGTCATATCCAATTTCAAGAAATTGTACACAAAGGCCCTCTTCCGGAAGTGCTTTGAAGTGACAAATGACACACAGCTAACTCTGAGGGAATTTTGGAAAGAACACTTCAACATCCTAAATTGTGTAAACTTGATTGACACTGCTTGGAGTAATGTCACTCATCGCACATTGTATGCGGCATGGCGAAAACTATGGCCCGAAAGGGACAGTGAGGGTTTAGAAGCTGAGTCAGCTCCTGTCGTTGATGAAGATGTTGCTGTGGTTGATGATATTGTGGCCATAGGAAAGACCATGGGCCTTGACATTCAACAAGATGACATCAACGAACTTGTGGAAGGTCACGCTGCTGAGTTAACCACCGAGGAACTGATGCACCTACAACAACAGCAGCAGAAGGATATGGTGGAAGAAATTTCTTCTGAAGAAGAGGAGAGAGTGGAGGATATTTCTAGTGGCCTTATTCATGAAATGTGTGCAAAATGGACAGAAATCGCAAACTTTGTTGAACAACATCACCCTGATAAAGTGGTAGCAAATAGAGCAGTTAACATTTTTAATGACAATGTTATGTCCACTTTCCGCAAAATTTCTGAAAGGAGAAAAAAACAGCAAAAAATTGAAAAATTCTTCCGTAAAGAAATCAGACAAGCAACTGCAGAGAAAGATTCTGATTCTCCTCAGCAAAAGATACAGAGAACAGAAACACCCGAAGAGCAGTTACCCTCTGTTTTTATTGAAGAGGACTCCCCTTCAAGACAATAAAGGTTGGTACAGGTACAGTAAATGAAACACAATTTACTGTACTTTACAGTACATTTTATTTTATTTTTTTTAATACATACTGTACACTTTTATTTCTTGTTGAGACTCATGTTTTTCTACATACAGTACTGTATTATATACAAATTAGGCCTATTGGGTTTCATTGCTTCGGTTCTCGAACAATTTGGTTCTCGACCGTCCTCCTGGAACGAATTATGTTCGAGAACCGAGGTATCACTGTATATCAAAATCTAAGAATATTTATGTAATATGTGGGGTTTTCTCCTGTTATGTGAAAATTACCTTGCAAAAATAGCTAAATTTCAAAGATAGCTATCTCCTATTTAAACAATCTAAATATATGAACACACAAGAAGAAGCAACAAACAAGAAAAAAATGGTGAAAAAGAAGAGTGGCTGCAGCTTTGGAATTTTGAATCTGTATGGCACTGTCATGGATGTTAAGTCCTATGGTATCTCCACCCTTGAAAAACATAAAGATTTCTTACAGTTGCTTTTGATAATTTTTACCCTGGATCTAGGCCTGACACATCGATACTCATCACTGGCGGGTTATATGGATAATTAAGAAAGTATCTTTATTTCAGGAGACATGATTTTATATGGAAACCATGACCTAAAATGACTGTGCAATGTTGAAGCATTTTTTATTTCTAATTACCTTCTGTTTTTCTGGCAAATGTCACACATCAAAAGGCAGGTAGGCAGAAACTATAATAAGCTTTTGTTGCACCTCGCAGTTCCATGATGCAGTTCATCTCATTCCAAACAAAGTCACGGTATGCTCTCTCAGTACAGTGTTATTTATGTATAGTTAATATTGAAAATAAGCAGATTGGAAAGTTAAAGCTTAAAAAGAAGATTAAAAAGGAAGTATTTACAAAGAAATTAATGTTTTCCTCTCTGTCTATACTGGAGGTACATTAGCAAATCTGGTCCTATACTTAGATGTAGTTATTGTTCATAAGTGATTTACCAGTAAGAGAGCACTATTTTGGACCCCTTACGGTTATTGAACAAACGCACAAATTCACTAAAACTCAGTGTAAACCTGTTATACATTGAGCAGCATGGTTAGTCGCCCACATTCTTCTCCCATCAGAATGATAAAGCAGAAAATGTATAATCAAGGAGTTCTCAAGATTCTTCATTAGGAAAGAGAAGCACTTGGTGCATTTGTACTGTGCGTGGGTTTTCCATCATTTGTCACCAACAACGCCACCTGTGGCTTAAATATGTACTCGGGGTAAATCATGATTGTCAGGTATGGAGCACCTTCAGTAGGCCTGAGCAAACTGGAACTTGCAAATCCAAGCCTCTCTTCTCATATGCATTCACAACTGTACTCTGCCATTAATGAAGCAAGCTAGTGTCTAACAAAATAATATCAAATAGTTCAATAAAATAGCCAAGGTTTCCCTAACTGACAGGGTCATTCATCAAAATGTGTTATGGCATTAATGTCATAATGCATGTGATAATAATGCAATTGCAAACATTGGGAAGGGGCAGGATTAGGGAGCGGTTTGGGTGGGAACTATTAAAATGAGAGATGCTATCACATGGCTTTTAACACCAGAAATAACTATACCTTTTTTCCTGGTATTAAGCTGTATGATATGCCTGTAATACAATTAATTTTTAGAACTGTATTTCTGAGAGAGAGAGAGAGAGAGACTACCTATAAGGCCATCATAGAAGACAAGTATTTATATGCCTATAGGAGGGTCATTAAATAGCTTGAGGTGAGATGGTGGTGGTTTAGGGTTTAGGGGCCAGTTTATCATGCAGAGTGAGATGTACGAACACAGCACAGTACACCTTGGTGAAGATTAGCCTTCATTTGGAGTGAGGAAAGTCTCTCAAAGATGAAATTTCTACTATGTTCTCTCATCCTAGCTATCTATCTTTGTGAGACTTTCCTCACTCCAAATGAAGGCTAATCTTCACCGAGGTGTACTGTGCTGTGTTTGTACATCTCACTCTGCATGCTAAACTGGCCCCTAAACCCTAAACCACAACCAGCTCACCTCAAGCTATTTAATGACCCTCCTATAGGTATATAAATTATTGTCTTCTATAAAGGCCTTATAGGTAGTCTCTCTCTCTCTCTCTCTCTCACACACACACACACTCTCTCTCTCACTCTCTCTCTCTCATGAGTGATTAGACAAAACATGTCTGTTATTTTTAATGTGTTTCAAATTAAACAATATGCATCACAGAATAGCACAATCATTAAACAAACCATAAATGGTTTATAGAAATAATAAAATGATCTTGTTTGCATACCCTTAGTTCTTAATATCATGTTCCCTCTTTTGCATTAATGACAGCTTGCAGTCTTCTGTGATAATTGTGAATGAGGCCCTTTATTTTCTCATATGGTAAATTTGCCCATTCCTTTTGGAAAAAAGCCTCCCTATCCTGTAAATTCTTTGGTTGACTAGCATGAACTGCATGTTTGAGTTCTCCCCAAAGTGGCTGAATGATGTTGAGGTCAGGAGACTGTGATGGCCACCTCAGAACCTTCACTTTCTTCTGCTGCATCCACTGAAGGGTCGACTTGTTTCAGATCATTGTCATGTTGGAAAGTCCAAGTGCACCCCGTGCGCAGCTTCCTGGCTGATGAGGGCAAACTCTTCTCCAATATTTTCTGATAAGATGCTGCATTCATCCTGCCATCAATTTTAACTAAATTCCCTGTGTTGCTGACTTTCACCCCCCCCCAAACAGCAGAGATCCACCTCCATGCTTCAAGGTAGAGATGGTGTGCTTGTCTTCATAGCATTTATGGTTGTGACCATAAAGTTCAATTTTGGTCTCATCACTCCAAATTATTTTGTTCTTGAAGTTTTGAGGTTTCTCTAGATGCTGTTTGGCGTATTGTAAGTGGGCTGGGGTTTTTTTGCATTGGTGCAGCAATGGCTTTTTTTCTGGCAACTCTACCATGCAGCCCATTTTTCTTCAAGTATCTTCTTACAGTGCATGCTGAAACAACCACGCCTCTTTGTTTCAGAGAAGCCTGTATTGTTTCAGAAAAGCCTGTATTTCAGTAAAAGTTGCTTGTTGGTTTTTCTTTGCATCCCAATATATTTTCTTGTCTGAAATCTTTTTTCATCTACCTGACCGTGGCTTTGTATTAATAGAACCCAATAATTTTCCACTTCTTGATCAGAGTTTGAACTATACTGATTGGCATTTTCAAATTTTTGGATATCTTTTTATATGCTTTTCCTGATTTATAAAGTTGAACTACTTTTGCTCGCAGATCCTTTGACAGTTCTTTTACTTTTTCCATGCTTCAGTAACCACCAGTCAGTGCAGCCATGACTGAAATGCACAAGGGCTTCTCAAGAGCTAAGAAACTCATTGATTATTTATATACAGACACTAATTACAATCAAACAAGGTACAGGTGCGGATACCTACCCTTCATTGCCATTTCAACTTGTGTGTGTATATATCAGCCCAAACATTCAAGGGTATGCAAACTTTTGAACAGAACCATTTTATTATTTCCCTTATTGCTATAGTTTACTGATTGTGCTATTCTGTGATGCATAATTTGGAGACATGTTTTATCTGATCACTCATGTTTTCTTAAAATGCTACACATCTTACAAATTCTGCGAGGGTTATGTAAAATTATGAGCATAACTGTACTTTATACATATTTGCTTTAAGCTTAATTTTATATTTTAAAGTAGGGATGTTTGTCATAGTTTCTTCCGCTTTTGTATTTTTATTTGAAAGAAGGGTTTTTGCACTCATTTTATTTCAGTTTAGAACATTCGGGTATTAGATTTTGTCTACTTTGCTGTTTTTTTTTTAATTTTATTTGGTGTCATTTTGTTTTTTTGTCTCTATGTGGAAAGAGACTGAATACTTGATCACTTTAGCTATCTTTGGAGTATTCTGTGAGTCTGTGGCTTTGATGACACTTTAAAAGCTGGTAGCTCCAAACGCAGCAGCAACAGGAGAATTTGTGGAGAGAACAGCACTGGCTGCAGGAAGTTCTTTTTTAGACTTGGAAGTGTCAGTGACAGCAGCATTAACAGAGGCATTCAGGGGGATGTCACCACCAACTGCAGGAGGAATTTTAGAGTAGACACAGCCAGTAGCACAAGGAGCAGAAGCATTCAGAGAGGCATCACTGACTGTGCAAATGACTTTAAGAGCTAGCAATGCTGGCAGCAGTTGAAACAAGTCTATATGGAAGGAGGGTACAATCTACCAGGGAAGGACTTTAAGGCCTGGCAGCAAAGGCAATAAGTGTTTAGGAACCCAGCAGTATCTGATGCATAAGTAACAGAAGTGTTGATCTGTTCAGGAACTAATTGCTTTAAGTTTCTAAATTTTAATTTGCTTTCAGTTTTTAGTTTTATTATAAAGTTTGGAGATATGGGGGGAAGCTTTGCCCCTTTTTTTTTTGTTGTTTGGAGCTAAATGTCTTCAAAGGGTGACATGGCATCATATTACTGACTGGGCAATACTTCATTCACGTAAAATGATATCAACTAGTGGCATGATCGCAAATTTAAGATTTCCTAAAAGCTACAATAGTTGCAGTATTTTTTCAGCTCCTGATCCTGCATCAGCAAGCCAGTTGTGACTGTGACTGCTTCCGATTTGTGCTGCTGAAGTTTTGACCTTGTTTGCTGCTCCATAAAAATGTTAGCAATGAAAGAGGCCATATGGCCCATTCAGTCTATTTCCCTTCTGTCTCCATGATTATTTATATAGTTATATTTTTTTTTTCCCCCTGGAAACTTCACTGTCTAGTTTGTGTGACTTCACAAATGGCCAACTTTACTTTCTGGTCTTCAATATGGAGAATAAATCAGCGTTGGCACGAGTTAAAAATGCTTGTCACATCTCAAAGTCACCCAGCTTGGCAGGTCTGGATTTGGCCGTGTGCTTCATCTGTATGGTGTGCAGAGTCTGTTGCTGTTTGCTCTGTAAATGATGGTAATATAGCAAACTGTGACTTTTTGTCTCAAAAGTATATCACCCTGAATATTAATATACATGTATGTGAGGGCTGGAATGAATACCAAAGATTGTTCAAGAGTCATCAGAAGGAGAAGAAGGATAAGCTAGAAGTCCTGTAAGTAAGTTCATCCTCTTTGCCCTGGTTATATGCACCATTTTTCATTCAATTGTCATTTTAACCAACTCTGGGGTCTATTTATCAAATTTCTATAATGTGCTAATATGTTTAGCACACATTGAGGTTGATATTCAGCACCACTTAGTCGAATAAGTAAGGACTTATCCGGCTAGGTTGCAGTAGCTGAATATCTTGTCACATTTAGTGGCCACCCCTTATCCAGATAATACTTAGCTGAATATGTACTTATCCAGCTAAGTGGTGAGTGGAAAATGGGCATTTTGGAGAGGAGTTACTTATGTTTTCCTTAATATCTTCTGCCATATCAGCTATCCCTGTTTGAGGTGATGACAGATATGATAATCTTCTCCACTATCCCAGCCCTTCCTACCCTCTCAAATGTGACTGTCTTATCCCATTGTTCCAATCTCATCACTCAGTTTCTTCACTTGCCTCCCCCCATTTCCTGTGGCTTCCTGAACATTAGATCTCTCTCTTCTAAACACAACTACACTGGAGATTTAAATACCTCATCTAATCTGCACATATTATTTTTGTTCAAAACTTGTGTTATAAACAGTGAAACTCTTACTGTTAAACAAGCTTGCCTGCCTAATTTTTCCTTTTTTCTATAAGTGTAGGAGCTGTTGTCTTGGGAATGGCATAGCTGTTCTGTTTCAAAAGGCTTTGTAATAGTTTATATAGAAATAGAATTTAGATGTTCTAAGTGTATTATCTTTTACTTCAGTTCTCTTCATCTATTCAATTTACTTTCTTTTCCTTCTATAATCCTCCAGACCCCTCATTATCTTCCCTTTCTGAAACTATAGAATTTATTGCAGATTTCTCAACTGCCTCAAGAATTTGATAATTTTAGGAGATTTTAATGTGCATGTAGACAACCCAGTCCAGTTGTCTGATAAAAACTAACTTCCAACCTTGGCCTGACTCAATGGGTCACTTTCCCACTCATGAAGCAGATCTTCTTTTCTCTTCTTCTGATAACGTGATGCTCTGCAATTCTTTTTCTTCACTTTCTTTCCTTTGGACAGGCCATACATTAATGGCTTTCTATTTGAATTATAGCCTATCAAAGTTCTCTCAAGAAAAGAGTTCTATTCAGGTCAGGAATCTTGAGTAAAAAACTGAGACACATTTGCATCTGAGCTTGACTCATTTCCTTCTGATTTCGACACCCTTTCTCTTGATTGTATGATTGATATATGGAACCCTACTCTTGGTTCTGCTATTAACAAAGTAACTCCTCTTACCCAGCAGTCCCTCCACCAACATTCTGCACATCCCTGGTACTACTCTAGATTAAGAACACTTAAAAGGCAAGTCTGCCACTATGGACTTTTCTGGCACAAGTACAAATCAACTGAGTACAAACTTGAATGGGCCAGTGCTAATAAGCACTGTCAATCAGAAATCCTACTGACCAAAAATAAACCCATCGCTAATAAGTTCAGGAAATTAAATAACTACCCTTGCCAGCTGTTCCATTCCAACTCCTGTCTCTCTAACCAACATGCCCCTTTGCTCCCAGATAATCTTTCATGAGAAACCTTTGCAGTCCACCATCACACTTGATGAAGATAATATGTTCATAATAGAATGCTCTTGCAATCTAGCTGAGTACTTCTGAAGTGAGATCTTTTTTGTAGAATGCATAGGGAGGCACAATTAATAGTAAAAAGAAAGTGATTATAGCATTGTACAGGTTATTGCTGAGATCTTACTTGGAGTATTGTGTCCAGTTTTGGAGGTATTCCCTTTGGAATGATATAGGCAAGATGTAAGTGGTCCAGCGAAGGGCTACCAAAATGGTGCACCAAAAATCTTATGAAATAAGACTGAAAGCTCTAAAAATGAATATCCTAGTATACAAGACAGACATAAGAGATTTCATAGTGACATTCAAATACCTGAAAGAAGAAAACCTTTTTCAATGAAAGGAAAGTTCTGGAATAGACTCAGGCATAGCATCAGCAAATATTTTCACTGAAGAGTGGCAGATGTGTGGAATGCCCTCCTGGAGCAGGTGATAGAATCTAAAATAGTAACAGACTGTGGGATTAGCACAGAGAATCCTTACTTTCAAAAAAGTGAAGGAACAGCAAAAGCACAATCAAGAACCATGTATTGAAGGTGCCTTACTTGAATAATTCAGCAATGACTATTGAGACTGCCAGTTTGAAGGGCACGTGAGTAATATGAAATGTTAGAAGCCCTGATGGAATTGCAGGCAGTCCTTTAATCAGCTCAGACTGGCAGGCTGTGAAGATAGAATTAACAGTATAGCAATAAATAGAAGTCCTAGCAAAAACACAGACAACCAGGTCTGACCATCTGGTAGACTGAAATGGTAAAATTAAATGCAATAGTAGAATCAACTAGCAATTAGGTCCATCTTGCAGGCTGCAAGTACAGAAATAACTAGAAGATCTAGAGCAGATGCTCATGTAGCTCACTCTGAAGACTATGCACTCCAATTCAGACTCACCAAGGGAGGCGTATTCAGCCAAATGTGATGCAGCCAACCTAGTATTGGTGCTGTTAAACTATTACAAAGCTTTTTGGTTAGATAAAGGATGGAAGGGGTGCTAGTTGTGAATTAAACAGGAGATCCTGCATGCTCATATACCTAATAGGGTGAGGTACAAAGGATGAAGACGACAAAAACTGTCTTGGATATAGAGTGATATCTTCCAATTGGTCATGCTCTATGACTGGCAACTGAGATATATCCTTAGCAGCAAGGACAAGAATAATTAGGCAGACTGCATGGGTCAGTTGGTCTTTATCTGCTGTCATTTACTATGTTACTAAATTAAAGCTGAAAACAAGGAAGTATTTATTTCTAGACCATATAGTAGCCAGGAGTTAATGTTCAGGAGGCATGAATTGGAGACTGGATCAGCATCAGTTATTGTTATTAGCAGAAGTGTATTCACTGGCGATATTAAAAATATTGAAAATAAGAGTGTTAAGGTGGCACCTCATCAGGACTGAGGAGATTCATATCTACCCTAAATCCAATCATGAATCCAATATCATAATTCCATTATGGAATCAATCCATTATCTTAAGAATTTAATAGATAAATATATTTCAGTTCCCCTGCTCTTTCTTTCCTATGTGTTTTTAAAGTTACCTTTAAGGAATACTTACAGCTAAGTCAGAGACTGAGGGGGTCAATATTCAGTGCATTTGTCTAAGTCTGGAATTTAGCCAAACAGCGAGATTTCAAATTTCCCGTGTGCTGAATACCTCCAGTTTATCCAACTAAGTAGTTAGCCTGGAAGCTAACATTTTCGATGCGCTATTACCCTGTATCGGCCTGTGTGTGAGCTGAAAGAAGTAGCCCAGTTCTGTGTGTGAGCTGTGTGGGCCTGTGTGTGAGCTGAAAGAAGTAGCCCAGTTCTTTAGTTGCATGATTTACTGGTTCAAAAACTTTGTTCCATTTGATTGTTTCCTATTTGTTATACTTATTTCTTGATTATAGTTCTTGCTAACCCTGCAGAAAAGGGGACTTTTATGGAGAAATGTATTAGTCATTTTCATGACTCCCAATTTTCTTCCTTCAGCCCTCTGAGCATGTCGGGGGTGGGGATTGTATGTGCAGATTGTATGTATGCATTCTGCAATTTCTTTCTACCATAGTTAAATAAAAGAGCAATTTTCACATTTACAAGCAGAAATCTCTACAATTTTCAATTTTGTACACACTGTATTATATTTTAAGAACATAAGAAATTGCCATGCTGGGTTAGACCAAGGGTCCATCAAGCCTAGCATCCTGTTTCCAACAGAGGCCAAATCAGCCCATAAGAACCTGGCAAGTATCCAGACACCAAGAAGATCCCATGCTACTGATGCCAGTAATACCAGAGGCCATTCCCTAAGTCAACTTGATTAATAGCAGTTAATGGACTTCTCCTCCAAGAACTTATCCAAACCTTTTTTAAACCCAGCTACACTAACTGCACTAACCACATCCTCTGAACAAATTCCAGAGCTTAATAGTACATTGAGTGAAATAACTTTCTCCGATTAGTCCTAAATGTGCTACTTGCTAACTTCATGTTTGTCACTCTCTGGCTTTAAATGGGGCTAATTTTTCCATTCCCTCCATGGCAGAGTTTTCATCATAAGCGGTCACAGACAATGAATTGTGCCTAAAACAACCCCTTTTTATTATAGTTTAAATACTCGCATGCCTTATTATACATAGTATAATGAAAGGATGGGCAAAGAGTCGCTATTTATTGGTGGGGAAGCAAACTGCATTTTCCCCATTGATGCATCTCCAGAAACGTTATGCACTGGATCACCTCATGTATTTACTTTTCACTTAATATGTTTTTTTTTTCTCTTACATTTAGAGTCTTATTAAGAAAGGACTTTCTCCCATTCTGTGCCTTTGGAAAATATTTTGATGGAGAAAGTCCCATTGGCCCCCAGAATATGCTGGACACAGATTGCTTACTGATTTTTTTTTTTCTGTGCTTTCAATTTTCTCCTTTCCATCCCCCCCTCCCCCTCCTGCCCCTACCTCTACCTCCATTTCCCAGCACCATTTGATACTATGACTTCTTTCAATTCAGTTATGAGAGAGACAGAAGAAAAATGCTGGTTAAGGTTTTCCCAAAAGGAGAACTTTCTTTCCAACCATGAAACCACATAAAAGCAATAGCTCCCTCTCTCTGCCTCCTGTGTTTATCTTTCAGTAGGTACAAATTGCCAAGACTTCCTCAAGTACCTGCAGGTAGAGCTTGCTTTGACACTAATCTAAAACTATTTCTGGCATTCTGACACTACTAATTGAATTTTAACCCCCTGTTGCGCTCATGGACTCTGCGTGGTTTGCAGGGTTCGCCTCGGAGGGCTCATATTGTTGGCTCTTTCATGGCAGCTTCTACTTTTATCTTGCAAACTCTGAAAAATAAAATCTGGTTTCACGGTTTTGCCACTTTTATCACAGAATATTTAATTGTGATTATTAAGACAATGTCACTGAAACAAATGCATTTTCCAACAAATGGCAGGGTAGCACAGAGGATAATGTTTCCTTTCAAGTTAGCTGCTGCTTTCCAGTTTTCTCATTAAAATGATTTAAGGGAGGGGGTCTCATTTGTTGTCCAGTTATGTATTTATTTGTTTACTTATTTATTGTGGGAAACACATGGGGGAAGAGAGAAACATGATTCAAATAAAAAAATGCTGAATTTCAGTTTGCTATAACTCACCACTCTACTTATGTCCATTTCCATGCTATGACGAACACTGAGAATGCCAAAGCAGTAATTTAATGGTCTGATATATTTTTTTTTCTTTTTTGACACGGCGGCACCCAGGCCATATCGAGCCAAACATTGAAAGTGGAAAGTGCAAGCTTTGGACGCTGAATGGGTTAGCACACTGGCAGAAAGTAGCTTTCGACAGAGGTAATTTACCAAGGTTAACCTGGATTAATACAGATAGGGCATTTTTCAAAACTATGCAGATTGTTAGGGATGTGCAGGGGAAAAATTGTCATTTTTGTTCATTTTGGTTTTGTTTCAGGGCTTTTTTTTTTTGGGGGGGGGGGGGTTGGGTTCATTTAATGTTGGTTTGGTTTGTTTGATAAGCAAAAAAAAACAACAACATACAATTTTATTTTAAACCCCCAAAAAAGAAACCCCCCCCTCACCCATTTCCCCCCTACACATCTCTCTTACCTCTTCAACAGGTTCTCCAATGAGAAAGTAGCAAATGCGATCCCTAGCTGTTCCTGCCCTGCTGGCTCAGATTAAATAATTACAACTGTCTCAGGGCCAGCCAATGCAAAGCTGTTTTACAGCTATAAAACAAGTCTGCACTGGCAAATCCTGAGACCAGTACAATTTTTAAATCAGAACTGGTAGGGCAGGAATGACTGGGGCTTGCTCCTGCCTCTTTCATCCTTGGAGAGCTCTTGGAGGTGGTAACAAGGCCATGGGGGAAGGGGGTTTTTTTTTTTGGTTTTTTTTTTATTTTTTGGCATATATTGTGTGCTATTTACTAATTGCCTGAATTATTTGCTGAAACAAAAAAATATGAGGCATCAGACATTTGTATCATTTAAAACAAATCAAGCCGAAAATGAACTTTTTTATTTTGGATTTCCTATTTGTTTCAAATGAATGCACATCCCTGCAAGTTGTTGCAAAGTCTGCAGGGACTTTTCCCTGTGGACTTGCACCAGGTTTCAAAGGCAAAATACAAGTACAGTATACGTTCCCTTTGAAAACTAGCTGGGAAAAAATACTCACTGAGATGTGCACCTTCTTTTTGTGTAGATACTTTCCCCTGAAAAACAATGAGTGTAGTTTTGAAAATGCAAAACTATGCACTTTGCTGCTTCCCCTAACCTTCCTTTGCCTCTATTCCCACCAACATTTTACATGGGAAAAATATATGTTGCTGATCCTTGCAAATGCTTTTACCTGCATAAATGGCTTTTGAAAATTAGCTGCCAAATATATTCTGTAAATTTGTCTAGCATATATTAAAAAAAAAAACAAAAAAAAAAACAACCCACCCACAACTGTAAAGAAAATAAGAGTGCACAATGTTCACTGCCAGGGCAGTCAAAAAGGGGTGGACAAGATGGGTGATCTCCCAGGGTGCGAGAGGATATGAAGGATGGAAACAAGCATAAGCTGTGTATCAAACAGCCCCTTTCTGTACACTCCCCCATGTCAAAGACAGGACTGCAAGCTTCCTAGGCTGGACAATAGCAGCCTAGTCCGATCCCAGGTGTGACCAACCATGAGAGCCATACCAGCAGCCAGGGAGGGGGAATAGCAGGCTAACAGCAATCCTTGCCTATAGGGCAGTTTTGCTCAGCAATGGTCCTTCCAGTGCACAAGACCAAAATGGTCATTTTCTTATCTGTAAGGGAAAAGAGTGCGTGTAAATTGATACTTATATACCAAGGACTGATGCGTGTTGCCACAAGACTTCACTGATTTTATAAAAACAGTGCATTAAGCATGAGCACGTACACCTCATGCAGAGGTAAACTGTTCCTGTCACAGAAAATTAGCTACAGAGAGCTGGTGAACTCATTTAAGGTTCATAAAAGGAGGAAAGAGAAGAATAAGAAGATAGATATGGAAAAGAGACAAGTGCCAATAGATGATTCCCGTCATGCTGTTTTATATTTCCTGCTAATATTATACCATCTGGCCTGTAGAAAATATTTTATAGGCTTCTGATAAAACAAAATAAATATAGGACCCTCATAAATTCTCATTTTATTTCAGCATCCTGGAGAACAACAAATTAATATGATAATTTAAGACATTTTAAAGATACCAACATTGCTATGTGAAACTAGGAACATGAGAATAAAAGTGTGCATGCGCTTGAGGGAAATGGGAATGAAAGAATATTTTTAAGCTTCCACACATTAGCATTAAAACAGTGTAAGGGTTAGGTTAGTGGGAAGAAGCTGGTTGCCTTGGCACTCTTAAATAATTCCTAGACTGTTAACCATTGATGTGAATGTTAATTAAACATTCTTTCGATGACATTACATATCTAGATATTTTAGCACATTCTACAGGATCTCCATTCATGATCTAGGAATAAATAAATAGTACACTACAAACAATAATAATATTAATAAAAGATGATAATAGTTATTTCCATAGGATTACTAGTTTACACAGCATTGAGCAAGTTTATTTGCATGGTATAATTCCCTGGTCCCAAAATTTCAGCTCAGGAAACATGCTCAAGTTTAGACATTGAGTGGTAGAGAAGACACTCCAACCCTGGTCTTAAGGTGTACATTTTTTAAAGCCATCTAGCTGCATACGTATGGAGTTAAGTGACTTTGAAAATGTACTGGGCTTGAGAGGCTAAATTCTGAACAATCCTTTGGGTAGGACCAGGGGATGACGCCCCTTACATAACATCAAAGTCTCCCTGAAGTGACAAAGCATGTCCATCTGGAGTTCACGTGTCAATCAGCAATCCTCTGGAATCTTACCTATAATTCTGCAATGGCCCCATCTTTACTAGTAGGAGGGAAATGAGCCATTGCTCACTGCGGAACGGTGCTGCCTATCAGTGCTTTAGTAGCAACAGTAGGCGGCAGCATTCATCAGAAAACAATGTTGATGGCAGGAGGGCCCTTACATTGTTCCTACTGGTAAAGATGGGGACCCTGTGAAATTGTAATTAAAAATTCTGGTAAATTGGGGAGTGGTTCCAGGTGGACGTGTTTGTGACTTTGGAGTTTGGAAGGGGTACTTGGGAGAACATGCTTATGATTTTGGAGAGGCGCCCAGATGGATATGCTTGCTATGCTGGGAGGGAAGGAGGTCAGGAGGGACTTTGATATTACATCATATGGGAGGTCAGAAGGGAAAACTGGGAAACTTTGATGTTAATTTGGGGGGTGTTGAAAGGAGATCATGCCCTTAAAGGGGGTTGATCTACATGGGGGGCAGTGTTTTTTCAAAGTATCTACCCTAAAGTTAAAGAATTGGGTGGGTAGATTCTCTGAGGCATTTACTTATTAAACTGACTAGAGATGTGAATCAGAACCGGAATCAGTTCGGTTCCGGTTCCGATTCAAATCTTATAATTTTTATCGTCTGGCCCGATTGGTTTTTTGTTTATCGGCTGCGCCCGATCCGATAAACAAAAAACCCACCCTGACCCTTTAAAACTGACCCCTTAGCCTCCCCCACCCTCCCGACTCCCCCAAAAATGTTTTAAAATTACCTGGTGGTCCAGTGGGGGCACCGGGAGCGATCTCCCGTTCTCGGGCCATCGGCTGCCACTAATAAAAATGGCGCCGATGGCCCTTTGCCCTTACCAATTGACAGGGTATCCGTGCCATTGGCCGGCCCCTGTCACATAGTAGGAGCACTGGATGGCCGGCGCCATCTTTAAAAGATGTGAACTTAGAAAATTAGTTCTGTGAACTTAGAAAATTCGCCCTAAGTTTAGGTTAATTTTTAGTTGAAACCTAGACAGCTAGGTTACAGTTGAAAATTATCCTAAAGATAGCTCAGCGAACATTTTAAAATTTGTCCAATGGCTCTACCTATGTGCTCTAGTTCTTACACTGCACTATAAACTACATGCACTGTAATCACAGTATGGAGTCAATTCACTCAACCTGAGGCTTGTAAGAAGGATGAAGTGAAGACCATTAAATAAAAATATTTGCTATTCAATGCTGAATCAGAGGTTGTATGAAAGTGAGGGAACAAATACAGTGGAAATTACCATTTTATGAAACTTTTTCGGCCTGCCTAACTATTAGCCAGGGCAAGCATTAGCTGTTTAATTTCCTATGCATGAACCTCATTAACCCTTATGCAACATGGAAAGTTGTTCTGGTGACATTGGTCCCCTATAGAAAAGGTGGGGAAACCACACTGAACATGCTTGGGCCATAATGCCAGCAGAATCAAAACACAATAAAAATAATGCCTGCTCACAATTCTATCTCTAGTCTATGCCACCTTATTTGCATATTTTCTGAAACACTTATTCTCTCCAGTTTCATAGGAATTGATGGGGAAAATCTCAGAAACATGAGTTCAATAAAGTATAGCAACAATGAAGTATTACATTACATCTTACCTCAATTGTAGAAGTAGAAATGCCAGATATATAAAGAAAAGACAAAAGATAAACAGAAAAATGTAAAACAAAAAAAAAAGCCTAATGTGCAGGTTGAGATCTGGAACAAATAAATCACTTTTTAGGAAGAGAGCAATATTCAATATTTAGGTCAGCACTATGCCACTTTTATCCCATAAGATAGCACATAGCTGTATACTGACTGTATGCAAGAGAAACATCTACATATACCCCACTTTTTCTGATGAACTGCAAATCAAAACCTCATTTCCATGGAGACTGAATAGGCTGCAGGGACCTCAAGCTCTTTAGAACATCATGTTGCTTGCAGTAGCCCATACCACAAGCAGCACTCAGGCTTTAGGGACAGGATGGATGCTGAGGGTCCAAAGACTATCAACAATCAACCCACCAAGTATAGAAAGGGAAAGAAGGCTGCAAGTCCAACTTTCATAGGGAGGTGGAGGTCTTGATTGAAGACGTGGTTTCACATTTCTCACAGCTCTATAGAGAGTACTCTCAGACCATAGACAATGCTACCAAACAACAAAGATGGTGTCAACTTCATACTAGTGTCAATCATTGGAGTGACATCCAGGAAAATGGAGGAACTGAAACACAAGTAGAGAAAAGATGTGAGAACATAGGTTGTCCATGTCCATAAGTGTTCTAAGACCCAGAGGCATGCCAGAAGGTCTGGAGGGGTCTTGTCCATTGTCCTGCAACTCATGCCCCTGGAAGTGCTGATTGCTGTAACCACATCCTGAGGAAAACATCCAGGGGCTCTAATGGGTCATACAATTGCAACCTGGTACTTATTAAACTACAGTGTTCTATTCTACAACTGTACTATACATGTACTTTAGCTCTGTCCCCAGATAGTATCAGCAAAACTACAAGGAGACCTTTCCACACAGACATATCTCTCCAAATGGAGCCAAAAGGGAAAGCCAGGTCTTCAAAACCAGGGTTTCTGAAATCTGTTCTGGGGATCCTATAATCAGCTGAATTTTCAGGATATCCATAATTAATATTTATTTATTGATTGATTTATTCCTATATTCTACAATTTCTATTCAATGAGGATCACATTAAAAACATTCATAATCAAACAAAACAAAGAAACATATGTAAAAAAAAATACAAGCATAATTGAAATGCATTCAGATAAACTAAACATAAAAGTAGAATAAAAACATAAAAGATGAGATAAATTTGTGGTTGTTTGTATTTGCATAACTCGTACAAGACATGATAGCATATTATTTGCTTATATGCTTAGAAAGTTAATTCAAACATGTTGATCCTATTCATGCAAGCTCTTTGCATCAAAATTCCATGCACAACAAAGAATGGGAAGCTGGATTTTACTCTGGGATCTTATCTCAATCTTTTGGATAGGATATTACAAATGACCAGAGGAGAAAATATCCCTTATGTTCTGCCTGCCACAAGGTAAGGCTTACTGAAGCCTTGTTTTTTGCCTGTTTTATAATGTTAATGGAATGTAACAATGAGGCACCGAGATATCAGGGAGTGCAAGTTTGAAGCTCACTACATTACTTGCAGGCCTACAGACTTTCCCTCTGAAAATCCTGCAGCAGGCTGGTGTCACAGGGAGCCTTTGCCCAGTGTAGTTTGCAGTTTATATGAGAATAATTGCTCAGGAGCCATTCCTGGGCCGATCCTTACTATGAAAGAGGCTAGGATCATCACACATTGTTACACAAAGGCAACTTGGCAGTAGCCAGTAGCCCAGCTTCACTCTAACTGAGAGTGGAGGAGTAACCTAGTGGTTAGAGCAGTAGGCTATGACCCAGAGAAGACCACTATTGCTCGTTGTGACCTTGGGCAAGTTGCTTTACCCTCCATTGTCTCAGGTACAAGCTGAGGGGGTCATTTAAGGGCTTATCACATGCGAAAATGTGTTTAACGCATGCGATAGCACCATATTGTATGGTGCGATGCAAATTTGGAAAGCATATGAGAGAGAGAGCGAGAGAGAGAGAGAGAGAGAGAGAGAGGCCATGATGTCAACTCCCTAGATAGGTATTTGTATCCCTTTGGGAGGCCCACCTAATAACTCGAAGTGAGGTTTAGGTATTAGTGTAGGGGATTAGGGGCCACTTTGACATTCAAAGTGAGACATACGAACAGAACAGTGCACTCTTGTAATGATTTGATGTCCTTCGGAGTGAGGAAAGTCACCCAAAAATGAGATTTGGGCAATGTTCTCTCACCTAGCTTGATGTTCGTACGTCTCACTTTGAATGTCAAAGTGGCCCCTAACCCCCTACACTAACACCTAAACCTCACTTCGAGTTACTAGGTGGGCCTAGGGATACAAATATCTATCTAGGGAGATGACATTATGACCAGGTTATCTCTCTCTCTCTCTCTCTCTCTCTCTCTCTCTCTCTCTCTCTCTCTCTCTCTCCCTCCCTCCTTCCCTCCCTCCCAGTGGTTGTATGCAGGAAATACAACAGGTCTGGCACCTATCACAAGGTCTGATAATGTTATTGCAATTTGCATTAAGTTAGCTCTTCACATAGGGGCGGATTTTCAGAGCCCTGCTCACCTAAATCCGGGCGGATTTAGGCGAGCAGGGCCCTGCGCGCCAGTGCGCCTATGTTCAATAGGCCTACCGGCGTGCGCAGACCCTGGGACTCGCGTAAGTCCCGGGGTTCTCCGAGGGGGGCATGTCGGGGGGCGTGTCGGGGGTGGGCCCGATCCGCGCAGCGTTTTTGGGGCGGGACGTAGCGTTTCGGGGGCGGGCCCGTGGGCGTGGTTACGGCCCAGGGTGGTCCGGGGGCATGGCCACGCCCTCCGGACCCGCCCCCAGGTCACGTCCCGGCGCGCTAGCGGCCCGCTGGCGCGCGGGGATTTACGTCTCCCTCTGGGAGGCGTAAATCCCCCGACAAAGGTAAGGGGGGGGTTTAGACAGGGCCGGGCGGGTGGGTTAGGTAGGGGAAGGGAGGGGAAGGTGAGGGGAGGGCAAAAGAAAGTTCCCTCCGAGGCCGCTCCGATTTCGGAGCGGCCTCGGAGGGAAAGGAGGTAGGCTGCGCGGCTCGGCGTGCGCCGGCTATACGGAATCGATAGCCTTGCGCGCGCCAATCCCGGATTTTAGCGGATACGCACGGATACGCGCGTATCTACTAAAATCCAGCGTACTTTTGTTTGCGCCTGATGCGCCAACAAAAGTACACCAAATCGCGCTATTTGAAAATCTACCCCGTAGGTATTTAGTGCAAATTGCAATAAACCACACCCCTTTTGCTATCACATGCGATACTTACCGCATTTTGATAAATCTAGGCCTTAGATTGTAAGCCCTCTGGGGATAGAGAAATACCTACAGTACCTGAATATAATCTGCTTTGAAGTGCTGCAAAAAGCAGAATATAAAAAATCTATAAATTAATTGAATTAACTTGGGGCACTTAAAGTAACCTCTAAATTAAAAGTTTGAAACAGATTTTTAAAATCTCTGAAAATGTGCTGTTCAAGTGGTAATGTGCTGTTCAAGTGGTAAGAGACAAGATGGAGGCGGTCCAGAGAAGGGTGACCAAAAAGGTGGAAGGTGTTCATCAAATGACTTATGAGGAGAGATTGAAGAATCTAAATATGTACACCCTGGAGGAAAGGAGGAGCAGAGGTGATATGATACAGACTTTCAGATACTTGAAAGCTTTTAATGATCCAAAGACAACGACAAACCTTTTCCATAGGAAAAAAATCATCAGAACCAGGGGTCACGATTTGAAGCTCCAGGGAGGAAGATTGAAAACCAATGTCAGGAAGTATTTCTTCACGGAGAGGGTGGTGGATGCCTGGAATGCCCTTCCGAAGGAAGTGGTGAAGACCAGAACTGTGAAGGACTTCAAAGGGGCGTGGGATAAACACTGTGGATCCATAAAATCAAGAGGCCGTCAATAAAGAGTGGGTGGCTCGCCAGAATGACGGCTACTGCCTGGAGATAATACCCTTATTCAATAAACATACACATGGTTACTGTGACTCCAACATCGCTCTAAGCTACAACAACAAGAGGAAATGTGGAAAAAAGGATTCGCACTCACAAAGTGGGGAGTAGCTGGCTTGTTCCGGCGGTTACTACCCCAAACCAAATAAGCCTGATACTTCACTTTCAATGCATATCCTGCTTCAACGGCAGGGGAGAAGAAAACCTGATACTTCACGCATATCCAGCATAGCTCTCTGCTTCAACGGCAGGGGAGAAGAAAAACTGATACTACACGCATATCCAGCATAGCTCCCTGCTTCAACGGCAGGGGAGAAGAAAAACAACCAATAAGGGCTGAATAACACAGTCTGGGTAAAACAAATAAGCATGGGTGTAGCTTGCTTATTGCGGCGGTTACTTCCCCTACTACCCATAACTAATCAAGCTTGATATTTCACTTGGTTGCAGCTCCATCACTGCTCTCTACATTAATGGTGGGGGTGGAAGGGAAATAGAACCAAAGAGCTAAGAGAAACAGATAAGTATGAGAAAAAAAATGTGAAGCTTGCTGGGCAGACTGGATGGGCCGTTTGGTCTTCTTCTGCCGTCATTTCTATGTTTCTATGTTTCTATGTAATGAACCAAGAAAGTACATAATTATGGAAAATGTTTTGTTGTGCAAAATAAGGATGTGGCCAATGCATTGCACAGAGAGAAAAAATTATGCGGCATGTCCCTTTTGAAGGAGGGAGTAGGGGGTGCAGGACAAAGGCAGGGATACAATTTACCTCATGTTATGCTCACATTCTCCAAGTAGGTTTAAAACAAGCTTCTTCACAGGCAGGTATACTTGCACTTCTACCTGTTTACATAGCTCGTACTTGGCAGGATAAGGCATGCCATGTTTTTATTCGTTTAAAAAAAAGGTTTTCACAGTATATTAAGACCTAGTGTTGTCGGAGGATTTATTTTGCAGTGGCTTGCTCTCTAGCTAGGAACAGAACATGTGACTCTTTCTTGTTGGTGCAGTTCTTCCATTTGGACTTTTTCATCCCAGGTGATGTTTTAGATGTTTGTTTAGAAAACTGCTTTTCTTTTCTACTTCTGGAGGCTCTGTTTTTCATATTTTCACTGTTTTCTAAAGAGTCAAACTACTTTCTTACCACTTTTCCCCTAAACAACATAGAGAAGGCCAATGAGGTCCATCACTAATGATTGGTACAGAGATGATAATACCTCTGTATAGGTCATGGGTGAGACCACACCTAGAGTCCTGATTCCTCTTCTAGAGGCCATACATCTAAAGGGATATGGACAGTCCCGAGAACGACTGCTAAAATGCCCTATAACATGAAACTTAAATAAATATATACACTAGAAAGGAAAGAATATGATAAAGACAAGCAAATTTTTCAACTCCATGAATAATGCACAAGAAGCGAACCTTTTTCAGTGAAAAGGAAATTGTAGAACAAGAGGTCATGATTTGAGTCTCAAAAGGGAAAGACTCAGGAGTAATATTAGAAAACATTTCTTCATGGAAAGGGTGATGAATGCATGGAGGAGGCAAAACCAGTAACAGAATTCAAGAAGGCATAAAATAAGCACAGAGGATCCCCAGTTGCGAAAATAGGGGCGGATTTTAAGAGCCCTGCTCGCCTAAATCCACCCAAATCCGGGCGGATTTAGGCGAGCAGGGCCCTGCGCGCCGGTGAGCCTATTTTACATAGGCCTACCGGCGTGCGCAGAGCCCCGGGACTCGCGTAAGTCCCGGGGTTTTCTGAGGGGGGCGTGTCAGGGGGCGGGCCCGAACCGCGCGAGTTTTCGGGGCGTGTCGGGAGCGTTCCGGGGGGGTCCCGGGGGCGTGGCTACGGCCCGGGGCGGTCCAGGGGCGTGGCCGCGCCCTCCGGACCTGCCCCCAGGTCGTGTCCCGGCGCGCTAGCAGCCCGCTGGCGCGCGGGGATTTACGCCTCCCTCCGGGAGGCGTAAATCCCCCAACAAAGGTAAGGGGGGGTTTTAGACAGGGCCGGGCGGGTGGGTTAGGTAGGGGAAGGGAGAGGAAGGTGAGGGGAGGGCAAAAGAAAGTTCCCTCCGAGGCCAGGCTACGCGGCTCGGCGCGCGCCGGCTATACGGAATTGATAGCCTTGCGCGCACCGATCCAGGATTCTAGCGGATACGCGCGGCTACGCGCGTATCTACTAAAATCCCGCGTACTTTTGCTGGCGCCTGATGCGCCAGCAAAAGTACGCCTATTCGCGCGGTCTGAAAATCTACCCCAAAGTGAAGGAAAGCCAAGGATCAACTGGGGTCTATGGCACTGCAGAATGAAGCAAGTTGAGCAGAATGGATGGGCATTATCTACCACTATTTTCTATGCTTCTATAGTTCATTGCCTTTTTTGTTTCTTAACATTTTTGCATCAAGTTCACGGCTCTCCCGAGAAACTGAAAGCAAATAGTAGAGGCTAGAGTCGTATATACAGTGCGGTCAATATTCAAAACTGGCCAGTTCAGTAACTTAGGCAGTTAGAACTTATCTGGCTAAGTTATGATGTATATATTCAGTGGCATGGCTATGCCGATGAATATATAAATGCATATAACTGAGCGCGTAGTCGGATAAGTCTAGCTGCCTAAAGTTAGACCTGTTCTTTGATACATCTAAGCATAGCCATACAATTTATGCGGCTAAGTCCGAATATCAGCAGTTAGCCGCATAAGTTGTATGGCTAACTCGTTCTACCCTGAGCCTCCCACTGCCTGCCCACAATGTATGTGGCTAACGTTTAAGCCACATAATGGACTTATATGGCTAAGTGGCAGCCACTGAATGTGAGCACATATATTAGCTGCATAAGTCCTGCTTATCCTGCTAAATATATATTTACCAAAATACCTTAGTACTGAAATACCAGAACAAATGTTATTCCAACAAGTTAGTGAGCCTTTTCAGTAGTAACAATAAAAGCTCTATAATGTCTACGGCTACAATGCTGTACAAGATACAACAATTTGCATAATCATAATCTTTCTGCCCTAAAGGCTTAAAGGCCACATTTTAAATGCCTGGTGCATGCAAAAACCAGGGGATACACACATGGATGCACCGTGCATGCGCCACGCACATTTTCGCAACAGCGTGGCCATGCGCAGATCTCCCGATATGCGTGGAAGTGCCGACCTTTGTGAAAGAGGCAGGCCGGAGGGCAGGGTCTGGGTGGGGCCGGAGAGGGGTAGGGCGGGGCGGGGGCTGACCAGGACAGCAGCTATTCAGATGAAGTAAGTTCCAAAATTTAAAAAAAGGTAGGAAATGGGGTTTTAGGGGTTGGGAAGGAGAGGGGAAAAGGGAGACAGAGTAGGAAAGAGGATAGGGAAAGTCCCTTCCAGTCCACTCCTTAATTGGAGCGGACTGAGAGGGAACTGGACAAAAGCCCTATCGCTTTGCTGCTCGTGCTTTAAAAAAACACACCCCCCCCCCCCCCGCACACGTGAGTCGCCACCTGCACATGTGCTCGCTGATATTAAAATGTGTGCGTCGCCGCACGCATGTTATAAAATCGGCGCATCCATGTACTGACGCCGGGAACCGAGCGCGCACATGGACACGAGCATGCATGTTTTAAAATCTACCCTTTAGAAGATAACTCTCAAACAACTCTGCATAGCTGCAAATATGCACATATATGGTCATGCAGAGAACTACGATTGTATTTTATAAACTGCATATATCAGGTATGCACATTATAAAATATACATATGTCCACCTCCAACATATGCACACAAGAACATAAGATATGCCATAATGGGTCAGACCAAGGGTCCATCAAGCCCAGTATCCTGTTTCCAACAGTGGCCATTCCAAGTTACAAGGACCTGGCAAGTACCCAAACATTAAATACATCTCAAGCTACTATTGCTTAGTAATTAATAGCAGTTTATGAATTTTTTCTCTAGGAGTAGGAACTTATCTAAACCTTTTTTAAACCCAGTTACACTAACTGAAATATCCACATCCTCTGGCAATGAATTCCAGAGCTTAACCATGCACTGAGTGAAAAAGAATTTTCTTTAATTTGTTTTAAATGAGCTACTTGCTAACTTCATGGAGTGCCCCCTGGTCCTTCTATTATCAAAGAGAGTAAATAACCCATTTACATTAACTTGTTCAAGTCCTTTCATGATTTTGTAGACCTCTATCATATACCCCCTCAGTCATCTCTTCTCCAAACTCAACAGCCCTAACTTCCTTAGCCTTTCCTTATAGGGCAGTTGTTCCATGCCCCTTATCATTTTGGTCACCCTTCCCTACACTGTCTCGAATGCAACTACATCAGTTTTGAAGTGCGGCGACCAGAATTGCATACAGCTTTCAAGATGCGGTTTCACCATGGACCGATACAGAGGCATTATGACATCCATCATTTTATTTGCCATTCCCTTCCTAATAAGTCCTAACATTCTATTTGCTTTTCTGATCGACATAGCACATTCAGCTGACAATTTCAATGTGTTATTCACTATCAGGCCGATACAGTACAGTGCGCTCCGGTTGGATGCACGTTTTCGACGTGCTAGCTTTACCCCTTATTCAGTAAGGGATAATAGCACGTTGAAAACGCACGTCCAACCCCCCCGAAACTAATAGCTCCCGCAACAGGCAAATGCGTGTTGATGGCCCTATTAGTTATTCCCGCACGATTCAGAAAGTAAAATGTGCAGCCAAGCCACACATTTTACTTTCAGAAATTAGCGTCTACTCAAAGGTAGACGTTAATTTCTCTCGGCACCGGGAAAGTATACAGAAAAGCAATAAAAACTGCTTTTCTGTACACCCTCTGACTTAATATCATGGCAATATTAAGTCGGAGGTCCCAAAAGTAAAAAATAATTTAAAATTTAAAATCAGCCCGCGGCTCGCTGGCGTCCAGTTTCCAAACCCGTGGCTGTCAGCGGGTCCAAGAACTGACGCTGGAAAAATTGAGCGTCAGCTGTCAAACCCACTGACAGCCGCCACTCCTGTCAAAAAGGATGCGCTAGGGACGCGCTAGTGTCCGTAGCGCCTCCTTTTACCACGGGCCCTAATTAGCATATTTTTATTTACTGTATCGCGCGCACAGGACACTGGCCTGTGCACGCACTGGGAGAGTGGGCACTTGCCCGCTCTCCGCGTTTCTTTCTGTATAGGCCTGTAAGGTTACGCATAAGGTAAGCGCGTAACCCTTTTAAAAACTCCCTGCACGCGGCGAGCCTATTTTGCATAGGCTCGGCGGTGCGTGCAAGCCCCGGGACGCGAGTAATTCCCAGGGCTTCGCAAGGGGGGCGTGTCGGGTGGGCGGCGTAAATTTTGGGCGTGTTGGGGGTATGGCAGGCGTAACTTTAACAACAAAGGTAGGGGGAAGGTTTAGATAGGGCCGGGGGGGGGGGGGTGTTAGGTAGGGGAAGGGAGGGGAAGGTGCAGGTGGGTAGAAGGAAAGTTCCCTCCAAGGCCACTCCGATTTCGGAGCGGCCTCCGAGAGAACGGGCAGCGCGCGCAGGGCTCGGCACGCGCAAGTTGCACAAATGTGCACCTCCTTGCACGCGCCGACCCCGGATTTTATAAGATCTTACAAAATCCGGCGTACTGGTGCGCGAACAAAAGTATGCATGCACGTAGATTTATAAAATCTACCCCTAATTGAAATAGGTCTAAAATTTCATTTTTTAGTTCTTTCAGAACCCTGGGGTGTACACCATCTGGTCCAGGTGATTTGCTCCTCTTCAGTTTATCAGTCTGGCCTACCACATCTTCCAGTTGCACCGTGATTTGGTTCAGTTTATCTGAAACATTACCCTTGAAAACCATCTCCGGAAAGGTTTCTCTCCAACATCCTCTTCAGTAAACACTGAAGCAAAGAAATAATTTATTCTTTCCGCGATGGCCTTATCTTCCCTAAGTGCCTCTCTAACTCCTCGATCATCTAATGGTCCAACTGATTCCCTTGCAGGCTCTCTGCTTTGGATATATTTTAACAAGTTTTTATTGTGAGTTTTTGCCTCTACAGCCAACTTCTTTTCAAATTCTCTCTTAGCCTGTCTTATCAATGTCTTAAATTTTACTTGCCAGTGCTTATGCTTTATCCTATTTTCTTCTGAAGGGTTCTTCTAATTTTTGAATAAAGATCTTTTGGCTAAAATAGCCTCTTTCACCTCACTTTTTAGTGTTATGCCCGTCAGTCACAGACGGCTGTGACCTCTTTTTCTCACCTCCTTTTTTGTAGCTTTGACTCCGTGGGGAAGACTTGCAGCCTACGCCAGCTATCGCCGGCCTGCCCATCATTCCCGGGCCTCCCTGGACACCACGGACGCTGCTGACCACCATCTTGCCCTCAGAATCCCCTAGGCATGCGCGGGCCAGTTTTAAGCACGTCATAATAGGAACCTCAGGGGCGTTCCCTCTGGATGACATCAGTCTTCCAGGACATTTAAGCCAGCTGGCCCTGCCTACCGACGACTTGGCAACGAGTTCCATCATTGCTGAATCCGCTCGCTCACTATGGACTTCCTGTTCCAGGCCTGCTCCTTTTGGCGTGAGACACTCTGGGTAACTGCTCCTCGAGGGCCCTTCCTCGTCTCTGGCTATCCACTCCTCGGAGGGCCTTTCACCTTGGACTACTGCTTGCCCTGCTTCCCAGGGCTTTTCCTGGAATCTTTGCTACAGTGAGTACCTCCGCTCTATGGACCACTACCGTACCATCTCTAGTGTGGAATCCTCTTCAGTGTACCCCGTGCTGCACGCCACTACTGTGGAATCCTCTTTAGTGTACCCCATACTGCGGGCCACTACCGTATCATCTCTAGTGAGGAACCATCATCGGTGTGCCCTGCTCCTCGGATCTACAGTTTCATCTCTACAGAGATATTCCCCTTGGGTATACCCCACCGCACAGACTTTGTGACTTTCTCCTGCACTCCCCGTTTCACGGGCAGTGCCTTTCTGTTTCTCTAATAAAGACTCTATTCCACAGCTGTGTCTGACGTCCGCTGAGACCTCGCCTCCCAAGGGTGAGGCTCACAGGGCTCCTCCCTGTGGGCGGTACCATCTCTTACCTCAGCCCAGGGCCCATATACCTACAAATCCTAACATTTAGCCATGCTGGCAATCATTTTACTTTCCTTCCACCTTTCTTAATGCGTGGAATACATCTGGACTGTGCTTCTAGGATAATAATTTTAACAATGTTCATGCCTATTGCTCACTTTTTACCTTTGCAACTGCACCTTCAGTTTATTTTAAACTATTTTTCTCATTTTATCAAAGTTTCCCTTTTGAAAATTTAGTGCTAGAGCCATGGATTTACTTACTGTCCCCATTCCAGTCATTAATTGTAATTTGATCATATTATGATCACTTTTGCCAATCGGACCCACCACCGTTACCTCTCTCACCAAATCCTGCGCTCCACTAAGAACTAGATCTAAAATTGCTCCCTCTCTCATTAGTTCCTGAGCCAATTGCTCCATAAAACTGTCATTTATTCCATCCAGGAACTTTATTTCTCTAGCATGTCCTGATGTTTCACTTACCCAGTCAATACTGGGGTAATTGAAATCTCCCATTATTACTGTACTACCAATTTAGTTAGCTTTCCTAATTTTTCTAAGCATTTCGCTGTTCATCTCACCATCATGGCCAGGTGGATGGTAGTACACTCCTATCGCTATACTTTTCCCCAACACACAAGGGATTTATACCTAAAAGATTCGATTGTGCTTTTAGTCTCATGCAGGATCTTTATCTGGTTGGACTCCATGCCAACTTGGACATAAAGCTCCACCCCTCCACAAAGATGCTCCTATCATTGTGGCATAATTTGAACCCTGGTATAGCACTATTCCATTGGTTATCCTCTTTCCACCATTGAGATGCAAATTAAGTCTATGTCATCATTCATTGCTATACGCTCTAATTCTCCCATCTTACTTCTTAGACTTCTGGTATTAGCATACAAACATTTCAAAGTGTGTTTTTTGTTTGTATTAACATTCTGCTTTTCAGTTGAAAGGGATAAATTGGAATCCTTTAGATCAGGTGAGTTTTTAATTATAAGCACTTGGACTACTTTTCTTATTATTGAACCTCTCTGTTGGAATGTACTAACTCTAATACTTCATTAGTATCCTTCGAAGATACCTTCTTCCAAAACATGCGCTGCCTAGCGACTGTCGGCTTTCCCCTTTGATTTAGTTTAAAAGCTGCTCTATCTCCTTTTAAAGATTAGCGCCAGCAGCCTGGTTCCACCCTGGTTAAGGTGGAGTCCATCCCTTCAGAAAAGACTCCTCCTTCCCCAAAAGGTTCCCCAGTTCCTTACAAAACTGAATCCCTCTTCCTTGCACCATCGTCTCATCCATGCATTGAGACTCCGGAGCTCTGCCTCCCTAGTCTGTGGACCTGATTGTGGAACAGGGAACATTTCAGAGAATGCTATCCTAGAGGCTCTGGATTGCAGCTTTCTATCTAAGAGCCTAAATTTAGCTTCCAGAACCTCCCTCCCTCCCACACTTTCCTTTGTTGTTGGTGCCCACATGTACCATGACAACTGGCTCCTCTCCAGCACTGTCTAAAATCCTATCTAGGTCATGTATGAGGTCCACCACCTTCGCACCTGGTAGGCATGTTACCAGGTGATCCTTATACCCACCAGCCACCCATCTGTCTATATTCCTAATTTCCTAATAATCAAATCACCAACTATGATGGCCGACCTAACCCTTCCCTCCTGGTTAGTAGCCTTGGGAGACACATCTTTGGTGCGAGAGGACCACGCACCACCTGGAGAACAGGTTTTTGCTACAGGATAATTTTCTGCTGCATCAGGTTTATGCTCTCCAATCATGAGACTTTCCTCCTCCAAGGCAGCACCAGGGCTGCCAGACTGGAGTTGGGACTTGGCTACTATGTCCTTGAAGGTTTCATCTATATACTTCTCTGTTTGCCTCAGCTCCTCCAGGTCTACCACGCTAACCTCCAGAGATTGGAGTAATTCTCTGAGAGACAGGAGCTCTTTGCATCGGATGCACATGTACAATTTCTCACTGGCGGGTAAAAAAATCATACATATGACAATTGATGCAAAGACTGGGAGCCCCCCCCCCCTCCCTCTTGCTGCTGGATTGCTGCCTTCATCTTAAATTAGATTAATTCCTAGTTAAGTTTTCAGTTGCTATGGGAGTAGGAATGCATACAAATTAGGGTCCTTTATATATATATCTATCTGGTAGTAATTTACAAGGGAATGATTAAACGCTTGATAAGGTGTGGGGAATTTCTGAATATAAGTTAAAAGGCTGATTTTTTTTTATTGTTAGTGTGAAAGTGTCACCCGCCTATAAAATTAAAGGATGAGCTAGGGGTCGGTGGGAGAAGGGTGGGAGGCTTGGGAAATACAAACCTACAAACTGTCTTTTGCCTGACTTTCTGACTACTATTCAGTACAGACACACAAACACACTAAATAATATTTCACAATAGTTTACTTCTCCTCAATACCTTAAAGTTTTGAAAATTTCCCCAAGCAGTACTTTCTACTTATTGATTCTTTTCAGCCACCAACAAGGTGATCCTCTCCTCACAGTGCAGTGCAGGTATTTGCACGTATATATGCTTATGTGTACCTGCAATGCATTGAAAGAGCGTATTTCAATGTATTGAACAAATGTAATTTTCCTACCTATTTTATAAACATAGGCACAATAAATATTTGGCTTTCCTGCATAAAATTCTGATTTACACGTGTAGGTTGGTATATTTTAAAATTTGGTGTGAATAATTGAAAGTGCCAATTTTATGATTCCTCCGCCAGTTTATCCAATTCATCTCCAGGTCATTAAGACCCTTCTAATTCTTCAGCCTCAACTCCCCCAGTTCACCCAGACCTCCCACCCAACCAGCAATTGACTACAGACATGACTGATATCAGTTAGTGAGATAATTAGCAGATGTAAAATTGTGAAAATAAGTTACCACATGTTCTCACGTAAGTCTCTTAGCTTACACACATAAACCTTGACCCCTCCCCAAAATTCCCCAGACCACTCCTTTTTTACATGTGAAGATGTTTATTTATTTATTTATTTAACAGTTTTTTATACCGACCTTCATAGTAAATAACCATATCGGATCGGTTTACATTTAACAGAGGGTATAACTGAAGGAACAATTCAGGTAAACAATAAATAACCATAGATAGGAATAAGTCAAAGTTACAATCAACGGGAGTCAAGAACTTGGAAGCTTAAAAAACAAGCTGGAAGGAAGATAAAGGCAAGTATTAATTATGAAATTAATGTTAGCATAAAAAGATGTTAGCATAAAAGTGTATATATGTACTTATATTTGATGTGTACAAAATAGCATATACTTATTTTGATGTGTACTTGCAAGCATGTATTCTAATTTATACATGCTCAACTCTTTGAAAATTCACCTCCCTTAGAAATTTAGTGCAGGGAAGTTGAGAGAGTTGGCCAAGTTCCCAACTCAGTGCCCATATACCTATGTCCTCTGCCATTCCTTTGAGGACAGACCCTGACAGTAGCACCAAACTACGCAGGTCTGTCCTGATATGAGCTAATGCCTACTGAAGCTAGACAGACAGAACTCATCGAAAATTACACCTACGATCTGGGCCTAAGTTGCTCATTAAGCCATTGTACTAAGCTGTTACCTAAACTTTAATTTAGATGTAGTTTTACCTCTGTGTTTTCCCTCTTCCACTAAATATTTAGTTCATTTGCGTTGCACTGTTGCAGGTTAAAGTTGAAGATTAAGATGAAGGGACTGACAGTAGTTTGGAAAATATTTGCCAGCTGTAGAATTAAAGGTATCCCATTCCTAGAGGTTCGAATAGACCACTATGCTCATGGCTTACAGCCGTCTAGCTTTTAAAGTGAATTTCCATAAGCTAGTATCTACTTTTAAATTCTGTTTAATTGTAGCATGCACGCATGCGATGTCTGATGGTATGACTAATGACATAACGACACTGCGGTCCAATAAGTTCAAATATGATAATTGCTTTTAGGTATAGACATAATAAAATTACAAGCAGCTCTATTTAAAAAAAAATAAATTCTAAGTCTGTATATTAAAAACAATTAGCATAAACTGTGATCCAAATTAAGTTTCTATCATCGGCTTTGTAACAAATTCTAACTCTGGCAAGGCCCTTTCTAGTAAAGCTTCCATTGCATGCTAGACACAACCACAGCATGGTAGTTAGCCTGACAAGTTGCAAAGAACAGACAGTCTTCCAAAAATTAATTTATTCATTTCTTGCCTTCACGTACAAAGAAGTTTTGACATGCATTCATTCACAGTTCAGCATAACAATGCTAAGCACAAAATACAATTAGTGTGTTTTGAATAGAAATAAACTAATTTTGCAAAAGGCTAGAGAAGATGGTACTTTTTCAGAATGACATGCAATCAGCTAGAGCTTGAGGCTCAGTAATATTTTACAAGAATAAACCATTTTAAGCCAAAATAATATGTATTTTCTTCTCAGATTTTTAAGTGTTTTGTGGGGCTGGTTTTCACAAACCCACAAAGTAGCAAAGTTCACAAGTACTTTTGTTTCCATATGCATTTAGAAAATTCTCTAAGTGAAATTATATGGGCAGCTAAGTTCTCTTTGGAAATTTGCTGTAAGATTTGCAGGTAAAAAAGTATCCATATTCTTTTCTTTGCTATATTTGAAGAACTAGCATCATGTGTCCCCTTGCAGAAGATTCAGGTATAAGGGGGTGGGCCACTGACCCCTCTTTTCCCCCAGAGCCTCCTAACTCAATAGACCTTTATTTATTTTTCTGTAATTTATATTTATATTTCACATGTTCCAGAAAATGGTGGATCACCATATTGCATCCTGATAAAAACCACTAAAACATAAAATCATACATAATAAAAACTTTTCTAAATAAAACAATATGTAATAAAACAATTCATACTCCTAAAACAATCAAACATGAATGTAAAAGACTAAAAGCAAAAGACACACATAAAAATCATGGTTGAGAGAGAGAATCTGACACATATATCTCCCACTGTAAGAGGGGAACCTTTAACTCAGGGTGGGTTTTGTTTTTTGTTTTTTTTTGGGGGGGGAGGACAGTGTTACAAGGATCTACAGATCCTTGTGCCCTAGTCAAACCAACATAATACTGCCCCACAAAACCCACTCTGAGTTGAAAGTGCCCCTTTTACAGTGGTAGATATATAGGGGTGGATTTTAAAAGCCCTGCTCGCGTAAATCCACCTGGATTTACTCGAGCAGGGCCTTGCGCGCCGGTGCGCCTATGTTCCATAGGCCTACCGGCGCGCGCAGAGCGCAAGGGGGCGAGTCGGGGGTGTGTCGGGGGCGTGTCGGATCGGTGCGGCATTTCGGGGGCGGGCCGCGGCATTTCGGGGGCGGGCCCGGGGGCGTGGTTTCGGCCCGGGAATTTTTAAAGAATTCATGATTGATATACTTGTGCCAAATTAATATAGGGACATTTCTGTTAGACAAAGTGACAACATGGGGATCCTAACAGAGCACGTAATGAAAATGTGATCTGACCATGGGGCCCTCTCACTGGAGACATCACAGGATCCATTAACTACAATCTCTTTATTGATGAAAAAAAAATCAAAGATATGTCCAAATTTATAAGTAGGAACATTTATTGTAAGTGCTACCCTGAAGCCAGCAAGGACTCCAAAAGCAGTTCACAGACATGAGAGAACGGTGAAGTATCTATGTGTAAATTGGAGTCCCCTAACACTATAGCATATTTAACGTCACAGGCAAACTGGCAAGAAATTCAATAACCAAGGAAATATTCTTCAGTAAAAACCCAGGGGGAAAATACAAAAGGCAGATGTTAAGGTCAGGAGATGCAAGTAACAACACTTCTGCTGGTGCTTTAATCACAGATAAAAACAATTTAAAACCAAAGTCACATTTACATAGTACAAGAAGGCCTCTGCCTCGTCAATTTAGGCATGGCTGGGAAAACACAACATAGTACTCAGGGCAAAGTTGGTTTAGCATGACAACATCACACTCACCTAATCAGGATTTGGTAATGCAGAACAGATCAGGTCTCAAGTCATGAATAAGGTCAAATAATATGTCCATTTTCCTAGAAATCGACTGTGCATTGATTAGAGGTAACACAAGAAACGTGCCTTGTTAATGAATATAAATATCTAACCTGCAAGTGACACTTTGAATAAACCTGACCTTCAAGGTCGCCAAAGTGGCCTTTTCCAAAGATAACAGAAATAGGCTGAGCCATAAGGCATAAAATGCAATAACCAGGCTGGCAAGAAGAGCACATGAAGAGTCAGGCTCCTTTTCCCTCACCGCCAATGATGCATGACACTTACAGTGTCAGTGGTGTCCTTATACCCTGGTGCACTGTAGGGATGCAGAACAGCTCATCCTTATTGATCCTTGTTCTTTTGGGGCATCCAGCTGCAGCACAGGTTGGCCAGATAGAGGAACAGGGGCTGTGTTGGCCCCCCTTCCTCTAATGCCATCTTTGCTCTGGCCATATAGTGCTTGATTGCCTGACTGGGCAGTCACTTCCTGATTTCTCCCAGCAAGCAGAGTGGCCACTGTGACTCTCTGCACATGCAGGTAGCCTTTTCAACCCAAAGGATTGGCTGGCTGCAAGCATTAATGTGAAACTTAGGGGTGTGGAGGTTGAGGAGGTAAAATCCTTTGCTTTGTTTAAACACCCACCTATTACTCTGGAGGTTATTTGGGAAGCCAACACTAAGTTTCATCTCAGCTAGGTCAGTTTACGGTTCAACAGCAAAGTTTGACTTTGGCCCTACATAGGACCCAAGATCAGGCTGCTGCTACTTCACAAAAAGTTGAAATTTTAGAGACAAAAATAAGTTTTCTTCGAGTCTGCCAGGTCTTTGTCTAAAGGTCATCTTTTCCTGATAAACAAGGTTGAGACTTTAGAAAATTTGATTTGTAGAAGGAATATTCGAATTATTAAATTTCCAAGAAAACAGCTGGCTTCACCTGTGGAAATGCTGAGGAAGTATTTTCTGGAAGTATTGAAAATTACCGAGAACCTTATCCCCCCCCCCCCCCAATACCTAAAGCATTTATTTACCACAAAAAAAAATGTTCTACAAGATGGAGTCACATCACGGCTTTCTCCAAATCTGTTTCATTGGACTGCTGTCCTGGAAAAACCTGAAGAAGTGATATCACCATCAATTCTTATTGAGACTTTAGCTTTAATCTCGGACTGTGATGGGCTAGGTTGGCAGGCCACTAGACCACCAGGGCATTTTTAGTCAAAATGGGGACAGGCCACGGTGGGAGGCCACTTGAACACTAGGGCTACCTTTCCTGTCTAAGGCGGGGGGCAGAGGTGGGGGGGCTAGGGTGATGTCCCAGTCTCTGCGACTGAATGATTTCGGTAAAGGGGAGGGGTTTGGAGTTGGGGATGGAACTTGCACTGAGGCTAAAAACTTTAAAAAATATTTTACACAACTGCCGCCTCCAAGAGAGGTGGGGGTTTGAATCTACTTTGGGGGTGTTTTCGGGGCTGTTGGCCCTTTAAGACAGGGCCCTGGGAGCCTCAGGTAATCTGTTAATGTCTCTCAAGGCTCCCAGAGAAAGTTAACTACAAGTTGGGAATTGAAGCTAACTTCTAATCAAATAACATAGCTTGCAAATTTTTCTGCAAGCCACATTATTTGATTTGCATCAATTAGGGTATGGCTGAACTCATTAGGGTACATTTGCATGCTAATGAGGCCATTTAAATATGCATGAGAACTTGTTGTATTCTCTTTTCTTCCTTCCATGTTTTCGGGGAGGGTTTAGGGTAGGCCTTATCTCATGTTACAAATGTGGTTTGATGGGAGAAATGACACCTGCATCTTGGAATGTTCAAAATGCACATGTAGCTTTGTTCCATGACCAAGTTACACCCCCAGGAACGCCTACATTTAAAGCTGTTAATTTTAGATTTAGCCACTCTATATGGGGTCATTTTCAAATAAGCAATCTTTTCATCTAACTTCCCTTTGAAAATTGTTCTCCATATGTGCTACAGCTCTCAGCAGAAGCAAAGGTAACAAAGTAAGCCCCATTTTTTTGTAAAGGTTAACATGCAGTCACGTGATGCATATGACCTTTATTTGGTGTGTATAAAATGCCCTTTATTAAAATTTGCCCAACTATGGCCGAGTTTCGCTCTTTGGTGGAGAGCTGCCTCAGGGGCAATAGACGTTAGCAGGGCTTATTGTATGCCTGCAAGGTTGATGTAATAGTAATTGCGTATCCACTTTTTAAAATGATCTTTCGTTTGGTGATGGTGGCCCCACCACCATCACCTCACCTGTTGCGCTCGGGGGTGGACCCCTGTCCTGTGGCAGTACAGGGACTGGCCACAGGGGGCAGAGCATGGAAGGAGACAGAGACAGAGTAGATCTTCACAACTGGGTGCCCGAGGTCCCCCCGGGAGGAGCCCGTAGGGACCCGGGCCGCTGGGACTTAGGTGGGCCTCGCAGGGTCTCCTGGGAGAGTCAGAGACCTGTGTGCCCACAGACACTGGGAGAGCGCTATCGGGTTTGAAATTGGAAACAGGTTGGAGGACAGCGAACCAGAATAGTTGGTGAGGACAAGGCTAGGGACAGAGCCAGAATCAAGCAAGGTCAGGCGGCTGAATCGGTTATGACACAGGCTGCAGGAACAATTGTATTAGGTGGCTCTCGTACCCAACGCCGTACTGCATAATCATATGCTGTAACACACAGATGTGTGCACAACCAGAATAGGAACGAAAGATCATTTAAAAAAGTGGATACGCAATTACTATTACATCAACCTTGCAGGCATGCAATAAACCCTGCTAAAGTCTATTGCCCCTGAGGCAGCTCTCGACCAAAGAGCGAAACTCGGCCAGAGTTGGGCAAATTTCAATAAAGGGCATTTTATACCCACCAATCTTCACTTTCTTCACTGCTATACAGCTAACTGGATCGGCTTCCGATTTGTTTTCTGGGTCTATGACCTTTATTTGCCAGACAAGGCCGAATTGACCATTCTGATAAATTCAGCCCTTTCCTGAAAAATTAGTCCAGGACAAATGGCAGCACATTGGTTATGAAATTAGTTTGAGCCAACCTTTACATGAGAAAAGCTTTACTTTATAAGAGCTGCTGTTTCCTGCTTTCCATTCCAGTGTAATATGACTTAGAAGTTTCAAACTGTCAGTTGCAAAGTTTAATATAGATGTTTCTATCTCTGTGCTAAGATTCAGAGAGTGATTGTATGCCGCATGAAATTGCCTCACTATATGGTTGCTAATTTTGCTCTCAAAGCCTGTGGGTAAGATCATCAAAACCATTTATTGCATTCAATATCAGGCTTTGCATCATTGTCGTACATATCCCTTCATTATTATACAGCGCCACAGGGCATTCAGGCAATCAGATTTCCCGAATGGCTGAAAATGAAGTTCTCTTAATTGTGCAGAATGAGTCTTATGCAATGGAATGGTAACAGGACAGTTCTACTCTATGAAAGATAGGGAAGGAGATTGCTTTTTTGTGGTTTTTTTTTTTTTTAAACAAAGCCTCTCCTCCCAATGAATGTGAAGCCCCCAGAAACACGTGATACCTAGGTTCTTTATAATAAGTTATTGGGTACTTGTGTCTCGGATGGCAGATCTGGGTAATACAAAATCTTTTGGAAAGTAAGGTTTTCCATTATTGGAATTTTCAGTTTGACCTCCGGTTTTTGACCGTACAAAGAAAGAAGGAATACTTTCTCACTGATATTGCTCGATATGCTGTTTAAGCTAATAGAAACATATGAATAACTTATAGAGTTACCAACTGGCTCCAGTTTTTTTTTTTTCAGGTCAGGCTGATCCACTCCTGGTTTTATGTTTCTACATGTATGGATTTGTAGCCCTTGCCTGGCTCAACCTGTCCTGAAAATAAATGTAGCAAGTTGGCACCATGAGTGACTTATTATGATGGCAGATTCATTTCAACACCGATTCATTTCGGTATGAGTCTTGAAGGATTTTATTTGTTACACCTACTGAACTTAATCCTCCCCAGGAATATACTTTAAACCAAGTCAAAAAGGAGCATGCAAGCCAAATGTGCACCACAAAAATAAAGGGCTTACTAAGTATTATATAAAGTCGCTTGGCTGCCGTGTTAGTCCCCTTGAAAGCACAGAAATTGTTAACCTTTATTTCTGTAAATATTATATGAAAGCCTAAACACATTCTGCATCATTCCTCTTTTGCTAGTTTCACACTTTTCCATAAGTTTTACAAAATATACTCACTGGGAGGATAGCATTCAAACAACTCCGCACAGCCCCACATACCTGCATATATGAATTCACAGAGAACTACTACAGCATTTTATAAACTATATGAATCCTCTATGCACAGATTATAAAATGCACATGTAAGGAGCATACTAGCTAGCTGGGGAGGTTCAGAGAGATTTAGTAAACAGTGATTTGGAGTTTGCTCCCCCGTGTGGGAGAATGAGATGGTGTAGCCTTAGTCTTTTTGACCACCAGGCACCATCTTAAGGTGTGGGATTTGTAACTTATTTCAAAAGGGTTTGTTGTTTTGCCCTTTGGGTCAGCCTATCAGTCTGGCCTACTTCTGATTGCTTTTTGCTCTTTTTAATCCACGTTTGGGTGACTTCCATTGTGAGACCTTTGTGTGAACTGTCCCTGTGCATGGTTAAATCAAGGGTAGGGAAGATTCTGGCAGTGTTTTTTCACTCCTCCAGGAGACAGACCTGTCCGTGACCTGATTCAGAGGAGTTTCAGCCTGAGTTGTCTTTCTTCAGTAGCTATCTCCTCATTTTTGAGGCAAGGACATTTTCCCACCCTTCCTGCCTCTTGTTTGTTTGGTCCCCTTTCAAGTCAGTCAATTTTTATTCCACCTGGAATGGAGTGCCCTTGGTACCAGGGACTCAGTTTCCAATCTATTGGGAGAAGAGAAGTCTTTCGCCTGGGAAAAGCCTGAGGCGTGGCTATTTCATCAGAGGAGAAATGGACTCCTGTCTATTGCCAGATTGAAAGGGCCGAAGGTATTGAAGAACCGTGTTTGCTTGCTGCTGACTCAAATGTGCTGCACATGAGAGGAGCGTGCCCACTGGTATTGTCATAATTAAGAAGACTTCAGGAAAGGTATAAGAATTGGGAATTACCTTCTGACAAATAACTCTGACTTTATTCTAACCATTGCACAGTGGGAAGAAGGCTGTGATAAATTTGGGAGCGGAACTATATTCAATCTGAGTAATTAGCAGGAGAAGCTGATCAAGTGTTAAGGAATTGGCTTCCAAAGGAAATCAGAGGTTTTACTAGATAAGTGAGGTCCCAAATGTATTAATCTTTCCTCTGCCTTATTGCTCAATGACTTTATTAAAATATGATTTGAGTATTGTACATATTCTTCAGTCAGTTAATCAACTGTTAGTAAAGAAGTTGGAAACCACATTGCCTCTCAGGGTAATTTTTGCTGTTGTAAATTATGGAGATTATCAGTGCTATTTACAAGGCCTGGAAAGGGGCTGGGTTCTTTTGTATTGCAAAAGGGCCTTAAAGCTAAGCTTCCCCCAACATGGAGCCCTGGGACTCAGAACTGAAAAGCTATCTGTGGAGAACTGGTTTCTCTTTCTAAGTACCCCTGGGTTCAGTCTATGGGAGCCATCCCGCCCACAGGTTACACACATATGTCCGCCCCCAACATACATGCGTATATATGATTATGCGCGAATACCTGCAATGTGCTGAAAGAGCTTATTTCAATGTATTGAATGCACATACTTTTCCTACTTATTTTATAAACATACATGTGTATATTTTACATGCAAAAAAATAATCAACTTACTTGTGTACAACCCTGATTTATGTGAATAGACTGGTATATTTTAAAACCTGTGCGTGTAAAAGTTACCAGATTTCCAATTTCTCCACCAGGCCATACAGTACTTCTCTGGGTCATCAAGAACCTGCTAGTTCTTGAGCCTCAACTCACCCCAGGTCACCCAGACCTCCCACCCAACTAATAATTGACAACAGACCCATCTGATATCAATTGCAGGAGATAATTAGAAGGTGTAAAATTGCACAAATAAGTTACCCCATGTAGTCACCTTTTATAAAATTGCAACTTCAGCGTGTTCCTCTTAGCTCTTCCTGAACACCCCTAGACCACCCCTTTTTTACTTGTGTAGATGTGTGCGCTAAAGCGAAAATACGTGCAAATGTTTGATGTTTATAAAATAGCATGTACACCAGTGTAGGCTACCTGCATGCATATATGCTAATTTCTATGAGTGTAACTCTTTGAAAATTTACCCCTGACATTGAAAAGTACAGAAAAAAATCTTTCAGTATTTCACTTCTTTAACATAATATCTGCAGTTTTTTAAATCTGGACATGTGGAGGTCCTTATTTTAAAGCATTTATCTGACTAACTCGGAAGTTAGTTGGCTAAATGAATATTTGGGCACATTATCTGGGTAATTCTAGTTGGCTATATGAGTTAGGAGGCTAGAATTTAGCCGGATAAATTAGGGGCGTTCCAAGGGAGTAACTGGGATGAATTGAGTTAACCAGCTAACTTTGATATTCAGAGTAGGCTGGACGACTTAGGGGGTCATTCTCTAACGCTATTGCACGCGAAAAGGGACGTTTCGCACGCGAAAAGTCCCTTTTCACATGCGATAGCTAGCTCGGGGTGGAGTCGGCCCCAGAAGAGGAGGAGTTGGGGGCAGCACGGGGGGCCGACGCTGCGGACACATCGCTGGCGGCGAAAGGTAAGATTCCTTATCGCCGCCAGTTTCGCGCCAAATAACTATACCTTTTATGGTGTAGTTATTCGGCGCGAAAGCCGGCAGCGATCGCAGGGCCGCCCCCGCTTCGCCCTCCTGCCCCCCCGTTACCACCGGATTCGACCTTAAAGAATCCAGGCCTTAGCGGCTAAGTCTGGTCGGGTCAAAGAGCTTCCCTAAAGTTAGCCAGCTAACTTTAAGAAATCTAGCTATATTCCTCGATAGTTAGTTGAATAAGTTTATCTGGCTAACTTTGCTATCCAGACTATGTCTGAATATAGGTCTCATGATTACATGAATTGGGGAGTAAATTTTGGATACTATATGCCCGTATATGTGATTGTCCTGTTAGAAATTTCATTAGTGCTTTCATATAATATTTAGTTAGTTTATTACTGACTTGACAAACTTTAAATCACTATAATTATGAGAAAATATGTCCAGTTTCTATTAATGTATCTGTTCATAAAAGTCACCTTAAAATGAGGCATCTGGGCTATCTATCTGTCTACACTTACAGGTCATGTATGTTAAGTCTACTGCTAAAAAAAAAATTGTTTTTGTATGTCAAGCAATCTGTTGCTCATTGTCTGAGGGCTGCAGCAGAGAGAACACACATTAGGCTTTAGAATCTCTGATTAATTATTAAATTACAGAAAAGTAAACTTGACCCGACGGCGTAGCAAAGGGAAGAAGCACAGTCAACCTGAAGGTTTCATTTTGACAAATGTACATGTAGCAGCATAATCATGCTTTAATATACAATAGAGGGTTTACAACTTGGGCCCTGTAAAACAATGGCACTTCTGCTGCCTCACTTTCGCCTTAATTTGCTATGATTAACAGTGGGATCTGAACAAAGATATCACCTCTGCAGGTGGCATCCCTTGGCATCACACTAAGATTAGACTGTGACGCTTTCCTCAAGTGAAACAGCCTGCTTTGTGTAAACTACTGAACTTTCCGAAATGGCATTATTTTAAACGAGCGATGAATCTTGATAGAGCAAGACAAGCATTCCTAAGGTCAGGAGCATCAGCTTTACAAAAGTGACCTAAGGGATGTCTGAATGTATTATCCTGAGGCTTTTCACTTCTCACTTTGGCCAAGCTGCCTATCATGGTTACCATCAATCCATTTCTAGCATTTTACTTACCTATGAACTTCTTGGAATGACAAGAAGGTGATTCATAATATACCAAACTGCTTCCAGGAAGCTTTTTTCTCTTGAAGCTAAGTGAATCAGCCTTTCGCTCTTGCCTAGGAACTATGTATTTTCAATCTTTCAATTAAAGGTCAAAAAACGTAGGAGGACAGTCTAGTGTCATATATTACCTTTTTTTTCTTCTGGCTGAAAGAGAGATTCTTTAGATAATTGCAGCTCGGCCAGTTTAGAAGTAGCATGTGTTAAGTTTTGTTTTGGGGTGAGGGTTCTATTTTTACCAGATATCTTTATATCATTAGTTCTCAGTTTAGGCCATTTTTTAATTTATAATGAGCATTCTTAAGCATTATGAAATACAGTATATAGGCAGAATGGCACACATTATAGTATATTCTCTTTCTTTTTACACTCTTGTCTCTCTCTCTTTCATTTATTTGTCTCTCTTACACAATTTTTATTGTCATTGCAAGGTGTAAATCACCAACATTTGAATTGATTTATCTCCAGTCCCAGCCTCCTGCCATGATACTCACATGGGCAAAGTGCAACCAGCATGAAGCACTGGAGGGAGAGAATTCAGGGAAGATGATTTCTAAAGTCAGAAGAAACAGTCAGGGAGGACCTTAACCTCCTGTTTGAAAAATAAGATATCTGTATTCTGAAAGAAAGCTTTGAGAGCCCAGTTCCTATCTTCTTCCAATGCCAGAGTCATTGATAATGTGGTTCTGATCACCAGCTCCTCTTGTGTCTGTTCTAGAATTGCTGTGAGATCTAAATCGTCTCTCAATAGCAGGACTGCTCTGGATTTCACCAACTGCAGCAGAGTCCCATGTGGAAGACTGCAAACACCATATCCTGACAGTGGGCAGTAAGGCTTCCACAGGAAATGTAAGTACCTCAGTCAGATACTTACTAAATATATCTTTAGGAGTAATAGTAATTTAGGTAAATTAACAAAACATAAACTGCCATTTTCTGGTGACATTTTCAAGAACTTCAGTTTTATAATGTAAATTGAGGTTATCTTTTACTCTTGTGGACTTCACAGAGTGAAATGTAATTCTCTGGGCGCATGTGGGTTATGATTAGGGGGCTGGGAGAAGACTGAATTACTACAATGTTCATTGAGAGGTGAATGATAGTTGTGACTGGTTTGGTGGTTTATTTTGTAAGAGCTGAGAGTATAATTTGAAACTATATTTTCTTTTGTATTAGTTATATATATTGTGATGGTTAGTTTTATAACTGTGTGGGTTGAGGTAAAGTCTGCGTGTAACTTTTACACGCAGACTTTACTCTATATTTTCAAAGTGAAATTATGCACGTAAGTTTGTTTTGAAAATGCTCTGGTAAATATCCTTCACTATGTGCAAAACAACCTGCGCAAAGGTACACATGCTCTTTGCAGGGTATGACTTGTGTGGGTTCACTTGTGCGCATACTTTTGGAAATAAATGTATGCACTTTTGTCCCTACTCCACCCAATAGAATGCCTATGCCAGTGTGCATAAAAATATGCAAGAAATTGGGTAACATGCATACTTTTATTTATTTATTTATTTGAAAATACTTAGGAACCGCCCTTTCCAGATTTAAAAAATCTCTCAGAGCAATGTATCAACTGATAATCTTTACGCACACTGATCCCCGGGCTATTTTATAACAGCTATTTGTTCGCATAAAACCATGTCTTATGCATGCAAATGGTTTTGAAAATCAGACCCTCCATCTTTATGTTATATTTGCGTTATGAATTTTATCTGTGCCCTTCTGGAATGTATTGTCTGTTTTATGTTATATACTCCTGTCTTAGGCCTTTTAGAGAGGGGTGGGATATACATGCAAATAAATAAATATCCATTCCTGCAACCGGTTTGCATATTCCGCAAACTGTAAATCTTGGCCTCCTAGTTTAATAGGTGCATCTTCTGAGAAGGTGCAGAACCGAATAACACATCCAGTCATTATAATACTACAGCCCAAATTTCTTTCAAGGAAACAGTTCTGGGGATCACAGGCATAGGAACCACATTGAACTTAAACTGATGTTGGCATTTTCACTGCCTCCACATTCCCTCCTGAAACAAGGGGATCCCTGTACTAGTGGAGCCAGTTAAACTTGCCCCCTCAGGAGGCAGTGAGTCCTTCAGTCAGTTTCATGGTTTCCCTCAACTGTTGTGCAGAGTTCTCCACCAGTCTGTCTTAATACTTCATCTACACCCAAACCAGCTTCAAGGTTCTGTACTCCAGTCTTGGGGTGGTTGACATCAATTTCTAGCACATATGCTAAGGATACAGCAAACAACTCTATGAATCTCAGCAGGCATGGAGGGGATCGCAAACATACCATCATACTGAGGGATTTAGACTCAGGGGAGCCTTTTCTTGGCTCTAAAATGTTTCTAGTCAGGCCAGAAGCCACTGCCCACGTCACATATTTTTTATTTAAGTTGTTTTCATTTTATGTGTTTTGTATGTATAGATATGTTTACTTTTTGGATTTTATTTAAATGACTATGTGTGTTTTTATATTGTGCCCCGCCTTGAGCTGTGGAAAGTATGGGAAATAAATTGTATTAAATAGAAATAAATAAATAGAAATAGACCATCAGGCCAGGTACCTGAGTGGTATTCAACTGTAGGAGACGGCTGGCTAAGGAATAGATGTCAGTGAGGAGTTCCTGTAGCAGGAATGTGGTCAACATCAATCATCTTGTTCCCCCTGGTATACACTTCTAATCATAGTCTAGTAAAGGGGAAGGCAACTCCAACCCTGTAGAGCCACAAACAGGTCTGGTTTTCAGGATATCCACAATGAATATGCATAAGATATATTTGTATACTGTGGCTGCAGTGCATGCAAATATATCTCATGCTTCATAACTATGGATATCCTGAAAATCAGACCTGTCTGCAGCACTCGACTATTGGAATTGTCTACCCCTTGTCTATTGCTATTTAGATGGTCTAGTGTTATGCATCATACCTCATATTCTCCTCTAACAGTTATTCTATGGGCTTTAGTGCAGAGCTCTTTGTTTATATCTTTGCATACTTAAATATATAAACTTGACCTCTAGTAATGCTGTAACTCTCCCTGAGGTGAAGGGATCACCTTCCCAGCCATAAAGAGTACTGGACCTAGGGTGGGGAATGCATGGATTTTATGGGATGGGGGCAGGAACGCTCCTGCAGAGCTTCCAAAAAGGTTTCACCAAAGTGCACAAAATCCACCAAAAATTTTAAAAAGTCCACTCCAGTAATGTGTTCCAAACAGAAAAAAGCTCACTTAAGCTAAAAAAGATTTTTAAGTCTGGCAGGTATAAAAAAGTAGAAAATCGACAAGAATTAGTTCTCCTCAACAGTAGGTAGCACAATAAATGTACAACAGTTCTTGGTCACTTCTCCAATTCAAGAGTCAATTTCTCATTCATCTAAAAGAATTAAATAGGAAAAACTCAGACTGCCGAACAGGTCTTCTTCCTAAGATAGCCCTCAGAGCTAAGGAATCCTCTTCTCCCAATTTAGAAAATATTTCTCAGATAACTTGAAGACTGCCTCCTGAATAAGCTCCCAACCCTGATGTCCTGGGGTTGGCAAGCCTCCTGAATCAGCTCCAAAGAATCTGCAGACTCTCCCCAAGGAAAAGGAAGAAGTGCTGTTCCTTCCCTCACTGGAGCTTGGGCAGAACACGTACCCTGTCTTCTTTTCCAGCTCCCTCATTGAAGTCTCCTCCCAGTGAATCCTTGAGTCACCTTTATCGTGCCTGACTACTGATCCACCTTTTAGGGGGTGGACCTCCTAGCAATCACTAAAATTTCTAACTCCCCTTGAACCTCCCACTGCTAGAAGATTCACTTTGTACCAGAATATAAGGCTAATATTTTGCTAGTAAGGGAATAGGTATTCTCATGCATCCATGTGACATCAGTCCATAGAAAAGAATGTAAAAGAATGAGCAAGTGTTAAAGACTCATGTGGCACCTGAATGCCACACAGTAAATATTCAGAGAATATGTTGTATTAAGGTGGTAGTTTCCTCCTAAGGGATATCCTAAAGGGTTGGGTTAAGGTGAGCTGGGAGGTTCCAGTGACTTAAAGGTCATATTTTGGTCAGAGGGTGTTGCAAACAACTCTTTGACAAACAGCCCTAAGGGCAAGGTTTAAGAGAAGGTTTACACTGGGTCTGGGGCTTCTCCAGAGAAAGCAGGTGGATGTAGCGGTTATCTTCTCCAGGGCTGATGGGGAGAAGCAGGAGGGCAGGCAAAGATACTCTTCCAGTGTCTGTGGAAGCCTGGGGGGAAAAGAAGATCTATGGCTGGGTGTTTTAAAACAGTGAAGAAAAAGAGTACTTTAACTCTGGTGGGAACTTGCTACCAGGCTTAGCTGATTCCTGTCTGGAGATTCAGAAGGATTTCTTCCTTGAGCCGATCAGGAGACTGGGAGTAACTAAATCTGGGCGTATGGATAGTAACGGCCAGGTTAGGCCGAAGAGAAGGAATTGTAAATTGAGTATGAGATCCATGGGATTTATACAACCAGCATTTGAGATGCATGATCTTTCAAATATAACTCATTCTGAAAGGGTCTTTCCATTTCTTTGATTTTAGGTATACCATAAGGTCCTAGGATCTAGCTAATTGTAAAGAGTATCTCTCATTGTTTTTGTCCATGGGAAAAAAGCTTAGTACATTTGGCCCTAGGAATTTTGGTCCTGTATAGTTCAAATTACTTTAGCTTATGATTAAATGAAGATTCTGTTGTATATGAGATTTTGAGACCACATAGATCCTTTTTTCAGCCTGGTGTGATCTCAAAAGTTCATATATAGCATTGTGTATTTATTTATTTATTATTTATTTACATTGATTTGTATTATCATTGGATAATTCTTATCCTGGTCCAATATAAAGTATCACAATCTTCAAAGAATCCAGTTTTCACTAGGATCAATATGGCTATTACAATTCTGCACTATTTATCAAAGAAAATTGTCTCAAAATTGGAATCTCATACTACTCCAATATAACAAAACAGTCATATAGTTGATGGCATCATGGCTTGTTGCTGACACACTGATATAAGCAATGAAGTCACCCATAAGAAACCCTTTTTTCTTTCTTTTTAAAGGACAAAGCTTCAGTGGTGAAAGCATATCATTATGATGACAATTAAAATAGCATTTTAAAGGCACATGAGGACAAGTAGACAAGCATATTTTAATGAAGAATTTTTCATTACCCATATCTCTGCAACATTTTTTTTCATGTGCATTGAAAAGTGATAAATTACAGCATTTAAACATTAGGTAATAAGTTTTCCTTTGATTGTGGGATCTGATGGAGAAGGGGGACATCAGACACATCAGCAAAGGTCTCTGTCCGAGCTTATCTACCTGCAGTGTCCTTGTTAACTAATGTCAAGCAGTTAGTCTAGAGTTGTGATTGCTACATTGGCACTACATCTGACAAAAAGAGAGAATATTTCTAACTGCACCAATAGTAACGGCCCCTGAAACGGCAATTTCTTAAAGCTATTGTCACAAATCCACATTCTCCATTGTAACCAATACTGTTTACTGAACAATGTGTGCTGTGCATGTTATATCATATTTGTGTTGTTTCCTGAAGATTAGGAAAAATAAACAGCACTGGAGAGGGGATCCAAACCCTCCCAGTCACACACTTTTTAGTTGGCTCATCTCTAATGAGCACCTAGGAGAAATATTGGCACAAAGCAATATTTAAGAAAGTCGGGGCTCATATAAATGTAGCCCCCTGTGGCTCACCCTCTTACCCACCTCCCCCTCCCCATAACAGGGCTGATCTTGAAGAGTGTAAGGCCTGGGACAAACCAGCTAGAGAAGACCCCTGCCCGGAGAGGTGAAGCCTCTCAGGACCCCCACTGTACTTTCTGGCTGCTGAAATCTCTGCTGCCACTCTGTGAGCAGCTGTTAAGTCCTGGAACACCAGCCCTCAGGAATGGGAAGTGATATCGGGTGGCGCAACAGGAAGTGAAGCATGGAGCCTCTCAGATTAAGGGGCCTAATGACTTCGATTGGTCACTCCCCAAAAGAGTGACCTCCCTGTCGCCTATAGAAAAGCAAAGCGTTGTGTCAGCGAAGCACTGGGCCATAGCTCAGTGTAGAAGTTAAAGTGGTTTTATCTGCTTGCTCTCTCTCTTTATCCTCCTGGCCCACCATTTCCTCCAAACACACATGCACACACACACACATGCACACACACACACACACACACGCACGCACACACACAGACCTACAGAACATACTTAACACTATGAGATTTTTGGTGGTCTCCTTTTTCTTACTCAGTTGCTGAATGTCGTGTTTTTTTATTTTGGAAAATGTTCTCAATTTAAACAAATTCATCACAGTGTAATAAAAAGTTAAATGGAGAGAAGAGATTTGCCAAATAATAAATGCTTTCAAGAAGTGGAATAATCTGCATCCTTGAACCTACTGAGTTAACTTATCCATAAAACGCTGTTACTGATTATGTCTCATTGCTTGTATGTCTAATGGACCATTTTATCCCCCCAAAATAACCTCTGTTGTTAAGAGACTTAGCGATCACGCTGTGACTTATCATGTCAATTCACATCAGTTTCACTGTGTGGCATAATTTCGGTATGCCTTGAAATGACTTTCTTTTTCATAAGGGCTCTACAGAACTTGTAAGCTTTGTGGATCAATGATTATGGTTGGATGCAGTCCTAACAAGTGCATTGTATAGTGAATAATCATTCCCTTTGGAAGATTTGAGTTGCAAACAGTACTGCATCAGAAGAAAGAGGCCAAAAGCTCCCAGGGTAGCTGTGAATAGAGTGTGTTGGCTGGGCTTCCCTTCTGTTCCACATTTCCACTGGCTTTCAGATTAAAAAAAATATAAACTCTGAAATGGAAAATTCAGACCATGAAAAAGGAAAGGAATTGAAAAGATGTCTCCTGATAAACAAAGAGTCCAGCTGACACTGCCATGTCTGGTTCAGTAATCCAGAAGGAGATGCTCCAGCATCGTCATGCTGACAGTAAGCACTACCCTATCCCTTTTACCCAGGCTTCCTTCAGAATGTCTGGGTTTTTCTTTTTTCTAATAGAATTTTGGGATGATATGCCTCCTAGCAAGATATGTCCAGATATTTAGATATAGATAGGTATACAGTATATTTCTTTCATTTCTGAACAGCAGTAACAGAAAATGTTGGAGAAACACTTTTTTTTTTTCTGACTGATTTCCCAAAAGCACTCAGAGGCATCAACTGCATTTAGGAGACTACTGTAGCTTCATTCTGCAATAGGAAATTGCTGAAACAAACAAGGCATTGAGTGGATTAGATAGTATGCACCATGATTTTAACACAGTTCTATGTATCAAGCGCTGGAGTCTAGCCATGATCATTTCACTCTGCAGATGCTCAGCCTACTTTAGACTAAGTTCCCTTGGGAATGATTGCTGAATAATTTCTGATCAGTAAAGAACTGCCCTTACAAAAACATCTGAACTTGCTGGAAGCATACCATTCAGTTCACAATAAGAATCCTTATCATTCTTTGTAAATTTTATAGGGAAGATCAACTTAAAGTTGCTACAAGCTGCCTATATTATATAAACAAAACTATCTACCACTGGAAAAACTAAAGGAAGTTTTTCATTTTAATCACAAGTTTTCCATCTTTTTCTGAAATACAGGCAAAGTAATCCTCCAATGAGAAGTAGTGCAGGAAACCTTCTCTAGTCCACATTCTGCGCATGATGTGTATTGCTATGACCATTTTGTTCATGTGATGTATTTTCTCTGTATAACAGAATTCTATACAATGTATGATTAGGATAAATGTAGGAAATGGAAACTAGTATTTCTATGTTCAAAATGAACTAATAAGGACAATAGGGCAATGTAAAAGTAAAATTGCACTGGGCCGCAATTTTAGTTGATATGATATCTTTCACAAAGTAGATTCTTAAGCATTTGGCAATTGTAAAATTGATTTCGGCAGCTTCTTGAAATGTGTTTCTAAAGTAAGAAAATTTTGTATTGTAGAAAATGAATACATTCAAATAGCCCTTTGTAACTGGATCACTAACTTGAGACCTTAGTCTCCTATCAGGCCACTGTTATGCTTAAGGAAAATATTCTTCACTACCTGCAATAGATCTAGTGTTAATTACTTAATTATTTTCTAATATCTATACATCTATTCTTTAAATCTTGTGTGCAAAATTGAAATAACCACTGAGTTTTCATCCTTGGATCACTTGAAATTATGATCTTCAAACTTATTTATTTATTTTATTTATTTTTAATTTTTATATACCGAGGTTCTTGTATGAAATACAAATCACTCCGGTTTACATAAAACAGTGAAATGCCCAAAAAAAAAGGGGGGGGGAGGGCTTTACATAGAACAATAGAACAAAGTACAAATTGAATATAGTATAGTATAGTTACAGGAAAAGTTTGAACTCAGTATCATAACAGTATCTTAATAGGGGAACAAGGGGACAGGACAACGTGAATAACTTCTGCTTACCTGCTCCAGAGGGACCGACCGTGCGAGGCCTGCACAGCCGGCGCCGAGACCCACCGGGGTAAGGCCTTGATCGCACCCTTCCCCCCGGCAGCCCTCCGCGCCGACCACGAGGCACCTAGCCGTGACCCAAGGCGCCGCCCTCAGCCCTCCTCCGGGCTGGAAGCAGCCAATAAAAATAGAGAAACCACCCGCCAATAACAGCAGGGCCAGGAGCCCTTTAAATCCACCTCGGCGACGAGAAAACAGTCCCTTCTGCTTACCTGCTCCAGCGGGACCGAACTGCTCCAGAGGGACCGACCGTGCGAGGCCTGCGCAGCCGGCGCCGAGACCCACCGGGGTAAGGCCTTGATCGCACCCTTCCCCCCGGCAGCCCTCCGCGCCGACCACGAGGCACCTAGCCGTGACCCAAGGCGCCACCCTCAGTCCTCCTCCGGGCTGGAAGCAGCCAATAAAAATAGAGAAACCACCCGCCAATAACAGCAGGGCCAGGAGCCCTTTAAATACACCGCAGCGTCTAGGCGTCGCACGCCGAGCGTCGCACGCCGAAGGAGCACGACAAAGGGGCTAGCCCCTTTGTGCACCCCTTAGTGCAGCCCAGTAGAGCAGCCCAGAAGCCAGGTCCCTTCCCAGCCAGCCCACAAGGTAAGACCAACACAGCCTCCTCAGTCTGAGAAGACCTCGCCCTATCAACGGATTCATCTCTCTTGCTGCCTGACGTGAGCTGCCGCAGATCCTCGCCGAGACTTCCACCCCCTTCCTGACACTTCTAGCCTTGAGGGCCCCCCGGTCCTCTGACTACACGCCCGCTCATCCTTCCACCACAATGCTCCCACTTAATATCCCCATCATTCACAACCAAAGGTGGAGAGCACCTAAGCTCCCCACACCCCACCATAACCGACAACAGAGAATCAGGCCCATCATGCTGACACCCATAACCCAATGTCTAGGCCTGGCGCTTTTCTCAATCACACTGTTCAACGCGCAATCCATATCTAAGAAAACTACCTTACTCAATGACTTCCTATCTGACTCAAAACCTGATATCTGTGCCATCACAGAAACATGGTTAAAACCCACCGACATAGCCCTAATTAACCAGCTGCCTATCCAGACTTACGACATACTATCCATACCCAGACATAAAAAACGAGGAGGAGGCCTTCTTCTAGCAGCCAAGAAATTGCTAGGTCTGACACTGCAGACATCCAACTCCATAGCAAATATTGAATTCGCACTTTTCAACTCTAAACATTTGATCATTGCACTAATCTACGCTCCCCCCGGACTTCTTGAATCAGACCCCTCCCCTATCATAGAACTAACAGCAAAACACCTAAACTCTGGAAAACCAGCCATCCTGATGGGAGACTTCAACCTCCATGTAGATGTCCAACCTCTTTCCCCCAACTGCAATACTCTTCTCTCCTCCCTCAACCATATGGGCTTCAGACAAATTGTAAAAGAACCCACCCACAAAGCGGGTCATACTTTAGACCTTATCTTTATAAACGAAGGTTTGTCATCTCACACCACCCCTACCTGCACTGCGGTACCTTGGTCCGACCACAGAATCATCTATTCTATGATAGAGATCTATGAGCCGCCTCACCAAACAAATCAATCTATCACCATTTCGGTTAGAAAACAATGCTCAGGAGATCTTCTCAGCAAACACCTGACTAAGGAACTAAGGAACCTGGACCTTACGGACACCAACTCAGCAACATCCTCATGGATCAACATCTCTAACAAGGTCGCCGATCAAGTGTGTCCCATAAAAACAAAATCCATCAACCCGGACAAAGACAACAGAAAACCCTGGTTCACCACAGAGCTGAAGTCTCGCAAACAGGAGCTTAGATGCAAGGAAAACCAATGGCGAAAAAACCCAACTACAACAACACTCCTCAACTACAAATCATGCCTTAACACATACAGAAACGAAATCAACAAACCAAGAAAGAATTCTTCTCCAAAAAAATTCACCACTTCTCATTCGACTCAAGAGCCCTCTTCGCCTATGTCTCAGCCCTTACTAAACCTCCTGGACCAAGCATCCCTGATGACCAAGCTCTCAAAAAAGCCAATGAACTAGCCAACTTCTTTGACAACAAAATCACCACACTCGTAGCCCCTCTCAAAGGGACATCTCCACACACAAGCCTCACAAGCAACCACAATTCGCAAACATATATAGCACCCGTTCTTCATCCCAACACATATACAGCAGAACTCGAATCTCTGGAACCCACATCCACCTTAGAAATAGCAAACATCCTTAAGAAGCTAAAACCATCTTCTCACCCTCTAGATCATATCCCATCAAACCTGCTGAGTTCCATCCCTGACACCATAGCCAAGCCAATGGCAGATATCATTAACCGTTCACTCGCCCAAGGCCAAGTTCCCAACCAACTCAAGTTGGCAATACTCAAACCGCTCCTCAAAAAACCCAACCTTCCCACCACAGATCCCGCTAACTACAGACCTATAGCAAACCTTCCAATGTTAGCTAAAATTATGGAGAAAGTCGTCAACCGACAACTATCTGAATTCCTAGAAGACAACAATATCATCTCCAATAACCAATTTGGATTCCGGAAGAAAAAGAACACCGAATCGCTATTAGCCACACTAGCGGACACCATTATCTTCAATCTTGAAAAAGGCCAACCTTGCCTCCTCGCACTTCTGGATCTTTCCGCAGCGTTCGACACCGTGAATCACTCTAGCCTACTACAACGACTAACAGACATCGGCATCACAGGAGCAGCCTTCAACTGGTTTAAATCCTTCCTGGAGAACAGAACATATAAAGTCAAGATAAACAACGAGGAGTCTCATCCCATACAAGCCAAAATGGGGGGTACCACAGGGCTCCTCACTCTCCCCCACCCTCTTCAACATTTATCTTCTCCCACTCTGTCAACTTCTTACCAACCTCAAGCTTACCCACTTCATATACGCGGATGATATACAAATTCTCATCCCCATAACAGACACCCTACACAAGACCATGGACTACTGGAATAAATGCCTCTCAACCATCAACGAGCTTCTAACCAGCCTCAACCTGGTCCTAAATACTAACAAAACGGAAATCCTAATAATAGCACCGGAACTATTTACACCTAGCTCCAGCAACTCTCCAGATACATCAGGATACACCACCTCACCTCAAGTCAGAGATCTGGGTGTACTCCTAGACAACAGACTCAGCCTCAGTAAATTCGTAAACAACACCACAAAAAAATGCTTCTTTAAATTACAAGTTTTAAAGAAACTAAAGCCACTTCTGCGCTACAGAGATTTCCGCACAGTACTCCAAGCCATCATTCTCCCGAAGTTGGATTACTGCAATTCACTCCTGCTGGGACTTCCCGCCTGCTCCACAAAACCCCTCCAGATGGTCTTAAATGCCACAGCAAGAATTCTCACCAATGCCAAAAAAAAAGACCACATCACCCCGATCCTCCAGCACCTCCATTGGCTTCCCATCAAATACAGGATACAGTTCAAAACCAGCATGATGATTCATAAGGCCCTACATAACATCTCCCCACTCAACCTAACATTCCAGCTCCAACTACACACTTCTAAAAAGCCGACGAGAAGGGCATACCAAAACAGATTGATCACCCAACCCGCAAAATCCTCCCTGAGAAAACGCGCTTTATCCACAGCGGGCCCGTCACTCTGGAACTCACTACCTCCAGACCTCCGCCTCGAGCCATGCCATACCACTTTTAAGGTGAAACTCAAGACTTGGCTCTTCCTTCAAGCATTCCCAGAGAGCTAAGAACAAGATATAATCAACCCACTGTCCTATAGCATTAATGCAATGTTTATTTTACACTATTTATTATTGGTCTTATTTATATGTTTCATAGGTGAACTTAGTTTGTTTTTTCTACTTATTATAAAGCAATCGTTTGATATGTTCTATGTAAATCGTTTGATATGTTCCATGTAAACCGCCACACGGCGGTAGTTATTTCAGTTACCTGTGAACCGGAGTGATATGTATTTTATACAGGAACTTCCGGTATATAAAAACCAAAAATAAATAAATAAATAAATAAAATATATAGTATGCGAGTACAAAAACTTGAATAAATCCCTCCGAGCTGAAGTCTGTTATAGGCATTAGTCCCGGGAACTGCCTAAAAGAGTTTTCAAGTTATAAAAGGGGAGGGGAAGTATATTGTGTAGAAAAAGAGCGGGGAGAGATCCTTTAGGAGGGGGGGGGGCCATGGACAGAAGATGAGAATAGTGATATAATGTAGTCCTTATTAACTTATTCACTTAATGCACCAGATTTCAAAGAGCTATTGTTGTAGGTTAGTTTTAGGGGTGCAGGGCCCTGTCTGCTACAGGACACTTCCAGTTCCCCTCCCACTTCATCTCATGATCCTAAATTCAGGAAAAGACAATGTTTTCTCCACAGAATTAGACTTTTATTTATCAGATTTGGCAGGATTAGCATTTATTTATTTATTTATTTATTTATTTAACAGTTTTATATACCGAAATTCTTGTAAGGGTTTACAAATCAGTTCGGTTTACATTGAACAGAAACAGTGCTTCAGTAAATGAAAGCAATTACATTGAACATTGACAGAGCTTCAAATGTGAAACAATTACAAAGAACTAAAATAAAATATCTTATTAACCAAAAACAAGCAGAATAACATTTAACATTTGTACAGAAAACAATGTCTCAAAGAGCGTAGAAGATAATAACAATACATGTCTTTAGCATCCTGGCTACTAAGCACCAGTTTATCCTAAAGAAGATTCTGTACCATGGGTAGTTTAAAACTTGCCATAAACCTTAGCCATCCTAATAAATTAATACTTATGGCTAACTTACTTACCCCTTCAGGTGATTTTCCTCTGTTTACCTCTGAAGCAGGATCTGCCTGGAGGTCTGAAGAACCATCTGGGAAGGAGTCTTGCTTCTGGGTGTGGTACTGGCAGAGCTGCCGGGCTGTTCTTGGCTCCTCACCACCTCAGACTCCATACCACTGTCCAACCCCAAGCAGGACACCTCCTCTTTCTGGTATCCTGGCCACACCTAGGCTTCTCTCTCCTTGAAAGCAGGGGTTGCTGATAAATATGCATAACCTCATGTATAATCATGTAGTGGGTGGGAGGGTCTTTGCTGCATTGTAAGTCTTTTCCCCTCCCCTTTTCTTCCTGGGGGGATTACTGCCACATCTGGACCAAGGCTGTATGCCAGCATCAGTCTTTTCTCCATTTCAGAATGCTCCCTCTTCATCCAAGGGTGGGGGTATCTATGATCTCTGGAGTTCCCTTGTCCCGTCATCTGTGACTTCTGCTTATGAGCTTAAGTTGCTGCATTGTCCCTCTGCCTTGGTTTTATTTAAACAGGAGTTTACAAAGTATCCTTCGATTTTCATTTAAAGTTCTCATCTGGGCAAAGTTTCTTTTCTTTAGCTGTGACAGTGTTTTGGCCTGTCAGCATACTGGTCAGTAGACTTGTCAGCCTCCCTCTTGGCTATTATGATTCATATTAGATGCTGTCAGTGGTTAAACATGGGATATCTCCCAACAATGTTATCTTCAATTATTCCTATAAAGTAAGCATTAACTCTAGTTGATTCTGCAATATTTTAACATTTACATTTTGGAAAAGAGTTATAGAGGATCCTGGAGCACCATGAACTCAGACTAACTATTGTATCAGGAACAAAAAGCTTTTTGCATATGGAAGACAATAGTTAATAAGCTTTTCTCCCAGAAGATTATGAACTAACCTAATCCACAATTCAGACTCGAAATCATCCAAGAATCTTCAAAGTTTAGGGAGATAGTAACTAGTCAACATCCAACATAAAAAGAAGTAAGAAAGAGAGCCTCTCCATTCACATACTGCATGTTTTGAGGATAGTCATAAGAATCAGGATGTCTGATGCCATGTGATTGTCTGAAGTTCTAGGAGGTTCAAATCAGAATAAAAATACAGGTAGCTGTCAACTAAAATAAACTCTTCTGTTAAGAGACTGGGACGGTAACTTTTAAACAGGGTGTGCACATGTGTGAGCATTTGCCAGCTCACGCCCATGGACATGGCTATTTTATAATATATGCACATATATGCATGCATATTATAAAATTGGCTGAACAGGCGCACATATGCGCGCAATTTTAAACGGGTGTGCACATGTACATGCAAATTCTGCTTCCACTGTGTAATTGGGGAGATTTGGGTGTTTCACAAGTTCATTCCTAGTTTGTCCAGTCAAGGGATAAGACTTCCAAACCGCCCTAATAGTCTCCCTTGCCCCCTGTTAGCACCAACTCTTAAAATCCCACTGACTAGCCTAGAATGTTTTATTTTATTATTTAGATGCCATCCATAGCAGTAATAAAGTTACATAGCAGGGGACCTCGGCATGCGCATAAGTATTTACATGCATATCTCTTGGCCTTCAACTGACACGCCCATTCCCCGCCCCCTTTTCAAAACTTTTGATTCGTGCACGTAGCAGGAGATGCACTCATACACAGGTGGCTTTTAAAATCCACTTGGGGCGCGCCAGCCTGACTTGTACACATATCTCCCAGTTTTGGCATGTGTAGGGCTTTTAAAATTCACCTTTTAGTGATCCCACTGTGGTCAGATATCTTTGGTCGAATGTATTAGCTATGTAAAGAATATTTATGTTCAGAAAAGCAAACTCAGACCATCGCATTGTTTGAGTCTGTATTTTTCTGCATGCATAAAGAAGAATATTGGCAGAGTGTATTGACTTACTAACAATACAATCTTGTATGTTTCAGTTCTGTTTTCTGGTTGATAGAATTCTGTACTATAATTCTCCAAAGCTATTTGCTTGCATTATTTATTTATCTACAAGGTTATGTTACCTCTTGTGTTCCAACACGAGGGAAGGAGATCCATGCTCTTGATTTAACAAAATACTTTGTTTTATCAACAACTAAGACCTGGAGAGAGAATCTTGAAATCACAATTCTTTTGGAGACCCTCAGTTACATACCTGTAAACCTCCTCAGATTTGACAATGAACTGGATTTTATTACACTTGTGACAAGATACGGAAAGGGGGCATTTGAGATGTGAAATCAGTGACATATGTAGAATATCATCCAGTTAGATATTTTTCAAAGGAAAATCTATCAGTAAGTTGTAAACTAATTTCCAGTACATACTGAAGACAAATGCAGTTCCATTACATATCACCTTTGTAGGTAAAAGTAAGGTTGTCACAGTTTGAGTTATAAAAAGGTCACATAATGGTGAGGTCTCTTTGTGCTTTAGTGCCAAACAGCATAATTGGTTTATTTCTAAATGTTACTGTATTTCAGGAACAAATATTTAGAGAGTAACAGATTGCAGCTGAGTCAAACTCAAATTGCCTCCTGACTACTGCACTGCCTAACGAAAATAGAAGGTAAGCACCTTACAAAGAGTAAGGCATTTCTTCATCTGTTGAAGCAATGAAAAGGCTGGCGGCTATGGCGAGAGTCCTGATAACTTTGCCTACTGCAAAGACTGTTTATTAAGGTCGGCAATGAGGAATGTGCTGTCATTTTTAAAATGACATGAAAACAAAATTGATATTTTGAGGGCTCTAATGAGCACCATTTCCACCAGGTAAAATGCTGTTTTGCCCATCAAAATGGGGTGCTTGATTATTGCCCACCTTCTACATGGGCACGTTTGCTTGCGTATTTTTTAAGGCATTCCCCATGTGGAGGTTAGGTCAGGGGAGGCAGCTACCTGCCTAGTTTTGGATGTTTTGACTTAAATAAAAACAGTACCTGCACAACAAAAAGAAGGTATAAATTTCCACAGGTACTCTTGAGGGAAATGACAAAGTCAAACTTTCTGCATAGTTTTGCTTTGATTATTTTGGCAAATCCCATGGGTAGAAACTACCCGAGAGGGCGAGCCAGAATGCAGGAGGTTTATCTGCCCCATATCCTTTTGCTTCGTTTCCCATCTGAAAAGACACAAAATATAATCTGAAATGTCATTTCCATCAGTTTAATGGTTGTGAAAGTCTTTTAGCATGCACTGTTCTTAATAATATGTGCCTTGTAAAAATGAGTGTGCATTATATACATGAAAAAGAAATTAACAAAGCAAATGAAAGAATGAAACAAAAAAATGTAATACATTTAAGGCTTGGTGGGTACAAAGTCCCAGCCAGTGCCATTAATATGGAGGTGGGCTTGGTAAACCTCTCCCAGCTAAGTCCCCAGGAGTGCAGGACTTATGTCCTCTGTGAAGGTCAGGATAGTAGGTTGGAGAAAGGTTGCCAGTGCTCCTTCCCCTCCCCCTCCCTTTTCCTTGATTTAATTATGATACCCTTCTTGGCTACCATCTTCAGGGAATTTTGAGTCAATCAAAAGCTTAAATGGTTTGAAGGTTCCCTTAGGGGTAGATGGCCAGGGGTGGAGATCCCTCACCCTCCTTTTATGTAGCAGTGCATGAGCCTCACAATTTTTTTAAGCCTGCCTGCCCAGCAGCATCTCCCGCCCTGCCTCCTTTGTAGAGATGGCACCAGCCTGACTAGCTGAGTTGAAAGAGTATGAGACTCTTAATCTCAGCGTTGTGGGTTCAAGCCCCACATTGGGTGAGTGAGATTTAATTTTGAACGTGATTTACTTGGATTTTAGTAAAGCCTTTGATACAGTCCCACAAAGAAGACTCATGAACAAAATGAGAAGCTTGGGAGTGAGCACCAAGGTGATGGCGTGGATTACAAACTGGTTAACCGATAGAAGACAGCATGTGATGGTAAATGGAACTTATGCTGAAGAGAGAACGGTGTTAAGTGGAGTGCCGTAGAGATTGGTGTTGGGACCAGTTCTGTTCAATGTCTTTGTGAGCGCCATTGCGGAAGGGATAGAAGGTAAAATTTGTCTATTTGTGGCTGATACTAAGTTCTGTAACAGAGTGGACACACCAGAAGGAGTGGGGAGAATGAGTCGTGATTTAAAGAAGCTTGAAGTGGTTGAAGATATGGCAACTGGGATTTAATGCCAGGAAGTGTAGAGTCATGCATCTGGGATGTGGTAATCCAAAAGGTGAAGCGCTGCTGTGCACGGAACAGGAGAGAGACCTTGGTGTGATAGTGTCTAGTGATCTAAAGATGGCAAAGCAATGTAACAAGGTGATAGCTAAAGCTAGAAGAATGCTGGGTTGCATAAAGAGAGGAATATCTAGAAAGGATGTGCATTCGTTTTAGATGAAATAGGAAATATAGACGATATTTCCTATTTTGTCACAGTTCAGGGGGGGGGCCCCGAAAATGATAGGAGAATGAAATTTCGTGTGGTTTTCTTAGTTTTTTTGGGGGGGAGAAAGGGCACACAGGAAAAAAAAAACCCAAACCCACCCCAACCCTTCAGATCTAATTATTTACAATCCCCCACCCTCCCGACCCTCTCGGGGACATCACTCCCAGGCGGCCGGACGGCCGACACCATTTTTTAAGATGGCGCCGGCCGTCCATTGCTCCTACCATGTGACAGGGTTCGGCCAATGGCACCAATAGCACCTGTCACATGGTAAGGGCAAAAGGCCACTGGCGCCATTTTGTTTACTGGCAGCCGATGGCTGCCAGTAAACAAAATCCCTCCTGGGACCCCTGCTGGACCACCAGGGACTTTAGGCAAGTTCTGGGGGGGTCAGGAGGGTGGGGGATTGTAAACTAAATCTGAAGGATCGGGATGGTGTTTGTTTTTCGGATTGGGACAGCCAAAAAAAAAAAACGGTCAGAACCTCCGGAAACAAAACTGGAGGCGGCCCAGAGAAGGGTGACCAAAATGGTGAGAGGTCTCCATCAAAATACTTATGAGGAGAGGTTGAAGGACCTAAATATGTATACCCTGGAGGAGAGGAGGAGATATGATACAGACCTTCAGATACTTGAAAGGTTTTAATGATGCATGATCAACAACAAAACTTTTCCGCTGGAAAGAAACCAATAGAACTAGGGGTCACGTAATGAAACTCCAGGGAAGATGACTCAGAATCAATGTCAGGAAATATTTCTTCACGGAGAAGGTGGTGGATGCCTGGAATGCCCTTCCGGAGGAGGTGGTGAAGACCAAAACAATGAAAGATTTCAAAAGGGCATGGGATAAACACTGTGGATCCCTAAAGGCAAGGGGGAGGGGAATGAAGTAAGAAGCAAGGGGATAACTTGCTGGTGTGGCGGTTACTACCCTTAACAAATAAGGGGTAGATTTTTAAAAACCACGCCCGTGCGTACTTTTGTTCGCTCGACCGGCGCAAACAAATGTATGCCGGATTTTAATAGATATGCACGTAGCCACGTGTATCTTTTAAAATCTGTGGTTGGTGCGCGCAAGGCTATGCAAAATCGGCAGCCTGCAAGCGCCGAGCTGCGCAGCCTGCCTCCGTTCCCTCCGAGGCCGCTCCGAAATCGGAGCGGCCTCGGAGGGAACTTTCCTTTCACCCCCCCCCCGCACCTTCCCCTCCCTTCCCCACTCCCACAGCCCTATCTAACCCCCCCCCCACCTTTGTTGCAAAAGTTACACCTGCCTGAGGCAGGCGTAACTTGCGCGCGCCGGGCTGGCTGCCAGCGCGCCATGTTCCAGTCCAGGGGTTGGTCCGGAGGCCGCGGCCATGCCCCCGGGCCGGCACCACACCCCCAGAACACCCCCAAACATCGCGCCGCCCCCCAACATGCCCCCGACACGCCCCCCCTAGCAAAGCCCCGGGACTTACGCTCGTCCCGGGGCTTGCGCGCACTGCCGAGCATATTCAACATAGGCTCGGAGCACGCAGGGGATGGTTGGGGCAGGTTTTCAGGGGGTACTCGTGTACCCCTTTGAAAATCTGCCCCTAAGCCTTCATACTGTAGATACAACTCCATCATTGCTCGCTGCTTCAATGGCAGGGAGAAAAGAGGAAAAAAGGAATTGGATTCAGACAACAACCAACAAGGACATTGAACTCTACAGTCTGGGGAAAACAAATAAGTATGGGGGTAACTTGCTTGATGCGGTGGTTACTACCCTTAACCAAAAAACCCGATACTACACTTCTGATGCAACTCCAACATTGCTCTCTGCTTCAACGGCAGGGGAGGAAGGAAATTGAACTCAAACAGTAACCAGAAGAGCCTATTACCACTATTATCAAGATATTTTACTCAAAATTGTTTGGCTATTTGAAGTTCAGAGGCTAATAATACACCTGCAGATATACAGAATATCACATATGAATATTTGGTATATGAAACATGCTAAGATTGCAGTACACCGTAAACTAGAGTGCTTGTCATTTTGGTATATTGCCAATTTTTTTTTATTTTTTTAGCATATCAACATGGTGCCACTTATCGCTCACCATACAAGTCTTTAGTAACAGCAGGAACCATAAAAGCTCCCGTTTCCTAAAAACCACTCATCATGCTGCATTAATCCAGAAATTCTGTCAGTTAAAATGTAACACAATGCAATTTGTGAATTGATTTCTGGACAGCAAACCTGTGGCAAGTGCTGGCCAGGAAGACTCATTTGTGAAGGTTTCCAAGTGTTCTATTCTGTGATAATCACTCATTTACAGGGGAATGCTTTGATGATCAGGGTTTGGGAGATAGTTAATTAGGAAAAACAATAAAAAGTTTTTTCTGACGTAGGCTTTTTTTTTTTTTTAACTTTATGCATTATGCAAAATTATTTTAGCTGATACAAAAAGATCCCCAACATTTATGTCAGTCACCTGAAAAGTGAAAAATTAAAGCTGCTGGACCTTTACCAATTTAACTGTGCTGATAGGCCTCAATTCTGCAAAATTACTGAGCTGTGTAAACAACTGAATATCTAAAGATATTTGACAGCAGCTTTTAGCCTTGAAAAAAAAAAAGCTATTCAGGCCATCTTAGGGATATTTAGCTGTCCAATGGAGATTTTTCTTGTGTGGAATATTTTTCACATAATGGAATTTTACAGAACAGGGATTATGGATTCTATTGGTTTGCACAACCACTTTGAAAAAAAATGCAAAGCAAAATTGGAACTCAGATCCTCCGTGGCATCCTTGAAGGGCTTCAGGATTTCCATTAGCTGCTTCATCATTACCCGATCATGATGCCCAGGGGGTGATCACATCTATCTCTGGTTCCAGAGACAGATCATGAATGGGTACCTGCTGCTTTACTAGCTTCTTCAGCATCTTATATATGGAATTCCAGTGGGTGCCAGCATTTATTTATTTATTTAGCCATTTTCTATATACCGTCGTTCCAAATGAAGATCACATCAGTCTTGACATACATAATATGAATTGACAAATATTTCACTTAGTGTTAATCTAACATACAATTTAAAGACAGGCACATATGTTGGCTAAAGTTCACATGAACACATACGTTGACTGATTGAATCAGATGCTTATTTGATATCCCAAATTCTTTTTGCTTCTCATGGAGAATCTGCCCCATCCTTCACGCTTCAATGGAAATGCCCTGCTACTTTCCAGCACCTCTCTATCAGGGCCTTCAGGAATACATTCCTTTGGTACCTACCCCAAGGCCTCCATCACTGCCAGGTGCAGCAAGTATTCAAAGCAACGAATACCCTGAAAGCCCCGAACATCTATTACATTTACTATATTTCCATCACTTCTGTCCCAAAAAAAAAAACCCCAAAGGCCTCCTGCCTCTTTGAACTAGCTGCCAACTTTCCAGCATCTTTCCTATGGCTGATAGAATATCGTACAATGTATGGTAGCTATCCATCTACTGGGTGTGCAGCAAAGAACACCTGCACCTTGATTCTCCATCCCTGCTAAAGCCGCTGGCAGCCCCTCCCTCAGCCAGGTCCCACTGCCAGGGAGAACTAAGTAAGTATAGCATTCATGGTGATCCAGATATTGCTGCTGAAATGCACACTACTCCCCTCTGCCTTAGCCAGCTGCGCCTGCATGCGACTACAGCGCTGGTGGTACAGTGTGGGGATGACCTTCCTACTAAATATAGTCTTGGAAGGGACTTTGTAATTGGAGGCTACTGGCTAACACATGCAGCAGATGGTTAAATCCAATGTTTTCCACTAAGCGCAAGGGCTGGTCATCCAGGGCAATCATTCATTTCCCCAATGCAAACTTTTCATGATGGCTCTTCTGCAAAATCACTTACAAAAATATTGAACAGAGCCAGAATAAGGACTGATCCTTATTCTCCTTTCACAGAGTGAATTCCATTTACCACTTCCCTTTATCACCTTCTACTTCACCAGTTTCTAACCCAGACACTCACTTTATAGACAGTACTTTGTAGACCAGTTTATTTATAAGTCACTTATGTGGAACTGTGTCAAAAGCCTTGCTATAATCCAAGTACAGCACATCTAGTGCTCTTCCCTGAACTAACTCTCTGGTCACCCAGTCAAGGAAATTGATTAAATTAGTTTGAAAAGACCTATCCCTGGAAAAATCATACTTTCTTGGATGCTGTACTCCAAGGATTCCAGAAACTGCACTGTCTTCTGCTTTAGCAGCAATTCCATTAATTAAGTTGCATCGGTCCATTTCATGGGGCTTCTGACTTCTGCAAAATAGAGATGAGCATTATCAGTTGCTATAATGCAAGAGTGCCCAAACTTTTCAGAGGATGGTTGACATAAGACATTGCAAATCACGGAGAGGTCTGGGCCTGGGGGGGACCCTCAGATTTTGCTGATCTAGGATGAGGCCTCCCCCTCAGATATTTCTGTGGTGAGCTTGAGGGGAATATGTAATGTTTTGCCCTTTCATTCATTTGAAATGCTGGTATAAGCCCCTCTTGATTTAAGAGTCCCTAATATGAGGGTCACAGCTAGTCCCAGGGTCAATATCATCTTTCCGCACTTCTAATCTTCTGAAACATCAGGCTTCTGAGCTTGGATCTCGGGATTCCACCCATGGGGAGGAGGACCAAACCTCTGGAGGTGTCTCTTCCACACAGTCACTGTTCCAATGGTATTCCTGTAGGAAGCTCTCTTCAGTCAGGTTCTCAAGAAGGAGGAATAACAAATCAGGCAATAGACTAGGAGAGGTGTTCAAACAAACAATGTTTACTGCAATTTAAAGAATAAAATCCATGCAAGAATGGCAAAAAACATCATCATAAGACATAAAATAATGCCTAGTATTATAGTCTCTTTATCTACCTCTGCCCTTTTCAATGTGGTTCAAAAGGGATAAATAGTGATTCAAAAGATGGGGTAGGAAGGTGAAGACCAAAGCAATTCTGCCCTCAAAAATAGGAAAAAATGGCAATCAGTTTTCTTCAATCCACTTGACTGGTAGACAGACATGCACTCTCAGTCCTGCTCCTTCCAGAAAGAGGGCCTCCCTTCCAGGCTGGCCAGATCAAAAAATAGCAGGCCCAACTCTCTATAAGGCAAAAAAACCTCTCTTCTTTCTAAAAGAGAAAACCCCTTTAATTTCATGAGAGCACATAAATGTAAATATGTTATATGCTATAATTTTATTGTTCCATGTATTTCTGTTATAATTGTTACCATGTTATAATTGTTATCATGTTATAATGTAAAATAGGGCAGATCTCGCCCTATTCTCTTAGTTACCTGGAAACCGATGTGATATCTCGATTGAATGTCGGTATATTAAATAAATAAATAAATAAATAAATAAATAAATAAATAGGATTTATCCCTCTTATCCCAAAATTGAGGGCCATGGGACTCACTGGGATCACCAGCAAACAGCTCCAATCCTTCCAAAATCAAAACTACATGCCCAATACATCTTGCGCATGCTTGACCCAGTTTTTAAAGGGGAGCTTAACCAATCCCAAAACAAGGGAATGGCCAACTTCTAGGGAGGATCTGAAAATGCAAAAATCTCCCCACAGATGGAAATAAGGGAAATATTTGGTAAGGGTGAAAAGCTACCATTACACTAGAAAGAGAAAAAGCAGGGGGAGCAGTTCTCATGCGTGTCAGTTATAATGTGCCACACCCTTGGGAACCTTGCCCCTGCATCTGCCCCCTAAGGTGAGTGTGAATGTATGGGCGCGTGCCTATGAATGTATGTATAGCTCACTTCATCCCCTCCTTTCCCATCTCTGTCAATTCCCTTCCCTCACTTCTCCCCTGTCTTCCCCTCCCACTCATCCCTTCCTTCTCTCTTACTTCCATCTCCCCTTCATCCCTTGATTCTTACTTTCAACCCTCTCCTCCCCTCTCTCAAATACTCCCTCCTCTCCCCCTCACCCCTCCTTTCCCTCTCATTCATCTCTCCTCTCCCTCTCTTCATGCTTACTTATACTTCTCCCCTCCCTCTCACATACCTGTCCCCGTCACACCCCCTCCTCTTCCACCCTCCCTCCTCTCCTTGCTCTCCCTCATACACCCCTTCCTTCACTCTTACTCCTCTATCCCCATTCCTTTCATTCTTACATTTAGCCCCTCTGCTCCTTCTCATTTCCCCCACTCACCCCTCCCTTTCATCTCACTCCTCTGCTCCTCCTTCCATTCACTTTCTTTTACTCCTCCATCTGTTACTCATCCCTCCCTCTCACACATACACCCTCTGTTGCAATCCCGGGTCATGCCCCGGGATCTCCACTCACCACCCAGTCCACTCTGTCCGCGGGAGCCCCCCTCCGGCCCGCCGAACCCGAGAGCGGCCGCCCAGGCCTGAGACACGACCTACTGCGCCGTCCCCCCTGCGAGGGAGACGCTGCTGGCGATCCGCTGCTGGCCCCACCCCCTAGGCGCGCGCACACGAAGGGACTCTCCATTTAAAGGGGCCAGCATGGGAAAACAGAGGACGCCTCCCTGCTGACGTCAGACGCTGCCGGGTTATTTAAACCTGGCAGCCACAGCTAGCCAGTGCCTTGCAAGAGGTTGACTCTTCGGAGGAGCTAGTTATGCTTCCTGCTTCCCAGTTCCTGCGTTTTCCTGACGTCTGATTCCTGGCTCCTGACCTTGCTTCGTTCTTCAACTCCGGCTTCTGCTTCCGTCCCTGGTTTTGGCATCTGGTGTCTGATTCCTGGCTCCCGAACTGGTTTTCTTGCATATGAAGCTGGTGAAAAGCTGCAGTAAGTTTCTCCAAGGATTCTTGCTGTTCTGAAAGGCGTTGAGCTAAGCCAGGGAATAGTCTGCAAGGCAGAAAGGTGAACCAGGTCCATGGGCTACAAACATCAAATACCTTGAGCTGAATCCCCAGGAGTACTGCTTCTCCAAATGTTTTTCTTGAAAGCTGAATTCAATGAAGTTTAAGCTTCTTCAATTTTTTTCTGGAAAGCTCAATATTGAACAAATCATCTTCTATGTCCTCAGAAAGCCATTCATCCAGTAGTTCTCGGTATTCCCTGGCTGCAACGCCATAACCCGCAATTTGACTGGACATCTTTAAGACTTACCCAATAGGGGTCCGGATGCCATGGGACCTGCTTACAGAGACCTCCTTCTGATTCCGGTTTCGTCTGCACCTCTGTACTACAGAAGCTACCCCCTCAATACGAACAATTCGCCGATGTTTCTTCCAAAGAGGCCGCGGATATCTTACCTCCGCATAGAGAATTTGACTGCGCTATTAGATTGGTTCCAGGATCCACACCACCACGTGGTAGGGTTTATCCTTTATCTGCTGCGGAGATGCAGGCGATGTCGGAATACATCCAGGACAATATACAGAAGGGGTTCATCTGTCAATCCACCTCCCCGGCGGGGCTGGTTTTTTTTTTGTTGAAAAGAAGGATGGGATGTTACATCCTTGTATTGACTTTCATGGACTCAACACTATCACCATCAAGGATCGTTATCCCCTACCTCTTATTGCTGAGCTGTTTGATCGTCTGCAAGGAGCTCAAATATTCTCCAAATTGGACTTGCGAGGGGCTTATTACCTAGTTCGGATTCGGGAAGGAGACGAGTGGAAAATGGCATTCAACACCAGAGATGGACATTATGAATATCTAGTTATGCCCTTTGGATTAACGAATGTTCCTGCTGTCATTCAACATTTTATTAATGAGATTTTTCAAGATTTATTATATATCTGTGTGATTGTTTATCTCGATGATATTCTATTTTTTTCCAGGGACCTACAGTTGCATCGTCAACATGTGACACAAGTTTTGCAATGACTAAGGGAACATTGTTTATATGCTAAACTGGAGAAATGCATCTTTGAAGCGGAATCATTACCTTTTTTAGGATATATTATCTCAAGACAAGGTTTCCAAATGGATCCGACCAAAGTAAAATGTATACAAGAATGGCCTCAACCCAATGGTCTACGAGCTCTCCAATGTTTCCTAGGTTTTGCTAACTATTGTCGTCAGTTCATCAAGAATTTTTCTAAACTGACTGCACCGCTAGCTGCTCTAACATGTAAGGGGGTTAACATCAAAATTTGGCCGGTAGAAGCTATAGAAGCATTCCAAACTCTCAAGGATGCTTTCTTACGGCAACCCTGTCTCCGCCACCCAGATCCCAGATGTCCGTTCACGGTGAAAGTGGATGCTTCTACAGAGGGGGTTGGAGCAGTTCTGAGGCAGAATGATGCAGGTGGGAAATTTCATCCTTGTTCCTATTTTTCAAAGAAATTTTCCCCGGCGGAACGCAATTATTCCATTGGCGATAAAGAGTTGTTAGCCATCAAACTTGCATTCGAAGAGTGGCGTCAGTGGTTAGAGGGAGCTCAACACCGGATCACAGTTTTTACAGATCACAAAAACCTGACATATTTGCAACAAGCCCATCGTCTGAACCCGCATCAAGCCCGCTGGGCGTTATTTTTTACACGTTTCGACTTTGAATTAAGATACCAACCAGCAAGCAAGAACATTAAAGCCGATGCACTATCACGATCATTTATCTCTGAAGACGCAGAAGAACCTTTACAGCACATTATCGACTCGGCCCGTGTCATTCTTTCGACGACCTTCACGGTTCCTATCGGCAAGACAGTGGTACCCAAGAGGCTCCGCATTAAAGTTTTAAAATGGGGACATGACTCTCAGTTGGCTGGGCATCCAGGCCATAGACGAACGCAGGATCTGCTTCAGCAACACTATTGGTGGCCGGGGATGCACAAGGACATTCGAGCATATGTTGATTCTTTCCCTGTTTGTGCGCAGCACAAGAACCCTACAGGGAAACCCTGGGGTCAGTTGCAACCACTTCCAACGCCCACTAGACCATGGACACACACCTCCACTGACTTTATTGTCGACCTCCCAGCCTCTGAGGGACATACGGTAATATGGGTAGAGGTTGACAGATTCTCAAAAATTGTTCACTTTACACCACTGCCCGCCCTTCCCTCCACTCCCCAATTGGCACAGCTATTTATGACACATATTTTTCGCCTCCATGGAATACCCCAGCACATCACCTCCGATCGTGGGTCTCAATTCACGGCTCGATATTGGCGAAGTCTCTGTACCAAGTTTCAGATTGCACTGGACTTCACCACGGCTTTCCACCCCCAGGCCAACGGGCAGGCAGAGAGAACTAATCGAGCTCTGAAACAATTCCTGCGCTCTTACGTCAACACCCAACAGGATGACTGGGCGGCTTTACTGCCTTGGGCAGAATTTTCCCACAATTTCCATTCTTGTACTTCAACTGGGTCCTCTCCATTTCAAATTGTCTTTGGTCAACAACCTGCTCCACCAGTACCGCTACCTCTGCCTGTCTCCTCTCCGGCGGCCCAGCTCACCACCACCCACTTTGAAAAACTTTGGACACGTACCCAACAAATGTTACAGAGAGCGGCACTGACCGCTAAGAAATTCGCCGACCCACATCGGAGACCAGCATCATGTTTTTGCCCTGGAGATAAGGTCTGGCTCAGTACCAGATATATTCGGCTACGGGTTACCTCGATGCGCCTAGCTCCTCAGTACATCAGGCCTTTCCCGGTAATCAAACAATTACGTCCAGTGACTTATCAATTACGCCTCCCGGCTACCCTACGCATTCAAAACTCATTTCGCGTTTCCCTCTTGAAGCCGTTACTCCTCAACTGGCCCTCTCGGAAGGTTCCTGTTTCGTCTCCATTGAGGGCAGAAGAAGATACTTATCAAGTTCGAGAGGTTCTTGATGTTCGTAGGCGAGGTCGTAAATGGGAGTATCTTGGCTTGGGAGGGATTCGGCCCAGAGGAGAATTCGTGGGAGCCTGCCACGAACATCTTGGACAAGGATCTCCTCAAAAATTTCCACATCAGTCACCCTGGAAAGCCCAAGCCTTCTAGGGGGAGGACTAAAGGAGGGGGTACTGTTGTGACCGCCGGCCACAGCAAACCGCGACCGGGGGCCGGTCACTCACCTTCGCGGCAGGGCCAGGCACAGACGCTGGGGCCGGCATCGGCAGCCCGCCTCCGTGGCAGCGCTACTGCTCTCCAAGATGGCTGTGGCGTCCTCTCGACGCGGCTAATCCACGCCCCCTGAAACCTCTTAGGGCCACGCGGGTGGCAAGAGCCTGGCCTTAAAGGAACCGCTACAGGAAGTTAGGGGGGTTCCTTCCTGCTGACTTCATCTGCTGTATACTATTTAAGGCAAGGTCTGAGCCTTCTTTCTGTGGTTGTGGTTCTTTCTGGCTCCCGACCCTTGGACTGGCTGCGACGTGTTCTGGCTCTTGATCCCTGGACTGGCTGTTGGTTCCTTTGCTCTCACGACCTGCTGGAGGCACCAGCTTCTATTTCCACAACCTGCTGGAGGCGCCAGCTTCTATTTCCATGACCTGCTGGAGGCGCCAGCTATCTGGATTAAACGACCTGCAGGAGGCGCCTGCATCCAGATCGTCATTGAGTCTCTCCAGCGACCTTTGTGATTGGCCTCACCTTCCGACGACAGAGCTACCCTCATCGCCGGATCAAGGGTCCACCTTCCAAATCAGAACACTTAAGAAGCTTGCTAGGCAGACTGGATGGTCCATTTGGTCCTTTTCTGCCATCATTTCTATGTTTCTGTGATTTGGTAGATTTTGATATTATGGTTGATAGATGCCGACAGGCTTAGGGGACAAAATTTTGGACTGGATCTGCTCATTCTTAAATGATCATGTTCAGTGCATCCAAATTGGAAAGGAATGCTCTTCAGAGGAAATGGTGAAGATGAGAATGCCTCAGGGTCCATGTCTATTGCCTCTTTTGTTCATTATTTTTGTATGATCACTGATGAGTTGGTTTCAAGCACTGGATGTCAGAGGCTATGTATATTAGAGATGTGAATCGTGTACCCGATCGTCTTAACGATCGGGTTCGGCTAGACGTGGGAAAAAATCTGATCGTGGGTGATGTGGGTGATATGAATCGGAATTGGTTCTGATTCACATTGTTATTTTTAGTGAGGCCCGACCCTTTAAAATTTAACCCCTTACCTTCCCCCACCCTCCCGAACCCCCCCCCCCAAAGCTTTTTACGAGTACCTGGTAGTCCAGTGGGGGCACGGGGACCGATCTCCCGCTCTCGGTCCATCGGCGCCATTATGGCTGTCACTCAAAAATGGCACCGATGGCCCGCTAAAAAAAAAAACCCACCCGACCCTTTAAAAATGACCCCTTAGCTTCCCCCACCCTCCCGAGCCCCCCAAAACATTTTAAATTTACCTGGTGGTCTAGTGGTGGTCCCGGGAGTGATCTCCCGTTCTCGGGCCGTCGGCTGCCACTCATAAAGACGGCGCCGATGGCCCTTTGCCCTTACCGTGTGACAGGGTATCCGTGCCATTGGCCGGCTCCTGTCACATGGTAGGAGCACTGGATGGCCTGCGCCATCTTTACGGCGGCGGCCAATTTTAAATACAGCGGCGGCCATCTTTAAAGATGGCGCCGGCCAGCCAGTGCTCCTACCATGTGACAGGGGCCGGCCAATGGCATGGATACCCTGTCACATGGTAAGGGCAAAGGGCCATCAGCACCATCTTTATGAGTGGCAGCCGACGGCCCGAGAACGGGAGATCACTCCCGGGACCACCACTAGACCACCAGGTAATTTTAAAATGTTTTGGGGGGATCAGGAGGGTGGGGGAAGCTAAGGGGTCATTTTTAAAGGGTCGGGTGGGTTTTTTTTTTATCGGGCCATCGGCGCCATTTTTGAGTGGCAGCCAAAATGGCTCCGATGCACCGAGAGCGGGAGATCGATCCCCACGCCCCCACTGGACCACCAGGTACTCGTAAAAAGCTTTGGGGGGGTTTGGGAGGGTGGGGGAAGGTAAGGGATTCGTTTTATAGGGTCGGGGTGGGTTTAGGGGTTTTTTTGGTGTGCCGGTTTTCCCCGCCCTCCCCCGATTTACGATTTTTCATGATAAATCGGGGGAATTTCTATTGTATTGCGACTCTTAACAATTTTTGATGATTTAAAATATATCTGACGATTGTTTTAAATCGTCAAAAAACGATTCACATCCCTAATGTATATGCCGATGATATCCAGTTCTTGATTCCAGTGGATCAAGACCTGGAAGAAGTAGTTTGTCGATTAAATATCTGTCTGGGTAGGATTTTAAGTTGGCTAAAATCTAATCAACTAGTGTTTAATAAATCAAAAATGGAGATTTTGGGCATTAGGAATATCTTTAAGAAGCTATGGTGTGGCCAATTAAGCCATCTTTGGGTGACATAGAAATTCCTATTTCATCTAAAGCCAAAATCCTTGGGGTTGCTTTTCACTCAGCTTTCTGAGTGTTTTTGTAGCTCAGATTTGTAAGAAGGCATGTTTTCAATTAAAAGAGAATATGTCTGTTAAAACATTTCTTGGATGATTCTGCAGTTAAAATTTTGGTCCTTGCACTTGTTACTGAGGTGTTGGATTACTGTACCACCCTTTTGGTAGGGTTCCCTAATACTTTAATAAGGAAATTACAACTTGTTGACAATAGTGCCGCAAGAATGGTGTGTCGAAAATCTAGGCAGAAGAAGGTGTGTCCACTGTTAGTGTAACTACACTGGTTTCCAGTTGCAGAATGGGCTGTTCAAATTGTTGTCCCTTACTTTTCGATGTATGAAGGTGGATATGCCAAGGTATTTGTCATCAAAATTAGCATGGCATAAGCCTGATTGGGCCTGTAGAGCTTCTCAAGGGCCTTGGCTAGAGTTTCATTTGGGCATAAATTCAAATCTGGTACGGGATGGAAGCGGACCTTTTCATCAGTAACACCTCAAGTCTGGAACTGCCTCCTAGATTTTATTAGGAATGAGGTTAATTATTCCAAGTTTATAAAATGGTTAAAACATTTTGTTACAAACCAAGAAAATAAGGAAATTCTGAATGTTGCCAATTTTTTAACCTTGTCTTGCAATAACGCACTAATTGACAACCCATCAGCAAGCCAGATGGTGTGCCCTGCTGTGCACGGGCCACCCAGACAGCTCCATCATGTGCGGGTCAGACAAGACATTTTTTTTAAATCTTTTTGAATTGCAAGTATGTAGCTAAAGGGTTAATGGTCATATTAATTATGATCTAAGCCCAAAAGAGGCCGTTGTTTCGCATACAGCTTCATCAAGAGCACTATGATCACATTGTAAACTCCAACTGAGACAAACAGACCTTCACTACTAGTGACTTTTTAATGTATTTGAACAAACATTGATGAGGAAAGAACTTGTCTCACAACGGTTTCACAAAGAGGTTTATTTTTCATTCTTAATATAGGATGTGAGGGAGATGCATTTCAGCTGCAGCTTGATAGGGGAGGGTGATTAACAAGCAGATTTTATTTTTCTTTATTTTGTTGATGTTTTGATTTGAGTTTTTACTTTATATGTAAAGTTGTGATCCACTTTTTTGTATTTGTACTGATTATGCAGTAGATAAATTTAATAAATAAATATCACTATTACAGCATATTAAATTTTCTTTTGTTTGGTTTTTTTATTATTTCATACATATATGTTAGGCCTAAAGTTCCTTTCCAGTTGTTAAAAATTCTTTTTATGTGTAGATCACATAGTAATAATTTTTATACACAGTGACTGTCAGAAAATTATATGGTTCAGAACTAGAATATGAATGCGTAGAAAAGGCAATTTTCTTTCAATAGATTTGTTACTCAGTGCAGACATGGGCTCTTGGCAGGAAGAAAAAGTTCTAGAAGCCAACTCTAGCCTTTAGTAATGACTCACACTTGAATGCATGAAAATGATTGCAGTACAGTATCATACAACAATCAGAAGAATGTAGGACAAGTCTTGTTATATTGCAAGTTTTATAATAAATGTTCTACATAATAGGGGATGGTAATTTACTCATTCTAATTTACTAACTTACTCATTATGGCTATAGACAACCAATGTCCTACTCATAATTACAGTAGACATAAACAGGATGTCATGTCCCATTCCAGTACACTTAATTACTAGGGATGAGCATGGCCAAAAATGCTGTTTCTGTTGTTTGTGTAATTTTATTTTTGTTTTTTGGGTTCTTTAATCTTTTCTGTTTTTTTTAGTTTACATTTGTTTTGGCAAAGTAATAGAAATACTGGTTAATTTTCAAAGGCTTGTGTGCACCAAAACTGGGAGGTACACGTGTGACTCGGACTCGCACACGCCACGTAGATTTTAAAAGGCCGCGGCCACACGCATGTCTCCTGGTGCATACATACATTAAAGTTTTCTGTTAAAGGGGCGTGGTCTGGGCGGGGCGTGGTCTGGGCAGGGCTTGGGTGGGACATGGGCAGGCCAGAAAAAAGCATAAGCATTGTCAAGATAAGTGTAAAACACTGATAAGACAGGTGAAGAGAATTTGAAATGAAGTTGGCCACATTGGCAACAACTCATAATAAAATCTTTTAAAAATATATGAGGTAAGAAACCTGTGAGGGAGTCGGTTGGACCGTTAGATGTCCAAGGGGTTAAAGGGGCACTTAGGGAAGATAAGGCCATTGCAGAAAGACTAAATGCTTTTCTGTTTACTAATGAGGATATTTGGGAGATACCAGTTCCCGAGATGGTTTTCAAGGGTGATGAGTCAGATGAACTGAACCAAATCACTGTGAACTTGTTTTACTGTAAACCGACGTGATATCCTTGGTTGAACGCCGGTATATAAAAACCATTAAATAAATAAATAAATAAATAAATAAATAAGAAAGATGTAGTAGTCCATATTGACAAATGAAAGAGTAGCAAATCACCTGGACCAAATGGTATGCATCTCAGGGTTCTAAAGGAACTCAAATTTAAATCTCAGATCTATTAGTTACAATTTGTAACTTATTATTAAACTCATCCATTGTACCTGAAGACTGGATGGTGGCCAATGTAACACCAATATTTTAAAAGGACTCCAGGGGTGATCTGGGAAACTATAGAAGACCAGTGAACATGACTTCAGTACTGGGAAAAATAGTGGAAACTATTCTAAAAATAAAAATCACAGAACATATCAAAAGGTATGGTTTTATGGAGCATAGTCAACACGGATTTACCCAAAGGAAGCCTTGACTTACAAATCTGCTTCATTTTTTGAAGGGGTCAATAAACATGTTGATAAAGGTGAACCGGTAGATGTACAGTATTTGGATTTTCAGAATGCATTTGACAAAGTCCCTCATGAGAGGCTTCTAAGAAAACTAAAAAATCATGGGATAGGGGGTGATGTCCTTTCCTGGATTATAAACAGGTTAAAAGGCAGGAAAAGGGTAAACAGTGGAGTGCCTCAGGGATCTGTACTTGGACCGGTGCTTTTCAATATATTTATAAATGATCTAGAAAGGAATACGATGAGTGAGGTTATCAAATTTGCAGATGATACAAAACTATTCAGAGTAGTTAAATCACAAGTGAATTGTGATAAATTGCAGGAGAACCTTTACTGGAGTGAACTGGGAGCAAACTGGGGAAAAAGGCCTATTGAGTCACCAAGCATACCTACTAAAATTCCTGCCACTTATGTGCTTGAGACGGCATTTGCGCACACATGCGCTTATCAATATAAAATCGTACACACGTACATGTGGATAGGTGATTTTATAAAACACACACATATAAGTACATATATACTCATATGTTATAAAATTGGTGCATCAATGTGCGCGTGCCAGCAAACTGGCGTGGGTCTTAAATTTTACTTCATAGTCCACACTATTTGAAATAGTCCTCACGCTTTGTAATATTTTGCCGAAAACGAATGAAAACTAAAATTTTTTATTTTTGATACCAAACAAAAACAGGCTCATTTGTCCAGATTTCCATTTTCATTTCAAATGAATGCCCAGCCCTACTTATAATGGGCTCAATATTCAAAGATATCTGGTTATCTAAGTTATCTGGATATTTAGTATACTGATAACTTAAAAGGGATATTCAGCAATATGGCTATGCTGCTGAATATAATCAGATAGGTTCTAGCTATCCTGAAAAAATATATCAAGATAACTGCTATTGAGCAGGTCTAACTTAAGAACATAAGAACATAAGAAAATGCCATACTGGGTCAGACCAAGGGTCCATCAAGCCCAGCATCCTGTTTCCAACAGTGGCCAATCCAGGCCATAAGAACCTGGCAAGTACCCAAAAACTAAGTCTATTCCATGTAACCATTGCTAATGGCAGTGGCTATTTTCTAAGTGAACTTAATAGCAGGTAATGGACTTCTCCTCCAAGAACTTATCCAATCCTTTTTTAAACACAGCTATACTAACTGCACGAACCACATTCTTCGGTTAACATATAGAAACATAGAAATGACGGCAGAAGAAGACCAAACGGTCTATCCAGTCTGCCCAGCAAGCTACGCAGTTTATCCATTTTTTTTTTTTATCTTCCACCCCTTTTTCTCCCTCCCACCCATCACTATTGGCTTCCAGCACCCTCCGGCCCCAATTCCCTTCCACCCCTCCACCAATGCAGAGAGCAGCGCTGTATCCGCATCCCAGTGAACATCCAACTCAATCAGGGGTAGCAACCGCCGCAACAAGCGGCCACACCCCTGCCCCGTACTCTTACCCACCTCTGTTTTGTTTGTTTGTTTTTTGTTTTTTGTTGTTTTGTTTATTTGTTTTTTGGTTTTTTTTTGGAGATGGCAGCCCTCCATCCTTCCGCTCCGTGAAGGTGGAACACAAACCACTGGCCACTGGCATCCCGCTCCGTGAATGCCTCTGTGGCTACTGCCGCTCCGTGCAGTGTTTTGCTGCCTGAAGGTGGAACACCAACTACTGGCCACTGGCATCCCGTTCCTTGAATGCCTCTGTGGCTACTGCCGCTCCTTGCAGTGTTTTACCGCCTCCTCTATATTTACGCCCATTAGACTTGATGGATCCACAGTATTTATCCCACGCCCCTTTGAAGTCTTTCACAGTTTTAGACTTCACCACTTCCTCTGGAAGGACATTCCAGGCATCCACCACCCTTTCCGTGAAGAAATACTTCCTGACATTGGTTCTTAGTCTTCCTCCCCGGAGCCTCAGCTCGTGACCTCTGGTTCTGCTGATTTTTTTCAGACGGAAAAGGTTTGTCGTTGTCTTTGGATCATTAAAGTTTTTCAAGTATCTGAAAGTCTGAATCATATCATCCCTGCTCCTCCTTTCCTCCAGGGAGTACATATTTAGATTCTTCAATCTCTCCTCGTACGTCATCCGATGAAGATCCTCCACCTTCTTGGTCGCCCTTCTCTGTACTGCTTCCATCTTGTCTTTGTCTCTTTGTAGATACGGTCTCCAGAACTGTCACAGTACTCCAGGTTAGGCCTCACCAAGGACCTGTACAAGGGAATAATCACTTCCCTTTTCTTACTCGATATTCCTCTCTCTATGCAGCCCAGCATTCTTCTGGCTTTTGCTATCACCTTGTCGCATTGTTTCGCAGACTTCATATCATTAGACACTATCACCCCAAGGTCCCTCTCCTGCTCCGTGCACATCAGCCTTCCCCCCCCCCCCCCCCCCCCCCCCCCCCCCATCGAATACAGTTCATTTGGATTTCCGTTCCCCATATGCATGAGATAATCTCATTAACCTAAACAGATAATGAGATAATCTCATTAACCTAAACAGATAAAGCTGAATATAGGCACTTATTGGGTTAAGATAACCAGATAAGTAGTGCTGCCCTGATCCACCCATTCCCCAACCATTGACTATCTGGCTACTTATCCAGTTAAGTGGCGGCCGCTGAACATAGCCAGGTATTCAACAGCCATCACTTAGTCTGATAAGTCCTACTTATCCAACTATCTAAAAATCTGGCTCTACAAAAAAGCATTTCACAGTGAGGATGCTGAATAACAACAAAATATTCAGGCGAATGTCACCTGTAAAAAACTGAACTGATTATTTTATTATTTTATTCATAATTAAATATTAAATTAAAACAGTATTCTCATATGATTATCTCATTAATCAGACAAATAGTAACCCCAATCCACTTATCATTTAGAATATATTATTGATCTATGTAACCGTATAATATTGGCACCCTATGGATAACTTAGAAACCAACCAAACCTATTTTGTGCCTATATGTAAACCGTTGTGATGGTACACCATTGAGCAATGGTATAGAAAAGGTTTAAAATAAATAAATAAAAATATCTAGCGCTAAATATGCTATCAATATCAAGCCCAATATGTCTTCAGATCTTTATTGATTATGATTAATAACATTCTTCATTGACAAACGTTTTATACCGAATCTCTTTGCTCAAGGGCAACAAATTTCCTTGCAGAGCTCTAAACAACATTGACACAGAACAGATATATTGTAAACAAGAGAATATATCTAAGGGTCTAAGAAATGTTATGCCATGTAACTTTAAGTACAATACTGTAGGTCAGTATCATATGGGACATTGACTCATTATGCAATGTTGGAAGTAATAATATCATCCTGAGTTAAAGTTTTGCAAAACAGATTTTTTTATTAACTATCCCAGTATTGCATCTGATCCTTCATTTTCATAGTTCTACTTATAAAAATATAAATATTTTCAATGTATTTTTCACTTAGGAGCTATCTCCTCAAAATCTGTGTCACACTTACATTAGTTAACAACATAAGAAAAAATATATATGTCCTTCTTCAACAGCATAGGTGAACGTATTTTATTTTTTATTTGCTTTACCCAATCTCCTCCTGCTCCTTTTTCCTTCTAGCTCAATTAAAACCAGGACTGGGATTCTGATGCCATGAGCCTTCATTTGCAACTACCCAGGGATGTTTCCCTATTTTATATGCTTCAGCCTCAACACAAATGTACCTAGTCTAGTCATTGCAACAATGGTCCTGGCTAGGGGCCAATCACCAGGGCTCAATCCTACAATCCTGGAATCGGCCACTAGATTTTACCTTCGAGCAATGAGTGATGGGAGGGAGTAGGGGCAGAAGTATAGTCCCGCCACAGCATCACCAGACCCAGGTGAGCCCGGGAATAGAAGACCAGGCTTGGAGATCAAAGTGAGGACCTTCCACATGGCAGTGCACAGCACTGCCACTGAGCTACTGGGATGGTATCTTCACTTTTAGTACTGATCGAAGCATAAATAGTGAGTAACTTATGCATCCAATGCTGATTTCTCCTGAAGTGCACTGAGAGTTGGTAAATGTGTCCCTTGCCCCTGGCAGGGACTGTTAGATATCAGGAGGGATGGGGGAGAGGTCTGGAGAGATCTGGGAGGTAGAGGCATGACTTTCACTTCAGGTGAGTGGGGGTGATTGTGGGGGGCCCTTAATTAAATATTTTTTTTCAAAACTTGGAAAGAGGTTGTGGGAGGCTGACATGGACCTAACAAATTATTTTCCATGTTTGAAGGGATTAGGGAGTGGAAAGCACATGTATCAATAGGACATTATCTGAAATTTTGGAGAAAGAAGGAGAGAATTATTATTATTATTATAAAAATGCTATTTAACTAGATAACTGAAGATATCTAGTTAAGTCGCTAGTTATATAGCCACAAAAGGCTGGTTAACTTAACCAGTTATAGTTTAAAATCAGCTAATTTAGCCAGATAACTACATTCCTTCTTGAAATGCCCTAGAATGCCTTTTATCTGGCTAAAATCTAGCTATATAAATGGCTCTATATTTAACACCTTTCTATTTTTAAAGATAACTTGTGAGTCTAAATGGCTTTGAAGATTGACCTCACACAGATTATAATAAAACCTTAAATCAGAAGAAAGAAAAGCAGGCACAACATAAAACATGCACAGGAGAGACTTTTCACATGTCTGAATATGGAAAATGTTTCAGAAGGAAGAGAGAACTAATGCAGCACCAGAAAAGGGAAGAGACTGTGTTCAGCTACAGAATATGGGAAAAGCTTTCTTAATAAAGCAAGCTTCACAAATTGCCAGGAAAGCAACACTGATGAGAAACCATTATCATGTTCTAATTGTGAGAAGAGTTTAGGTTGGAAAGCAAATTTCACAAGAAACCCAAAATTCCACCCATCAGCAATATCAATTTCTAATAAGGTATATAATAAAATGTCACAAAAATGATACTGATAATAAATCATTCTCTTTTACTAAATCTGACAAGTGGCAAGTACTTCAACAGGAAGACAGACATCTCCCATTCCACTCTGTCTTGCTGCTGTACCACTTATTCTATGCTTAGAAGTTTTTTTCTTCTACTCAGAATTGCTGCAAAATTCACACTTTGCACATTGAGGGTTTTGTAGCTACCTCTACGTTACTTACCTCTTCACTCTACTTTACTGTGATACCCCAGACTCTATGCCTTGATGTTCTTGCCCCTGTGGGGGCTGCTCTTCAACTATTATGGTGCTTTGAGATCTTTATGCCACATTTTTGTGCTGCTTTGTCCCTTTATTGGTGCCTTGGGGCTATTCCTGCCACCTTTTCTGCTTTGTTTCTCCTTCATAGCACCTTAGGATATTGATTCTACACTTGATACCACTTTGCCTTTTGTGCTGCCTTCAAAGGTTCATGCCTTTGTTGTTGGTGTCCTTCTTTGAAGCCTTAGGGTATTTTTCAACTATTGCTTCTTCTTTGCTCCTCACACAGTTCCTTATAGAACTCCTTCTGTTAGAGGCACCTCTTTGCCCCTTTACGGTGCCTTAGGCTATTCATGACATGTGGCAAAGAGGTGTCTTTGCCACCTCTTTGCCACAGTCTAGGTGCCTTGGCATTCTTTTCCCCTTCTGATGATGTCTTCCCACAAGTTTTATTAGAATTGATAAGCCCTCCTCCCAATTCTAGAGCCCAAAATAGGTTGCAGTGCTTCCTCTATTTAATGGTAAACAAATTAACAAATAAAGCAAATAATACATTTTTTTTCATTTGAAAGAATCAAATGAATGGAAGTGACCTATGAAACAAATTGACAAACAGAAATACAAATTTTGCCTCTGCACATGCCTATTTACTAGTATACAGATTGATTTGAGAATTTGTGTTCTATCAATCTTCTCCTAATAATAATAGAAACATTATTATTTTTTAGTTGGAATAAATTGCCTTAGGTGACTTCATAATGCAAGTCAAATCAGCATATGATGCCCCAGGGATTAATTTGTCTGAAATTGTTGACAATCAGGTCATATTTATGTCTATTCAGTAATTTTCAGAGTACTGCCTGTTCCTTGCATATGCGGACATAACTAAAGACAAAATGCTGATAGGAAAATATTCATTTACTACCGATCGTGATTTACTTTTCTTTAAAACTAAGGAAGTTGATATTCAAAGCCATTTAGTCAGATAACTGAAAAGTTATCCATCTAAATGGCAAAACTAGCATATTTAGAAATTATCCAACTAAACTCTAGCCATATAATAGGCATGTGCATTCGTTGTTCCATTCGTTTGATTCATTTAGGCCTTTTGCACCTATCTTATGCATGGATCGTGTGCACACAGAAATGAATGGTGCATATATATACTCAGCGCGTCATATATGTACATCATTCATTTCTGCACACATACTATCCATTTGTGAAATACATGCACATCGCCAAAACAAATCAAACAAATGGAGCAACAAATGCACATGCGTACTAGATAATTAGTTATTCAGCTAGAATTTAGCCAGATAATTCACAGGCATTATGGGATGCGTAGGAGGTATATCAGGGAGGAGCAGAGTTAGTTGGATAAGTTAACCAGCTAACTCTGATATTCAGAGTAGTTGGTTAACTTATCCAGCTAACTCTGCTTGTGCAGCTGACCTTTCCTAAAGTTAGCTGGATAAGCACATCCAATTTACTCTTCTTCTCCCCAATATGCCTTCTGCCCACCACAGAATGCCTGCAACTTAACTGGCTAAATTCTAACTAGATAACTAATTAGCTGTGCCACTGAATATACCCTGCCAGTTAGCCAGATAACTAGCCGAGCTACTCAGTTGATGAATATTGCCCCAACATGATCCTATGATTCTATGCCAGGAAGAAAATCTGAGTCCTTCCTGGTTTTACATCATAACATGCTTGGGGCTGTAATTCTGCTTTTCTTAGGGACTGTATCATGCTTTGATGCCTATAGCAAGAAGCGCGCAATCAAATCTTATGAAATAAATAAAAATTGAGTAAGGAAATCAGAACGATGCCATACCATGCGCTGGTCACAGCACATGGTCCAACACATGACTGGACATGGATTATGGATGTGGGACCATAACCCCCCGATACAAAACACCGACACGCACATTTTTCCCCTCAAAAATGAATGCCTGCCCCGGAGCAGATGTTAATTCTTGAGGAGCCCAAAACATTTACAGAAAAGCAGGAAATACTGCTTTTCTGTAGTTCCTCCAGCTTAATATTGTGGTGATATTAAGTCGAAGGAACCAAAAAAGGAAAAACCTTAAAAAAAATAAATTTTAAAAAAGTGTGCCTGCTGTCAGGTTAGGAAAAGGGACATTCAATTAACAAGCATCCATTTTCTTAACTCATGGCTGTGCAAACATAAAACTAAGTGTCTAACCCTCTGACAGCCACCTCTCCAGGGCATCTGCTGCCAAGGAGGCACTAGGGGCGCAAAATTTCCCCTGGTGTTTCCTTTTTACCATGGCAGCCCATTTAAATATTACAATAGTCCAAGTCCAACGAGGTTCTGCATTTCAAACTATGATAGTTCTTCCTCAAGGGACTTCCATACTATGCTTTTTATGTTAAGGCAGGAAGTCTCCTGTTGAATGCCAGCAATTTTTAATAAACGTTGACCAAACATACATAGTATGGTTGTCCCTTGAAGAAGAACTATCGTAGTTTGAAACACTGACCTGTGTTGGATTTGGACTGGTGTTGGTTTTTCCATCATGGCATCTTGTTGGTGCTTACGGTGCCTGTTGAAGTTTTGAAAAAAATCTCAAGAACTTAAGATAAGTCCTTCTTTTTGTGGCTTCAACTTGCAATAAGAGAAGTAATGTTTGTGGAGAAGAAAGATATGGGTTTATGAATTTTATATGCAAAAGGGAAAAAATGATAAAATAAATAGAACTATGGTTACAATATGACCTATGATTAGAAATAAGGCAGAGTACTAAATGTAATAACATAAATCGATAATGCCTATTATGATGGTCATTATTATTTTAGCGTCTATATACGAGTATTTTCAAATTTGAGGGTAGGAGGAATATTTTTTGTTTCTTTGATACTATCTATGTCATTTTAAACAAAAGCACATCCTTATAGTTTAGCAGAAGTTTACCCATGAAGGCTTGATTTTTTTATCACTTCTCAGAGCGGTAAGAGAGAAATAAAAATTATGGGATAGATTTCAAAAGGTGCGTGTGCGTGTCCATATACGCGCAGTTCCCAGCGCATGCACATGGACGCGTGGATTTTAACATGCGCGCACCAGCACGTGCATGTTATAAAATCCATGCACTGCACACAGCAACAAAATCAGGCCTTCCCCTGTTCTCTCCCAGTCCACTCCAATTAAGAAACGGACTGGGACAGAACTTCCCTACCCCCTACCTAAACTTCCTCCCTCTTCCTCTCTCCTCTCCTCCTCCCCCCCCCCCCCCCCCCCCAAACTCTTCCTATCTATCCTTTTTCTTTTGTTTTTGAACTTACTCCAGGGCTGGAGCTGAAGTTGCGCGTGCCGGCCAGCTGCCAGCACACAAGTCATCGGTACAATGACGCCTTCCCAGCTCACCCCCTGCCCCTCCTTTCCCAGATCCGGCCCACTCCTTCAGAGAGGCCTGGCACTTGTGCATGGACTGGGGTTTATACGCGTGGCCGGGCCCATTTTAAAATGCATGCGGCACGCGCAAGGCCCGACCATGAGCGTAAACACCCGGTTTTACACGCTCAGGCCATTTAAAATCCAGAATTATATTTTCTTCCACTTTTAGTTTACTTTGCAGTGTATTTTCCTATGCTGTCATTTTAAGGATCTTTCAGTGTCCTGAACTTCAAGATGGTAAGACTGGGAGTTCCTAAAAAATGGTACTCAAAAAATCAGGACTTTCTCAAAGTCATACAGAGAAGTAATTATCAGAAAAATGGTTTTTGATGTTAAGGCATCTAGGCTAACAGAGATATTGGAAATGCAGAAATAATACAAATAATGCTCTCTCTTCTTTTTCACTGTCATATTCATCTTTCTCAAGGCTTTGTCTTTTAGTAAACAAATGCACTATAAGAAACAGAGATGTTCATTTGTTTGAAATGAATGGGTTAAATGTAATGAATGTGCCCAACTGCCCATATTATTTAATTTGTGCCCTCCAAAATGAATGAAGAGGTCCATGAATCAATGTGTCCCTGGGAGCAGCATTTTATAGGGGCCTGAACAAACTGCAGTATTTCAAGCTGGTTTTTGGGTCTCCTCTACAGACTCCTGGTTAAGGGTAAAACAGTATTACTACTTATTTTGGCTATATCATCCTGCAGTGCAAATGTAAACCAGGAAGGATCTTATGTTTGTGAACTTATTGTTTTCTTGTTTTATACTCTCTTTTGGCAAAGAAATATGCAGATGTTTTATTGTTTAATGAGAGACTCCTGACAAACAACAGCTTAACAGGTGATAAACACAAACCTTCAAAAAGAAGCTAAAAACAAGGCTCTTCCAAAAAGCCTTCGCAACATACTAAGGACCACCAACACTCATCTCACTCCCTCCCATTCCCCACCCCACCACCCTTCCCTCCTCCTTTCCCCTCACACCCCCTCCACCCCCACAGACTCGCCATATTTTGAAACCCAATTAACGCAGAATGTTAAGCTTCTATATACCTAAATGATGATAATAAGATAAAGTTATCCTTTAATAGCTTGTTAAATTACTCTCCCCCATTATGTTCTCTAAGTTCCACACCCTGTTACAATGTAACCCACTTATCTTGTTTCCATGTAAACCGATGTGATAACACATGTTGAATGTCGGTACATAAAAGCAAATAAATAAATAAATAAATAAATAACTTAAACCTCCTGCCACTGATATCTAGCATAGCCAAATAACTCTAAATATCTGAGTTAGTCAAATAAGTTATCCTGTTATCTGTGCTCCTCTCTGGAACATCACTGAAATGCCCCTAGATCATCCATCTAAATTTTATCCGGCTAACATTTAGTTGGATAAATGCCTCTGATATTCAAAAGTAGACCTTAATCTGATTAACTCTAATGTTATCCGGATAAATGCCTTTAAATATTGGCTTCAGGGTTTTGAACTTGATGCATAGCAAAATACGGAGCCAATGAAGTGTTCCCACTTTTTCCCGCCTTATGATGGTTCTGGTGGCGACATTTTCTAGTGCCTGGAGGTTAACTTTCAGGAGGCAACAGGGAAAATCTTCTCAATGTAACGTGTTGCAGTTACTTCCCGAGGGCTACTGGAAGACTTCCAAGGGAATATCCATAAAATACGAGGGGTTTCTTAGATTCAGCAGTCCCTCCATCTTTTATCTATTCCATAGCCAGCATCACCAGCTGTTGCATCCTCTGTCTCGCCCCAGTTATGAGGCTGTTTTCTTGCTCAGTGCTTTGTGAAAGCAGACATATTGTTCATGGCTCTGCAGGCTTTCCTCAGCTAATAATTTATTTGCACATGCTGACCATGGCAGTTCAAAAACTCTCCACTTACATGACTCTATTCTGAGATAATTCTATCTCTTCTTTTTGACATATGTACTTTTTCAATTTCTTTTGCTTGTAATAAAAGAAAGTTAATGTGGGAATAAATAACACAAATTGAAGCAGTAGCCAAAAAACAAGCTTACAACAATAAAAAAAATGTTGGCAGCACGAACAAATATAATTAAGGGAAAATGAATTCCTGCCTTCCTTAAAGAGTCTGAGGGTCTTATTCAATAAAGATGTTTTTCCATAGGCATGGAATGAAAAAGAGTCCCTTTAGAATATATATATTTTTATGCACAAGTGAAGGAGATGGCATTTTTCTGTAACTTTGAACATCAAGGGAAGCAGTCAGACTTTGTACTTATTATACATCCTTTCCTGGACATTACATGAGGTAAATAGTAAGAAAGTTTTGCAAAGACCTTCATTTTATTGGGATACATATAAAGGTACTGGAAATGGTGGGAGTGGTGCAGTTCATTAATGATGGGGCAGCAGTTTTTAGAGAGACCTTCTGGAGGCTGCAGTGTTGCCCTAGCAGTGTGCAATTCTCTGGACTTAGAATGAAGATTGTTTCAGTAGCCAGAGTAACATCAAAATGGCGCCTGTCTCCATGTCGGCCACTGCCATTTTCTTGTATGAATCTGAGACTGGTGCCATTTTGATGTCACTTTGGTGGCAGTCTCAGGACCCGCTGGCACCATTTTTTAAAGAGACTATAGCAGGATAGGAATGAGTAGGTATTATTCCTGCCTCTTGCTTGCTGTAGGACCCTCATAGAAGGAGTAAGTATAGACTAAAAGTCCCCAACTCTGGTTCATTTAAGGGGGGCAGGGGAGTCCGAGGGCCTGGGGAGGCCCCGGTTTGCCTGGTTCAACCCAGATGAGTAAGCCTGGGCCCTGGCTTATTGGCAGGAATGATGGGTCAGAGGGGCTTAGGAAGGCTCCATCTGGATAGGCACTGGCCCCAGATTAGTGATGGGGACCACATTTGTTTTTCGTGCCAAATAGTGCATGCTATTTGCTAATGCTACACACAATTTCCCAAAATGAAAATATGCAAACATTTTGGGGGTTTTCATAGGCAGGTGAGATTTGTTTCATTTTGAAATTATCCAAATCAAAAATGACAATTTTCGGTTTCGATTCCTTAATCGTTTCAAATTAATGCACATCTTTATTGCTCAGTCCAAGAAAGAATTGTCCAGAATTAAAGGGTCTACCCTAAATCCAGAGTCTACTAAGTGTGCTTTCACTACCACAGAGGATCCTGAAACTGAGGATCAGATGAATTAGAGTGGGATCAGGTAGGATGTGGCCTGAGTCAGAGATCCCCTCTCCCAATCAAAACTGCTGCACAATAAGGATGTGCAGTCATTTCAATAGTTTCATCACATTTACTTACATGCAACACTTTTTACATGAGTAACATTGTGCTTATGTACATAAAGTACAGCTTGTGCATGTAAAAACGTGCAAAAAGTAACAAAAAGAACCGAAATACAATTTAAAAACACACCAAAAAAGGAACGAAATAAATGAAGTGGCCTGAATAAAATGTTTTCTGTGCACACCCCTACTCACAACTCCTTCATGGAATTCTTAGTTAAAGAAAGTTCTACTGAGTCATGTATTTTAAAGACAGAGTGAAAGTGGAGAACTCACAAACAGTGGCAATGGGGTCCATAAGAGGAGGAAATTCCTTCTGGTGTTGGACTCATCAGAAGAATAGATGTGGGGGGAGGACTGGAGGGAGACATAACTCTTAAATCCCAACTAAGATCTACAGCTAGCAGACTCTGTATACAAAATGCATTCTTAGGATTGTGAGGCAGAGAGACATCATAATTAGGGCTTCTGATTTTAGGTGACTATAAGTTGTAAATTTAGGTGTTTATTTTCCAGTGTTTTCACGGCACAGGTACTTATTAGGAACCCTTTCCAGTTGAATCAAATGCATACATTTGTGCAGCTGAGGAATCATTAGCATGGAAAAGGCACAGAAAAAAAGTAGAGAATTCAGGAGAGGCAAAGGAGAGGTGAGAGAGTACTAGGGAAGTGGCATTTTTCCACAGTTTATCTAATAAATACCTATTTTATATTTTTCACATCAGATGATTTCACATTATTATACTATAGGGCTGATGAGTAAAGATGGCCGGCGCCATCTTTAAAGATGGCGCCGGCCATCCAGTGCTCCTACCATGTGACAGGGGCCGGCCAATGGCATGGATACCCTGTCACATGGTAAGGGCAAAGGGGCATCGGCGCCATTTTGTTTTTTAGAACAGCTGATGCCTGGGAACGGGAAATCTTTCCCCGAGGCCCCCCTGGATCTCTCCTCTCCCCGAGGCCCCCCTGGATCTCTCCCCGAGGCCCCCCTGGACCACCAGGTAATTTTAAAAGGTTTTTGGGGGGTCGGGAGGGTCGGGTCGATTTAAAGGGTCGGGTGGGTTGTTTTTATTTTGGGGCGCGGGCCTCCCTAAAAAAAAAATTAGCGATGTGAATTGGAATCGGAAACGATTCCAATTCACATATCTTAACGATCAGATTCCCCCCCTCCCCCCAGCCGAATCTGATCGTTAAGACGATCTGGCACACGATTCACATCTCTAATATCTTATGCTCTTACACTAAAAGTTTAAATTAGATGATGAGGATGGTGGTTAGAACCTGGTCGGATTAGGATGCCAATCCCAGAAAATAAAATAAGCTAAGGGAATCCCACATATAAAACCAAATAAATAAAGCCATTCATTAAGAACAGGGTGTGCAAGGAGGATAGGAAGGAGAATATGCAGAGGAAAGACAAGAGACAAAGCAATATCTGGAAGGCTTTGTGTAGAAATGATAAAATCCCAGACTTCTGAATGACAGAAGCAGTTCTAGATATTGTTGCTATCACTAAGATCATATAGTGTAATGAGTTACATGATGGGGATATAGCTATGGCAGGCTATAATTTATCAGAGGAGGACAAGGTAGGCACGGGGAGTAATAGCTCTTAATGTAAAAAAACATTAAAGTGTGTAAGGAAAAACGCATTGTGGATTATTTTAGAAAGGAGAAATGGCACTTCCATTTACCCAAGCGTAATTTACAGATTCCCAACATAGGCAGAAGAGTTAGACAGAAATGTGGTCAAAGACATCCATAAGATTGCAATCCTGGTAGGAGATTTTAATGTCAGGTATTAAGTAACTGGAGTGTCTTTGCTGCAGGGTCCATAAGAGGCAGGGAAATCCTGGACTCCCAACAAGGGTATGGCTCTAAAGCAAACCTTTATTGAATTCATAAGGGAAGGGTGCAATTCTGAACATGGTGCTTACAAATGGGAAAAGAGAACCAATGCCACAGCAGGTGGTCACCTGAGGTCCAATGATCATCAGACAGATTGGTATTTAAGAGCAAATGCAGAAGGAAACATGCAAAGGTCAGAATCTGGGGATTGAAGAGTACCAACTCTGTGAAAATGGAAGGCTGCCTTAAGGAAAGATCGATGTGAAGTAAAAGAAGAGTACACTAAAATAAAAGCAACTTTTGTAAAAGCAAAAAAAAAAAATATGGGGCGGATTTTCATAGCCCTGCTCGCCTAAATCCGCCCAAAACCGGGCGGATTTAGGCGAGCAGGGCCCTGCGCGCCAGTGAGCCTATTTTACATAGGCCTACCGGCGCGCGCAGAGCCCCGGGACTCGCGTAAGTCCCGGGGTTCTCCGAGGGGGGCGTGTCGGGGGCGTGTCGGGGGCGTGTCGGGGGCGGGCCCCCGACACGCCCCCGCGCGTATCTACTAAAATCCCGCGTACTTTTGTTTGCGCCTGGAGCGCCAACAAAAGTACGCCAACGCGCCTTGTTTGAAAATCTACCCCAAAATATATATATATATATATATATATATATACACACAGGGGCGGATTTTAAGAGCCCTGCTCGCGTAAATCCGCCCGGATTTACGCGAGCAGGGCCCTGCGCGCCGGTGCGCCTATTTTACATAGGCCTACCGGCGCGCGCAGAGCCCTGGGACTCGCGTAAGTCCAGGGGTTCTCCGAGGGGGGCGTGTCGGGGGGCGGTCCCGGTCGTCGCGGCGTTTTCGGGGCGTGTCGGCAGCGTTTTGGGGGCGGGTGTGGGGGGCGTGGCTACAGCCCGGGGCGGTCCGGGGGCATGGCCGTGCCCTCCGTACCCGCCCCCAGGTCGCGGCCCGGCGCGCAAGAGGCCCGCTGGTGTGCGGGGATTTACGCCTCCCTCCGGGAGGCGTAAATCCCCCGACAAAGGTAAGGTGGGGGCTTAGACAGGGCCGGGTGGGTGGGTTAGGTAGGGGAAGGGAGGGGAAGGTGAGGGGAGGGCAAAAGGAAGTTCCCTCCGAGGCCGCTCTGATTTCGGAGCGGCCTCGGAGGAAACGGGGGTAGGCTGCGCGGCTCGGCGCGCGCCGGTTATACAAAATCGATAGCCTTGCGCGCGCCGATCCAGGTTTTTAGCAGATACGCGCGGCTCCGCGTGTATCTACTAAAATCCAGCGTACTTTTGTTTGCGCCTGAAGCGCAAACAAAAGTAGGCCTATTCGCGGAGTATGAAAATCCGCCCCACAGTATGGGCCGGATATTCAGAATTACACGAGCGCGTAGATTTGTGCGCGCAACCTGGCATGCACAAATCTACGCCCGATTTTATAACATGCGCGCGCATGTTATAAAATCCGGGGTCAGCGTGCGCAAGGGGGTGCACATTTGCACCTTGTGCGCGCTGAGCCCTAGGGGAGCCCTGATGGCTTTCCCCGTTCCCTCCGCTCCCCCTCACCTTCCCCTCCCTTCCCCTATCTATAGTATCTAACCTGCCCCCCAGCCCTACCTAAATCTCCCCCCACCTTTGTTGTCCTATTTACGCCTGATGGCCAGCTGCTGGCGCACGATTCCCCTGGCACAGCCGCTATTCCAGAGACCTCGATCCCGCCCACGCCCCCGCCCCCTTCCCACCCCTTTTTCAAAGCCCCGGGACATACGCTCATCCCGGGGTTTGTGCGCATCGCCAAGCCTATGCAAAATAGGCTCGGCGCACGCAACAGGGGTTTTAAAGGGTTACGCTCGTAACCCTTTGAAAATCCGCCCCTATATATATGAGGTCAATATTCAAAAGCCATTTAGACAGATAATTGAAAAGTTATCCATCTAAATGGCTACCCGGCTATATTCAAAGCCGTATGCAGCTAAATTCTAACCGCATAATGACTTATGTGGTTTGAATTTAGCCACACAAGTTGGGGGCATTCCAGGGGTGGGCAGCAGGGGTTTCCGGGTGAAACAGAGTTAGCCATTTAACTTATGAGGATAACTCTGGACACGCCATAGGGCTGTCCTAAAGTTGGCCAGATATGCTTATCTGACTAACTTTAAGATAGCCAAGGACATTCAGTGGCCACGCCGCTGAATATTCCCATTAAGTTAGCTAGATAGCTTTATATAACTATATATAAATATATACTGTATTCAGAAAAACTAGAACACTATGCATCATTTCAAATTACAATCAATTAAAATGTATATTTATTTAGATAAACCTGTATTAAATAAGTACAAAATGTTTTTTATATAAGTACAAATTCAAAGACAAAGATGACACTGTGAAACATACACACCTAAACTCAATTTCATATAAATTAATCTAAACAAGCTACAAAATTAGTAAGGTCTGTTGCTGAGGCTAAAAATACCTCAAGATGAAGCCGATACCATTCCAAAGAGTGGGACAAAATCTCAAAGCAATCTGTATTAAATCCCAAAACCATCTGTAGTGCTTATAATATGGTGTATAAAAGGACGTCTTCATTCCTCTGCTTAGTACCTGATTTTCAGCATACAAATTCCTCGTATCCTATCAAAGACCTTTAATTTTCACCAGTAATGGCTTCCTCAAGGAGGGGTGGGGGAGAGAATGAAATCACACCCATGAGTATAAAGATGAACTAAAACAAACTTAGAAATATTTCAAATCAATTAAAAAAACAAATTATTTAGAAGACATAATACCTTGTAAGTAGATATGCACAAAGGCAAACTGTAGATACAGCATCAATCTCTTTACTAGGTTAGAGTTCTCATAGATTTTATTCTGAGTGTTTATCCTATCTAAAAACAGATTTTCAAAAAGGCCACAATGGAACACAAAACCCGGAACAAGGCTGAGTCCCGCGATGTTTCTTAAGGTATGTAAAGCAAATATTACAAAGCTTATGAAAACATATTGCCACATGGATTTTTGTAATGTACTGTTATAAACAGCCAGTGGGCTTAACATTTGTCTCATTTTTTAGCCATAATAAAACTGTTTGATAAAATGATATTTAATGGTAATAATTTTCATGTGAGTACTCGGGGTTGTTTCTTGAGTTTGTTTGGAGACCCAGCACATGTTAATTTATTTATGTCATTCCTGTTTTTAATATACAAGTAAGAGGAATGCAAGACCAGTATTTTTAAAAAATCTGGCTAAAAAAAATAAAAGGCAAAACAAATCAGCTTTCAGACAGGAGAAATTATCACACAAAGAGGAGGTCAGGAAAAAAAATATCTGGGGATCCTGAGGGAAGCAGGGAAGATAGGACAGGAAATGAGGAAAAGATAGTTAAGGCAGTAATACATGATAATTCCATTTTTTTAGATACTAGTGAAAGGATGATATGCAGAGATAGGATTTCAAGACTAAGAGGTGAAAACGAGGATTGGATTAAGGGTGACCGTAATATTTTTGTTTACTGAAAAAAAATAGTGCCTGAAAGAGTCCCACAGATAGATGGCAGTGTCTATCCTAAAAGGTAGGAGTGAGATGTGGAAAAAAAGACATTCAAATTCTTCAAGGGAATTAAAAGCATAAGAAGCAGACAGTTTTTCAATGGAAAAGTTCTTGAGAAAGAGAGGATGTGATGAAGTTCAAAGTGAGTAGACTCAGGACTAACATAAGGAACTATATCTTCACAGAAAGAGTAGTGGATGTGTGGGACTGCCTCCCAGTAAAGGTATTATTTGTTTATTTATTATTTATTTGGCCATTTTATATACCATCGTCCCAAGTGAAGATCACAACGGTTTACATCATGACGTAAATATCATAGGTAGACAGTTACATTCACTAGATGTGTTCATAAATCATACATTTTAGCAAGATACATATACATTTACTAAGGAGGTCAGGGGAGGAGGTGAGGAAACAGGGATGAGGTAGTTTTTTTTAACAAAGGGTGCCGGTGGGATAATAAGAAAGGGGTAGAGAGAGGAAAGTAGGATGAATTGGAAAGTAATGAGGTGTTTTCTTTAGTTCGGTTCATGACGAGTCTGTTCATGAAGGGGCAAGTACTGATTTCAGAAAAGTTTGTTAGGTTGTAGCCACTTTGAAATAACCACGTCTTAAGGTTGCGCTTGCATTTCTTTGTTTCAGTGGTTACTTAGTCCTGGATTCACTATTCTCACAGAGAATAGTGAATCACGTGGTACCGGGAGGCGGGGGGGGGGGGGGGGGGGCGAAACGAGGGACAGGCCTGCGAAAGCCGGCAGCCATCGCACCACTGCGGTGCACTGGCTGCCGGCTTTTCGCACCAAATAACTACACCATAAAAGGTGTAGTTATTCGGCGCGAAACTGGCGGCGATAAGGGTCCTTACCTTTTGCCGCCAGCGATGTCTCCACAGCGTCGGCCCCGGTGCCGCCCCGACTCCTCCTCTTCCGGGGCCAACTCCTCCCCGATCACCCTATTGCATTCGAAAAGTCCCTTTTCGCATGCGAACGCTATTGAAAATGACCCCCTTAGAGGCCAAAATTGGCAAAGAATTCCACTAGCACAGATTCTTAGATAAGAGGCTACAATCAGACCCCCAAGGGGTCTTCTTCTTAACACCAATAAAGTATGCTTGATCCTGTTTGAAATGCAGGCTGCTTCTGATTTTGCTCTTGCCAGGAATGCTTTAACAGATGACTTGAGAGAAATACATAATAGAATTAGAAAGGAGTTTAAAAAAGCTTTAAAAACCTACTTGTTTAAGGAAGCTTTTGGGAGCTTAGAACATGCATAATAGTGGAATAACCTAGAGAATATTGTCGAGTGTAGTATTTATCTATCTCAGGTTTCTCTCTTTTTGTTTTTATAACATAACATTTAGTGCTACTCTTTTAGAGAATTTTAATTTTTATTGATCAAAATATTATTTGTATTTTTTATTCTATCTTTATATTTTATTTTAATTTCATACTATTTTGATTTTATGATTGTTAACCGCTTTGTTCAATCTTTGATTGGTAAAACGGTATATAAATATGTTAAATAAATAAAATAAATAAATAAATAGAAAGTGAACTGGTAATTTAAGTGGTGATGTAGCAGCTGTCTTTAACAAGAAGTCTTTGTTATATTTTAATTTCATTGGAAGCATTTTTTAAATCATTTTTTAAAACATTTATGTTTAATAAAATTTTCAGAGCTCCCTCACTCCCTTTCTCTTACTCCCCTACTGGGTTCACAAGAGTGACAATAAAACACTGATGAGAAATTTAAAAATGCCATCTCCCTTAGCACTGGTGTTTCCCATTAAACATGTGCTATTTGATTGTGGTATCAAAATGCATATCCCCAAAGTGAATTGCTTATTTTCAGAACACAACTTATGCTGGATATCTTTTCATTGTAAAGCGCAATGCTGAATTACTGTTTGAATGTAAACCGAGGTGATGTTACTTACGTACTCCGGTATAAAAAAAAAAATCTATAAATAAATAAAAAATAAATAAAACATTCTTATCATATTATCTATAGATCACTAATTAGCTCACATAGAAAGATTTAGAGGTTCATATTGAGCAGCGTGGAGAGTGGGAAGTACTAGCTGGGATATTTAGTGAGACTTTACCCAGGAAAAGTGATCCACGTGGCCAACTTTATCCAGGCAGTGCTCAATATCAATGCTACCAGGCTAAAATTAAACCTTGTCCCCAGAATGCACAACCCCCCCTCCCATCCTGCCCCTTTTTATGCTGTTATTTTACCTGGGAAATGACTCACCCAGGGAAAATTTCACCTGTCAGTAGGAAGGGAAATTTAAAACTTGGGGTTTGTCCGGGTAACTCCAAAAATGACTCCGCTGAACCCTTTTAAATAGCAGCCTCATTACTGTGAACATGGGTAGAAATAAAAAGATGCAGCATTATTAATGAATCGCAGAGTGGCAATGTAAATTCTTCTGCAATTTTTAAAGGTCAGTTATGATTTTTTTAATATTGTGAAATGCTGTCTCAAAGTGATATGTACCTATGTTTTTAAAAGGGAAGGATTGGACAAAAGAAGGAAGGATAAAGGGATACTTCTTCTACTTTTGATGTCTTTTAGGATTGTTACATAAAGGTGAATTTGAAAAGTCCAACGTGCACCAAAATTAGGGGATGTGTGAGTATGTTGGGCAGGTGCGCATTGAGCGGATTTTAAAAGCCAGCTGGATATGCGCATACATGCCGCTGTGCTCACAAATGAAACATTTTCAAAAAGGGGCAGTGCGGGGCGTGACATGTGTGTTCTGGGATTGAAACCTATAATTTGCACGTACATATTTGTGTGCACTGGTGCGTGCCGGGATCCCCTGCCGCATTACTTTACTTCTACAATAGATAACGTGTAAGTTGTAAAACAAAAAATTCTAGGCAGAACAGCAGGGTTTTAAAGGTCGGGGCTAAAAGGGGAGAAGGGAGGCTATTAACCTGGGGGGCTTTGAAAGTACCATCCCTTAATTGGGATGACCAATGGCCAATGGCGTTGGGAACATGGCTTTTAAAATCCCTTACTTATGCTGTTGAAGAGGAACTTGCACGCCCAGTCACATGTCCACTTAAAATTGCACACGGTCAGGCTATTTTATAACAATGTGCACATATAAGTGCACATTGCATATTTTTGCAATATTATAATATTGCATATTTTTCTCTCTCCCAGTTATTATACCCCTAGTTTTTTGTAACTGCATCCCCCTTGCACTAGTTTAGTTCTACTGTTCATTGCACCCCTTGTTTCTATGTAAACCGACATGATGTGACCTGTTCATGAATGCCGGTATATAAATAAATAAATAAATAAATAAATAAATAAATAAAATAAGTGCGTATATTACTGGGCGTGGGCCGATGAATGTGCACACACATGTGTGCTCGTGTGCTGCATTGAAAGTTTCTGTCCCTATGTTTACTCTTGTACATCCACCATGGACATAGTAATATGGAAAAAACAGTTTAAAGGCTGAAATACATAAATAAAACATCCATACAATAATTTGTGTTGGAAATGTATTTGATGCATTGAAAAATCCATTTATGATATCAGGCAGGGGTGGCACAAATAGGCCAGGTTTTCAGGATATTCATAGTAGTAAAATTTAAGACCCGCGCACATGTTAGTTAGTACAAACGCCTTTCCCCCTCAATCATTGCTCCTCTGCGCTTATACTACTTTGTATATAATCTATGTGCTTATCACTTTTTCCTCAAACCCCTGTACATATCTTTTCCTTATGTATCCTTCTTCACCCTCCCCCCACCCCCTCCTTTGTCTCGTCTACCCATATCCCTCCCTCCCCTATTTATTTATCTTGTTTATTGCTATGTTACTGAGTTTATGTTACAAACTGTTCCTTGTAAAGGCTTTGCCTATATCCTTGGTTGTAAGTTATCTGTAAACCGGCACGATGTGCAAACGGCTGCCGGTATATAAAATAAAATAAATAAATAAATAAATAAAAATGTGCACATTTGCTGTTGCACACAGATAGTCGCGCCGATTTTATAATATAGGCGCATGTGTTATAAAATTGGCTATCCACGTGTACATGAGAGTACGATTTTATATTGGCGTGCGCATGTGCACGTGAAAGCCATCTCGAGCGCGTAAGTGGGGGGAATTTTAGTAGGAAGGTGTGGCGACGCAATAGGCTTTTTCCCAGTTCACCCCAGTAAAGGAGAGGACTTACCCCCTAGCTCCTCCCTTTTACCTTAGTAGTCCTGAGCCTTAAATCCCCACTGACTAGCCTTGTTTTGTTTGTTACACCACTTACACGCCGTCCATAGCAGAAGTAAAGTTACGCGGAAAGGAACCCCGGCGTGTGCTTGTGCGCATAACTACTTACATGCCGAGTTCATGGTGCAGTCCCTGCCCGCCCATGTCCTACTCATGCCCTATTCAGATCATGCCCATGCCCTGTCCCTTTTCATAAAAAATTTTTATGCATGTACTGGGAGATACACGCGTACCCACACAGTTTTTAAAATCCGCGCAGCGCACCCCAGGCTGAGTCACACATGTATCTCCTGACTTTAGCACCCATAATCAACCAGCTAATGAATATGCATGAGATCGATTTGCATGCACTGTTCCGTTGTATGTAAATATTTGCCATGCAAATTCATCATGGATATCCTGAAAAATCAGGCTTGTTTGAGGCTCTTGAGGACTGAAGTTTGCTACCCCCGATATAGGGGAAAACCTCATGTTATTGCACTGACCAATAGTAAGACATTTTAGAATACTTTACAAGCGTATTAACATACTGCAGAGTTTGTATTAAGATAATTTGCTCTTGGGAGTTGAAGTCATGCAGAGAAACACATTTGAGGCATATAACAAATTATTTTAATGTACAACTTGTCATGTGTTATTGCTTTTACAAATCATTATTAATCATGATAAACATATTAGATCTACTATGACATGCATCACTTGTGTCACAGCTTCAAATTTCTAACAGAAATTGAGTTTATTTTATTAAAAAATATAATCTAATCATGGACATTATATGATTAACAATCTGATACAAACTAGCTTTGGCAGAAAAACAATGAAAATATTTGACAATAATAAATTAGTATAGTTAAGGCTATCATAAGACAGCAAGACTAAAGCTAAAATCCTACAGCCACACAGTAAAAGCAAGGAATGCATTTCTGCTGTTTACTATAATGTAGGAAAGATATTTGGATTTTATTTCATGTCCCTGCCAATGTCTTATGGTAAGCTGATTAAATAATGCCACTGCAAAGAATTCCAAGGGTTCCAAGATAAGTCCGCAAGTTTCATTGTATGGGACTCTGAGTCCTTAATAGCTATTGCATGCACAGTTTTAATTGCAAATTTAAAAACAGCCAAAAATATGCACACTTTGCCAGTTTGAGTGGAACACAGTGATTAGAACAAAAGGCTCTTGGTTGAAAGCACTGTTCTAGTCAAATGAGCCATTTATGAATAATTCCACTCCATTTTACACAACATTTGTATGGATATTTAATGAATGGTGACGTATCATGGTGAGTGCTTTCACTTTTGGATGATGGTGAGCTGAGCCATTCTGTGTCTTCTTATCCTTCGTGTCATCACTGTATGTAGCTGTGCTCCTAAGCGCACAAATCTTGTTGCATTTTCTCATTTGACATTAATACTGCAGAAGGAGTGCATCCAGGCGAATGCTGAGCCATTTCTTGTGTTCTGGTCCTTGTCATTGTCTCTGCACTGACTACATCCTTGTCTGAGCACCTGCATATTGCTCTGTTGTTCCATTTGAAGATGAAAACACAGACAGGAAAGGAGCAATAAGATGTAGACTAGTAATGAGATGATCTGACAGGGTAGCATGATAGAGAATGCCATATCTGGTTCTTGTGTAATGCATCAGGTTTACATAGAGTATAGGATCAAAGACCTAAAGGCTCAATAGACAATACCCTAGAAATACTGCAGTGTCCCAAGCATAACCTGACATGTTTTCATGCTATCATGCCAGAAAAAAATGTTCATTCTTTTTTTATGCATTTTATTTTTTATAAAAAATTGCTATTTTACACCTGTGCTTTAACCAGGCCATTACAAAACAGATTAGAAAATAGACATTACAAAGCAGTTTCATCAATCAAATGTAACTTTTACCCTTATATTTATATATATATATATGATCAAGGGATTAAAGGAGCATTTAGGGAAGTTAAGGCCATTGCAGAAAGACTAAATTAATTCTTTGCTTTGGTGTTTATTGAAGAAGATGTTGGGGAGATATCTACGCCAGAAACTGTATTCAATGGTGATGATCCAGAAGAAATGAAACAAATTATGGTGAAGCTGGAAGATATAATAATAATAAGACAGATTGACAAATATAAGAGTAGCAATCGCATGGACCAGATGGTATAAGAACATAAGAAATTGCTATACTGGGTCAGACCAAGGGTCCATCAAGCCCAGCATCCTATTTCCAACAGTGGCCAATCCAGGCTACAAGTACCTGGCAAGTACCCAAATACTAAGTAAATGTCATGCTACTGAAGCCAGTAATAGCAGTGGCTATTCTCTAAGTCAGTGGTTCTCAACCTTTTTTCTGTCGGGACACACCTGACAGATGGTTCTCACAGGACTGAACCCATGATCGTCATGGGGCTAGATGCAAAAGTACAGTTTACATCCACGGGAACCCCCCTGACCCACAATAATGGATGTAAAGCAGAATTATGACATTCCCCATACAACTCATCCTACAAAAAAGATATTCTGGTTCTGGTGTCATCTCAGTAACAGCAACTCAAACTCCTTCTACTTCCAGGATCAATACCCTACTTATGAAAAGACAGCAGTTTACCACCAATTCATGTCCTCTTGAGAAAACACAACAAATAAGACTGATACAAATGCTTACATGCTAGTAAAATATCTCATCTCGGTAATAGACACAGAACCGACCTAACATACTCCCAGGATCTGTAGTAATGACCATAAACTAATCCGCACACAGTTACACCTGTATTATGGAATACAGTCAAACAGGAGCAACCCTATCTATGAAAAGGCAACACTACAAATATTAAATCAGGCCCTAAAACCCAATGCACCTCTTATTAGGAAAATAGAACTAGCAAGCAGCTATAGATCCCCACACTGAAATAATTGTAACACTATACTAATAAGCAGAATAAATGTTTCAAAACAGCTATGAACAGAAAAGCATCCAACAATTAAAAACTCATAAAAACCATTAAACATTCTCCAAACACCAATAAAATATTTCAAAAAAGCAGATATCACATAATATTAAATAATTAAAATGGCAGTCAATCAAGAAAAGTAAACTTAAAAAGCCACCTTTACTTACCCCCTCCAGCAGCTCTCCTACTCCCCTTCCATGCAGGCCGTGGCACACACCAGAAGCAGCAGTAGAAGCTAAGCTCTATACTCATGGTCCTCTTCCTTACTGCCCATGTCTCTCACACACACACACCATACCAGTCATGCCCCCATGACCAGTTTCTGTCTCTCACACACCAATCATCTCCCAGTCTTTGACACACACACACACACACACACACACACACACACACACCAGTCACTTTCCTGAATAGTTTCTCTCATGCCATACATACACACAGGCTTCCCACTCCCATGTTCTACTTACATATATGGGCTTCTCACTCTCATAATCACTTTCTCTGTCACACACACACTCACCAGTCTCTCACTCCCATGCTTGTTCTCTCCACATGCACAGGCTTCTCATTCCCATAATCACTTTCTTTCTCACACACACACATACACACACACACACACACACCAGTCACCTGACCTCTCTCATGCATACACACACAGGCTTCCCACTCCCATGTCCTCTTTCAGATATACAGGATTCTCACTCCCATGCTGTGTCTCACACACACCCAGGTTTCTCACTCCCATGCTCACTCTTCATATGCACAGGCTTCTCATTCCCATAATCACTTTCTTTCTCTCCCTCTCTCACACATACACACACACACACACATACACACACCAGTCACCTGATCTCTCTCATGCATACACACACAGGCTTCCCACTCCCATGTTCTCTTTCAGATATACAGGCTTCTCCCTCCCATGCTGAGTCTCACACACACCCAGGTTTCTCACTCCCATGCTCACTCTCTTCACATCCACAGACTTCTCAATCCCATAATCACTTTCTCTCTGTTACACACACATCAGTCTCTCTCTCATTTCCATGCTCGCTCTCTACATGTACAGGCAAAATAGGCTCAGCGGCACATGCAAGCCCCAGGACGCGCATATGTCCCGGGGCTTGCAAAAAGGGGTGGTCTGGGGGCGTGACTGGGGGGCATGGTGGAAGATGGGGGGCAGTCCGTGGGCGTGGCTGGGGGCATGGTGGCGATCCGGGGGCAGGGTCAAGTGCTCCGGCACAGCGCCGGTGCGCGCAATTTACGCCTGCCTTGGGCAGGTGGAGGTTTTTCAACAAAGGTAGGGGGGATTTAGTTAGGGCTGGGGGGTGGGTTAGATAAGGGAAGGGAGGGGAAGGTGGGGGGGGGGGGGGGCTGGAGAAAAAGTTCCCTCCAAGGCCGCTCCCCTTGTGTGCGCTGACCCTGGATTTTATAACATGCGTGCGGCAGCGCGCGCATGTTATAAAATCAGGCGTAGATTTGTTTGCGCTGGGTTGCGCAAACAAATCTACACCCGTGCATAAATTTTAAAATCTGGCCCAAAATGTGCAATAGAAGCTCTCTAACCTGCTCTTACTTTTCCCTTTTAATTTTTAAATATCTATACATGATTTGATAGTTGTTTTATTATACTTGTTTAAGAATTTTATTGTGTTTATTTTAAATTTTACTACTATGGCATAATTTTTAACAGCTAATTTATCTTTGTGCTTCCTCTTAAATATTTTTAGCTGTTATCTTTTTTAAAAAATCTATTGTATTTCTTATGATAAATTATAATTGTACACCATTGTGAAGGCTACGGCTGATGTGACGGTTTAGAAAATCAATAAACTATAAACTATATATAAACTATAAATCCATGCTGGCTGTTTTCCATTAAACCATGTCTTTCTATATGCTCTGTGATTTTGATCTTTAAAATAGTTTCCATAATTTTTCCTGACACTGAAGTCAGGCTCACTGGTCTATAGTTTCCCAGATGGCCTCTGGAATCCTTTTTAAATGTTGAGGTTACATTGGCCACTAGAGATGTGAATCGGAACCAGAATCGGTTCGGATTCCAGTTCCGATTCACATGTGGGGGGTTTTCCATCGGGCCCGATCACGGTTTTTTTTATCGGCTGCGCCCGAGCCGATAAACAAAAAACCCACCAGACCCTTTAAAACTAACCCCTTAGCTTCCCCCACCCTCCCGACCCCCCCCCCAAATGTTTTAAAATTACCTGTTGGTCCAGTGGGTCCCAGGAGCGATCTCCTGCTCTTGAGCCGTCGGCTGCCACTAATAAAAATGGCGCCGATGGCCCTTTCCCCTTACCATGTGACAGGGTAACCTGCCATTGGCTGGCCCCTGTCACATGGTAGGAGCACTGGACGGCCAGCGCCATCTTTAGAGAACGCTCCCAGGACCCCCGCTGGACCACCAGGTAATTTTAAAATGTTTTTTGGGGGGCGGGAGGGTGGTGGAAGCTAAGGGAGCAGTTTTAAAGGGTCGGGGTGGGTTTTTAGGTTGTGTCCTAACTCCCGTTAGTGTGCACTAACCCGATTAACGATTTTTTCACGATAAATTGGTGGAATTTCTATTGTATCACACTCTTTAATGATTAATGATGATTTTAAAAATATCGGACGATATTTTAAATCATCAAAATATGATTCACATCCCTACCTATCATTAAAATCATCCATTGTACCTGAAGATTGGAGGGTGGCCAGTTTAATCCCAATCTTTAAGAAGGGCTCCAGGGGTGATCCAGGAAACTATAGACTGGTGAGTCTGATTTCTGTTTTCAAAATAATTATGGAAACTAATCTAAAGAACAAAATCACAGAACATATAGAAAGATATGGTTTAATGGGACAGAGGAAAATCTTGCTTGACCAATCAGCTACATTCTTTTCAAGGGGTTAATAAACATATGGATAAAGGGAGCCAGTGGATATAATACATTTGGAATTTCAGAAGGCTTTTGACAAAGTGCCCCATCAGAGAATTCTGAGAAAATGTTGAAGTCATGGGGGATAGGAGGTAATATCTTATTGTGGATTGCAAAATGGTTAAAAATTAGGAAACAGAGTATAGGACTAATTGGTCAGTTTTCTCAGTAGAGAAGGGAAACATAGGAGTGCCTCATGGATCTGTACTGCGACCAGTGCTTTTTAATATATTTATAAATGATGTGGAAAGAAGAGCAAATAGAGAGGTGATAAAATTTGCAGAGATCACTAAATTATTTAAAGTTGGTAATTCACAAGTGTATTGTGGAAAATTGCAAGAGGACCTTATGCAACTGGAAGATTGGGCATCCAAATTACAGATGAAATTTAATGTGGGCAAGTGCAAAGTGATGCACATAGGGAAAACTAACCCTCGCTGTAGTTACATAATGTTAGATTCCATATTAGGAGTTACCACCCAGGAAAAGCATCTGGGTGTCATAGTGGACAATTCTTTGAAATTCTTGGCTCAGTGTGTGGCAGCCATCAAAAAAGCAAACAGAATATTAGGAATTATTAGGAAAGGAGAATAAAATGGAGAATGTCATAATTCCTCCATGGTGAGTCCGCACCTGGAGTACTGAGTGCAATTCTGGTCTCCACATCTCAAAAAAAGATATGGTTGCTTTGGAAAAGGTACAGAAAAAGGTGACCAAAATGATAAATGGGATGGAATGGCTCCCCTATGTGGAAAGGCTAAAATGATTAGGACTGTTCAGCTTGGAGAAAAGATAGCTGAGGGGGAGGGAGGGATAATAGAGGGCTATAAAATCATGAATGGAACATGAAGAGTAAATTGGTTATTTACTCTTTCAAAAAATATAAAGACTGGGAGATAATTCATTCAGTTAATAAGTAGCATGTTCAAAACAAATCAGAGAAAATTCTTTTTCAATTAATACACACTTAAACTATAGAATTCATTGCCAGAGGATGTGGTTAAAGCAGTTAGCATAGCTTGGTTTCAAAAAGGTTTGGACAAGTTCCTGGAGGAACATTAGACTTGTCATATTGGGTCAGACCAAGGGTCTATCAAGCCCAGTATCCAGTTTCCAAGCCAGGTCACAAGTACCTGCCAGGATCCCAAAGGTTGGATATATTCCAAGCTACTTATCCCAAGAATAAACAGTGGATATCTGTATTGCAACTCCACCTTAATAATGGTTTATGGAGTTTTCTCCAGGAACCTGTCCAAACCATTTTTAAACACAGCTACAGCTTTCACTACATCTTCTGGCAACGAATTCCAGAGCTTAGTTATGCATTGAGTAAAAAAATATTTTCTCTTATTCATTTGAAATGTATTACCTAGTAACTTTATTATGTGTCCCCTAGTCTTTATACTTTTTCAAAGAATAAACAACTGATTCTACTCATTATTTTATAAATTTCTATCATATCTCCCCTCAGCTGTCTCTTCTCCAAGCTGAAGAGTCCTAACCTCTTTAGCCTTTCCTCACAGGGGAGCTGTTCCATTCTCTTTAACATTCTAGTCACCCTTCTCTGTATCTTTTCTAATTCTGCTATATCTTTTTTGAGATGTGATGACCAGAACTGCACACAATACTCAAGAAGAGGTCGCACCATGGAGCGATACAGAGGCATTATGATATTCTCTGTTTTATTCTCCATTCCTTTCTTAATAATTACTAGCATTCTATTTGCTTTCTTGGCTGCTGCTGCTGCACACTGAGCAGAAGATTTCAACATATTATCAATGATAATGCCTAGATTATTTTCCTGAATGGTGACTCCTAATTTAGAATCTTGCATTGTGCAGATATAATTTGGGTTACTCTTCCATAAGTACATCACTTTGCACTTGTTTACATTAAATTTCATTTGCCATTTGCATGCCCAGTCTCCCAGTTTTGCAAGGTCCTCTTGTGATTTAACAACTTTGAATAATTTTGTGTCATCAGCAAATTAGATCCCCTCACTTGCTGTTCCCATTTCCAGGCTTCCAAAAGTATTCGACCCCGTAAAAATTCAGCAGATTTGGGTGGATTACAAATTACACTTACACAGATCGCTCCACACAGTATGTTTATTGCAAACCAGTATGCTCTTAAAGTAAATGTTCAAAGTCACAATTCATTATTTCTCTTCATTTTTTGTAAAATAAAATTAAAACTGAAAAATGCTACTTGCATAAGTATTCAGTCCCTGTGCCGTGGAAGCTCCAAATTTACACAGATAAAAGATATTGACCTACCAATTGGCTTACAATTGGCTTCTCTGCCTGTGAATCATTAAAAAAGGTCAGCTTTTCTGGATAAAAGACCCCCTAATTCCAGTACCATTAGTCAGACCATGAATCTGAAGAAAAGTTGTGAAAATGAAAACCAAAGAACATTCTAAAGAAATTAAAATTATAGACATGCACAAGATAGGAAAAGGCTACAAAATAATATCCCATATGCTTGGATCTCCCAGTAAGCCCTGCTGGAGCAACTGTGAAGAAATGGAAGCTGAATTATATCCCCCAGACACTGCCTAGACAAGGCCTTCCCTCAAAACTCAGTGTCAGAGCAAGAAGGAGACTTGTGAGGGAAGCCACAGAGAGGCCAACAATCACTTTGAAGGAACTACAGAGTTCAGTGGCTGAGACAGGAGTGGAGTGGAGGTGCATCAGTCAACCATATCAAGAGCTCTGCATACAACTGACCTACATGGGATGGTGGCTAGAAAGAAGCCATTACTGAAGAAAAAGCTCATCAAAGCACATTGGGAGTTTGCCAAAAAGCATCAGTGTCTCAGTTAAAATGTGGGATAAGGTTTTGTGGTCAGATGAGACGAAAGTGAAACTTTTTGGCAAAATTCAAAACGCTGTGTGTGGTGCAAACCTAACACTGCCCATTCCTCAGCAAACACTAACCCAGTAGTAAAGTATGGGGGTGGCAGCATCATGTTGTGGAGATGCTTTTCCTCAGCAGGGACTGGGCATCTTGATAAAATTGAAGGACGGATGGATGGTGCAACATACAGGGAGATACTGCAAGAGAAACTGCTTCAGGATGCTAAAAAACTAAAACTTGGGAGAAAGTTCACCTTTTAGCAGGACAATGATCCCAAGCACAAGGCCAAAGCAACACAGGAGTGGCTGAACAACAAAAAGGTGAATGTTCTACAATGGCCAAGTCAAAGTCCAGATCTCAATCCCATCGAGAATCTGTGGCACTATTTGAAAATTGCAGTCCATAAGCGTCATCCAACCAACCTGAATGACCTGGAACAAATCTGTAAGGAATAATGGGCAAAAATCACTCCCAGTGTAGAAAGCTGGTAGAAACTTACTCCAACAGACTTAAAGCTGTTATTGTAGCAAAAGGTGGTTCTATCAAGTACTAGTCTGAAGGGGTTGAATACTTATGCAAGCACCATTTTTCATTGTTTAATTTTATTTTACAAAAAATGTAGAGAAATAATGAATTGTGACTTTGAAAATTTACTTTAAGAGCATACTAGTTTGCAATAAACATACTGTCTTTAATAATCTTTGCAATAACCTGGGCAGTCGTGACTAATTATTCGCAAGGTGTGGGGGAGAATTAATGCCACACATAGTAAGACCACACACACTAAGTCAACACAGGTTTATTAATATATAGACTGGTTAAAAAAATGACTTAGGTACCCAAGGCATAATATATTTTTTATTTATTTATTTAGCAGTTTTCTATACCGACCTTCATAGTAGATAACCATATCGGATCGGTTTACATTTTAACAAAGGGTAAAAACTGAGGTAACAATTCTGGTAAATAATAGATAACAAAGGAAAAGGAATAAGTCAAAGTTACAATCAACAAGGTATGGAAAACTTGGAGGCTTAAAGACAAGCTGGAAGGAAGATAGAGGCAGGTAGAATAAATATAACATGATACGAATAATTTAACGGGTTAGAGCATATGCTTTAACCAGGAAATGCCAGTGTCCATTGTTCAGGAGGAAGTGTGTCAAGGTCCTTGTAAGAAGTGAGGCTCAAACTAGTGATTATCCGGTGGATCTGGGAAGGCTTGGTGAAAGAGCCACGTCTTTAGTCTTTTTCTGAAGGTTAAGAGGCAGGGTTCCAATCTGAGATTTGCTGGGATATTGTTCCAGATAGCTGGGCCTGCAATTGAAAAAGCTCTGTCTTTGGTCGTAGAGAGGCGAGTGGCTTTAGTAGGGGGAAATTTCAGAGTGCCTTTGTGGATATCTCTCGTTGGTCTGTTAGAGGAGTGGAGTTTGAAAGGGATATCCAGGTCGAGTTGGAGTTGCTGATGGATGGTTTTGTGTATTAGGGTAATAGATTTGTACAGGATTCTGAGATTTACTGGTAACCAATGTAGGTTTCTGAGGACGGGGGAGATGTGTTCACCGCGGCTGGTGTTGGTCAGCAGTCTCGCTGCCGCATTTTGTAACATCTGCAGTGGTTTGGTGGTAGATTTAGGGAGGCCTAGAAAGAGGGCACTGCAGTAATCTATTTTGGCGAACAGAAGAGCCTGGAGGACTGTCCTGAAGTCTTGGAAAAATAAGAGTGGTCTCAGTCGTTTCAAAACCTGTAGTCTGAAGAAACTGTCTTTGGTAGTTGTGTTGACCATTTTTTTAAGGTTTAGACGATTGTCTATTATTACCCCAAGGTCTCTAACGTGCGTACAGGTGATGTGAGCATTGTGCGGTGAAGGTGGAGGAAGATTGTTTTCATTTGAAGAGATGAAGAGAAGTTCCGTCTTTGAGGCGTTGAGGACCAAGTTTAAGCTGTTGAGTAGATTAGTAATGGATAGAAGACAGTTATTCCAGTAGGTGAGAGCTTTAGAGATGGATTCTGATATTGGGATTAGAATCTGTACATCATCTGCGTACAGATAGTGAATTAGGTTGAGGTCTGTCAGTAGTTGGCAGAGGGGGAGGAGGTATATATTAAAGAGGGTTGGAGATAAGGAGGATCCTTGTGGTACGCCAAGGGAAGATTTTGTTAGAGGTGACTCCTTGTTATTGATTTTGACTTTAAAAGTCCTATTGCTGAGAAAGGACCTGAACCAGTTGTGGGCTGATCCGGAGATGCCGATATCCTCAAGGCGATCCAGGAGGATGGTGTGGTTGACTGTGTCAAATGCCGCCGAAATGTCTAACAGAACTAATAAGAAGGAATGTCCTTTGTCTAATCCCATTATAATATGGTCTGTAAGCGAAATGAGGAGGGTCTCCGTGTTGCGTGATTTCCGGAAGCCATATTGCAAGGGGTATAGGATCTTATGGTCCTCTAGATATTCTGAAAGCTGGGTGTTTACCAGTTTCTCTGTAAGTTTGGCAACGAATGGTAGATTGGAGATGGGTCTAAAGTTGGCTAGTACATTAGGGTCTAGATTGTGTTTCTTGAGGAGGGGCTTAAGAGAAGCAGTTTTTAGGCTGTCTGGGTAGCTTCCTTGAGTTAGAAGGCTGTTAATAATATTTGTTAGAGGTCCTGAGATCGTGTCTGGAATAAGCAGCAGGAGTCTTGATGGGATATTATCAGCCGGATGACTAGATGGTTTCTGTCTTTTTAGAATGGATTCAATCTCTTTGGTGGAGATTAATTCGAAGCTGTCCAACCTAGGTTTAGCGAACAAATTGAAATTCTCATCTGATTTGAGAGGTGTTGTATTAGGAGGAAGGAGGGCGAGAGTATTTAGGATCTTCAGTTGAAAAAATGAGGCGAGTTCATTAGCCTTGGATAGAGCTTGTTCGTCTGGAATAGGTGGCGGGGTTGATTTAGTTATTTGTGTTACGTAAGCAAATAGGGCCTGGGCGTCATACTGGTAGTGGTGTATTTTGTTGGCGTAATATTCCTTTTTTTTTTTTGTAGTATGCAGGTCCTATAGCGATGTAAGAAACCCTTGTATGCTGAAAGGGTAGTTGAGTTGGGGGTTTTTCGCCATCTATTTTCTTTATGGCGTAAGTCCTGTTTCATCTGTTTTAGTTCGGTGCTGAACCAAGGTTGATTCCCCCTTTTTTTTGGATTGATTGTTTTGGAGGTTATTGGGCACCATTTGTTTGCGACTGCTTCAGTAATTGTTTGCCAGGAAGATAGGGCTGAGTCGGGATTAGACAGGTCCAGGTTGGAGAGTTCCTTGGAGAGCTGCTCGCTGAGTATATCAGATGGACATGATTTCCTGAATTGAATGGTGGAAAGGTGCGGAGAGGTGCGAGTCTGTTTGTATGTGGAGAAGGATGATTCTATCAAGAAATGATCTGACCAAGGGATTGGGGTACATGTGGGATCAACCGTGCATGTGAATTTAGAGTTAATGAATATTAAATCCAGGATGTGACCAGCTTTGTGTGTGGGGCTGTTGATAGTCTGAGAGAATCCCATAGCAGTGAGGGTGGTGAGGAAGGCTTCGCAGTTCGCAGATCGCGGTATAGCGTCTGTATGGAGGTTGAAATCACCCATAATCATAGTTGGTAGGTCTAAGTTAATATGTTTTGCTATGGATTCTATGAGGGGTGAAGGGTCGGTTTCTAAAACTCCAGGAGGAGCGTAGACTAACAGAATTTGTATAAGTTTTGACTTGACTAATCCTAGTTCCAATTTGGATTCAGTCTTGATGGTGTGAGCGGTCAGTCTGAGTTCTTTCTTGGAGGCTAGAAGAAGTCCGCCTCCTCTTTTTTTGTGTCTATGGAAGGTGAAGATGTCATATAACTGGATAGGTAGTTGGTTGGTTAAGGCAATGTCCGAGTTTTTTAACCAGGTTTCTGTGATGGCACAGATGTCTGGGTTGGAGTCCAGGAGGTAATCATTGAGGATGTGTGTCTTTTTAGTTAAAGATTGTGCATTGAGGAGTGTTACTGAGAGTAGCGTGAGGCCTAGAAGTTGGTTCAAAGGAGACGTCATGATTGGAATAATTCTTTTTTGTAAGACGTTTGTGGAGTTAGGTAAGGAGATTCTCCTCTGGTTGTAGATGATTGGGATGTTGTGTGTGAACATGATGAATGAGGTTCCGGAAGAGGTTTAGTCTGAGCAATATTTGATTGTGACTGGATACAACTGGTGAGAAGTCTGTATGAAGAAGAGATGTCTGTGGACGGATGAAAGAAGGTGTTTGTCTGAATGACAAACACCTTCTTTCATCCAAAATATGCTACTGGTGCGGGTGCACTATTATCGGGCTCCAGGCCTCGCCACTGCCAAGCAAAGCCTGACCTCGTGAGAGGCACTTATTCCTCATGGGTGCTCCAGTCAGCCTACCACACACAAGCAAGGTGACAACCCACATGAACGGGTCATCTGGTCTACTGTCAAAGCGGGGCCACCCGGCCTGACAGCAGACAGGCCCTAACATCTAGTTAAAGCATACCAGTGATACCATTCACTGTCCCCCTTAAACAATGACCCCCCTCTATCTTGCTTGGATACCCCACCCTCCAAAGCTGCGACAACATAAAGATAACACAACAATAACTTTCTAACATGGAAGTAAGTACTAACTGCAGACAGAGGATAGGGTGGGAGAGCGGGAATGAAGCTCGTCCTCCCACACGGGGAGCAGGAGCAAAGCGATGGGCAAGTCTAACGTTCCTCAGTTCCACTCCATGCATGGCAGTATCCACCCCTAGTCTGCTTATCCACCTTCAAATGCCCCAACGGGAAGAGAGATGCCTCCCCACATCGTCAAGGACCCCCCCCCCCCCCGGGTTGCCTAGAGCTGCCCCTGGCCCCCACCTCTCTCCGGCGAGTGATGTCAGCATGGCTCCCTCTCTCTCTCTCTTGCACACACACTCACACAGGCTCCCTTTCTCATGCATACACCATCACACAGGCTACCTATGTCTCTTTTTCATATCCCTTCACACAGGCTCTCTTTCTCATACATACACAAACCCTCACACAGGCTCCCTCTCTCATAAACACCCTCACTCCCTGACATACACACAATCCTTTTTTCACATATACCAGCACCCAATCTCTCACACATATACACTCTCCTTCACAATCTCTCCACATAGGCTCCCTGTCTCTGGCACTCATGCTCATGCACATGCTCTCTCTGGCACCCACACCTGCTGTCATCCCCCTTCCTCCAGGCTCGCAGTCTTACACACACACACACACACACACACACAGACATCTCTACATACAGTCTCACACTCACCCAGGCAAGTTCATCTTCACCACGAGCAGGACGGGCTCCACTTGCGGTATGCCGGGGCCTGCTATATCTTCCCTGCAAGTAGGACAAGCTCTGCTTGCGGCATGCCAGGGCTTGCTCCATTTTTGTCAAATTCTGCACAGAAAATGGAAATTCTGTGCTTGAAGGGAATTCTACGCAAATTCTGTGCTCTGCAGTAGCACAGAATTCCCCCAGGACTGCTATAGGATTTACCAAAATAATCAAAGTAAAGATACATGGATAGTTTTGCTTTGATTATTGCCTATGGAAAAGTTCCCACACACAGCTGTACCTACTTTTTCTGGAGGTATTTTTTTTTTGTCAGCTCAGCTTACATGAGTATTTTTTATTTTTTAAAACTACCCATATCAATATCCCCTTTGCCCCCTCCCAAACCTCACCCTAGGAACACCTCCAAACATAGACAGGTAGAAGTATCTGCATTGCAGATGTGCATGAGTACATAATCCTCATATAATATTTAAAAACTACTTACATGGGTAAAACAGCAAAATACAGGCTTCTGTGTTTGGATAGGGAATACAGGCAGAACACCTTTTTCCTCCATTTTGCCACTTTGTACTTGTTGACTTTCTGAAGACCCCATTTCATAAAAGTCATATTTACTTTCCTTTGATTTACAATTATTGAAATTTTAATAAGGGTTGCACAGCAACACTAGGCATCACACACTGTCAGCAAGGAATTATAACTTTATTGCTGCACACACTGACAACCAACTCATAAAAATGAATGACAGTCTGTATCAGAACATCTCGTAGACTGTTCAGCATGTTAATAGCGCTCTTCATTTTCTTTAGCATAATGAGGCAGACAGTGTACCAGCATCTAATGCAAAAATTAAGATTAAGAAAATCTGAATGGAAGCAAAAAGGAACACTTAATAGAGGTGCTGAAAATATTCAGATTAAGAGTCTTAATTAAAATAGTTAGTGGGCCTTCTATCACTGGATCAGAGCTTTGCTATCACCAAGCAGTTTCAGATCCAGATGCTCTTATCTTTGAAACTGTACTTCTGGAAGGCTACCTAGCTACTCGCATACCCTTCCAGTAATACTTTCTTTGTAGCAACAACAGGATCAACATGTCAGATTATATTGGAATGGTTTAAGTTTCTGTGATAAACTGTAACCAGAAAAATAAAATAAAAATTCTGGAGGAAATAAACTGCTTGCTATTTGCTCTATTTCTGCTAAAAATTACCATGCTCTCTTTTATGGTTTTGAGGTGTTTGAGTGGATTCTTGGGTACTGTGGAAGTTGACCACGCCCATGGGGAGGAGCCCCGTGGGGCGCCACAGTACTGGGCTAGACTCAGGACACACAAACACAGAGTTTTGTCTTTTATTGTACAGCTGATATATACCACCAGAGGTGGCAGTAGTGAGGTGATCCAGAGGTAGCAGTCCCGGGACCCTCGGCAGAGGGAACCCATCTCACCAAGATGGTATAGGGAGATCCAGGAATAGGTTTCCCAGCATGGCAGAGCTGTAGATGAGACAGACTGAGAATTAGATTACTCACTAGATGGTAGCTGTAAGGTTGACGATTCCACCAGGCAGAAGTGGATGATATAGGCACCGAGGCAGGAAGAGCAGGCCCTCGAGGAGGGAGTACCTGATCCCAGTAAGGCACCTGAAAGAAAGCAAAGGGCCCCCAAGGAGCGGGTACCCAGGTTAGAGATTACCCCGAAGGGCAGAGAGGGCTTCCAGCGGCAGAGTAGCTTAGACCGGACGAATCCAATCCTTGCTAACTCAATGAGCTAGCAAACAAGCGTAGGCTAAATACCCGGATGGCGTGATGTCACTCAAGGGGGACGCCCCCGAGGTTCCCGCCATGATGTGGACAAAGACGTGGGTGGTGTGCACGCGTGCACCCTGGGAGGTCCTTAGGAGAAACATGGCGTGAGACTTTGCCTTAGCCGTTCCGGGGACACGGCGGTAGCCATCTTCCCAAGGCTAGCGGGGAGAGCAGAAAAAAAGGTGAGGCACAAGGTTCGAAGCCGTCTGAGACCGATGGACGCAATACTCTCACCTGCTGACTATTCAGAAGGGGTAAATTTCTGCCCTGCAAATTCATGCAGTATCGACCATGAAATCCAGGGGCTGGATTTCAGGAAAGTCCACCCTGGGTTTGCGTGGAGACATAATTTAAAGCAATGAAACTTTCAGCCCTCATGCATTAAGGGCCAAATGAGAGCTAGTACCTGCACAGGGGTACATAACTAGACAGCCATATTTCCAACCAAGAGCAGTATTTTGCTGGTATTATTGTGAGAGACATCCTCGTAGAGACATGTAGATGATAGAAATGACATAACAAAAACCATTTTCTTAGTCATTTCTTTTGTCATTTCATTGTCTTTCCAAACCGAAATGGCACCAAACCTCATGAAAGTTTGGGTGTGTATTGTTTTGTTTTCACGGATAGCACATGCTAGAAAGGTAGAATGTTTTTTAGCATGTGCTATTTATTGTAACTCTATCCTCGGGTGCGGACTGCCAACTGAAGGGGGCCATAAAATAATTTGTCTCTTCGGGGCTAGCACAGGCTAACTTTCTCACTGTCCCTCTTTCCCCCAGGGCTGGATCCTTTGTAGGTAGGGGGAAAGTTTTACTTTCAGGGCCCAGTGTCATAGGGACGACTCTTATTTGTGTTCCTAGGATAAGTGCAAGTTTTCCCCACACTGGGGCGGATTTTCAGAGCCCTGCTCGCCTAAATCCGCCCAAATCCGGGCGGATTTAGGCGAGCAGGGCCCTGCGCACCGGTGAGCCTATTTTACATAGGCCGACCGGCGCGCGCAGAGCCCCGGGACTCGCGTAAGTCCCGGGGTTCTCCGAGGGGGGCGTGTCGGGGGCGTGTCGGGGCGGGCCCGGTCGTCGCGGCGTTTAGGGGGCGTGTCGGCAGCGTTTTGGGGGCGGGTATGGGGGCGTGGCCGCGCCCTCCGTACCCGCCCCCAAGTCGCGTCCCGGCGCGCAAGAGGCCCGCTGGTGCGCGGGGATTTACGCCTCCCGGAGGGAGGCGTAAATCCCCGACAAAGGTAAGGGGGGGGCTTAGACAGGGCCGGGTGGGTGGGTTAGGTAGGGGAAGGGAGGGGAAAGTGAGGGGAGGGCAAAAGGAAGTTCCCTCCGAGGCCGCTCCAATTTCGGAGCGGCCTCGGAGGGAACGGGGGTAGGCTGCGCGGCTCGGCGCGCGCCGGCTATACAAAATCAATAGCCTTGCGCGCGCCGATCCAGGTTTTTAGCAGATACGCGCGGCTCCGCACGTATCTATTAAAATCCAGCGTACTTTTGCTTGCGCCTGATGCGCCAGCAAAAGTAGGCCAATTTGCGCTATTTGAAACTCTACCCCACTGTGAATGCTGTAGGTGCCAGAAAGAATACACAGAGACTTTGGGTTGAGTGTCCAAAATCAAAGCGTTTACTGATGGGTAATCAGATGGCACCGTTCAACTTAAATCCTTGCATTTCCACAGGTGGCTGTTACAGTTCTTTCCCTTTCTGTCTTTGCAAGGGTCTTTTACTGTGGTCCAGGAGCAAGGGAAAAGCAAACCCCCCAGGGCTTGAATTATCAGGTTCCAAGTGGGCAGGGATATCCTTATTGAAATGAAAATCCCCTTCCAGCTGATCAAACATGTATCACACAATCTCTGCATGGTATTCCCAATTATCTTTCTTCCCAGGGCTGAAAACTCCAAGTGAGTCTTCTGAGGTCAAATCTGGTCTTATTCACCTTCTCGGTCTCACTCACTTTTCAGGAATCCAAGTTGGAAAGGGATCCTCTGGAGCTTGCAGTTTCCAAAGTTCCTTTATCAGGGTAGGAAGAAGGGGCAGACAAAATCTTCCTCTCAGATCTTCTAACAAAAATGTCTTTTTATCCGCAAACTGATATTAACTCCAAAGTTTCTTGCAGTGGGTCACCACCTCTAAGGACAGGTCTTACCTATCCCTGGGTGTCCCAAACATGGGTTTCCCCGTGCTCAGAGGCGGATTGTGGGAAAATAGTGGCCCGGGGGATTTTTCTCCATATTGGCCCATGGGTACCCAATTACACATACAATTTGGTGAGTCACCAAATACAGAATAAAGGGACCATAAAATATACACAGAAATGCACAGACAAACTGAACTGGAAATCACAACAAGTTAGACTGTATGTAATGCAGCAATGGAAAAACAGAAAATACCATCATTCCTCATAAAACATCAAACAATAAAATCAAGAACTATAAAACATCACAATAGGAAAATCTTACTAAAAATATATATTTCAAAACTGCTGATGAATAGAACCTCCAGTAATTTAACTCAGGGAAATTTTCAAAAATTTGTATATAACACCAATAAAATATTTCAAAAACGGCAGACATCAAATAATATTCAATAATTAAAACTAATAAGGATTTTAAAAAGCCCCTGCCGTCCATTCATGGGTGCTCTTGATTTCCAGTCACCCTGATATTGTAGAGGATTAGGAGGTTATCCTCTCTCTCACACACATACTCACAGATCCATTCTCTCTTACACATACACTGTCACATACATACACATTCATGCTCTTATATCCACCATAACCTCTCACTCTCACTGACACTGACACACTCTCAGGATCTAAGACACTCTCTCCCCTTCCACATACAAACTCTTACTCCCTTGGATTTTCTCATACACACTCATGCTCTCACACTCACTGGCTCCCTCACATACACACAAACATACACACCCAGGCAAGCTCCCAGTCATTCTCACACACACACTCTGACCCCCCAAGCAGACTCCCATTCATTTTCACCCCACTCCCTCCCCATCCCCCAGGCATGCACCCATTCATTCTCACACACACAGACCCCCAGGCAGGCACCCATGCACCCCCAGGCAGAGTCCCATTCATACACATGCACACACTAAAGGCAGACCCCCCTCTCTTTTGCCAGCAACCTCGGAACCTCTCTCATTCCTCTGCTGCCACTGTCACTGCTGCTGCATGGCTATTGGGGAGGTGCCGATTGCTGCTACTGACACTGAAGCCCATTCTGCTGCCTCCTCTGTGCAGGCCCCGTGGGCTTCCAGTTTCTCCATGTTGATCTCGTACATTGTGAGATCCACATAGAGAAGTGCTACTCTTGCACATTCCCAAAGATTACATGTGCCAATCACTACCTTTGCTGGCTGGTTTAGTTTTCTAATTGGTTGGTCACAGGCTTTTTTTTTTTTTTCCACCTTCCCTTTCTTATTTTTTTTTTTGCCAATTCCTTTTATATTGTCTTTTTTTCTGTTTCTTTTCTCTCCATCTTCTTCCCTCAAACACACAGTCAGGTTCTCATTCTCACATGCATTTCTCTCTCGCACACTCACACAGGCTCTCACACTCACATGCTCTCTCTCACACAATCATTCATACACACAGTCTCTCACTGGCACATGCTGTCTCATTCTCACACACACAGGCTCTCTCACTCCCACATGCTGTCTTGCTCAAGCACAGGCTCTCACTGTCACAGGCTCTGACTCATACAATCATTCATACACACAGTCTCTCACTGGCACATGCTGTCTCATTCTCACATACATACAGGCTCTCTCACTCCCACATGCTGTCTTGCTCAAGCACAGGCTCTCACTGTCACAGGCTCTGACTCATACAATCATTCATACACACAGGCTCTCACTGTCACATGCTGTCTCTCTCACACGCTGTCTCTGCAAACATTCAGGTCCTCACTCTCACACACAATCTCTCAACTCATCTCATACACACACCCTCTACAGATCCTCAGCCTCTCTCTCACCTCTGGGCCTCCTCTTCACAGGTCGCCACAGGATGGGCTCTGCAGTGGCCCTGATCTTCTCGGGCCACGTCGGCCCTGCTACCGGGCCTCTTCCTCTTCTCGGGCTGCTGCGACTTGGAATTCGAGGCGGCCTATAAGTGCTGCTCCTCTTCTGCACACGCTGATGCTCCTCCTCCTTCCTGCCTGTGCGGCCCCGGAAGTAAACGTTGCCGGAGCCGCGTGGGCAGGAAGGAGGAGGAGCATCAGCGTGCTTAAATGTGATCTTTTTCTTCGGCCGTGGTGACGTGAGCCTCACCATGGCCCTGCCGATGTGCCTGTCGCTGCGCCGTATGAGCCTCCCTGCGCCCGGGAAGTTTAAAAAAAAAAAAAATCACGTGATGGGAGCGACCGGCCCACCGGGGGAAGCCCGGTGGGCCGGTCGCTTGATAGGCCAATCCGCCTATCAAGGGAGATGACCGGGGGGGAAGGGTCACTCAGGAAATCAATGAATTCTCTCTTTTGGCTTTCGCTGTAGGAAGATACAAGGGAGATGACCGGGGGGGAAGGGACACTCAGGAAATCAATGAATTCTCTCTTTTGGCTTTCGCTGTAGGAAGATACAAGGGAAGTGACCGGGGGGGGGGGGAAGGGTCACTCAGGAAATCAATGAATTCTCTCTTTTGGCTTTTGCTGTAGGAAGATACAAGGGAAGTGACCGGGGGGGGAAGGGTCACTCAGGAAATCAATGAATTCTCTCTTTTGGCTTTCGCTGTAGGAAGATACAAGGGAGATGACCGGGGGGGGGGGTTTGACCAAGGGAGATGACCGGGAATCGTGTTGCCGTACGGCCGGCGCCATTTTACGCAAAATGGCGCCGGCCGTACGGCAAAACGATTCGAGTGCAGGAGGTCGCTCCCGGACCCCCGCTGGACTTTTGGCAAGTCTTGTGGGGGTCAGGAGGCCCCCCAAGCTGGCCAAAAGTCCCTGGGGGTCCAGCGGAGGTCCGGGAGCGATCTCCTACGCTCCTGACGTCGGGGGACAAAAAACAAAATGGCGCCGGCGCTACCTTTGACCTGTCATATGACAGGGCAAAGGTATCGCTGGCGCCATTTCTACAACGCACCGCAGGACCGAGAGTAAAAGATCACACCGGGACCCCCGCTCTGGACCCCAGGTAATTTAAGGCATTTTGGGGGGGTTCGGGAGGGTGGGGGATTTATTTTAAAGGGTCGGGGTGGGTTTTAGGGATGTTTTAGTGTGCCAGTTTTCCCGCCCTCCCCCGATTTACGATTTACTCGATATTTACAAAAACAAAACCGCGACGATCCGATTCCCTCCCCCCCCCAGCCGAAATCGATCGTTAAGACGATCGATCACACGATTCACATCTCTATTGAGTAGTACAACCAATCCTAAAGGCTTCAATATTAATTAACTATTATTATTCACAGTTTCCATAAACATTCATAATACAATGATCTTTAAAACTAAGCAATTCATTCATTCATTCATTCATTTAACATCTTATATTCTGTGAATTACAGTATCACATTCATAATTAAAACAATTAAAAATAAAACAAAATAAAATTCAATAATAGAACTTAATAGAATAATGTACATTATATTGCACTGATATATCTCTGTCTGCTACCCTGCGTCAATGATTCCCTCCCTCAAGAAGGAAGGTGCTAGTACTATGTTTTTAGGGGAATAGTTTAAGATTATCTCGCTGCCTAACTATAGAGTTAGGAGGCTAGTTTGGTCCTTTGAAAATTTACCATTGCTAGTGAAACTAGGTGGCTATATTTTGCTGCTTAAATTCTGGATAGTCCAAGAAATGTAGTTGGGTCTGGAGAGGTAACTTAGCCAGCTAATGGTAATTTTCTGCACTAGCTGGCTTAGGCCTGGATTTTCTAAGGTCACAGACCTTAGAAAATCTTGCGATAACGGGGGTCGGGGTGGCGAAGCGGGGGGCGGGCCTGCGAAAGCTCCATCGTAAAAGGTGGTGCTATTGGGCGCGAAACTGGTGGCGAAAAGGGCCCTTACCTTTCCGCCGTCAGCGACGTCTTCGCGGCATCTGCCCCGGTGCTGCCCCAACTCCTCCCTTTTCGGTGCGGACGCCGCCCAGAACCCGCCCCGCGTGCGAAAAGTTCCTTTTCATGTGCGATCCCTTTTGAAAATGACCCCCTTAGTTAGTGGCTGACTTGATTTAGGACATTTTTCAGCTGCAACCTAGCCAATTAGGTTGTGACTGAAAATGCACTCAAACTTTGCCGGCTAAAACATAGCTGGCTAAAGTCACCTCTGAAAATAATCTTGAAAATTGCCCCTTTAAAGACTACAGTAAATATCAACAGGGACGAAGAGCTTGCAGGGAAATAAATCTTTTGTGTTTTAATCTTCTCTCTTCAGGTCAGCTTTTCTAGCTGCTGGAAACATGTTTTCCTTCCTCATACCTCCAAACCCTGTTCCATCTCCCTTCCTTGGGCTAGATCATTCCCCTGCAAACCCCCCTCCCAAATTTGCATTTCCATTCATAGTTTTCAAAACCACTCATTTACAAATGTAGACCCATGTTGCAAGCTTGAAATGATTGAATATGATATTTTTTAAAAATCGAATTGAATTATGAATGCTTATCAAAGATCATAAATGGTCAGTAGCTGAGGCTGAAGCCTTGATGGTTGGCATTACTGCTTTAGAAGTTCCAAGCTTATGCGAATTCAACCTTTTGTGTGCCTCCGTTCCCATGTGCCCAGTGCATGCAAGTGCACTTTCTGTGCCTGTGGGAAAAGCCTTTGATAAATTAGGACCAGAGCCTATTTTAAAGCTCCTTTCAAAAGGGGTCCTGGATGATACTGCAAGAAGACCCAGTCCTGGAAAATGGATGATGAAAGGTTGAAGGATAAAATTAGAGAAACAAAAGATTTGCACAGTTCAAATTACAAGTGTAGGCACTTTCTAAATGTGCCAGAGACGCTGAATACTTTATTCCTGGCTAGCAAAGAAAAGGGCTGTGTTGATCACCATGGAAATTCGAATGAACCTTCTTCAGCAAACTCAGAAATGTACAGTAACTCCATTACGTCAACCTTAAATGGACTATCTGTAGAAGAGATTAGCATGCCTGCCTCATGAGATAATCCCTACATACATTTTATCAGATTTCATAATTTGTAATACCTAAGTGTCATAGAGCACTAGAGCTCACTTTCGGGCCGATACAGTAAAAAACAAGGGAGAGCGGGCGAGCGCCCGCTCTCCCAGCACACGCACAGGCCACTCTCCTGTGCGCACGATACAGTAAAAAAAATTATTTAAATTAGGCCCGGCGGTAAAAAGAGGCACTAGGGACACTAGCGCGTCCCTAGCGCCTCTTTTCGGACAGGAGCGGCGGCTGTCAGCGGGTTTGACAGCCAACGCTCAATTTTGCCGGCGTCAGGTCTTGAGCCCGCTGATAGCCACGGGTTCGGAAACCAGACACCGGCAAAATTGAGCATCTGGTTTTCAACCCGCGAGCCGCGGGCCTATTTCAATTTTTTTTTTTACTTTTTTAAACTTTCGGGACTTCCCGCTTAATATTGCCATGATATTAAGTCGGAGGGTGCACAGAAAAGCAGTTTTTACTGCTTTTCTGTGCACTTTCCCGGTGCCCAGAGAAATTAGCGCCTACCTTTGGGTAGGCGCTAATTTCTGAAAGTAAAATGTACGGCTTGGCTGCACATTTTACTTACTGAATCGCGCGGGAATACCTAATAGGGCCATCAACATGCATTTGCATGTTGCAGGTGCTATCAGGTTCGGGGGGGTTGGATGCGCGTTTTGGACGCACTATTACCCCTTACTGAATAAGGAGTAAAGCTTGCGCATCCAAAACGTGCATCCAAATGTGGGATAACAGTGCGCTCCGTCGGAGCGCACTGTACTGTATCGGCCCGTTTATGTTTTAATACAACAAATAAAATCTAATATTATTACATGTACCACCGCCTTTTACTAGCAGGTCACATGTTCAAGCCCTGCAGAGGCCTGATCCACTCATTGCAAAGTTAAGGACACAGGTTGTATGATGGGGACAGGATAAACCTGTAGAGCCCTAAAGGGGCTCAAGCTTTGAAAAATACAGTCCAAACTCTAGGTATGGTGCTCCAAATGGAAAACTGGGTTTTACTGAAAATAATTAAAAGTTCATCATATAAAAATGGAGACAATCCAAAATAGAAAATCAAGACAGGAAACAGTTTCTTGAATTCAAACATTCACAAAAAAGCAAACACAGTTTCTTAAGTCACTTTCCAAACAACACAGGACTCTTCTCTTATTAGGAGTTGGGCCTCTAACTCTTCAGACCTGCACAAGAATGTTAAAGAATCCTACTCTGGGGCCAAGATTCCTCACGGATGGCTGGCTTGACAGAAACAAATTCTATCCCTGTTGTCTAAGGGCTGGATCTTCCTGAGTCAACCCGATGCCGCTTGCAGGAAAGGATCCCCCCTCACCCCTTTCACCATTATGGATCCCCAAGGCAGAACACAGCCCCTTTGCTGCCTCTTCCCAACCTCACGCCAAGATGTTTCCCACTTTTCATAACTTACCTTATGATTCATGGAATCACCATTTATTCCCCCTTTATGGCATAGGGGTGTGGGTCCCCTTCCCGCTATGCTGACCAAAGTGGTTGCCAGATGATGTGAGTGTAAGAGAAGAACCTGATGTTGGCATTAGGTGTTTGCATGCTAATGGGTTTACTGTTGGTGATAACGCCCACTCATCCATGCACTTTCCTGCAGGTTGGCTTGAACAACTGGGATAAGTATGAATCATTTTAAATGAAAGTGAACAATTGCCAAAAAAAATTAATGTTTATTTTACAGTTTTTCTTTCTTAGCTGGCAGCATGGAAACTCTCAATACCGAACAACCTCCTTGAAAGTATGTCAGATTAAACTCTCAATTAAGGTATTTCCCCATAAAATGTGGAGCTCCAATTCTAAAACCATTGTACTTAATTTTTTTCTTGTTTTTCTAGATCACAACAATATTTTACAGAATAGTCAGATAAATTTCTGTGTTATCTGTAGATTGTTTCTTCCCCCAAGTTATTTAACATCCTTGCCTTCTCTCCATCCCAAATTTGCAATTTGTCAGTCTAACCCCAGTAACCTATGATAATGCAATCTGTTCGCACCCTGTACTTATTTTGTATATAACATGTTTTTACTGCCGCCTTGTAAATATATGATGTTAAACATATTCAATTTCTGCTCCCCTTACCCCTTCCGTGCCCCCTTCTCCTCCCCCCCCTCCCTGGCCCCCCATTTTCCCTCTAGTTCTTTTGTTTCATAAGTTCTCTTTATTCCTATCATTATTTGTTCATTCAGTTTCCTGTTCCCTGTAAAGCCTGTTGCTAATTTTGTTGTTTGTAAACCGACGAGATGTTCCCAACGTACGTCGGTATATAAATGCTATTATTAATAAGAATAATAATAATAATAATAATAATAATATACTCGGTCTCATAGAATATACATTTGAATACAATTCTTTTCTCAAATTTCTCTTTAATGTGTTTTCTTTCAGGTTTTCTGCTGGTTCAAAAGACTCATCATTCAGATAGATATAAGGTGTTGGGGGGTTTTCTCTATCCCTCCAGGTTGCATTGAATGCACTTTGTATATAACGTAAGTCCACTTCTTGATGTTGCTGGCCAGTGGAGAGGGTGCAAATTTTAGCTTATGGTTACTCGAAGCTTGGAAACGTAGGGTGCCAACTTCTTTGGAGTCCTCTCCGATGCCATCCTCACCCATAACCCTTCTTTTAACCTACTATGCTACCACAGCTTCAAAAGGCAGCACAAAATTGATAAAGTGGCCCCAAGAGTGGCATGAATAACCTAAGGAGCCATAAAAGGGGGAAAAGCAGTAAAAATGCAGAAAAAAACCCAGGCACTGATAGAAGGAAAAAGCCACCAAAGGAGTAGCATAAACACCCCAAAGCACCATAAGAGGTGCAAATCAGCCACCCACAATGGCAAGATCACTCCAAGGTGCAACAAGACCACCAAGGAATAGCTAAGGGGACAGAAAGATCTCCAAGGTATAGCATGAAAGTATAGCAAGGCAGCGTGGCAGTAAGCTTTCCAAGGTATAGTATTAGGGGCACGGATGGCAGCAAGACCATGAAGGTGTAGCATAATGGGTACTGGAGCCAGGAAGAATGTCAGGAAGTGCAGTGTCAGGAGCATAATAATTAGGTAGAGTGGCAGCAGGACCCCTAATGAGCAGAGTCTGGGTTATGGCAGGAAGCTGAGTGGTAACAAGACCCCCAAGGAGAATTATCAGGAGCAAAGCAGCTTCACCTTGATTGGTCCTCCATCCTGCATACTAGCCAACTTTGCCCACCTCAGCTCTGTCCTGGCTATTACCTCACTCAAGAATTTCTTGGTTGCTATACTTACTAGTCTCACTGCAGCACTGTTTTGTTTCTTTCTGCTTATAGAATATTTTTATATATTAAGGTCATGCACAATCTTCCTTAATCCAACTCTACCACTGAACTTTAAATGACACTGGAATACTGTATAAACTTGTTGAGACATTTCAAAATATGTTGAGGCTCTGAAAATGAGAGTTGGAATACAAATAAATGGTGATATATTAAGCCTTATAACAAAATTAAGTTTGAAAAAAAAAACAATCCATGCAACACTATTTATTACCCATAGGCATCATGGCAATTTACATTAAAAAATAGTCTCAAAATAACATTAAAAACGCAGTCCACATTCACCAAAATAAATAAAAACAATAGAATTCATAAAGAATTTACAACAAAAACCACAAGCCCAAACCAAACAAAATAAAACATATCCGAATATAAACTAACCCCAAAAACTAAACTCCCCCCCTCCAAAAAAAGGCCCAAATTATTAATTTCCCAAAATAATTGAAACTCTGCAGCAACCAACCCAATATAATCTTCTTGGTTCTAAAGTCTAATTTCAAAACTGGATCAATGTAAGGTCAGCACATAATACAGAGGGAGCTAAGGGACCCCAGGAGAGTAAATTAGAGGAGAATAAAGAGACCCCCCTCAGTGCTGAGAGAGCTATTTGACCTCAGGTGAGGAAGCTAAAAGAGAATGGAGAACATAAGAACATAAGAAAATGCCATACTGGGTCAGTCCAAGGGTCCATCAAGCCCAGCATCCTGTTTCCAACAGTGGCCAATCCAGGCCATAAGAACCTGGCAATTACCCAAACACTAAGTCTATTCCATGTTACCATTGCTAATGGCAGTGGCTATTCTCATAGGGGCGGATTTTCAGAGCCCTGCTCGCCTAAATCCGCCCAAAACCGGGCGGATTTAGGCGAGCAGGGCCCTGCGCGCCGGTGAGCCTATTTTACATAGGCCTACCGGCGCGCGCAGAGCCCCGGGACTCGCGTAAGTCCCGGGGTTCTCCGAGGGGGGCGTGTCGGGCTCGTGTCAGGGGTGGGCCCGGTCGTCGCGGTGTTTCGGGGGCGTGTCGGCAGCGTTTTGGGGGCGGGTACGGGGGCGTGGCTACGGCCCGGGGCAGTCCGGGGGCGTGGCCGCACCCTCCGTACCCGCCCCAGGTCGCGGCCCGGCGCGCAAGAGGCCCTATGGCGCGCGGGGATTTACTTCTCCCTCCGGGAGGCGTAAATCCCCGGAGAAAGGTAAGGGGGGGGTGTAGACAGGGCCGGGCAGGTGGGTTAGATAGAGGAAGGGAGGGGAAGATGAGGGGAGGGCGTTAGAGGATTCCCTCCAAGGCCACTCCGATTTCGGAGCGGCCTTGGAGGGAACGGGGGTAGGCAGCGTGGCTCGGCGCGCGCCAGCTATACAGAATTCATAGCCTTGCGCGCACCGATCCAGGATTTTAGTGGATACGCGCGGCTCCGCGCGTATCTACTAAAATCCAGCGTACTTTTGCTGGCGCATCAGGCACCAGCAAAAGTACGCCTATTCGCGTTTTTTGAAAATCTACCCCTAAGTGAACTTAATAGCAGGTAATGGACTTCTCCTCCAAGACCTTATCCAATCCTTTTTTAAACACAGCTATACTAACTGCACCAACCACATCCTCTGGCAACAAATTTCAGAGTTTAATTGTGTGTTGAGTAAAAAAGAACTTTCTCCGATTAGTTTTAAATGTGCCCCATGCTAACTTCATGGAGTGCCCCCTAGTCTTTCTACTATCCGAAAGAGTAAATAACCGATTCCCATCTACCCGTTCTAGACCTCTCATGATTTTAAACACCTCTATCATATCCCCCCTCAGTCGTCTCTTCTCCAAGCTGAAAAGTCCTAACCTCTTTAGTCTTTCCTCATAGGGGAGCTGTTCCATTCCCCTTATCATTTTGGTAGCCCTTCTCTGTACCTTCTCCATCGCAATTATATCTTTTTTGAGATGTGGCGACCAGAATTGTACACAGTATTCAAGGTGCGGTCTCACCATGGAGCGATACAGAGGCATTATGACATTTTCCGTTTTATTCACCATTCCCTTTCTAATAATTCCCAACATTCTGTTTGCTTTTTTGACTGCCGCAGCACACTGTACCGACGATTTCAATGTGTTATCCACTATGACACCTAGATCTCTTTCTTGGGTTGTAGCACCTAATATGGAACCCAACATTATGTAATTATAGCATGGGTTATTTTTCCCTATATGCATCACCTTGCACTTATCCACATTAAATTTCATCTGCCATTTGGATGCCCAATTTTCCAGTCTCACAAGGTCTTCCTGCAATTTATCACAATCTGCTTGTGATTTAACTACTCTGAACAATTTTGTGTCATCTGCAAATTTGATTATCTCACTCGTCGTATTTCTTTCCAGATCATTTATAAATATATTGAAAAGTAAGGGTCCCAATACAGATCCCTGAGGCACTCCACTGTCCACTCCCTTCCACTGAGAAAATTGCCCATTTAATCCTACTCTCTGTTTCCTGTCTTTTAGCCAGTTTGCAATCCACGAAAGGACATTGCCACCTATCCCATGACTTTTTACTTTTCCTAGAAGCCTCTCATGAGGAACTTTGTCAAACGCCTTCTGAAAATCCAAGTATACTATATCTACCAGAATTCCAGATCTGAGTGCCTTTTTCTGGCCATTTGTGTTCTATATCACTAAGGGCCTCATTTTCTAAGCGGCTCGCACGCGATACCAGGATGGGGGCAGAGTCGGGGCGGAGTCGGCCTCAGAAGAGGAGGAGTCGGGGCGTCACCAGGGCCGACTCCACGACGACGGCGCACACAGAGAAAAGGTAAGTGCCTTTTCGCTGCCTATTTCACTCCCAATAGCTACACCTCCTATGGTGGCGCTATTGGGTGCGAAACCGACAGCGATCACACCGCAACGGTGCGATCGCTGCCGGCTAGCGCAGGCCCGCCCCCCGTTTCAGCCCCCCGCCCCTCATCTTCTAAAGTATCGCAGGCCTGCGATACTTTAGAAAATGAGGCCCTAAGGGTCTTAAAAGTGGGGTGTGACAGAATGTGGCTGGGGAGAGAAAACAGCATGGAAGTGGGAACCTGGGGAGGAATCTGGCCATCCTCTCTCATTTCATTTATGGCTTATATACCACAATAACAGATATAAAGACCTGCCCAATGCAGTATACATCATCTTATAAAACAGAAAATCCAAACTCACATGACCTTCCCATGCCTCAAAACTACCCCCCCCCCCCATTTAAAACCCTAAAAGAAAATTTAAAGTATAAACCAAAACTGCTCTCATCACTACATAAGGCACCTCAGAAGGGTCTGGTCTCTGACCATTCCCCCTTCTCCAAGCACCCTGTACTGGAGACCCTACAATGGCTGGATGACATAATCTATACCAACATCAAAGAGAGATTTACACACACACAAAACATTCAAAAGATTTATGTATCATAAAAGGGTTCCAAATGGTCAATACCTGGCTGCTCCTGCATGAAAATTTGACAACACATGTGGCTATAACCATTTACTTTTATATTTTTCGAAATTTTGCAATGCACATAAAATCATTGGTGTCCTCAAAGTATCAATGCATTTATGTAAAGACAGTTCTTTCATTGAACTGATCCAATAAAAACAGGTTATAGCAATGTAATATATTCATATCAAATAACATAATGACAAGAGCAGCAGCAGCCACGTATCCTGTGATGGGGAATATTCCCCAAAGAGACAATGTACAATGCCAGTACTTTGGCAATTTATCTGCCTGCCTCAGAGACCTTCAGCGGTTTGACTGTGAAAAACTGCAACATGAAACAGAAATGAATCAATGCTTGCGTCATATCAAAGTGATCTTATTGTCAAACAACAGAGTGTGGAACAAACTTTGAAATATCTTCAAACAGATGCTTGTCTCCTGATTTAAAATGATCCTGGGGAATAATTCTAAACATTTAAGGGGGTAATCTTAACAGCCCTCATAAGAAAGTAGGCAAATGCATGCATAAAGCACGCCAATTTTCAAGGGGAACCTATGCGTGCAAGTTTGCTTTGAAAATTATCCCACTAAAACTACCTGTACACAGTTACCCCTGCTAATTTGTGAGCGGGAAATTTTAGAGGACATTTGCATGCATACTTTTGAAAATCCAGAAGTATGGATGTAAGTGCAAACCCTTCCCCAAACTCCACCTTTAGGAATGCCTCCACTCAGTCCAGATGAACTTATGCCCATGTAGAACATATGCAAATAAGTTTATCTGCATATGGGGCAAGCAATTTTATAACAGGCCATTTCCAAGGGTAAAGCACTGTTAGACCTGCAGAAATGCCTTTGAAAATTACACCCCCCCCCCCCAATAAAAGTGACACCGACTTGAGAACTAACCAATAACAGCTCAAGATAGGGCACCACCACTCAATCAACTGATCTAACAGAGGGGCCAGTGGTAACATCTGTTGAACTGGCTAATCCAAGTCCAAAAAAACCATGGGATTTCTATGAATTAGGATTACCCTGGACTAGCAGCGACACTGTATCGTTGAACAAATTACTGAAAGGAAAACCATCAGGCATGTTCAAATAAAATGAATAACATAATGAACAGGCCATTGAAAACACATTCCGTGCATGTACATTAAGTTTCCGGCTCCCTGTCTTTTCTTGCAGTGACAGCCAGATATTGACAATTTGGCACCCTTATATGATACCTCACCCCTCCAATTTAGGGAACCCGCAGGCTGTTACAAAATTACCCCCATAAAGAACTGCATACTTACGGAAATGTCCTTTTAGAATCTTTTAGGGTGTGGAAGATATTAACAATATATTAAGTCCCCCTCTAACATCTGTGCACAGTTTTATAAGGTGTGGATTCTGTAGCTTCTCCTGTTGGTATTTTATCAGATGACACAGTCTGCCAGGGCCTCACTATTAGCACGTACCTGTTAACATGTCTGGAGAATGGTTTTGCAGGTTAGTGTGCACACTAAACAGCCTTAGCATGCATGCTCAGCTTTAGTGCACAGGCCCCGAAGTGATGAGAAAAACAGCATATTTGCTTATAAATAAGGTGAGAAGTTGACTTTTCTGGAGACAGTTCCATTACAGCTTCTCTTCATCTTTTAAGGTGAAGGATGACACCCCTGATGAAAATTAAACAGAGTGAGTTAAGAATCCTATTATTTCTAAGTCCCTAAACCCATCTTATTCATGTCTCATAACCATATTTCTTCCATCTTCTTCAAATTGCTTTCTGTTTTCTCAATTTGGAGATCAAGAAATATTCTGTTTATTTTTATTTCAGCTTTCACTCCAGAAACAAAAGCAAGTGCTGATATCGCGTGCATTTTTGTGTTTAGAGTTTTGTTCTACATAGAAAATATTTTGTTCTACATAGAAAATATTTAGGTATTAATGAATGGTGCCAGACAGTTAATGACCTTGTAAGATTGGGCTGGACCTGTGGCACACCACGGAAGTGGCATGCTGAGGCCCAGGGAAGGAGGGAGGGTAGCGACTGCCAGAGTGATGTCCCCTACTGACCAACCAGCAGTACTGAGGGTATGGCACAGAGGAGGCCTTCCCTAGAACTGGTGTCAGTAAGGGGTTCCCTACAGATACCAAGAGATACAATTTAATAAAAAATATATCAGTGAGGACTTTACTTTCAAAAGACTTAATGTGCAATTAGTCAAGTTACATTTGCTTTCCAGTCCTTTGCATAAACCAGATCAGTGTGCAAAATGCCTGGCTGCCTGCTGATTCTCTGGCTCCTGTTGGTCCATTCACCACCTCGGGACTTTTCCTCAGTTGACTCACTGATTCTCTGGTGATGGTTCTGCTGCCACCCGTGCAGACGCTGTTCATCCCAACCCCTGCTGACATTATCCCGGGTGCCGGCCACTATAAGTCAAGGCAAAGAATGCCAGAGTCTAACACTTTGCTCCAGTTGTTGCCCGCCTGCCTCCCTGCCTACTGATTCCCTGGCTTTATTTGATCCTTTCACCACCTTGGGACTTTCACCCGACCGGCTTTCTGCTTCTCTGGCGATAGCTCTGCTGCTGCGGTGCAGGCACCCTTTGTCCCACCCCCACTGACATCATCCGGGAACCCTGGCCAGTATAAGACCAGGCAGAAGAGACCGGAGTCGCCCATGCTGGAGGGGCATGCGTACTTTGTGCACCCCTTCGTGGGACCTCTATTCATTTTGAGGCCAATATTCAATACGCAGTTTAGTGGACAAGTAGTCTGGCTAAAGTTAGCCGGATACCTTGTCCCATATATTCAGTTGATCCTGCTGAAAGTACAAGCTTAAAGTTATCTGGCTATATTTTAAAATAGCCAGGTCGGTTTTTAGTTATTCGGCCTTGTGTGCCCCCCCCCCCCCCCCAATGCTTTAAATGTTACCGAGACCTCCCATCCCCGTGTTTTCAAAAATCAGGCTTCCACCCACCTACCCACCCGCATGGCTTAACAACATTGCGGCACCACGCCCCCTTCCCCTGACCCACCCAATACACCTCGATACCTTCTTTTTTATTGATGGGAGCAAGGGACCATCTGCCCTGCTCCTGGTACCTCCACCAATATTCAGATAGGTTCACTGGATAACTCAACCCCTTCCCGGAATGCCCCTGAAATGCACCTTTTTTGTGAGTTATCCAACTAAATGGCTTTTGAATATTGATCTCTCTGTGTTTTACTTCTCTACACCTATCTTCAAGCCTGGGGCCCATGTTGGAGATCTCCACTATCACTGGACGTGGCCACTTTGTCCTAATTCCATCCTGATGTGCTTGAAGTACTGACCGAGCCAGGTCAGCTCGCATCAATATACCATTAAAGCCTTTAAAATGACTAACAGTTTCGACCGCATTTACACTGATTTTGATCAATGCTTAATCAATCTCAAAGAAATCTCTGATTATTCATAACTGACTTCCTTTGCCTTGCTAAAACCTGGACAATGGGAAATGACACTGCCATATTAAATAAATGCTGCCTGCCAGACTATTCTTCTCATTTCCAATCTAGTAACCAATGTAGATGGGGTGACCTAGCAGTATTTTCTATAAAAAAAATTTTATTTTGATTTGTAATATTGTTAACATCTCTTCCCCATTTGAAGTCAAGATGCTTATATCTGCTAGCACTAATATTGTGCTGATTTACTGCCCTCTGGGAGCACTTGCTCACAGCGGCTCACCTTTGATTGAAATTTTCAATTGTCTCACTACTGACATCCAAAACTATTGTTTTAGGGGACTTAAATGTACATATTAATAGCAGACTGCACTCCCATGCCTGTGATTTAATTTCGGATACCATGGACACATGGGTGGGAACAGATTATCCATTACCCTACACACTATGCTGGCCATGTACTTGACCTAATTTCATTAACCCTACTGTTTTTTCACTTAACTTGGCTAACCTCAGTACTCATCATGTACCTTGATCTGACCATTTCTTGACCAAGGCAACAGTAGGGTTAATTACCACACCTAATACGCAGAATAATGTATCCCATCCCATCTTGAACTCATGGACACATCGAATCAGATACATTTAAGCAAACGATTTTGATGTGTCCACGTTTCAAGAGCCAGTCGGGGAGAAGTCCCAAGGTGGTGAAAGGACCAGCAGGAGCCAGGGTATCAGCAGGCAGGCAGGCAGGTAGCGACTGGAGCAAGATGTTAAAGCCTCTGGTGTCCTCTGCCTGGTCTTAAAGTGGCCAGCGTCTCTTTAATGGAAATTCTTTCTCTAACCTCCCTGAATGAAACAACTGAAGTGTGGCACCAGACCATTGAAAAACTCACAAATGCCGTTGGCCTCCCTTAAACTATATGTCCCCTATTGTAGTCATCAAACGCCATGGTACAATTCATCTTCAAAAGCACTTAAATAGCTGCTCCATTGAGCTGAAAAGAAATGGAGAAAACACCCCTTTCCTAGAACACCTTGCTGCATACAAAGTAAGCTCTCACATTATAGAACCACCATTGATTCTGAAAAAAAAAGACAACTTTACAAGTCACATCAAGGCATCTATGAACAACCACAAAGAGTTATATTGTAAAACATCTTATCACATCCCCTCCTAATAAAAACCCTTACCCGGACTCCCTCTCGCCCCCAAAATCTCTGCAATGCATTTGTGGCTTTTTTTTTAATAACAAAATATTGAAAATCTGTGAGACCCTCCCTGCAGGATATATCACTCCAACATACCTTAATACCGATCCCACATCCAACTGGACTACCTTTGACCAACTTTCACAAGTTGAAATAATGCAAATCATTTATGATCTGTCCTCATCTTCCTGCCATCTCAATCCCTGCCCAACTGCACTGCTGAAGGTCTCACGTCATGTAATCACCTCTAATATTGCCCATATTCTCAATCTCTCTCTCTCCTCTGGACAACCTCCAGCTAGACGTAAGCAAGCCTCATTCAAATCCATCCTAAAAACACCCTAATGCAGACCCCCTCAGATTTCTTTAATTACCACCCCATTTCTTCACTACCATTTTTAGCCAAAATCATTGAAGCTGCAGTCTGAAACAATTATCACAATACCTCGAAGACAATCACATCCTAGACCAATACCAATTTGGCTTTAGAAAGTTTCTTAGTACCGAGACCCTCCTTCTCTCTAATACAGATATCTTTCATCAAAGGTTTGACTCTGGCACTTCTTACATATTCATCTTTCTTGACATTACAGCCTCATTTGATTTCATTAATCACACATTTCTTCTCTCTCGCCTCTCCAGCATAGGAATTTCTGGCTCTGTTTATACTCGCTCCAGTTCTTTTTTATATAATTGATACCAGCAAGTAGCAATCGGTTCTGCTTCTTCTTCCCCACGTCCTGTCCTCACTGGTATGCCCCAGGGTTCCGCCTTATCTGCTGTTCTTTTTAATATATATCTTGCACCGCTCTGTCAACTCTTGTCTACCTTGGACCTCTCCTAATGAATCTATCCTGATGATATTCAGGTATTTTTACACTAAACTCTTCATGGTTTGTCACTTCTCGTTTCATTTCTCTATGCCTTACAACTGTCAAAAGCTGGTTGTCACATAATAGACTACAACTAAACATTTAAAAAACTGAAATTCTTATTCTTAATCAAAAACAAAATGATCAAATTCCAAACATTTTGACATTTGAATCTCAATCATTTCCGATCAGTACAGAAGCCTGAAATCTGGGCATCATTCTTGACTGTCTTAACCATGAGCAATCAAAGCTATGGTATGAACAATATTTGCAAAATTTACATTAATTAGACACTTGAAACCATTTTTAGAACCCTCCGACTTCCGGTCAGTTCTACAGGTATTAATTCATCCCACCCTTGATTACTGTAACTCTCTCTAAGCAGGTCTTCTTCAATATTCAATAAAATCATTGCAGCTGGTTCAAAATGCAAATTATATTGGCTACCAGCAAGTTTGTAATGAATAATCTACTCAACAATATAACTTTATCCTGGATCTGTTCCACCCTTAAGTTAATATACACATTAGGGATGTGAATCGTTTTAGGACGATTAAAATTATCGTCCGATAATTTTAATATCGTCTTAAACCGTTATGGAACACAATACAATAGAGATTCTAACGATTTATCGTTATAAATCGTTAGAATCGTGAGCCGGCACACTAAAACCCCCTAAAACCCACCCCCGACCCTTTAAATTAAATCCCCCACCCTCCCGAACCCCCCCCAAATGAGTTAAATAACCTGCGGGTCCAGCGGCGGTCCGGAACGGCAGCGGTCCGGAACGGGCTCCTGCTCCTGAATCTTGTTGTCTTCAGCCGGCGCCATTTTCCAAAATGGCGCCGAAAAATGGCGGCGGCCATAGACGAACACGATTGGACGGCAGGAGGTCCTTCCGGACCCCCGCTGGACTTTTGGCAAGTCTCGTGGGGGTCAGGAGGCCCCCCACAAGCTGGCCAAAAGTTCCTGGAGGTCCAGCGGGGGTCAGGGAGCGATTTCCCGCCGCGAATCGTTTTCGTACGGAAAATGGCGCCGGCAGGAGATCGACTGCAGGAGGTTGTTCAGCGAGGCGCCGGAACCCTCGCTGAACGACCTCCTGCAGTCGATCTCCTGCCGGCGCCATTTTCCGTACGAAAACGATTCGCGGCGGGAAATCGCTCCCTGACCCCCGCTGGACCTCCAGGAACTTTTGGCCAGCTTGTGGGGGGCCTCCTGACCCCCACGAGACTTGCCAAAAGTCCAGCGGGGGTCCGGAAGGACCTCCTGCCGTCCAATCGTGTTCGTCTATGGCCGCCGCCATTTTTCGCCGCCATTTTGGAAAATAGCGCCGGCTGAAGACAACAAGATTCAGGAGCAGGAGCCCGTTCCGGACCGCCGCTGGACCCGCAGGTTATTTAACTCATTTGGGGGGGGTTCAGGAGGGTGGGGGATTTAATTTAAAGGGTCAGGGGTGGGTTTTAGGGGGTTTTAATGTGCCGGTTTTGCGATTTTTAGATTTTTAGATTTTTAGATTTTTCACGATTTTTCACGATTTTTCACGATATTTTACCCCCCCAAACGGCAACAATACGATTCCCTCCCCCTCCCAGCCGAAATCGATCGTTAAGACGATCGAGGACACGATTCACATCCCTAATACACATCACCCAAAATACTATGCTCGTCATCACAGACACTACTTGACATTAGGGATGTGAATCGTGTGCCCGATCGTCTTAACGATCAAAATCGTCTGGCAGGAGAAGAAAATTGTGTTTGGCACGATTTTTTAGTTAAAAAATCGGTTTTTCCAATTAGTGCGCACAAACGGGAGTTAGTGCACGCTAACAGGAAGTTAGCGCGCACTAACCATTGTTAGTGTGCACTAACAGAAAATGATACAATTTGATACTTTTCAGGTCAGTTAAGGTCAGTTTAGGAATGAATATGTATTCCTATTGGCTGCCCTCTTATTTATTCATGTTACCAAGGTTCCCACTGACAATATATGGGGGATGGGAAATGGAAACAGTTGGTAGCTTGACAAAAAAAAGTAATGTGATCAGTCAATATGACTAGAACTTGTGCCCTATCCCTGATACTGGGAGTGTTGTGATCTTCCTGCATGCAGTGCCCTATCCCTGATACCAGGAGTGTTGTGATCTTCCTGCACACAGTGCCCTAACCCTGATACCAGGGGTGTTGTGATCTTCCTGCACACAGTGCCCTAACCCTGATACCGGGAGTGTTGTGATCTTCCTGCATGCAGTGCCCTATCCCTGATACTAGGGGTGTTGTGATCTTCCTGCACTCAGTGCCATATCCCTGGTACTGGGAGTGTTGTGATCTTCCTGCACACAGTGCCCTAACCCTGATACCGGGAGTGTTGTGATCTTCCTGCATGCAGTGCCCTATCCCTGATACCAGGGGTGTTGTGATCTTCCTGCACTCAGTGCCATATCCCTGATACTGGGAGTGTTGTGATCTTCCTGCACGCAGTGCCCTAACCCTGATACCGTGAGTGTTGTGATCTTGACATCCCCTCTACTCGCCATGCTTATCTTGCAACAATTCAGGAAAGAGCCTTCTCAACTGCAAGGCTATCAATATGGAATTCTTTGTCAGTTGAGATCAGATGCATAAAATGCCCAAAATATTTTAAAAATACATTTTAAACAAGCACTGGATTGACTGGTTTCTTATTATCATTAGACACTTGTGTCTGTTTTACTTTTTGTTTTATATATTCTGTATAAACTTATTGTATGAGTGCACAACCCTAACCTGCCCTGAACTTTGGAGGGCAATGGATACAAATATTTTAACTAAATAAAAATAAATATTTCTAATTTCAACAAAAAGGCAGTTAAAGCATGCATAAGACAAACCAATTGCATACTGATTGCAATTACACTTAGACAAAAATGTATATACAAAATGTATTTTAAATGTTCAGATAAAAGTTACACTAGTAACCTAAAAGTGGCTACTATGCAAGGTTTTTTTACTTTTCACAGTATACTGACATATTTTGACGTAGTAAAAAACAAAATACTTATACATGGCACTTTATTTTTAAATAAAGAAGGGAGCAATGATTTCAGAGGCAAAATGGTAGGTGTTTTTTTTTTTTTAATTAACTGGATAGTAAAGCTGAATGTTAAGAATCAAAGCTAATTTAGCACAATCAATAAAGTCAGAATGAACCTTTAATAGAATTAGCTAGATTCACACATACAGAGACTTGTACTCACCAGGTTTTGAGGGTATTCTTTCAGATTTACTTCACCATATTTCTTTGGTGACAACCATAGCTGAATTAGTCATTACAGCTGTACTAGCTGATACGCATGAAACATTTGTAGGGCAATTAGTAGTTATTTACCAACCTGCATAAACCCTCTCCCTTTCCATCCCCCCTACCTGCCTACCCCTAGTACTCGCTGCTGCAGCCCATCTGCTCTGCTGTCCTATTCCCTCTGCCTTCCCTCCCCCACTGCCACTCTCTCTCTTCCTATCTATGTGGGCCAGTCTAGTCATCGCAGCTGTCCGCATCTATCAGCCCATGCTGACCTGCACCACCAGTTCCTCGCCATCTTCTGTCCATGTGAGTTGGATGCCAAAGGCTGAGCCTCCTTTCAGCCCACAAGGCCACCACAGCCACGCATATCACTAGACATACACATGTGCACACTGCTGGCCCCAATAGACAGACACCACTTGCAAAGACTTAAGTGTATTATACATATAGATGCCAAATATATCTTTTCAAAACTGTTGGGTCCCCATGTTCTCATTTAATCTGCATGGCCATTTTTTGTTGGCATTCCATTCAGCTACAAATCTGTTCTTGAATGTGAAAATATAAAAAAGGGGCAGTGAAAACATTCATTGTAGCATGGAACTGTTTGATTAAATTTAATCTGACTCCAATATACATCTGGAATTTCTAAGTATTTACCAAGTACAACATAAGCATATAAGAACAAAATATATGCCATACTGGATCAGACCAAGGGAACATCAAGTCCAGTATCCTGTCTAGGGATGTGAATCGTGTCCTCGATCGTCTTAACGATCGATTTCGGCTGGGAGGGGGAGGGAATCGTATTGTTGCCGTTTGGGGGGGTAAAATATCGTGAAAAATCGTTAAAAATCGAAAAATCGAAAAATCGGCACATTAAAACCCCCTAAAACCCACCCCCGACCCTTTAAATTAAATCCCCCACCAAATAACTTAAATAACCTGCGGGTCCAGCGGCGGTCCGGAACGGCAGCGGTCCGGAACGGGCTCCTGCTCTGAATCTTGTCGTCTTCAGCCGGCGCCATTTTCCAAAATGGCGCCGAAAATGGCGGCGGCCATAGACGAAAAAGATTGGACGGCAGGAGGTCCTTCCGGACCCCCGCTGGACTTTTGGCAAGTCTCGTGGGGGTCAGGAGGCCCCCCACAAGCTGGCCAAAAGTTCCTGGAGGTCCAGCGGGGGTCAGGGAGCGATTTCCCGCCGCGAATCGTTTTCGTACGGAAAATGGCGCCGGCAGGAGATCGACTGCAGGAGGTCGTTCAGCGAGGCGCCGGAACCCTCGCTGAACGACCTCCTGCAGTCGATCTCCTGCCGGCGCCATTTTCCGTACGAAAACGATTCGCGGCGGGAAATCGCTCCCTGACCCCCGCTGGACCTCCAGGAACTTTTGGCCAGCTTGTGGGGGGCCTCCTGACCTCCACGAGACTTGCCAAAAGTCCAGCGGGGGTCCGGAAGGACCTCCTGCCGTCCAATCTTTTTCGTCTATGGCCGCCGCCATTTTCGGCGCCATTTTGGAAAATGGCGCCGGCTGAAGACGACAAGATTCAGAGCAGGAGCCCGTTCCGGACCGCTGCCGTTCCGGACCGCCGCTGGACCCGCAGGTTATTTAAGTTATTTGGGGGGGGGGGGTTCGGGAGGGTGGGGGATTTAATTTAAAGGGTCGGGGGTGGGTTTTAGGGGGTTTTAGTGTGCCGGCTCACGATTCTAACGATTTATAACGATAAATCGTTAGAATCTGTATTGTATTGTGTTCCATAACGGTTTAAGACGATATTAAAATTATCGGACGATAATTTTAATCATCCTAAAACGATTCACATCCCTAATCCTGTCTCCATCAGTGGCAATCCAAGTGACAAGTACCTGGCAAGTACCCAAACATTAACAGATCCCAAGCTACTAATGATGGCAACAAGCAGTGGCTATTTCTTATTGATTAACAGCAGTTTATGGACTTCTCCAGGAACTTATCCAAATCTTTTTTAAACCCCACTACACTATTGCCTTAACCACATCCTCTGACAATGAATTCCAGTCCTTGTGTGTTGAGTGAAAAAGAATTTTCTCTGATTTGTTTTAAATGTGCTACTTGCTAACTTAGGGCCTCATTTTCTAAAGTATCGCAGGCCTGTGATACTTTAGAAGATGAGGGGTGGGGGGCCGAAACAGGGGGCGGGCTTGCGCTAGCCGGCAGTGATCGCACCGTCACGGTGTGATCGCTGCCGGTTTCGCACCCAATAGCGCCACCATAGGAGGTGTAGCTATTGGGAGCGAAATAGGCAGCGAAAAGGCACTTACCTTTTCACTGTGCGCGCCATCGTCGCAGAGTTGGCCTCGGTGACGCCCCAACTCCTCCTCTTCCGGGGCCGCCTCCACCCCGACTCCGCCCCCATCCTGGTATCGCACACGATAAGGGACTTTTCGCATGCGAAAGGTCCCTTATTGCGTGCGAGCCACTTAGAAAATGAGGCCCTTAGGCCTAGATTTTCTAACCTACTGTGGCATCGTGAATCGCGCGGTGCAGGGGGGGTGGGGGGGGGGCGAAGCAGGGGGCAGGCCTGCGATAGCCGGCAGCGATCGCACCTCTGCAGTGCAATCGCTGCCGGCTTTCGTACCCAATAGCGCCATCATAAAAAGTGGTGCTATTGGGCGCGAAATAGGCAGCAAAAAGGCTCCTTACCTTTTTGCCGTCCACGCTGTCTTCGCGGCATCCGCCCCAGGGCTGCCCGACTCCTCCTCTTCCGGTCTTGATGCCACCCCTTAATGGAGTGCCTCCTGGTATTATTTGAAAGAGTAAATAACTGTTTAAGTCCTTTTATGATTTTGTAGACTTCTTTCATATCCCCCCTCAGCCATCTCATCTCCAAGCGGAACAGCCCTAATCTCTTTCCTCTTTTATCATTTGGGTCGCCTTTCTCTGTACTTTCTTCAGTGCAACTATATCTTTTTTGAGATATGGTGACCAGAATTGCACACAGTACTCAAGGTGCAGTCTAACCATTGAGTGATACAGAGACATTATGACATTCTCCGTTTTATTTGCCATTCCCTTAGTAATATTTCTTAACATTCTGTTTGTTTTTTTGACTGCCACAGCACACTGAGCTAACAATTTCAATGTAATATTTTTCCCTATATGCATTATTTATTTCTTATTTTTATATACCGACATTCATCTCAATTGAGATATCACACCGGTTTACATTCAGGTACTGTAGGTATTTCTCTATCCCCAGAGGGCTTACAATCTAAGTTTTTGTACCTGAGGCAATGTAGGGTAAAGTGACTTGCCCAAGGTCACAAGGAGCGATAGCGGGACTTGAACCTTGGTCTCCTGGTCCACAGTCCAGTACTCTAACCACTAGGCTATTCCTCCTCCCCTTTACGAATGCACATTAGAATGCACATTAGAGATGTGCATTCGTTTTTGCCGAATTGGAAAATTGCAATTAAATTGTCCAATTCGGCATGTTTCAGGGAGCCCGAAAAAAATCAGGATTTTCCTGTTTTTTCGCAAAAATTCGTTTTTCCGATTAGTGCGCACTAACGGGAGTCAGTGCGTGCTAACTCCCCGTTAGTGCGCGCTAAGTCCTGTTAGCGCGCACTAACAAAAACTAACAAAATCTAATGGTTTTTGTTAGTGTGCGCTAACAGGAGTTAGCGCGCACTAACGGGGAGTTAGCGCGCACTAACTGGGAGTTAGCGTGCACTAACTAAAAATCGATTTTTCGTGAAAAAAAAGACCCGAACTGAAAAAAAACAACATTTTCCATGGCGGCTGAAAAATGAAGAATGACACGAACACAAAAAATGATGCACATCTCTAATATGCATCACCTTGCACTTATCCACATTATATTTCATCTGCCATGTGGATGCCCAAATTTCCAGCTTCCTGCAATTTATCACAATCCGCTTGTGATTTATGTACTCCGAATAATTTTCTGTGTAATCTGCAAAGTTGACCACCTCACTCGTACCTCTTTCCAGATCATTTATAAATATATTAAAAAGCACCAATCCATGTACAGATCCCTGAGGATCCACTGTTTATCTTTCTCCACTGTGAAAACTGTTTCCTGTCTTTTAACCAGTTTGAAATCTACAAAAGGACATCTCCTCCTATTCCATGACTTTTTTATTTTTCTTAGAAGCCTCTCATGAGGGACTTTGTCAAACACCTTCTGAAAATCCAAATACACCACATCTACCGGTTCACCTTTATTCATCCCTTCAAAAAAATGAAGCAGATTTGTGAGGAAAGCCTTCCCTTGGGTAAATCTATGCTAGCTGTGTCCCATTAAATCATATCTATCTATATGGTTTTTTATTTTATTCTTTACAACAGTTTCTATGATTTTTCCCAGCATTGAAGTAAGGCTCACCAGCCTATAGTTTCCTGGATCACCTTTTGAGCCCTTTTTAAATATCGGGGTTACATTGGCCACTTTCCAGTCCTCAGGTTACAAATTACTTGTAATAGGTTTGAAATTTCATTTTTTAGTTCTTTCAGAACCCTGGGATGTATACTATCCAGGAGATTTGCTACTCTTCAGTTTGTCAATCTGGCCTACGTCTTCCAGGTTCACCATAATTTGGGTCAGTTCATTTGAATCATCACCCTTGAAAACCGTCTCTGGAATGGGTATCTCCCCAACATCCTGCTCAGTAAACACTGAAGCAAAGAATTGTTTTAGTCTTTCCTTGAAGACCTTATCTTCTCTAAGTGTTCTTTTAAACCTTCGATCATCTAACAGTTCAACTGACTTCCTCCAGGTTTCCTGCTTTGGATATATTTTAAAAAGTTTTTATTATGAGTTTTTGCTTCTATGGCCAACTTATTTATTTATTTATTTATTATTTTTATATACCGACATTCGATCTCTTCTTTTCAAATTCTCTTTCATCCTGTCTTATCAATGTTTTACATACCAATGCTTAAGCTTTTTCCTATTTTCATGAAATGGATCCTTCTTCCAATATTTGAAGGAAGATCTTTTGGCTAAAATAGTCTCTTTCTCCTCACCTTTTAACCATACTGGCAATCATTTGGTCTTCCTTCCACCTTTCTTAATGTGTATATCATTCTTATTAAGGAATGGATAAAGCTATGTCACAAACAAAATTTGAGCAATGAATCCATAGGTGAGTGAACCTAGTAGGATTAATCTACACAGCCTTACTGTACTTTACAGTCATTCTGCAGCTCTTGCATCGATCCACCACCTGTATCAAAAATAAATTAACTTCAGTGTATTCCATGATCTGGGTTCTAAAACTCAATCAGTTTCTAGCTGTTTCCTGTGTAATGCATATGGCTTTGTTGTTGCCTCTATATTTCATTCTCCACATTATCTAAAATCAGATGATATGATAATGGAAGCACCTCTATGTACAGTGATACCCATCAATATTATGAGTATCTACTTGAGAGAGTAAGATCTGGAACATTAGCAAGACAATTCTAGTTAAGGTCAATAACAGAAATGGCCAATTCTAGTTGCAAAGTGCCCTCAACAAGATTTGATATGCAGATGGTACTGGTTTCATCATTCTAAAGCCCAGGACAAGTATAGCCCAGATCCACATTTCTGTATCGATCCTGTGAATGCAGCAGGCAATTTATTCATTTTGTGTAGGCAGGAATTATTATTTTGATTTTCATTTCTAAATCTCAAAAACATATTTCTTAATGTAGCAAAACAAGGTAGTTTAAAATAAGGGTTCTTGATGGGGTGCCTTGGGGGGGGGGGGGGGAGCAAGATGGCCACCTGAAGCTACATCTCACTGTGAGTGTTCTTGAATGTCAATTTGTTTCCTTGAATCTATTATTTTGAGGTTCCATGAGGAAACAGAAGGGAAAAGCACACTCTTTTCCTGAGGACTCTTCTACATCTGTAATGGGGCCTCATGGACCTGCATTGCTGAGGGTGGAAGTGCCATTGGGAGCCATATTGGGAGAAGGTTCACTAAACAACTCCCTTGGTGGAGAGATCTTAGTCCCTGGAAAACTGTATGCCTCCAACATAGCCGGAACCTTGGGACATCAACAAAGAAAGAAATGAATTTATCTATTTATTTATTTATTTATTTGTTGATTTTTATATGCCGGCATTCGTCGGAACATCATGCCAGTTTACATTGTTACAAATTAACAAGAGAGTGAAATACAATAAACAGGGAAGGGGAAGGGGGAGCAGCAATGAAGGAGGAGAGAGGACAGCAGTAAGAAGGATAGAGGAGAGATTTTATAGGAACATTCGAAATATAAATTAACAATAAACAATATATGTACAAGTGGATATCTGAAAAATATAAATTAACAATAGACAATATATGTACAGGTGGGCTGGTAGGTACCAGACCATTGGAATGCCTGTGTCAGGGCTGAGAATTAATCAGTGATGGCTAACTCTGTAAACAATGATACTCAGGTACTTTAGGGCAGTTGATCTAGTATAAATTTGTTTTGGTGAAGCCATCAAATACAACTGTGCTGTCTTCCCAACTGGTACAGTTTATGTTGCAACAAGAAGTTCAATCCGTTTTATTACAAAGCTGCCAAAGAGATATTACTCAGCTTACTTCTAAGATTGAGGATTTAGAACTGGAGATTACTGCAATTCAAGATAACATTGGGACTTTATCAAAAGGTCATTTACTGTTACAAAATAAGATTGAAGCCTTGGAAAATGTTGTGAGAAATAAAAACATTGGGCTGATTAACTTTCTGAGAAAAAAAATATCAGTACCAGTTTTATAAATGTTAAAGAATTATTTCTAGGAAGACAGTCTCTCAAAAAGATTCTGTTGTGCATGAACCAATGGATGTCCTGAATTTAACAGATTTCCTAGAAAATTCATCGTCTGAAGAGGTTTGTCTAGCTACTCCAGCACCTACATTTTTGTTGGATTCAAACAGGGATTTTTGTATTAAAGTTGTTTTTTCATAATAGATCTGTCCCCTTTTTAGACTTTAAAATGAATATCTTTCCTGATGTGGCTAAAGTTATGCAATCAAAAACAAAGAAATTCTTATTATTGAGACATGAGGCATTGCAATGGAGAGGCCTGTTTTGGTTGAATTTCCCATGTAAATGTGTTGTTAAATTTAAAGGAGTGAAAATTGCTCAGTTTAATTTCTTCATAACAGAGTCAGATGACATCATGTCCAAGGGATTCCTCCTTAGTGGAAGACTGATGGCTTATAGTTTTGTCACTCTGCAGTTTCACAACCATTAAGTTTCTTTTTCTTCTCTGTTTATGTAATAAAGAATAAGTTTCATTTTTATTATATTAATGTTGATGTTTGTTGGTTCTCTATTCATTAATCTGTTCAAGATTTGTCTTGGTTGTTATTTCAAAATTCTAATATTAAAAAATAGTAAAGATACTCAAGCAACAGAAGACAGCTATTTCATCTTCCTTTCACTTTGAAATAATGAGGTGAATGTAGATGGTGCCAGTAGAAGGGTGTCCAGCCGCCCTAGGTGATGATAACATCATGTGATCTTGCATGCTCATGATCTCTCTCTCTCTCTCTCTCTCTCTCTCACACACACACAAAGAGCCCCAGCTTTTCAAAAATATACACACCCATAAATGGAAAATGCCCTCCAGCTCCATGCCTCACCCGCGCTGCTTTTCCTCTCGTCCAACCTTTCAAAACTGCCACCCTTACTGGCTACTCTGCCACCCTGCCCACTTCTGGTGCCCTAGGCCACTGCCTACCACACCTTATGCTTCCGGCAGCCCTGAACCTAGATCAGGAGAATGGACGATGGTCCAATTTAATTAGTTATATAAATCAATTAACTTTATATAGAAATTAAAATTGTTTATCTAGGTTCTGCTACACAAATAATAAATGCCCAATTAGCTATTTTTATTTAAACAAACAGGAATACAACTGTTCCCCTGCTGCTAGTCATAAAGGACTGTTAAGAATGGTAGACAAAGCATAAGAGGGAACAGATGGGGAACAGAGGTAACAGTGGGTGGGTCTGAGGCAGAAACAGGCTAAAAGACCTGAATTAAACCTAACTATACTTTGCAAATATGCCATTCTAGGCCATGTGAATAATGATTTATCACTGCATATTAATGCAATTTTAATTAAGGCTAGAACTTCACATTTAAAAAATAGTCTATAAGTTACAAGAACAATCTAATTTCATTTATTGGCTTACTATATTGCCACATAATGTACATTAAGGTGGTTTACAAGAGAAAAATGCAAGAAAGAAAAAAACAAAGCCAAAACATGCATAAGCCGTCACTCAGCAGGAATGTCCTGAATGGATGTATGATTTCTTTAAAGTGTGGTTTAACTACTGGTGTAGTGGATCTTGGGTGAAAGTACTCGGTATTACAGGTGACCAAATCCTTGCTGCGGCAGTACAGATTTGTATTAGTCAGGACCTGAAATGACTGCCAACAGCTCCAAAAAATGTGGTTCCAAAACTGGTCTGAATTTTATTTACAGATGAAAGTATTCATTTGCTGCTCCATAGGCACAGTTTGAGTGTATACAGCTTTTACTTCTCTTGCTAAGCAAATGGATTCAAATTCAAAGCTCCAATACAGAGATCAACGCACAATTAAACTCTGGAATTTGTTGCCAGCGAATGTGGTTAGTGCAGTTAGTATAGCTGTGTTTAAAAAAGGATTGGATAAGTTCTTGGAGGAGAAGTCCATTACCTGCTATTAAGTTCACTTAGGGGGTCATTTTCAAAGGAGTTACGCATGTAAATGTGACATACTATCGTAGCAATTTTCAAAAGCTATTTACTCGAGTAAAGTGCACTTACTTGAGATAATCCTATGGACAATTCAATGGCATATATTGTAGCAATTTTGAAAAGCCCACTTACTTGAGTAAAGTGTATTTACTCGAGCAAAAACCAGTTTTGCTCGAGTAAATGCTTTTTAAAATCTACCCCTTAGAGAATAGCCACTGCCATTAGCAATGGTTACATGGAATGGACTTAGTTTTTGGGTACTTGCCAGGTTCTTATGGCCTGGATTGGCCACTGTTGGAAACAGGATGCTGGGCTTGATGGACCCTTGGTCTGACCCAGTATGGCATTTCTTATGTTCTTATGTTCTTATCAAGTACTTTATCTTACTTCCATTCCAGATAGCTTTCTCACGAAAGAGTTTAAGGATTTTAAAGCATATTGCTTATCCCAGTCTTTCTGAAATCATAGATTATACACAACCCTCTCCTTTACAATCTTTCTCCTATTTTTTTCTTTTTTTTACTTTAATTTGGAGCTTTGGGATAATGGTTCTCATACTTCAGATATGCTATTAAGAGTAGAGCTCCAGGATTTTAAAGTCTGTGGTTTCTCTCCAGATTTCTCAAGGAATGGATCTTCTTATTCAATCTCTAATGGATGCTTCCTCTCATAGAAGTTACTACTCAGTGAATCCTTTCTGTTCCCGAGGGATCATATAGTAGGGCTCAATTTAGTCTTAAGTGTATGTGTTCAATAGATCACCTTTTGTTGCATCCGTCGCTGCTCGACGCCATCACTCCGCCCTCTTTACCTCTGTGGCGACTCCCTCCAGGTCTGATGCACGGTTGGCTGCCGTGGCGTCTCCATGGCATCTCCCTCCGGCATCCCCGGACCGGCTCGACCTTGCAGATCTGCCATGTTGCCTGATGACCTAGGGCATGCGCGCTCTGATTGAAGTACCAACAAGGGAGCAAACCTCAGGGGCATCCACCTGAGATGACGTTATCTGCTTCCAATATTTAAAGGTCTCTAATTCACCATTTAACTGAGTTAGCAAGGAGAAGATTTGGATACGGATTTGGTTACGTTTCCTCCAAGCTACTCTGCCTCCTCGGACTTACCAGAGGTACCCGCTCCTTGGGGCCTCGCTGTTTTCTTTATTTTCAGATTATAGATAGGAACCGGTACTCGCTCCTCGAGGGCCCATGTTCCTGGACACTCTGAAGATTCTCTACTGCCTGGAAGCTATCACTGCTACAAACAATTGTGAGTTACCATCGCTCTCTCAGAGCTTTCCCTGGAACCAAGTACTCGCTCCTTGAGGGCCTAAACGTTTCCAGCTCCTGAGCTTCCTTGAGACCTTATGTGAGTTTTGTCATCTAGTTCTCGCCAGAATGATGGCTACTGCCTGGAGATAATACCCTTATTCAATAAACATACACATGGTTACTGTGACTCCAACATCACTCTAAGCTTCAACAGCAAGAGGAAATGTGGAAAAAAGGATTTGCACTCACAAAGACGGGAGTAGCTGGCTTGTTACGGCGGTTACTACCCCAAACCAAATAACCAAATTACTACCTCCACCTTCCTCTATTCCTGATGCCTTTCAACTAGCTTGATCACTCCATTCTTATACTTCACTTTCAATGCATATCCAGCATAGTTCTCTGCTTCAACGGCAGGGGAGAAGAAAAACTGTTACTTCACACATCCAGCAGAGCTCTCTGCTTAAACGGCAGGGGAGAAGAAAAAAGGGTTCGCACTCACAAAGCGGGGAGTAGCTGGCTTATTACGGCGGTTACTACCCCAAACCAAATGTACCTGATACTTCACTCTCGACGCATATCCAGCATGACTCTCTGCTTCAACGGCATGGGAGAAAGGCTGATACATCACGAATTTCCAGCATAGCTCTCTGCTTCAACGGCAGGGGAAAAGAAAAACTGATACTTCACGCATATCCAGCATAACTTCAACGGCAGGGGAGAAGAAAAAAGGATTCACACTCACAAAGTGGGGAGTAGCTGGCTTGTTACGGTGGTTACTACCCCAAACCAAATGTGCCTGATACTTCACTTTCGATGCATATCCAGCATAGCTCTCTGCTTCAACGGCAGGGGAGAAGAAAAAAACTGATACCTCACGCATATCCAGCATAGCTCCCTGCTTCAACGGCAGGGGAGAAGATAAACAACCAATAAGGGCTGTATAACATAATCTGGGTAAAAACAAATAAGCATGGGTGTAGCTTGCTTATTGCGGCGGTTACTACCCCTACTACCTCTAACTAATCAAGCTAGATATTTCACTTGGATGCAGCTCCATCGCCACTCTCTGCATTGGTGGTGGGGGTGGAAGGGAAATAGAACCAAGAGCTAAGAGAAACAGATAAGTATGAGGGAAGCTTGCTGGGCAGACTGGATGGGCCATTTGGTCTTCTTCTGCCGTCATTTCTATGTTTCTATGTTTCTTCATGAACCTTGTCTACTCTACCTACTCACTTTCTACAGTTTCTCAACAGCTCAGCCATCCTGGATCGCTTTTCCAGTGCCTGAGGGACTACAGCCCTGCCGGGCATATCAGCTCACTACTGCCACCCCTGGTGGTTTCCAAAACCTGTTTAATAAAAGAACTAATGTGTGTCTGTCTCCATACTCAAGCCTAGCCGGTGGTCCTTCTTGGGATATCCTCCCGGGGGCGTGGTCATCTGCCACCGGCCCAGGGATTCACCACTACTATCTCAGATTCATAACAGTTTGCTAACTACCAGCATAGCAGAATATAATAGAATCTGAGACACTACAAGATAGCTGACTCCTCCTTCTGGGAGGAGCCATTCATTCTGATTGCTCCTCCCATATAACGCCCAGCTTTCTTAATAGAGATAACAGATTGCTACTCCTCACGGAGAACCTTAACAGATTGCTAACTCCTTAGCAGATTTCTAACAGATTTCCAACACCTTTTACTCACTGTTCCATGTCCTGACTGTCTGGAAACCCTCACAGGTGGGGTCGCATACTTCTTCCAGGAGCTCAGGACCTTACTACAAAATGGTCATCTTCCCTGTTTCAAAAAGTCCCATATACATCATGTCAGACTTGAAGAGCTCAGATACCTTCAACATGACGTTTTCAACAGAATTACTGCCATCAGAGATATCCCACATCAGGCCCATATAGCTAATTCCATTGACCTTTGATCATTCATCCTGCATAGTCTGTTGAGAACCATACCATCATACCTTTCCCACTAACTAGCTATCCAGTTTGCAGACCCATCAGATGAAGGAGTAGCTTGTGTGTCAACTTGAGGACAATGGAGGAACAGAAGGTACTGAGCTCTTTCCAGTATGGCTTCCATAAAAGAAATGGCACTGAGACTTTATTGATATCATTATTAGATTCACTCAGACGTGAGCTAGATAAAGGTTATGCATTGTTTTTCAACTTTTTAGAAATACGTGCTGCATCCAACACCATAAGATACAAGATTCTGACTGAGCATCTTTGTTCATTTGATCTAGGGGGTGAGTTACTGTCCTGACATTTATTTTCTTTCTAGAAGGATCCATCAGGTAATTGCAAAGTGTTTCCAACACCTTTACCCCTTGTTTCAGGTCCTGCATTCTACTGAGAACTAGTTCCCCCTCTTGTCATCTGCAAGATCAGCTGTTCTATGAAGCAGTCTTTTATGGAATCTAGGAACTTTACTTCCTTAGCATGTCCTAATCAGACACTTACCTAATCAGAAATTTAAACAGAATTTAAAAACATACCTGTTTAAACGAGCCTACAATTTATGACCCTTACTCTTCATATTAAATTATTTTATGAAATGTATATAATACTTTCTTCTCATTCCAATCAGTTACTTTCAATTACGCTAAACACCCCATGGTGTCCTATCTTCCTGCAATATGACTAATATGGACCTAAAAAATTTCTGTACTGTTAATCATGTTCCTTTAAGTTGATCCCCAGTACTATACGCCCTAGCTAATTCTAGTTGGGTTTTTTATTATACTATAATTTGAATGTTATCAGCTATTGTATCCTTTCTTAAATATGTTGGATTGTAAAGCCTGTTGCTCACTTAATGTTCATTGTAAACCGAGGTGATGTTTGCCAATGAGCTGCGGTATATAAAAATACTTAAATAAAAATAAAAAAATAAATACTGAGGCAATTGAAATCTCCCATTATTACTGTGTTGCTAACTTTATTAGTCTGTCTAATCTCAGCATTTCACAGCCTATCTATTCATCCTGGCTAGCAGCTGATGGTATATCTCCACTGCTATACTCTCCCCCATTACACATGGAATTTCTATCCATAGTGCAGTTTTTTCCTGTTGAACTTTTATCCTGTTTGACTTTGTCATCTTTAAAATATTATTATTATCATTATTTATTAAACTTGATACACCACCAGTCAATACTCTTATTCAAAATGTACAATAAAACAGTAAAACAATCACATATACAACACATTCAATAAATACAGTATAAACCAATAAAAAAATAGTACAAAAAATGAAAACATGTTAAAACTGTTCCTTAAGAACAAATAAAACCAAGGATAAAATATTGTTTAGTAGCAGAAAATCTCCATAAGCTGGCATAAAGAGGAAAGTCTTGTTCAGGGATAGGAGATGATGTCCTTTCATGGATTACAAACTGGTTAAAAGACAGGAAACAGAGAGTAGGATTAAATGGTCAATTTTCTCAGTGGAAAAGGGTAAACAGTAGAGTGCCTCAGGGATCTGTACTTGGACCGGTGCTTTTCAATATATATATAAAACACCTGGAAAGGAATACGACAAGTGAGGTTATCAAATTGATGTGTTCTCCGTGAGGAGTTAGCAATCTGTAATGAAACTGCTATCTGATGGGAGGAGTAATCAGATAGGAGTTAGCAATCTGTAGTATTTAGGATTGTGGGTGGATCCTTGGACCAGTGGCAGATGACCACACCCTCGGGAAAGACCACCAGTCAGTCTCAGAGTATGGAAACAGACACACACTAGTTCTTTTATTAGACAGTATACTGAACCACCAGAGGTAGAAGTAGTGAGCTGGAATTCCCGGCTGGGCTGTAGTCCATCAGAAGCTGGAACAGCGATCCCTGGAGGCTGAGCTGTAGAGAAGCTGAAATATAGTGAGTAGGCAGGGTAAGCAGAGTTCATGTACCGAACCTGATGGTAAGACTCACACAATGTCTCATAGAAGCCCAGGAGCTGGAATGTATAGGCCCTCAAGGAGCGAGTACCTGGTTCCAGGGAAAGCTCTGAGAGAGCGATGGAACTCACAGATGTAGTAGGCAGTGCTGACTTCCAGGCAGAAGAGAATTTGAAGAAGTCTGGGAACAAGGGCCCTCAAGGAGCGAGTACCGATTCCAGACTGCAATCTACAAAGTAAGAGAGAGAACGAGACCCCCGAGGAGCAGGTACCCCTAGTTAGTCTGAGGAGGCAGAGTAGTTTAGGTAGAACGAATCCAAATCCGTTGTCATTCCTTATCTGTATTTATTTATTTATTATTTTTATATACCGACATTCGATCTCAATTGAGATATCACACCGGTTTACATTCAGGTATTGGAGGTATTTTCTCTATCCCCAGAGGGCTTGCAATCTAAGTTTTTGTACTCTGAGGCAATGGAGGGTAAAGTGACTTGTCCAAGATCACAAGGAGTGACAGCAGGACTCGAACCCTTGTCTCCTGGTTCATAGTCCACTGCTCTAACCACTAGGCTATTCCTCCTCCCTGTATCCTTGCTAAATTGATGTGTTAGTAAATTCTAAGACCTTAAATATCCATTGCGGGTGATGTCATCTTCAGGGGATGCCCCCAAGGTTTGCGCCAGCGCCGGTACTTCAGTCGGGGCCACGCCACTCGCGCGCCTCTAGGCCTCCAGGAAACATGGCGGTCAGCAGCGTGGAGCCGGTCCAGGGACGCCGGAGGACCACCGCAGGAAGATGCCGCAACAGCCAATCTTCCCGCGGATGAAGAGGGAGGCGCCAAAGAGGTGAGGAGGGCGGAGAGAGTGGCAGGAACTGACGGACACAACACAAATTTGCGGATGATACAAAATTATTCAGAGTAGTTAAATCACAAGCGGATTGTGATACATTACAGGAGGACCTTGCAAGACTGGAAAATTGGGCATCCAAATGGCAGATGAAATTTAATGTGGACAAGTGCAAGGTGTTGCATATAGGGAAAAATAACCCTTGCTGTAGTTACACGATGTTATGTTCCATATTAGGAGCTACCACCCAGGAAAAAGATCTAGGCATCATAGTGATTAATACTTTAAAATCATCGACTCAGTGTGCTGCAGCAGTCAAAAAAAGCAAACAGAATGTTAGGAATTATTAGGAACGGAATGGTTAATAAAACAGAAAATGTCATAATGCCTCTATATCGCTCCATGGTGAGACTGCACATTGAATACTGTATACAATTCTGGTTGCCACATCTCAAAAAAGATATAGTTGCGATGGAGAAGGTACAGAGAAGGGCAACCAAAATGATAAAGGGGATGGAACAGCTCCCCTATGAGGAAAGGCTGAAGAGATTAGGGCTGTTCAGCTTGGAGAAGAGACGGCTGAGGGGGGATATGATAGAGGTCTTTAAGATCATGAGAGGTCTTGAACGAGTAGATGTGACTCGGTTTTTTACACTTTCGAATAATAGAAGGACTAGGGGGCATTCCATGAAGTTAGCAAGTAACACATTTAAGACTAATCAGAGAAAATTCTTTTTCACTCAACACACAATAAAGCTCTGGAATTTGTTGCCAGAGGATGTGGTTAGTGCAGTTAGTGTATCTGGGTTCAAAAAAGGTTTGGATAAGTTCTTGGAGGAGAAGTCCAGTAACTGCTATTAATCAAGTTTACTTAGGGAATAGCCACTGCTATTAATTGCATCAGTAGAATGGGATCTTCTTAGTATTTGGGTAATTGCCAGGTTCTTGTGGCCTGGTTTGGCCTCTTTTGGAAACAGGATGCTGGGCTTGATGGACCCTTGGTCTGACCCAGCATGGCAATTTCTTATGTTCTTATGTTTAAATCTTTATGAAACTTGAAATAGTTTACTTCTTTCCTTAAGGAAATTGGCAAGGTGTTCCTTTAGTGGGGCTGGGCCACATAGCTAAATGCCATTTTTCATGTTAGTTTTAATCGTATTTCAGTTGGTGAGGAAACCTTCAATAGCTCCTGCTGTGATGAGCAAAGAAGTTGAGTCTGCTGATATGCTAAAAAGCAATTGGCTAAGTAAAGGGGCTATAAAGAGCCCAGTATGCAAGTGAATTTATTTTCATAAATGACTGGGAGCCAATGCAGCTTAATTAAAAATGAACCTCAATCATTTCTTTTTTGCTCCAAATAAAAGCTTTGCAGCCGGATAGTTGGAGACATATAAACTTCTTGACTGTGCATCCAAAATATAAGAAATTACAGTAAACTAAGGTCCTCATTTAATAAGCATTTTTCCCATAGACACAGAATGGCAAAAAAGCTTTAGCAAATCAGGCCCGAAATGACTTAAAATAAAGGTGTAAACTAATACTTCCAAGTCTTTCTAACCATAATAATCTTAAGAGGAAATTTATAAAGCTGCAATATTTTATTGCAGGAGGGGTGAAATATCGCTTGGGGGGGGGGGGGTGTCCCTGTTATATTTAGTCCCTCTCTGACAAAATATCGTGGTGGGTTCCTGACAATATTTTAGCTCACTATAAAACTCCATGAGAGACAATATCACGGCAGGGGCCCCAAAACACGCAACAGCAGCTCACTTTGCAAAGGCTGCCATTGATTTAAAGGGCCAAGAGGCATGAAAATCACCCCCCCCCAAAAAAAAATCCAAATGTTCAATGTATCCCTGAGGGTCTTCTGAGACACTTGCACCTCCTCGCCCCTACCCCTGCCACCTCTTGAAGCAGCACAGACCCAAAATAATAAAAAAAGACAACTTAGAATTGCATGACAATGGCCTGCCCCCTTTCACAAATCCCTCCCCTTTTGTTAAAATAACCCCTCCATCCACATGAACACCTTCTTTCAAATCCCACAGCAGACAACCTCCAGCCCCCTTCCTCATCCGTGGTATCTAGTGAGACCACCCTCTCCCCCTTAAAAAGGAGCTGGTGGTCTAGAAGGCCCCCATCCCACCTTCAGCACCTCACAGATGCAATATTGGTAGGTCAGCGGTGGCCCGGAGTACCCCCTAGCTCCAGGCCAGTCAACGCCATTTTGGAAAATGGTGTAAATCTGACTTTGCCCCATCACACGATAGGGGCAAAATCTGGATCCCTCATGCACACCCTAAGCAGCCCTGATCCCTACTTGCCACAGTCTACTTACCCCACATGAGTACGATGCTCCATGGTCAAAAGCACGTGGCAGGGCTTTCCAGGCCTGCTTCTCCTTCCGGGAGTTCATCCTCACTCCCAGAGCGGGAATTGGCTCCCTTTCATGATCCACCCCCAGGGATGCCAGTTGGATGACATCCCTGGTGGTGAGGTTTGGCTTGCTGGTGGTGACGCAGAATTAACCTGCACCAGAAGAATCGGACGTTGCATGTTGTGGAAGTGTACATATGTATCATACATGTGCAAAGTTTTGCGTGGACAAAAACACCACATGTAAATGTACATACAACATCCACACGCAATGTGCATGCAAAAGCTATGTGCATTTTATATTGCACGCACAATATAACATTTATGTGCATGTGTATGTGAACCCATATGTGCGCGATTATGGGTAGGCTCACAATTCTTTTAAAAGTTATCCTTTAAGCCTTGCAAACATTTCAAGAATAAGATATGATTAATATAATCGAAGGCTATAATCAATCATATGTAATGAGATAAGCAATGCATCCTGCCTTGCCTCTGCTTTAGTTCTGACCTTATGAGACAGATAGTGCCAAACCTCCATCAGCTTGGTCTGCCCTGTCCCTTTGATATAGTTTGTACCATGGAATTACAGTGTCCCATCAATTATCCTCTTTTCATCCAGTCTCTGAGATACATATTAAGGTGAATTTTAAAAGCCCAACAAGCACATTAATTAGGAAATTTCGCGAATATGTTGGGCTTGAGCACGCTGAGCGGATTTTAAAAGCTGCCCGGATAAGTGCATAAATGCCACTGCACGCACACCTCAAAACTTCTCAAAAAGGGGCGGGGCGTGGGCATGGTCTGGGCACACAATTACGATACATGGGTTTTTTGGGTCTTGAACCAGAAATTTGCATGGAAATACTTATGCATTCCAGCATGCACTAAGGCCCCCTCCCGTGTTTAAATTTACTTCTGTTATGGATGACATTTAAATCCAAAAAATAAAATAACGAGCCATATTGGGGGGTTTTAAAGGGTCTGGGTTAACTGGGGGATGCACAGGCTATCAAACCAGGGAGAGGTTGGAGGATCTATTTGTTAACTGAGCAAACTAGAAACAAATTGATAAAACTGGCAATGCATCGGCGCTTGTCCCTTTTAAAATCCCCCCACTTACGCAGTATGGGGGTAATTTTCAAAGGAGTTACGCGCATAAATGTAACTACTATTGTAGCAATTTTCAAAAGCCATTTACTCACGTAAAGTGCACTTATGCGAATAAATCCTATGGACGATTCAATGGCATATATTGTAGCAATTTTCAAAAGCCCACTTACTCGAGTAAAGTGCATTTACATGCGTAAAACCCAGATTTACGCATGTAAATGCTTTTTAAAATCCGCCCCTAGAAGAAGAATTTGCATGCACAGGCGCGCGCCCACGTAAAATTCAGCATGCGTGTGCGGGTGGACAGGTTTTAACATGCGCACATATATGCGTGCATGTTATTTAAAAAAAGCCACATCCCTGGGTGCGGGGCGACGTATGTGCACACATTTGCGCCCGCGTGCCAGTATGAAAGTTACCGTCCCTATGTCAATACCTTCAATTAATGCCATACATTCTATCTCTCCAATCTTATTTTCTGTCATGCTTTTTATTTCTTTCAACTACCTACTTATTAGCAGTTGCTGCAGGAAACATTTGTATTTGTCTGCTCTAATATAGATTAAGAATGGCAAAAAGACTTCAACTCTTGACTATATATCAAGGGAACTTGTCTAAGGCTGGACAAGTAAATTAGTACCTTTGTCTTGTAGAGCATTTGTAGTAATTCTTAGTAGAGCATGCGGCTGAATTCTTCAGCTGTTCTGACTAGTGGCTGGCCCATAGTGGCATCTCTCTCCCCCCCCCCCCCACCTCGCTTGTCATCTGGGGGGGGGGGGTGGAGGAGAGATGCCTTAAGCAACCCACCTGTGGAAGCAAGTTGCTCAGAAAGGGGCAAATCTAAGATGGTCGCCCCTTTGGGAGTGACCAGGGAACTGGAGCTGTGATAGCCATTTAAGGCTGGGGAGTGAGTCGATGACATAGTATGACGCCATGAATTGTATTTCAAATTTGATTCTATTGATATGATTTTTGTTCTTATTATTAGTGAGAGTAGGGGATGGGATTAGCATTAGGTTTGTATGAGATACATTTTTATGCTTATCTATTTTTATTTTTTAAACACAGGGAGGATAACTTTTAAACAACTCTGTGTGGCTCCATATATGTGTGGAGAACTACTACAGTATTTTATAGCCTGTATGTATTAGGAATGCATAGATTATAATATCCGCATATGTCTACCCCCAACATATACGTGTATATATGCTTATGCATGGATACCTGCAATGCATTGAAAGAACATACTTTTCCTACTGATTTTAGAAACATAAATGTGTAGATTTTACACAAAAAAAAATACAACTTGCTTGTGTAAAGCCCTGATTTATGCGCTCAGATTTGTATATTTTAAAACTTAAATGCATAATTGAAATGATCATTTTTCTGATTCCTCCATCAGTTCACCAGTGCTCCAGGTCATCGGGGCCCTTCTGGTTCTTCGGATTCAGTTCCTCCCAGTTCACCCAGACCTCCCGCACACCCAATAATTGACAACAGACCCATCTGATAACAATTGCGCAAGATAATTAGCAGGTGTAAACTTGCACGAATAAATTACCATACATACTCACATGAGTCTCTCATAAAATAGCCACTTATGCATGTACCTCTTGGCCCTGCTCTAAACCACCCCTTTTCTATGTATGTAGATGTGCATGCAAAAGCGAAAATAAGTGCGTACATTGGATGTTTGTAAAATAGTGTGTATGTAGTTTTATGCACATATATGCTAACTTTTATGTAACTCTTTGAAAATTCACCCCTGTGTATATTATGTTAAGGCCCTCTTCTGAAATGGCCGCTGTGTCGGAGGCCTCTGACCCCGACCTGCCCGGCCCCCTGGACTGCCCGCCCCCTCCCTACCCCTTTTTGCAAGCCCCGGGACTTACACGCGTCCGGGAATAGGCTGGATTTACGTGCATAGAGCTTTTAAAATCTGGCCTATATTGTAGCAATTTTTAAAAGCCCATTTACTCGAGTAATGTGCATTAACTTGAGTAAACCCCAGTTTTTAGCATCTAAATGCTTTTTAAAATCAGGCCTAAAATTAGTTTCTATCTTGGCCATTCTGTACTGAAAGGATGCGGCATCTGTGGAAGATAGGCCCTGCAGTTTTATAGGTATTCAGAATTTATTATGTCTAAAGACATTCAGTTACACAAAGATCAATTTTCAAAGGATTTAAACCCCCTGGGTTTATTAGGAACCTAAATTTGCCTTTGAAAATTGACTAGGGCTTAGGACATAAATTTAGACACCAATTTTCACCTCGTTCCTTAAATAGAGTGCCTAAAAAATGAGCAGCTATAGAGTAGAGTTAGGGCAAGGATAAAAGTTAGGTGCCTAGCACTGATTTTCAGTGCTAGAACTCTGATTTAGGCCTGGATTCTTTAAGGTCACAGACCTTAGAGAATCCGGCGGTAACGGGGGGTGGGGGGGGGTGGGCGATCCTGCGATAGTTATTTGGCGCGAAACTGACCCATAGTGGCATCTCTCTCCCCACCTCGTTTGTCATCTGGGGGGGGCGGAGGAATCTTACCTTTTGCCGCCAGCGATGTATCCGCAGCATCAGCCCCCGGTGCCGGTCCAACTCCTCTTCTTCCAGGGCCGACTCCGCCCCGAGCTAGTCCCTTTTCGCGTGCAATAGCATTAGAGAATGACCCCCTTAGGTTCTTAAATCTAAGCAAATGAGTTGCAATCCTAAATTTAGGAGAATTTTCAGCCAAAAACGTAGGTGCTTAAGTTCGGCTAAGCAATTCTTTAAATGTAGGCACCTAATTGAATCGCTGAGCATTGTATGAAAATTGTGGATAAAGGAATGAATTAAAGCAGCTTGTAAGCAGCTGTGCCAATCATCAAGGCTGCAATTGTGACTAGTGGCCACTCACAGAACTATGAATGTTTTGGGAGGATATTGCATGAATTACCGGTACTATATACTGATCCATCTATATTCTACATCGCTAAGGTACATACAAGAAGTAGCTGACCTTTCCTCCTGGACTTTTGCATATAATCTATGAAACATTCTTTCATCATCATCTAAAAAATCAGGTCAAAGAATTTCCGTGTAATTGACGGCAGGGAACATGGCCAACATATGTTGCACATGCAACCATTTAGCTTCTTAAATGAGAAATTTTATTTTGTACTTATAAATTAATTCCCTGAGAGCATCTTGCACAAATCAGTTATTATTGATTTTGGTGATCCCTAGTCAAGTGAATAATACTGTAGTAATTATACCAAGTCTGTCCTACAAAGCAACAATGCTAAATATTTGATTTTAATAATTGAGTTAACAGAGGAAATAAAATACATACCCCCAGTGCTTTTCTGTTTTAATTCTAGAGAACATTTTGTCAAAGCTTTTGAAGGCTTCTCTGGCTTTTTCACTCCCACTGTTGCAAATTTAAGTGAGCTTCTCTTCACAGTAAACATGTACTGGGACCACATTGTAAGTGCCTAAATGACAACATCAGCCACAGGACATGGGAAAGCAATTGAAAAAAAAGGAAAATATCTATAAATAAATGTGTGCAATTTTTATTAAATCTATAACACTAGCAGCCGTGACTGTAGTGTCGTCCCGCCTGCGTCCCTACCTCCCCCATCCCCCTACCGTCTATCTCCTCGGGTTGACTCATGTACATACATGGGTACATTCTTTAATACAATTGTAATAATAAACACCAACACAGATACTGGATTAAAAAAGGCCACAGCTTTATTAACAAATAATACAAACTGGTACCCGAGCCAATAGGGTTCTTCCCAAAATCCATACTGCACCACCCTTCTGCTGCCTGCCGTAACCACTGAGCAAGGCATCCTTGAACCCAGGCCCCCTGCCTTCTCCCCAAGCAAGGTGACCCCTGGCCTTCGGCATACCACACACCCCTGCCTTGTGCCACCCAAGGTGCCAGTCAACTGCTGCCCGGATTGTGATGCCCGTACCGGCCCGGGTAACCCCCCCCCCCCCCCCCCTTTGAGTTGATTTTTGGTTCAGTGTGGGTCAACTAAACTGAAATGGTTTACCCTGAAAAATCTGAATCCATTTCAACTCATTTGGTTCAATTCCATTAAAGTCTATGGGGGAAGTCTATGCATTTTTTGTACATCAAGTCAGTCAGATTGGAGCCAGTTGTGGATGGGAAAAGAAAGGAATAGGACCACTCATTTTTCTTCACTTTTTCAACTAGCCTATTCCAGCTTGCAGCTGCTTGTCATGGCATCATCATTTTTGTTTCACTTTAACCTTAAAAAACAAAGTCATGACTTGCAGCTGCCAGCTGGGATAGGCTGGTTGAAAAGTGCTGAAACTTGTGCTTTCTTCACAACTTTGAGTGAAGAAAAGATTAGAAAATATACAGTTTACAGGAGAAAGCAACATGTTAGAGTTATCTAGTAAAAGGAGAAAGATGTTATCTACTAACAAGAGAAAGATGATAATCTCTGTGAGACAGTTACTGAGTATCATCAGGGTAAGGTTACCACTACATCTGACACTGAACCAGTAGCTGCAGGAAAGATGCATACAGGGAGATTATTTGTCTGTTTTTTTGCAGCATATTGAGTTTTTTTGGTACTGCAGTGACCTAGAAGTAGCTGCCTGCTTTCTCTGTGTAAAAGAGTCAGTGTGACAATGTTCTGATTCGTATGTGTTTGACTTATTTTCTTAGTGTACACAGTCATTCAGTAAGTATCATCAGTTCACTCACCATGTATTGTTTATGATGAAAGTGATCGATTGACTTATCTGCTGTTTCTGTGTCTGTATTCTAACACACTGAAAGCCTCTGTCCACTGTGATCTGTTGCAATTGTCTGATACCCTGCCTGCTCCTCGTGCCCTGACTCTCTTTTGGGTGCTGCCTCACTCCTCATTCTGTGTCTTGAGTTGTTATTGCCACTGGTCTGGCTCCATACCCCTCACTCGGTGTTTTGGGGTGTTTATGCCACTGTATTTTTTAATGAGTGCATGAAGCTATGCCAAATTATAAGCCAATGGCTGAGTGACCTTGATAGCACAGATTTCTGACTTGGCACTTTTAAGGTATATTTGTCGGATACCAGTAATAAATTGAAATGATGTATCACATTGGGCAATTACAATTTTGAAAAATGGATGGTATCACCATTTAAAGTGGTTGAGACTTATAATAGCAGTGTCACATTTGTCTCAGCATGGAAGGGACATGATGCTTAAATGCAGTAGAAAGGCTATTAATGCAGAAAGACTTTAAAATTGCCATCTGATTCATTATAGCCGATAGCAGTTCTTTACATAAAAATTGCCTGCATTGAAGATAAGTGATCAGAACTCAAATCATCTGGGAACCATCAGACATGACAATGATTGCTTAGTGGTTCCATTTCCAAAGCAAGGGTATAAACACCTAAAAATGGATAAGGACAAGCTGAAGAAAGGGGAACCAGTGAAGAGACCCAATGAATTCTTATGTGCTCATTCATTGACTGCACAATGAGATCTGATCTTCAGGGCATCTATGGGAGGTTTGTAAAGGTCTCTTTCTGGAACTGCTTTCCATGCTCAAATGCTAATGCTCTTTATTCTTTTGTGAAGCTGCTCCCACTGAATCTCCCAGCAAAAGGCACCTCCCCTCATGATCCCCATTCTCCAGCAATACATAATCCTACAACCAAACCAGTTTGACTAAGTTGGCATAACATCACCCCATACGTCTATTCATGTCCTAAGAATGGCAAGAGCTATTTTTGAATAGTGTGTATTACCACATCTGGAGTTATTTAATTCTTCTATACCTACAGTAACTAAATACACAATGCCCGTTAAACTCTCAGTCCATTATTAGATGGCTCCAAACATCACACTCAAGTTATCTAGACTGAAAAGATATATTTTAATGTGAAAGGTCTAAAGAGCCTTCATGTTTTAAAAGAAATCATTAGTTTGAGAACTGAAGTACTCTAACCCAATCTTTCTCAATAAATCTCTTCCAATAAATTATTCCTGTCCCACAGTCTGCTGTACTCTCAGGAAAAGCAGACATCACTTCAGACAGCTTCAGTGCTTGCTAAAGAACAAGAATACAAAATCTATAGCAACAAGAGAATTACAAGAGAAGAGCAGACCAGTGGTATAGAAGATACCTCCACAGCTCCAGCAACGTCAGGGACCCATGTGTCAGAGGGGCCTGGAGTGGAAGCACCGTTGTGCACAGTTGTAAGAAGAACAGCTGAAGCGCCCCATCACCTATGGAAGGGAGGGAAAGGGTAGAGAACCCCACTGCAAGCAATGAGCCTAAACAGCATGGGCACACGGAGGACTAGACTCCCCACTGTGTGCCATACGAAAAGGAGGGGCTCAAGCACCCCAGAGGCACGTACGGAAGAGTCCCGAAACGGGAGGACCAGCCAGTAGGGGTGTGAATCGTGTGATCGATCGTCTTAACGATCGATTTTGGCTGGGGGGGGGAGGGAAATCTTATTGTCTTGTTTTTTTTTTTTTTTTTTTAAATCGTTAAAAATCGTAAATCGGGGGAGGGCGGGAAAACCGGCACACCAAAAAAACCCTAAAACCCACCCCGAACCTTTAGAACAAATCCCCCACCCTCCCGAACCCCCCCCAAAATGTTTTAAATTACCTGGGGTCCAGTGGGGGGGGTCCCGACGTGATCTCCCTCTCTCTGGCCACGACTGCGTTGAGAGAAATGGCGCCGGTGGCCCTTTGCCCTTATCATGTGACAGGGCAAAGGTAGCGCCGGCGCCATTTTGGTTCCTGGGTCCCGACGTCACGCATGCAGGAGATCACCCCCGGACCCCCACTGGACCCCCAGGGACTTTTGGCCAGCTTGGGGGGCCTCCTGACCCCCACAAGACTTGCCAAAAGTCCAGCTGGGGTCCAGGAGCGTCCTCCTGCGCCCGTATGACATAGTGAGGGCAAAGGTAGCGCCGGCACCATTTTGAAGATTGGCAATACGGCCCGCACGCAGGAGGACGCTCCTGGACCCCAGCTGGACTTTTGGCAAGTCTTGTGGGGGTCAGGAGGCCCCCCAAGCTGGCCAAAAGTCCCTGGGGGTCCAGTGGGGGTCCGGGGGCGATCTCCTGCATGCGTGACGTCGGGACCCAGGAACCAAAATGGCGCCGGCGCTACCTTTGCCCTGTCACATGATAAGGGCAAAGGGCCACCGGCGCCATTTCTCTCAACGCAGTCATGGCCAGAGAGCTGGAGATCGCGTCGGGACCCCCCCACTGGACCCCAGGTAATTTAAAACATTTTGGGGGGGGTTCGGGAGGGGGGGGGGATTTGTTCTAAAGGTTCGGGGTGGGTTTTAGGGTTTTTTTGGTGTGACAGTTTTCCCGCACCCTATTTAATGATACAATACAAATGCCCCTGACAATAAATCGGGGGCATTTGTATTGTATCGTGCACTCTAACGATTTTGGACGATTTTAAAATTATCTGACGATAATTTTAATCGTTTAAAAACCATTCACATCCCTACCAGCCAGGACTGTATCAGGTAGCACTGCCAGGCTGTGTCAGATGTTTACCTTCCACCACCTCCTATCTTAGAAGCACAGACAATTTGCTTTCTTGTAGGTAGATAGGGGTGCAAAAAAAGAGAGCTTGGGAGCTAAATTCTTTGCAGCTTCAGTCTTTATTTAATGACAGGAAACAGAACTGAGGCCGCCTCTCAATGACGGTCTTCTTATTAAATATGTCAATTATACATGTGAACTACGAACTCAAGGAAACTTTTCCTGCTTACTGGAGAGAAGAAAAAAAGGGCCTTAAAGCAACAGGCCTATCTAAATTCCTAAAACAATAAAATTATCTGTTTCTTAGCTCTGTCATTTCCTCTTTTTGGTCTCTTTTGTTTACTGTCCTAATATATCTACATCTTATATTGTTATGTTTTGCAGGGGTGAGAAATATTGTGTGTTTTTTTTTATTATGCCTGCACCTCATATTAAAAAAGACCCTCTTCTTTCTTGAATCCTCTCTTGGGCTGTGTGCCCTGTATTTAAGCTTTACATATATCCAGAGTGACGCCTGCATATGGTTCAGACAAAAGTCAGTTCAATCTGTTTACATTGATACATAATAGTGGGATAAGTTAAGCAGGAAAAATCTTTCAAACATGTCAAACACACAATGAAAAAATCTGAACACAAATAGATCTGTTAATAAATTTTGATTGTATCAACTGACAACTGAATTATTTAAATACAACTTTGGTAATGCTATTCCTTTAAGAGTGAGATTCTGTTATTAAAACATAGAAACATAGAAATGTCCACATGCCATATTTCAAAATAAGTGCAATACTTTCTCATATTTAACCTTAATTTTCGTGTACCTCATTTGGATTTGTGGAATGAAATGAATTGCATTTCAATCTGTTTCATTTCAGAAGAAATCCATAGGATTTGCAAGATCTGTTGGAAAAAACGTATTCAGATTATTTTGCCACAACATATGGCCACAAGAAGTGCCACGCTGGGTCAGACCGAAGTCCATTGAGCCTGGCATCCTGTTTCCAACAGCAGCCAGTCCAGGTCATAAGTACAGGCAGATCCCCAATAGTTGATATATATCTTGTATCTTACACCCAGGGGTAAGCACTGGCTTTCTCAAATCTCTGCAAAATCGCTGAGGATGCACAGAAATCCTCCTTGAACTTCTATGGATCTATCATGGATTTTGTAATGACCCTGTTGTTTATTGCTAGTTTGTTTTTAGTATGTATCTTTTCATGACCATATTAGCTATTTTAACATTTTTACAGATAATTATATTTTTAACTTACGTAATAAACATTTTTTTCCCAAACCAAAGGTTAAATCCATATTTATATGATCTCACCTGGTGACCACCACCACCAAACCCCAGTTTCTGACAGGTTTTAATCACCTTTTAAATTTTAATTTTCCTACAGGCACTATGTCGGCAGCCTCTGGCTGACATCACTGTCCCAAGTCTGTGAGGACCCCTTGGCCTGCAGTGTAATCCTGCTGGTTCTTTGATTACAACCCTGACACTGTCTGCTGGCTTAAGCTGGCAGAGGCAGCATTCCCAGCATTGCTGCTGCAGTGTGGCACACTGAGTGGCATTTAGCTATTAAAAAAAAAAAAAAAAAAAATCATCACGGCACTTCTGGACTCTCTCTGGCTGCTCCCCAGGCTCCCGTGGACTCAGCAACAACTGGGCAGGTATTTATTTAAATTTTGTTTACCCTATTTACACTGAGTCAAACCAAGATCTATCAAGCCCAGTTTCTGACAGTGGACAGGCTGGGCTGTAAGATCTCAAAAAGTAGATTGTTTCTTGTCACTCCCTCCCAGGGATAGCAATGGCTCTCTTTAGCCTGCCTGGCTAGTAATATTTTATGGACTTTAACTCAGAAACTTGTCCAAACCTCTTTTAAACCCATCTAGACTTGTCACCTTGACTATGTCTTCTGGCAACAGATTCCACAGCTTGACTGAATGCTGAGTGAAAACATTCTCCCTATAGTTTGTTTTTAAATCTGTTGCTTGCTAGTTTCATGGAGTGTCTCCTTTTTTAGTATTAATTACCCATCCCATTCCACTCATGATTTTCTAAACTTCTGAAATCTTTCCTCTCAGTCATTTCTGTTCCAAGATGAAGAGCCCTAACCTGCAAAACCTGTCATGATACGAGACCCTTCCATCCCCTTTATCATTTTTGTTGCCCTTCTGCTAAGTCTTTTTTGAGGTGGCGTGACCAGACCTGCAGATGCAGCATGGATTGATACAGACTCAATACGATATTTTACACAATTATTCTTTATTCCTTTCTGGACGATTCCTAACATTCTACAGTAGTTGCTTTTTTTTTTTAACCACCACCACCACACACTAAACTGAGGAATTCAATGTATTGTCCACAAGGGCTCCAAGGTTCTTTTCCAGCGTGGTGACTCCAAATATGGAACCCAGCCCTGGGTACTTCTTGTTGGGATTATTTTTCTCAATGGGCATCGCTGAGCACTTTACCACATTAAATTTCATCTGCCATTCAGATGCCCAGTCTTCCGGTCTTGCGAGGTCCTTCTGAAGCTCTTCGTAACCTGCTGCTGTTTTAACAGCTTTGAATAATTTTGGGTCATCTGCAGATTCCATCACCGCACTCTCCATTCCCTTTTCCTGATCATTTATGAATATGTTAAACAGCACAGATCCCAGAACGTGTGCCTCTGCTCCTCAACTAATGACCTTTCTCCAGTTGGAAAACTTACCATTTAGTCCTGCCCTCTGTTTCCTGTCTTTTAACCTCATTAAATGATTATTTCAGTTTGTTCATTAGCTGAAATGACACAAAGAACAAACATTAAATGTAAAAAAAAACAAAAAAAGTGCCATTTGGTTGTATGCCTGTATGTGTGCTTTATGATCATAAACAGAATGGTACTGGCATCATTATTGAATGGGAGCTGGTGGGTTGGAAGTGACTAGGGATCACTTCTGTCCCTTTCATTACTGGAAACCTCCAATGAAGGGGGAGGTGTAGATAGGGAGGTGAGGGGAAGGGGTTGGGATTTCATGTCTTCTGGGGTTTTCCATTGACTTTCACAAATATGTGTGTTGGGGGGGGGGGGGAGGGGTTTATTGTTAAATGAAACGTGATTGCTTCATTGCCTTTTTCATTTTGTTTAAAAATGAAAGCACACCCCTAACCTGAGAAAGGGAGTAATAGCTCTCAAAAGCTGGTCAAGAAATGTATTTAATCCAATGGAAAGGTAGTTTTTTTGTTTTGATTATTTTTTTGTTATTCTTTATTTCCTTGCATTCAAGTGGACTAACACTAACATGTCTTTCTTTATATAAGATGGAAGATATCACATACCACCATATCAGAAAGCAAATGAGCAACCTGACCTAGAGTCTGCTTGTGCTCCTTCTGTTCTGACCGGAGGAAGGAAGTGATAGTTCCTCAGAACTAATCAAGAACTGTATTCAATTATACCTTTTTATTGGACTTACCTTAAGCCATAAGAACCATAAGAAATTGCCATGCTGGGTCAGACCAAGGGTCCATCAAGCCCAGCATCCTGTTTCCAACAGAGGCCAAAAACCAGGCCACAAGAACCTGGCAATTACCCAAACACTAAGAAGAACCCATACTACTGATGCAATTAATAGCAGTGGCTATTCCCTAAGTATAATTGATTAATAGCCATTAATGGACTTCTCCTCCAAGAACTTATCCAAACCTTTTTTGAACCCAGCTACACTAACTGCACTAACCACATCCTCTGGCAACAAATTCCAGAGCTTTATTGTGCGTTGAGTGAAAAAGAATTTTCTCCGATTAGTCTGAAATGTGTTATTTGCTAACTTCATGGAATGCCCCCTAGTCCTTCTATTATTCAAAAGTGTAAATAACCGAGTCACATCTACTCGTTCAAGACCTCTCATGATCTTAAAGACCTCTATCATATCCCCCCTCAGCCGTCTCTTCTCCAAGCTGAACAGCCCTAACCTCTTCAGCCTTTCCTCATAGGGGAGCTGTTCCATCCCCTTTATCATTTTGGTTGCCCTTCTCTGTACCTTCTCCATCGCAACTATATCTTTTTTGAGATGCGGCGACCAGAATTGTATACAGTATTCAAGGTGTGGTCTCACCATGGAGCGATACAGAGGCATTATGACATTTTCCGTTCTATTAACCATTCCCTTCCTAATAATTCCTAACATTCTATTTGCTTTTTTGTTTGTTGAGGTTTTTGTTAACATTTATTTCTATGCATTAATTCAGTGGTCCCCAAACCTGTCCTGGAGGGCCACCAGCCAGTTGGGTTTTTGGGATATCCTCAATGAATATGCATGAGAGAAAATTTACATGGTATGGAGGCAGTGCATGCACATTTTCTCTCATGCATATTCATTGAGGATATCCCAAAAACCCAACTGGCTGGTGGCCCTCCAGGACAGGTTTGGGGACCCCTGCATTAATTATACTTTTGTCCCATAATACTGAAGGACTTCAACATGACTGAAAGGGGGCACTAATCAGATTGCTTCATATACAGGTTAAGTGACATAAATCCTGGTTATTACTATCATTTGCTTTTCTCGCTTAGTCATTGCCTCAAGCTTAAAGAATGGCCTTTGCATCAATATACACAACTTACCAATTTGGATGTACCAGAAAATTATGCATATACTTTTATTTTCATTTCTGATCTTTTATTTTGGTTACATTTTAGGGAGCACATGAACCTGTTTTTTTTTATAGTAAACAAAGAACAGTCCTAATTTAAAAAATAAACACTTGTTTTGTGGCCAGTTATGCTTGGCAGCGAATTCTTGGTTTTAAATACTAAATAGCTACTGAAGTAGAGGAGCAGCCTAGTGGTTAGATGAGTGGGCTATAAGCAAGAGAAGCTCAGATTCAAATCCTATGGCCACTCCTTGTGACCTTGGGCAAGATGCTTCAGTCTCTGATGTCTCAAGAACAAACTGAGATTGTGAGTCCTTTTTGGACTGGGTAATAACCATTGTTCCTGAATGTAATCTGCTTTCAAAGTGGCTGAAAGGTGGAATAGAAATAATTCTCATGCCTATAAAAAAACACCCATGCTAGAAAAAGAAAAATAGAATTTCAATCATGTATGCAATCAATTATAATGCACTCTGCTTTACTTCTACAACAAATTGGACTTAACTCCAGTAAAACAGTTGGGTCTTTCATTTAATTGCCATTTCTAAAACTTTTAATTATCTTGAAACTGGATTTTCGATAGGTGAAGGATAATTTGGTACAAAACATCTGTGTTTGAATCATGTAAATTACTCTTACTCAAAGGTTCTTAATTTACCATAATTTTAAAACAGCTGCATGCTCTCATTAACTAGGTAGAAAAAAAATTATATATACACTTTACGTAAGGAAAGATGTTAAGTTCTAGATATCAACACAAAACAGTCACTAAATTATTAAACCCTAAGAAAATCTTGCCTACCCATGATAGCAATTTATCGGTAGCAGAGAAGACAGACTGCAATTTAGTATAAAATACAGCAAATATCTGTAATTTCTGGTACACTATATCATCAGAGAATCACATACCCAAATATTTAAAAAAAATAATTCTTAAGGATATTCAAAGCTATCTGATTAGGTTTCAAAGTTATTCAGATAGTTTTTGGGGATATTCAGCATGACATTTATCCTATTGAGTTTCCAGGAAAACTTATCTGGCTAACTTCATAATCTTCCTACTGTGCTTTAGAAAAGACCAAGCTCACAAACAGATGTTCTGTACAGTCCACGGGACAGAAAAGTTACTCATAATTACTATTCTTTTTTCACTCTTTCTAGCTTGATTTTGTTTAGTTTTAGCTCTGGAAGCATAGGCTTTATGACAACTGTGTAGAATATTTAGGGGGTTGTTTTCTAAAGCTAGCGCACGTAAAAAGGGACTTCGCATGCGAGAAGTCGCTTTTCGCATGCGATAGCTAGATCGGGGAGGAGTAGCCACCGAAAGGGGAGGAGTTGGGGCGGCACCGGGGCGGACGCCGTGAAGACAGCGCAGATGGCAAAAAGGTAAGGAGCCTTTTCGCTTCCAATTTCGCGCCCAATAGCACCACCTTTTACGATGGTGCTATTGGGTGCGAAAGCTGGCAGCGATCACACCGCGGAGGTGCGATCGCTGCCGGCTATCGCAGGCCTGCCCCCCTGCACCGCGCGATTCATAGAGCTGTGCGTCGTTAGAAAATCCCGGCCTAAGTGACTAAAATAAACACAAAAATGTGCTCTATAGTTTAACCAGAAAGCCTGACCAATCAAGAATCTGTATTCAACAAGAACAGAGATACAATGTTGCCTTCAGCATTCTCACCAGACGGCAGCATTCATAATGGCATCTCATAATAGCTGGAGAACAGCACATCAGCTGATGTTTCGGTAAATACCTGCATCAGCGGAGAGAGGATAAAAAAATAACTTCCAAAAACTTCTGAAGAGCAAACACATCAACTACTTCAAAATGGTCCGCAAGATCCCAGACTAGTATTTAACACATTTTTCTCATATGTATTATTCTTTGTGGAAAGCCTGAAAATCTGACTGGCAGTGGCTGTTGGATCAGTAGGACAGGTTTGTGATGCTCTGTCCTACTGGTTGCCACAGCAGGCATGCCACCCATTTGAGAAATCAGGCAAGTGTATCCAAATAACCAGCTAGCAGAGAATCCGTGTTTACGTGGTTATTATTCTTTATTTCCTTGCATTCAAGTGGACTAACACTAACATGTCTTTCTTTATATAAGATGGAAGATATCACATACCACCATATCAGATAGAAGGGCACCATATCAGATAGAAGGGCAACCAAAATGATAAAGGGGATAGAAGAGCTCCCCTATAAGGAAAGGCTGAAGAGGTTAGGGCTGTTCAGCTTGGAGAAGAGACAGCTGAGGGGGGATATGATAGAGGTCTTTAAGATCATGAGAGGTCTTGAACGAGTAGATGTGACTCTGTTATTTTCACTTTCGAATAATAGAAGGACTAGGGGGCATTCCATGAAGTTAGCAAGTAGCACATTTAAGACTAATTGGAGAAAATTATTTTTCACTCAACGCACAATAAAGCTCTGGAATTTGTTGCCAGAGGATGTGGTTAGTGCAGTTAGTGTAGCTGGGTTCAAAAAAGGTTTGGATAAGTTCTTGGAGGAGAAGTCCATTAACGGCTATTAATCAAGTTTACTTAGGGAATAACCACTGCTATTAATTGCATCAGTAGCATGGGATCTTCTTAGTGTTTGGGTACTTGCCAGGTTCTTATGGCCTGGATTGGCCTCTGTTGGAAACAGGATGCTGGGCTTGATGGACCCTTGGTCTGACCCAGCATGGCAATTTCTTATGTTCTTATAGATTTGCATGCAACAGAGGCAATGCATGCAAATCTATCTTATACATATTCATTGTGGATATTCTGAAACCCAGGCCTGTTTGAGGCTTTCAAGGACTGGAGTTGGCCACCCCTGCACTAGCTGGAAACCTGCTTTTAGCAAAACTTTCCTTTTGGGTGCTCTAAAACACACAGAGAAAAAGAAAGGCGTGGGGGGAGAGAACATTTCCAAGCCTCACTCACCATCTGGCAGGTGTTTATGTTTGCAGGCCTTTACCTTCTGTGCTTCAGCTGGGTGAAGTTATAAAAATTCAGAGCTGGGAGCCATTCTCAAGTAGCTGGATTTGGATTTTATTACTCACCTTTTCAAAACCAAGTTTAAGGAAGGTGATAATGTGCAGTCAAAACATTTTTTGATTCAGTACATGTTATTTTTTTCAGGCAGTTTGGGGGACTTCCGTCATTTCCATTTGTTTTTGGAAGTTTATGCACATAAGTGCTGTTTCAGGTGCATAAAATCAAATTCTAGACACATAAAAAAATGTATTCACACAACTCTCCAGAAACAAATTGAACAAATGCAAATCTCTACTACGGGGGTAGCTCCCCTCACCAGAAGGCTAACACTCTTAAAAAGTATGGGCCGGATTTTAAAAAGCTTACGCGCATCACCGGGCCTATTTTAAAAAGGCCCGGTGACGCGCGTAAAGCCCCGGGATGCGTGTAAGTCCTGGGGCTTTACTAAACAGGCGGTCTGGGGGCAGGGCGGTCCATGGGCGGGGGCAAGGCTGGAGGTCTCCGACACAGCGCCATTGCCGCTGTATGGAAGGATCGCGTGCCGGCAGACGAAACTTACGCCTGCCTGCGCGCGCAAGTTATAAAATCAGGCGTACATGTGTGCGCCGGGTAGCGCGCGCACATGTACGCCGCACACGCTCCTTTTAAATTCTACCCCTATATTTACTAAGCCATGGGAAAATTGCCACCGGGCTTCACAAAGTTATATTAATTGGTACTGCAGCACTGTAAATCTTGCAGCAATTTGCCTGGTGGAAAATGACTGCTGGAAAAAATAGCATGGAAACTACCTCTAGTAGCCCCACAGCCAGTGATTAATGGCCACCATCATGTTAAGAAGTCCAAGTGGCCCAAATATGACTTCCTCCCTATGCTTGTGAAACACTGTCTCAAACCCTCTCCCGCCACCTCATCAGGTGACCTCAGTAGGAATAGTAAAAAAAAATAACAATGAAAATGTCAGGTACTATCCCTGGCCCCTCCTCCTTCCTTCCAAATCTCAACCCCCTTTTGGCAAAAAAATGTCTACCATGGACCTCCTACTCTGCCCCTCAATTCCACCACTTGCATTAACTTAAGATCTCTGGTGGTCTAGTGGGGCCCAGCGTACCCGCTAAGGCTCCACATTCAGTACCACCAGTTTTAAAGTGGCCCTGGCCAGCCGATTTAATACTTTTGCCCCATCATGTGATGGGGCAAATTTTGCATGTAGCCATCTGCATTAGACCACCAAGGACCTTAAGGTAATGCAGGGAGGGAGGAGAGGTGTGGGTAGGAGGTCCAGGGAGGTAATTAAAAAAAAAAAAAAGTGAGTGGAGATTGGGAGGAAGGGTGAGGGACCAGGGATAGGATGCAACATTTTCATAATTTTTTTTTTTTAACTTTTTTACTACTGGGGCTGCCTGAAAACGTGTAAGGGGAGATTCTCCCTTGGGCAGGCATAACTTTCGCAATAAAGGTAGGGGGGGAATTAGTTAGGGCCGAGAGGCGGGTTAGTTAGGGGAAGGGCGGGGAAGGTGCCCCCCGCACCTTCCCCGCCCTTCCCCTAACTAACCCGCCTCTCGGGTGGTGGAAGAAAAGTTCCCTCCGAGGCCGCTCCAATTTTGGAGCGGCCTCGGAGGAAACGGAGGCAGGCTGTGCGGCTCAGCGTGCGAAGGCTGCCGATTTTGCGCAGCCTTGCGCGTGCCGACCCTGGATTTTAAAAGATACGTGCGGCTACGCGCGTATCTATTAAAATCCGGCATACTTTTGTTTGCACCTGGTGCGTGAACAAAAGTACGCGCGGGCGTACTTTTATAAAATCTACCCCTATGGGCGAAGACAGAAAAATATTTTGTTTCATTTTGGGTTTTTGTTTCAAGGAATTTTTCATTTATTTGGTGGTTTTTTTTTTTTTATTTCATTTATTTGAAATGAAAAAAAAAAAGAGAGGAAAAAAACAAAACAATACAAAATGGTGTTTGGTCTATACTCCTGTGTCCTGTCTACTGAATGAGAGAAAGCTTTTAAGAAACATCACCTCCTACTTGCCTGGATCCCCTGGTCCCCCTCTCCTGAACCTTTACCAGGGTCCAAACAGAATAGAGGCAATCCCCAGTTGCTCCTTCCCTACTGGTGCTGTACTTCAAAAGGATGCTGGCTGACCCAGTCACTTGGTACCACTTTGCAGAACAGCATTGGCAAGGCAGGAGCAGCCGGGGATTACTCTTGCCTCATTTGGACCCGGGCTATGTTGTGGTTAGATTTGGGGAGGCTTGGCTCGGGGTCCAGCGGGATTCAGAGGGTGGGAGAAGGGGATCTGAAAAAGGCTTTTTGCATGTTCATTCACCAAAATATGAACATGCAAAATCAAAACGAACAATTTTTTTAAATTTCATTTTCAAAAGGAAATAGGAAATGCATTTGACATTTCCTATTTTCTTTTCATCAAAAACACACCCTCTGGATAACCCTGTTATAACAGCTTACTTTATGTGGTATTACCATAACTTTGTATATTTATATTTCATTTTATAAATTAGGTATGAAAATAAGATGATTGTAATTGATATATTTGGGTTGATTTTTTTAAAAAAAGGATTTGCTTAATTTTATAAGTATGTGAATGAACTGGTAGCTGGAGAATGAAGAGGAGAGGTTGAGAAGTGATAAAAATAAAGTGAAGGAAATTTAAGAGATAATGAAGAGAAGAATGTGAGGATGGTAATATAATAGAGATAAGGAGAGTAAACTGAAGAAGGAAAGGTTATCCTGCTTTTGTGCCCAATAGCAAACTACTCTGTTTAGTTCCCAAGGTATAAACTTGAATCTTTGAAAAAAAAATCTCCAATCCACTAGCGAAACAAGGATTGTATAGTATATGTCCGCTGGAGCTGCATGCAACAGTTGATAGATCTTTTTTCTATTGTATACTTGTTAAGTACTAAAACATGAGAAAATATAAGCATGATTTATGCTTCAGACAACATTTACTATGGACTGGTCTGGTGGCTCAATGGCAGTGTGGAGATCCCAGGGTTTGATTCCTGGGCCTGGTTTTCGCTTCCCAGCCCCAAGGGGGGAGAAAGGCATCCCAGCTATTACTCAATTGTAACATCTACTGACTGGAAGTAGGGTATGATTTCCAGAGAAAAGGGATGGTCTGTGACTCTTGACCACGGACTGGCACTGCAATAATTTGGCTAGGTTATTAGCAAAACTAAGATCCAAGTTAAGGTTCATAGTGCTGTTGTCCATTAGAGGTTGTTCCATTTGAAATAGAAGTCCAAAAGAAGAGGAGGAAAAGAAGGAAATTGCTAGGTCAAAAATACAATTAAAAAAAAAATCTTTTGACTTGTTTAAAAAATGTATAATGGGCAATATATTGTAACACAGGAGCACATAAATGATGGCGTATAAGACCAAAATGGTCCATTCAGTCTGCTCATTTGAGATTTGTTCATTTTAGGAAGATGCATACTAGGGATGTGCAATTGTTTTTCCCGAATTAGGCAACGTCAACGATATTGCCTAATTTGGAATGCTTCGGGAGAACCGAAAAACGATTGAATTATTTCCGAAATTTTGGAAAAAATTCATTTTTGAGTTAGTGCGCACTAACTCCTGATATTGCGCACTAACCCCAAAATCGGAGCCCCTGAACAAAAAACCCTAACCGCGGGAAAACGAAATTCCCATGGGGGGGGGGCCCCCGAAATGAAGCCCGACATGAAATTTGTACCTGAAGCACATCTCTAATGCATACATCATTTCCTATTTGCAACCCAATACCTGCTCGCCCCTATTTTATGCAAACTCTTGACCTTCTTCCCACTACTGCCCTTTGCATTTGCCCCAAGCATAGCCTCATGCACCCTCATTAGTAGGCCATTTCAGGCCTTTGCCATTTTGAACTTTGCTTCTTAACACAACCAATATTCAAGCTCCACCCAGGCCTTCTTCTCTTACTAATTATCCCCACAGCCACCAAGGTCAATGAGGCTATTGTAATTCCATCCTTCCCATTCTCAATTGAAGTTTGGGTTTTAACCATGATCTCTCCATGCAAGACATGCAGTCCTCTTGGAAGCCCACTGCTGCTTAGTTAGTGTTGTAACTGTTGCTCCATGCTTTCTTGGATGTGCTTTGTAATCATGTCGCTTCTGTTTAGGATTAAAACTGCTGCTCCATGCAGGCTACCAGAATACTTCTTTGAAGGCCTGATAAAACAAAACACTTTTTTTTTTTTTTGCATTTTTTATTTATCTTTTTTTTAATTTTGATCATTTCATGCCAATCTTTATTGTGATTCATTTCATTTTTATTTTGTTATTTGTTTTTAGAGCATGCTTTTTGCAAATAGCACAGGTAAATCAACAGAAATGATGAAAAATGAAATGTTGTTCACTTTTTTTTTCTAGAAAATGATATGGATTGTTTGATTCATTTTCATTCATAAGAAGAAAACAAATCAAACAATAAAAAAAAAAAGGCCAGAAACAAAAACAAGGCAACCAGGGGCCTTCCAACTGCTTGAAAAAAAGGCAAAGCCATGATCCCATCAGCCCCCACTTACCCGGTCCAGTGGGAATCTGCCAGCTTTGGCCTAGGCCCAGGCTGAAGCCTCAACCTTGCATAGGCCAAAGGCGCAGTAGGTCGCCGCGACCTTGCCCTATTCAATGCCAAAGCTTCGGCCTGACCTGGATGTTGGGCTCAAATGCCTGTGCCTCAGCCTGCGCCAGGACCTGGACCTAGGCCTGATGCCACAAACCGACCCAGAGGCTGGGTCCCGACACTGAGACCTAGGCTTGGACCCAGGCCTGACACTGCAAACCAGCCCAGAGGTTAGGTCCAGGTGCCAGGGCTGAGGCCTGAACCCAGGCCTGATGCCAGGGTCTTGGCCAGGAGGCTGGGTCCTGATGCCTGGGCCTTGGCCCAATGTCAGACCCAAGCCTTGGAGACACTTCTTGGTCCTTTTCATTCTTCGGCACTTGCAAGCCATATGATATCGTCTGCTTGGGTCATGCCAGAGTTAATTAACTCTGGAGTATTCCCTTCAGCAGATGGCACCATTTTGATGTATGGCAATTGCCAAACAATGAAGAGGACCAAGAAGAGGCTCTGAGGCCTGGGCCTGATCTTCGGCCAAGGCCCAGGCCTCCTGGCCAAGGCCCTGGCATCGGGCCTGGGTCAGGGCCAAGGCCCTGGCATCAGGACCCTGCCTCCAGGTTGGGTCATGGCATCGGGCCTGGGCCCCAGCCTAGGTTGAGGCCTTGGTGTTGGGTCCTGGTCTTCATTGGATACCTAACAGATAAGGTAAGGTTTTGCTTTTTTTTGTTTAATTTTTGGGGGTCTTGTTAAAGGCCCCAGCATCGGTCCTTGCCTCCACCAAGACCCTGGCATTTCGCTTGAGCCTAGGCCATGTCTGCTGCTTTGGGCCTCAACCTATGCCCTAGGCGAGGCCCCGGCTTCGAGCCTAGGCCTAGCCCCGGATCTTTAGTTTAAAACAAAACAAACAAATAAGATTTGTTTCATTTGGGGGCCCCCTTGCAAATGAAATGAATGATAATTAATCAGCATGTTTTGCAGTTTCATTTTAAACAAATACACATCCCTATTTCCTAATTCGTTTCAAATGAGTATGTATCCCTACGATGCAATCATACCACTGCTGTTGAGGTCTTAATGAACTCAAAAGGATTTCACTGATCAAATTGCATGCCAAGGGGTGTGCCATCTTACAATATCAGTATTGTTTAATTGTTTGTAGGAACAATCCTTTTACCATCCCCCCCCTGCCCCCCACATTTCCTCTTTAGTTACCATTTTTGAGTCAAAATACAATTGGAACTTTATGAAAGCTCCTTTTATCTAGAAGCTTGCACCATCATAGCCAAAATCTCTAGTTTTCTACAGCAACTCAAGCGGAGATTCTGTGACAAGGGTGTAAAAATTCTTTGGCGCAATTTTTTGACATTCTGGCAGCCTGAAGTCAGCAAGAAAGGAAGCGGCAGCACTAGCAGAGGTTAGCGGGGGTGTAGGGGGGGGGGGGCAATGGTGATGGCTGAGGGGGGTTTTTGCAGTAGCGGAATCTCAATCATTGGGTCTGCGGCGTGCGCAAGGCACCACCCTCAACAGGAAACAAATTTCGTGGCAGTTGCCGCAGCGACAGAATCACAGAAAAACCTAAGAGGCCTTAATTACAGCTTTAATCAAACCTGCGTGTCGAAGCGCTGTTTGGTATCAGAAACATTTCTTAACACCATCCCCTCGCGTATTGACAGAATGGGGACAGCTGAAAAATTATTACCAGGGAAAGACTTTCTTTAAGAAAAACAGAGTATACTGCCATCACCAATGCACATTTTAGCCACTGACAACTTAGCAACCAAAGTAAGTTGAGACAGCAGAGGAAACAGAAAGGGAATCAGCAGACGCAAAAAAAACAACTTAGTTGAGATTTGTTTTTGCTAGCATTCGATCGCGGTGCTGCTTTGAAGAAGAGTTTGTCAACCAAAAATGGGAAGAGTTTAAAACCTATGAACAAGTTCAGGTATTATTTACATCCAATAAATGACAAAATCTGTGCTCTGATGCCTGACCTGGTAAAGGGATTTTGTTCCCTATTACTCACCAGTCATAGAGCCTTGTCATAGCAACAACTAAATCACATAACTTCCATTCTACCTGAACATATTGGACAGCTGTAAAACTGTATAATCAATCTGTTTCATAACACTGGTAAGTTTCAAGGATAATCACTGTTTTACAACTTGATACATTTTTCCCTTTTTCTAATGTTTTCTTTTCCTTGACAGATTTTGGCTTCCTTCCAATAATTTTATCTTCTCGTTATGTTCTTCTCTAAGAGAGGCAAAGAAAAAGAAAACCAGGCAAGATGCTAGTCTGCAAAGAGCATGCAGTTGCAATAAATCAAGTGCCATGGTATCTTGAGGCTGATGAACTGAACTGGCAGTGATTTCAGAAAAGGGGGGGCTTCATGCAAAAAAAAAATGTGCAAATGCCCCACAATGCACAAAAATGCCAACATTTCTGCATTTTGTGCTTTTTTTTCTCACAGCTCCCCCTTTCGTGAAATCACTTTGCTCTTCCTTTGCAAACGGTAATCTTCCGCGCTTAGGCCTGGATTCACCATTCTATCGCAGAATAGTGAATCCAGCGAAAACAGGGGTGGGCCTGTGAAAGCCGGCAGCCATCGCACCACCGCGATGTTATCGCTGCCAGCTTTCGCACCCAATAGCGCCACCGTGAAAGGGACTTTTCGCGTGCGATAACGGTTTATCGCACGCGATAAGCTTTAGAAAATGACCCCCTTAGTGTGCTACAGGTACTAGAATTCTGGGTTAATGAGTACTGTGACGCAGTATCATGCAAAGCTTTTCTATAGCTCAGAATTCAGTGAAGATGTCTTCACAGGCCTGCTTTCTCGAAAAAAATATCTGCACCTCAATGAGTTAATACCCGATGTACTAAGCTAATGGTCTGCTATGCATCAAGATTTTTAAAAAGTGCACTAACCCAACACACGTGTGCAGAAGGCATTCTTAGTATGCATAAAATACAATGTCTGTACAGAAAAGATGTTTTCTGCAAAGAAAATACATTTGATATGCACAAATAGTATCTTCTGTATAAAAAAACAAGATTTATATGTACAATTTGTGCACAAAAAACAATTCTGTGTACAAAGCATATTCTCTAAACATAAAATATTTTATATACAGAAAATGTGATTTGGGCACAAATCATATTTCATGCACGTAAATTCTGCATGAAGGACCCCACACCATAAACTTTGGGTTCAGCTTCATAGGCTAACATTAGCCCAAGTAACTTTACTCCAGCTCTGATCAGAAGTTAAATTTACAACGTTAAGAAGCCATGAGTTAAGCCTATGTGCCTCTTTGAACAGGTGAATAATGGCCTTTGTTATCATGGGTTTTAAATGGAGGCATGCTAATTCATGCACACAGTTTAATAAAGGTTTGTGTATACATTTTTTGTACACAGAAATCTTTTCTGCATTTGAAGTCTGCACACAAAAAAATGTGCACACATTTGGCAGTAAAGCTCAGGGTTATTAATATGGAGGGCAAAGATTCTCATGCCCTAAGCATCGCTCCATATCTAAAAGCGTTCTTTCAAAACGAAATGGGCAAGTAATTCATTGCTTTCACATTTTGTTTTAAATAAAAGTCAGGCAAAGACATTGTGGTGTGATATCTACAATAAATGTGGAAATACGCCAACCCATCCCAAAAGAAAACAAGCAATAGTGACTGAAACCAAACTTTATAACAATTGGCAAACAGCAATGTATAAACATTTTTCTGCAAACTGTTATTATCATCTCTTTGACGTTGCTTTCGACATTCAAGTGATCATATTGGTCCTCTTTCAATAGCAACACCAACTCATGTTTGACCTCAGAAAACACAGAGAATAGAACTGCCATACTTCTAGGACCAAACATCATGACTTCAGCGGTGGTGATGATGTGTACTTTATCTATATCTGAAGACTTGGGCATCCATAGCCCATCACATTTTCCCTTCTCATATGATGCTCAAGGCGGCTTACAGCAGTAGAATTCAGGATGCTGCTCCCAAAGATCTTGCAATCTGTGACCTGCCCAAGGTCACAAGTAGTCTGTGGGAGAAGTGGAATCTGAACCCAGGGTTTCCCTGGTTCTAAGCCCATTGCTCCATTAGGCTACTTCTTCTTGTCACTTGTTTTCTTGGCAAGATGTTGTAATGGTTTGCTCTTTCCTTGTGCAGCCCACAGCACTTGGTCTTTCCAGGTAGACATCTGTTGAAGTAATAGAATGGCCTGACCAAGATCCAACAGGTTCAGACACGTTCAGGATGCTGGTGTTGCTGGGGGGTGTCATCTGGGGATGGTTCTTGGTAGGGTTGCCAAGAACCATTCTAGGCTTTGTTTTGGCAGCGGAAATACAGTACCTGAATGTAATTCACTTTGAAGTGCTGAAAAAAGTGCAAAAAGTGGAATATAAATCTAAATAAATAAATAAATAAAATAAGTAGAGATCTTATTTTATGAAAGATCTCACACAAAAGCTGCAAAATGTGAAGATTCTGCATGTAATTAGTGTAGGCATGAATGGTCCTGAACAACATCGCATGAAAAGTAGAAAATGGCTAAATTTGCCAGTTCTTCAATGTTTCGCTGTTTTTGGGGGTTTTTTTTCATTAACATCTAGAAAATAGAGAGGGGGAAGGTTACAAATGCAGCAGGATAGCTGAATGTTGCTAGTTTTCATCTCTGTCCTGCAAAATAAAAAAAAAGCCATGCCTGTGAAGAAAAACATTTGGGAGAAGCAGACATTTTCGACTCATTTTCCCCACAGACAGGAAAAGCCTAGGTTTTGCCATTTTCACTAAAAAGAAAAAAAAAAAAGTTCACACATTTCTAAACAGAACTTTCTCCGTTCCATCTGTTTGCATTCATGCAAATCACAACTGTGTTCTGTTTCTTTTACTTCCAGAGAAAAAATTAGTGCCTAACCGTATAAGGCTTTCAAACTTTCAGCTTTACTGCCTGAAAAAAAAAAGCCTCTCTCAACCCCCTGAGGAAGTGATTTTTCACTGTGAAACATGTTGGGAATTTGTCATATTGTCTGTGTGACTGTTGGATAAATAAAGGTGATTTTTTTAGCAAGGGAATGGCACAGGAGCTTACTAGCTGGCGGCTTTGCTGCCTGAAAAAGCCTCCTAACAGCTTTCCAAAAATGTATTTTTAGTGCTGTCTCAAGCTTTGTGATTCTGGCTCCAGTGGCTTCCAAAAACAACTGATTGTAGTCAACAAGATAGCACACATGGCAGCAAATATGGTTTTTTTTTTGTTTCTTTCTTTTTTTTTTTTTTTTTTTTTTTTAAATAACAATGAAATAAAACCATAATTACAATTTTGATATCAGGGTGGCACTTCATTTATTTATTTTATTGTTATTTATTTATTTCATCTTTTATTTATTTTACTTACTTATCCAGTCTCCCTAAATAAATAAACAGCCCAGGTTTTCAGCCTGTGTCCTCCTTTTTCTTATCTGTAATACTTCTAACGCTCCTTGCCTGCCTCCCTTCCCTCTTCCCCCACCCCCAAACTGATAAAAATTAGCTTTATGAAATTGCAGTATAACACACCACAATTAAAGGTCCATCAGCCCCCATGATTCATCCTGCAGCTCCCAATCTGAGAATCAATGCCCTAAGGAGCTAAAATATATTTTTCACACCCCTTATAAGAATTCAGGTGGTTGTATTTTCATAGACAAAAAACAGTGCATGGGACACGGTTGGGGCTGATACTATGGGAAAAGTGAACGTGCTGAAACAGGGATCATTTTCAGATGATTTCCTGGCTTAGTTGTCAGGGTATTTTGGAAGGGGATGGAGCTTTTCTGTATCACACAGCTATGGCTGCAGCTTGATAGGATGAAACTGCTGGAGGAGTCACAGACTCATGAGATCTCTGGCTGCAAAGCAGACATTGAATTATTCAGAACACAGGCTAGGAAACCCCATGAAACCGAGAGTGAAATGATCAGCTGAGTAATCCAGCCTTGTATGGTATGGGCAAGCAAATGGTCATTCCTTTAGTAATGTGCATCAAAAAGAAAACCCAGATCTTGGTCTATTCAGATGGCTTCACGGCTGTGCTGTGTGCTGCCATGCAAGAGATCCGGACACGACTCCGAATCCAGAACCCAGAGCCCGGTGGACCAGGTGAGGCTAGGGATGTGGCAGAGGTAGCGTTTACTGTCCCTTAGTCTGAGGGGAGAGAGGCCGAGCCGATGCAAAGCAATGACTCCAGATGCATGCATACCCAGTTCCAGTTCACCCCGGGTCAAACCAAACTGGCTGACCCAGTTCTGGGTTTACCCCAAAGCATGCATGGGGCTATAGTTCTGATATTTTTTTTACCATTGATTTCCCTAAGAAAATCAGAACTACAACTCCATGCATGCAATGGGGCGAAGCCCAGCACTAGAACTTCCTGTTCCCTTGACCTGGGGTAAGATGGAAATCCTAAGTTCCAGAAGGAGCTTGAAGAAGACTATCTCTGCCATGGCTGGATTAAATGGTGAGTTGGGGTGAGAAAAAGGAGGTTACAAATGGGGAAAAATCCCAGGTAGTTGGGAAGGAAGGCTTATGGTTGAAAAATGAGTTGGTCAGTGACTAGGCAGACCACCTGGTTCCCATTAAGCAGAAGCCTAAAGGAGCAGATCCAAAATTTAAAAAAGAAGCAAATCCCCCATATCTCAAAGCATTTCTCTTGGCTTTTTTTTTTTTTTTATTAGCTTCCTCTGATTGAACTATCATCTCTGTGCTGTGTTGTGTGAAACCTCTGACTGGCTCTGAATTAACTTAGGCAGCTGTAAGTTCCCTTTTCATCCCACCCGTCCCCATTGAGACCCTCCACCAAACACCACACCACACTTTGTCTGTTGGTATAACAGGGCTGCAGCTTTCTTGCATATTATTTACATGTTTTCCATTATGGGCTCCGAGCCAGTTCCAATTTCTCCACCTGTGGAGCCCTCTTCTTCCTCCGCTACCCTACAGCCTACCAACCGGGACCAGCCCACACCCCCATGCCACCGCCCTCCAGGCAGCCATGACTCCGGCCCCTGCTGGCTGCTCAGCATTTATATCAGCCTTGCCAGGCTACTCCTCCAGGCACACACTGGCTCAGGTACCCACCACAGTCTGAGGGCATTGAGGGCTTGACCTTCCCTTGCCCCAGACCCCCAACTAAAGCTGAGGCATTATTATCAGCATCTCAAAACCCTTTCTATTGTGTCTTGCAGTGTCATATTAAAAAAAAAAAATGCCATTTCCAGTGTCAGATAGATGAACCCCATCCAAGTGGAAAAGTCCAAAGTCATTAGCTCATGCCGAATGGCAACCCGCCACTAAATAAAGTCACTGACTTACTTGTTGACCTTCCTGGATCTGTCTACTGGTTTTCATGAGCCCCACTTTGGTCATGGACTAATAGTCGACCAAACAAACTGTACCCCTGGGTAAGCTGCACGTAGCGAAGCCAGGTCCCTTTTTAATGTTCCAGGGGGTGCCATCCTGCCAAAATCATTGCCACCAAGCTCGCTGCATCATCACTGGCAGAAGTTGTGACCACCACATGCTACAGCACTTCCTACAGATACCTCTTGATGCCAGCCCGAGGTGCTCTCCGTATACCTGGCTCTGAGCCCTCTTTTCTGCTCTAACCTTGAAGGAATGTCCAACCATCCACACAACCACTGTCAGTGCACTCCCTGCATTTGAAGCACAAATATTACATAAAGGCTAATAAGAACTGAGTATCGGTGTGCCGTGCTCGTGCGCATAAGCTGTGTGTGCCAAGGACTTCCACCTGCCAATTCTCTATATGGCTGCCTTTGGCATATCCCAGTGAGCAGCCGCCAATGCTGCTCCTATTCTGAAGGAGTGAGTACCAAAGGTGCTTGGGTCCAGAGACAGAGCTAGCAACGTCTTTCTGAAAGCTGCTGTAAACTGAAACCTAATCAGGGGGAACCGAAATGGGTTACGCACCTAGGTCAGCAAGCCTGGCATGCCCTTAGATTGCTCACCGGGCATGTGATAGCAGAGGTTGCCCTCAGCATCAACTTTGCCCCTTTACCCTTTTGGTCGGTCTTGGACTTGTGCACCCTTAGCTGCACCTTTCCGTCCATTAATACCACATTGCTTGCCGGTAAATCAGTGTCATCACAGTCATTCTTTGCCGATGCCACAAGTTCATCAATGTGCAGAGCCTCAAAGAATGTTAGGGAGAAGGTCAGGCAGAAGATCATTGCTTCAAATGCAGACTGGCAACTTGCTGGTGCCTCCTCCCAAAGCTGGCATGGTATTTCATGTGTGACTGGGCACCTGCCATCCCAGTAGGGTTTTTTGTTTGGCCAGCCCATCAATAACTTCTGCATGGGTCACCCCAGCCCTACATTTTTGTGAAAAAGATGAAACCGGTCACTTGGATGGTGACTGTTCCTTTGGCTGAACCCTGTCTCCTAGCCTGCATGATGTAATCTACCAGTGCTTCCTCCGGCACCTGTTCCTGTTCCTATCCCTGCTCCCTTAGGAAACCATACATGACGTTGAATCCTTGCTTGGACACTTTCTTTGTCACTGGGGATACCACTCTACTCAGTAAGTCCCATATTGCATCTTCCCAAAGTGCCAAAGGTCCTCCAGTACTGGTGTACCCTGCCTGTCTGTTCCGGAAGCCAGCTGCCTGAAAAGAGACCACTTAAAGCAAGAAAGAGCATCAGATAAACTATTTCTTTTCCCCGGAGCATGCCAAGTCCAAACAGTCATTTTCAGATTTAAACACCAAAGCACAAATTCCCTGAGTAATGTGGTAATCAGCCTGCACTTAGGTGCCTGCTTGTTGATCACCTCCACCATGCCCAGGTTGTCTCACCAGAACACCACCCTCTGGATGGCCAATTTTGGAGCCCTATAAAGCTAGGGCTAATACAATCGAGAATAATTCCAAGAAGGTGACGTTCTTAGTCACACCTGCTTCAAACTAGCTTGTGGGCCAGGGTGCCGCACACCATGCCCCCTGGAAGTAGACACCAAAACCTTTCCCCGTTGATGCATCCGAGAACAGCTCCAAATCCTTGCTGGATATCAGTGGCACCTACCAGATGGAGATCCCCATTGTACACCCTTACAAAGGACCCCCAAATCTGCAGGTCATCCCGAATACATTATGATATCCTGATGTGGTGATGATGCTGCTGAACTCCCACCATGGAGACAGCCATTCTGCGCAGGAACACCCTGCCCAGGGGGACCACTCTGCATGCAAACTTTAGATGGCCAATCAGGGATTGCATCTGCCCTAAGGTCAACTATTTTGGTGCCCCCACTGTCTGTACCAGACTCCGTAGCTCTCCAAGCTTGTTGCTGGGTATGCAAGACACCATCTCTACTGAATCTAAATCTGTCCCAAAAAATGTTAGCGCCATGGCAGGGCCCTCCAATTTACCCTTTGCCAAAGGAATAGCAAAGTCTGAATTTGGGACAGGATGGCTGCCCATGCCAGATCAGCAAGCCAAGGTGGCTTTCTCAGTGATGTCAGGGCTCCTGTGGGTGGGAGAGCAGAGGTTACAGGCCCTGCATTTCCACTATTTTTCACATGCTGCTGCGGGGGTGCTACAGTTGTGACCCCGCTTGCCCCTTCCCCCCACCCCCATTATCCCATCCAGCCACTGGGGCTACAAGGGGGCATGAGGTATAAGGAAATTGTGGAATCCAGCTCCATAGGACTATATAGAGGCAATACTATATCCTGCGCCCCCACCCCCGGGCACCTCCTCAGTTCAGGGGCACGGCTGAGGCCATTAAAGGCTGCTGATAAGAGGCTCGTGCTCACATCCCAGCTACTCACGGTATTGTAGCACTGTATCCTTCATTGCCACAGCTCTCCCACGCACTTAGGTAGTGCTAGGACCCAGGGGAAGCTGGGTCAGAGGGGTAGAGCTGGCTGTCGCTTCTGTGACAATGTGAGATGAGCTCTCCCTGTTGCCTGAGCTCCAGACTGCTGGGACACCAGAGGCAGCCATGTGTGTAGTGGGGAAAAGGGCTGCAAGAAAACTTGCAGTTCAGGCTGCAGAGCTAGGAGCTGAAATTGAGCTTGAGAAGGCAGGAGTGAGAGACGCTGCACAGGCTTGCAGGGGAGGCTCAACCACATGGTCATCCAGCTCAGGGCTGGATGCATGCTGGCGGCTACTGTGCCTGACTGGAGCCCCTCTGGGCCCAGGAGCACCCATGGAGAGGAGTGGGATCAGGATTAGTGGGGGGGGGCGGCCTCAGAGAGTTGAGCCACAGCATGGAGGGCTCAACGTTGGATGTAGGGCGGAGGGAAGATGCCGGGCCACTACTCTCAGCTCCGAAAATCTCAGCAGGGGAAGACAAGATGCTGGCCAGAGGAGGAGGGCGGGGAATATCAAGGGAGCCCCCAAGGGAGGACAAATGGGGGAATCCCCGAGGGGGAGAGGACAATGGGAGGCAGGGTTAGCCAAGGGGGGGGGGGCACGGAATAGGCAAGGCTGCCAAGTGGGGAAAGCCCAGGGGGACCGCATGTCGCTTACCTTGCTCCATGGTCAGCCTCCACCTGCAGACCCCCAACCCAGAGCTTTCCCCTCACCCTGAGTCTGGAGGAAATGAGCCCCTCCCCCTCCTCTCATCAGGTGGGCAAGGGGGGGGGCCTTCTCCTTCTGAACGCACGCTTGTAATTCAAAACTTTCAACTAATCCGAGGATATGCATGTGAGCGAGAGACAGCAGCACTGAAGCGAGGACTTTACTTAGAGCCGGGGGCTCCGACCGCTGGACTGTTCAGGGCAGCAGGATGCAGGACACTACAGACAGAAAAGCCTCTTCAAATAATAAACCCCCCACCATGCAGGGTCATCAGCCAGGAAGAAAAGCCACTGGGAAAAGTTCGGCAACATGTAACGCCCATGGCCAAAAGCAACTGACCTTTGTCCGGGGAGACGCCGCCCCTCAGCCCAGCGTTTTGCTTGCAGTTTGCTTTATTTATTTATTTGTTTGTTTGTTTGCAGCCTTCCCTTGGGCCCACATCTCCCCTCCCCCGGCAGACACGGTCTGCAGCCCCAGGACCCGGGAGCGCGCACGGCGGGACTGCGGCTCCTCCGGCAGCCTCCTGCTGTAAACAAACCGCTGCCATGCAGTGGCGGCGCTCACCGCGGCTCCCTCCGCTGCCTTTTACGTTTTTGGGGTTTTTTTTTTTTTTACTGTCAAAAAATCTTGAGAAATTAAAAAAAAAAAAAAAAATAGTGGCTGCTTAAAAGCAAACAATTTTAAGCCGTGCTTTTTTATTTTTTTTCTTTGCCTATTTCATTTCCTCCTTATCCTTTTCCCACCCTTCTGTCTTTTGAGTACACTTTAACATCAAATAGATAGAGAGATGTGTCGGATTTTCTTCCTAAAGCGCAGCTACTCACTTTTGTAGTTATCGATCGCCAGTCATGGGCGGCATCGGGGGGTGGGGGTGGGGGGGGGGGGGATGAGGTGTTAGAAGGAGGGAAGTATTCCCCTAGATGTAGGAACCATCCTGAGGTTCGTTACCCACCCCCACCCCCTTATAATGAATGAGTCCTCAAACTTAAGAGCAAGGTAGAATGAAACCCACAACTCCCCCCCTGGATCCTGTTACGGTAAAGAGAATAAATGTGTTGGAGAGACCTGGAGGCAGACAAAGAAAGGTGCTCAGGGGAATCCTCTGAAAATATGCCCAAAAAGGAGAGGTAGAGAGGGGAAGGAGCATGCAAATCCATGCAATATGGAGAGAAACGGGAGGAAGGACTAACGTGGGATGGAGGGCGATGAGCACACAAAGCCGGGCGAGGCAAACGGCACAAAGAGGGGAGGAAGGGCAATCTAGAAGGGGCAGAGAGAGAGCGTGTGGGAGAGGGGCTGCAGAGCGAAAGTGAAAAGCACTGCCAGGGATGGGGAAGGAGAGACTTGAAGGCGTGAGAGCGATGTATAAAGGAGGGGGCAGCAGGGAGTGACAGGAAGCGATGGAGAGCGAGCGAGAGGGTGTGAGAGAAGAGGAAGGGGAGACAGAGCGAGAGGGAGGAACAGACGGACGGACGGAGGGTGCCGCGCTCTCTCACTTCAAGCGCGAGCATCCTGAGCTCGGGGAGGGGGGTGAAGCTGCGCCAGCAACATCTGCAGGTCCCGGCGAGAGAGCCTGGCTGCCTTTCCCTTAGAGATCAGCTAGAAGTAAGTGGTCACGTCCTTGTCACCGAGCCGGGGGAGGGGGTACTGAAGCTTGCCTCCTTGGTCCAGGGGCTGCCTTGTCTTTCCTCTCATACATCACTTCGCTCTTAGGTACCGGGTAGCAGTTTCTCCGTGCTATGTTCGTCTGCAGCATCTATGAGTAATTTTTTTTTATTATTATTATTGAAATTCTTAGCACAGATCCTGGGATATATAGCCGGTCAGGTTAGCGGGGCTGCTATGTATTATTTGGCACCGTGCAGCAGTGTCCTGTAGAAGCTTACAATACTTTATCAGATTTAAGGCAAGGATTTTGTCAGGAGATCAGGGCAGTATAATATTAACTCATTCTAATCTGATTTTCGCCAGCATGGTGTTTTATTCTGCCCTTCAAAGCAGATTACAATGGAGCATCCGCCACCCCCCCCCCCCACACACACACACAAAAACTCTGAAAATCTTAGCAGGGAGTAAGTGAATCAAGACAAAGACCATTTGAAAGGAAAAGTGCACAGGGGGCAGTAAATGCAAAAGATAGTGTGTGCTGGCAGTGGCTTTTCTACTGGCGCTTAGGCTGTGCAGAGAGCTTGGGCTTGTCACTTTACCTGGGGCTGCAGACATTAATGGCTTTCTTTGTATTGGGGGGGGGGGGGGGAGAGGGGAAGGAGCGTGCCCCTGAAATAAAAGACTCCTGGTTTTGGGGTTTTTTTTGAGTACTTAGAGAGAATTACTTGGGGTACATAGTGTTGACTGCGCCTGGGTTGAATGGGGGGGATTTCATTTTCAAGGAAGACAAGAAGAGCAGGTAATTTTGGCCCCTGTAGCTGAGGAGGGGGGGGGGGGGGGGGGGGTTCTCTTGTAGATCAATGTTCGGGGTGGGGCTAGTGCTCGTAACTGGGTAAGGAGAGTGGGGGGTTATCTCTTGCAAAGACGGGTCACACAGACTGGGACCACGACTTGTCGCTGCTTAAGGCAGCAGGGTACGGCAGAGCCTTCAAAATATCAACTTGGCTGTTATTGGCCGCCTTTCTAAGTTGCTCTTCTGTTGGTCTTCCTAAGAGCAGATGAAGTATGGCAGGGGAAGGATTTGTGTTTGTTTTCCAATATTTCCTACTTCTTGTATTTTGCTTTTCAGTTTTTTTGGAATGCGATGCCTGTGCCTTTTCTAGTGAAAACACCCCTGTTTTTTTTCAGAAATCGCCTTCCTTCCTTATCACTTCTTAGCTTTTGATGCTGTGTTGGTACTCTCTATGTATGCATCACTTTGATGGCTGCATGGGGGGAAGAGGAGGGGGTGGTGGTGAAAGTTTGCACAGCAGTGCCCTGATTTACAAGTAGGAAATGCTTTCAGAATATTTCCAGGGGTGTGCACTGACTTTTTTTCTTTTTTTTTTCATTTTGTTCTTGTTTCTTTTCATTTATTTAAAATGAATGCATGAAACAAACACAATTAAAAAAAAAAGAAAAAAGGAAGAACAAAAACAAAAAAAATGTCATGCCCTATTGGAGAAGAAAAAAACCCATCCCGGGCCTTCACCTTCAATTCCCCCCCCCCCTGCCCCCCTCACCTCCTGGAATCCTCTTCCCATATTTTTTCTTTCTTCATGGGGCAGGAGTGATCCCCCAGTTGCTCTTGCCCGCTGGTGGTTTTCTTAAGAAATGGAGCCAGCGAACTGATTCTGGCAGCATCGTTAATTTCATCCATACACAATGGTGCCATACAAAATGGTGTCTGGGCCTGGTTGGCACAGTTAAGTATGGAATGAATTAACAATGTCACCGGCCTGCCTCTATCTGCCAGCACCATTTCTAAGCACATTTACTGGTTTAGCGGGAGCCACAGAGAAAGAACAATTATGGTAAGAGGGAGATGAGGGGAGGGATCCAGAAGGGGGCCTGGAAGGGTTTTTATTTTTTGGCGACAATGGCAGTGGTAAAAAATTTTTCAAATGAAAATGAATAACATTGTGTTTGTTTTGCCTTCGTTTCATTTAAAACAAAAATGAATTGAAACAAAATGGGAAAATTTAGTACAATTTCCCATTTTGTTTTAAATGAATGCACAGCCCTAAACTTTACTCTCACCTCAGAATTCCCATAAAATGCACAACAAAAAGAACCTCGATGGTTTTGTTTCAGTTGAAAACTACATTGCCTTAAAAATGTGCTCTGCTGCTTTACGAAGAGGCATTATAATATCTCCCTTGATAGCAGGTATTGGAGTTGCTCTGTCCCTTTGTTTTGGTAGGCTCAGTCTCTCTCTCTCTCTCTCTCTTGTGGAACAGGTTACAGAGTGGGCTAATGACTAATTAAGAAGTAAGGCCATGTCTTATGAAAGCAGATCACAGACTAGTACTGTGGATGTGATTATTGACACTAGGTAGGACGAGCAATTGTCTCTTGGAACAAATCACAGAATGGTGTTATTATTGCCCATTGTTGCTATGACTGGTAGGAGGAGAGATTCCTCTGGTGAGAGGGTCTCACAGACTAGTGGTAATGTTGCTTGTGGTTGACTAAAGGGAGAGGGGGGGGTCCTCTTATGGGAGCAGATCAGAGTGGTGGTGTATGAGAAGGAAGATCCCTTTGAGAGGCATGCTAGCTAGTGGAACTGTTGTGTTATGGCTGAGTGATAGAAAACAATGATTCACGTATGTATATTTACTGAGTAGAAAGATGCTTTAATGTTGGCATGGGCTGCTGGCTAGTTGGGTTTTTCTGTTTTGGTTATCCACTGGCTTCATTTATTTTTCCTCCTGGTTTTATCACCTTGCAGAACTAAATCAGAACTAAATCAGTTTATGCAATGGGGTAAAACCAGCAGAGGGTCAGCTTGCTCTGAAAAATAATCAGCTTGGCTCTCCTCTTCAGTTCATTGTTGTTCCTCCAAAGCAGTGAGAATCAGGTGCTGAGACACAGTAACCAGATCAAGAGTGTCATGAATGCTCTCTTGTTACAGTTTTTCGAATTGCTTGGAAGAGTAAAATTTATACAAATAACCCATACATTCTTACATTACATCTATGAAGTCTTTGGAACACGTTATCTGCATATGCATATAGTAATCAAACTGCACTTCCATAGCTGGGTACAATGCCTTTGTTATAAATTACATATTCAGCTTTTACGTATATTCATTTTGGATGAATGCGCCAATGATAGAGACACGTCTTTTACAATAATTGGCATCCCTAACAATGTTCTAGTCTTCAAGTGATGCTGGGTGTAAATCTCACTGGATGCAGCTGACCGAAGAACCCTAGATGTGGTGCATAGTTGGATAGTTCTCAGTGGGGTCACTAAGTGCAGGAACCTGCTGAAGTCAGGAGCCTCGAGTCCCTAGGAGCAAGCCTGCAAGCACCTCTCCAATGGGGGAGGGAGGTGGAGAGAATTGATGATGGTGCTGGTGAGCCTGTTATTTGAACATGGTATGTAGTTTATTCTGAGGATGCTTAATCATGATAAAGATTTTTGAAGGATAATACTTGGGGTGGGGGGCGAGAGGAGGTTTCTGAATTTGCTAACATGCTACTCTCCTCTCAGTAAGTCAATTTTTAAAATCTACTTTTCTGACTCCAGTTTGTTTTTTTTCTGTGGTTTACAGTAGCTTTTTGCCTGTCACTCTTTTAATTCTGTCTATTGTAATCTAAATCTGCTGTTAATGTCCTTTTTATCATGAAAGACTGTGTTTATTGTATTTAACACTGATCAGTTTATATTGTTTATTACCTCTGCTCCCAGTTAATTGTTTTCAAGTGTTAAATCAATGCACACCCTCTTGGAAGTAGCTGGGGACTAAAACAAGGTGAAATCTAGTTTTCTGTTTAGTGTGAGGTCTACTAGTTTGTTGAGTACATAGAAATAATTGCATTAACAAATTCCTTTGCAGCACAGATTTGAAATACACTGCTTTTTTTTTTTAATTGTATATTGTATACCATGCTAGCCAATTATAAAGTAACTCAACTGTACTAGGTTTAAAGAAGCACAGACTTGATGAAATGTGCCACAAAATCCTGCATTAAAAAGCATGTGGAAACCTAGTAGGATGAATTATAAGGTTTCATAGCCTTGGGAGACCATGGCTACTTTTGCACTGTAGCCTTTCCTTATGCATTGCTTAATGAGTTTTGCCTTCTGCATGAAGCAAGGAGCTGTTTTACTGTCTAGCACCTGTAGAAAGATTGGCAGCTACAGATTGCAAATCTGTTTTCGGATTGTTTTGCCAAAGAAAATGGACACCTTGTAATTTACAAAATTATATACACAGGGAGAACATGTTATATGGAGCAAGAAGTGACTCTATGGTGCAAATGAATTGGGGGAACAACCACCAGAGCACGTGCTAATACATAGTCTGATCTATTTACAGAAGATAGCTCATTCATTTAACATATTTTACTTTTGACTGAACAAGTACAAATGTTTGAATTAATCAAAACATTAATAAATGCTCTTTAGTATGCCAGCTTTATCAATGGGTCCATTCATTGCAATAGTCTGTGCTGAGATAAGCAGCATGACAGTGATAGCAAAGCATAGTATCCATTCTAAGAAACTGTGAATTCATCAAACAGCAGTTATTTGTTTAAAATATTTGGGACCAAAACTATATATACTTTTTTTTGGCCCCAAATAAACAAATATGCCCCAAACATTTACTAAAGCAGCATATTTAGATTATGAATTAACTATTTCAAAAGCTGTTTTGAAACAAGTTCACCACAAGGTCTAAAGCTTTGGTTGTTGGTCTATTGCTGTCCTGTAAATTTGTGTTTAAGTGCATCCGACGTGTTCAGATTATAGAACTTTCTGTTGAGAAGTGTGGGAATGCCGCAAGGCCAGCAGCTTTTATTAAATCTGGCAAAAGAATCCAGGGCAGAGCACACAGGGGGGAAAGGTCAAGTTGTACAAAATGAGGGCAAAGCTTGGAGAATCCCCCCTGACTTTGCACTGTCCTAACTGCATTATTGTAAACCATTGCGATGGTATGTTCTAGTGACGGTATAGAAAACTTAATAAATAAATACATTAATTGGAAAGGGAGTGTTACTTACTGTAAATATCAGCAATCCAGCGCCTCGCTTTACATATCAATATGCAAAACAAATAAGTGAAAGGGATCTGGAAATATTCCACTCGTGTGTCCATGTTGCATTGGGTAGTGATAAATGTAGACATTGCAACTGACTTTTGGTGAAGCATCCGTGTTGGAAAGATAATTGTTGCTGCGTTATAATTTATGGGAGCATTGTGTAGGAAGTTAAGTTGATAAATTATTGTGTCAAAGCCAAGCTGTAGCTGTATCCAGACAAATCTTATGTTCTAATGTTCCAGAAAGAGTAGAAGTAATAAATAATGATAAAAAGTCATTTTGTTTTTATTGCTAAGGAATATCTTACGATAGGTATAAATAAAATCACCATCTATGTAATCTCTATCTATGTATGGATTTATTTATATAGGATTTTCTGGTACATAGACCATTGTGGTTATGGAAGAAAACTGAATTAAATCCCATTAGATAAATAAGGTTAAAAAAATGCACACTGCTCATAAATGCTATTACAATTAATGGTATAGTACAGATAAATGTTTGATCTTCATGCTTTAAGAAAGTACTGTAGTTAGTTTGTCAGTCCATCTGGATCCAGAGAAATGAAGGTCAACAAGCAAGTCGTAGATGATATCTTTTTATTGGACTAACTTAATTCACTTGTGACTAGCTTGTGAGAGCTGTGCTCCCTTCTTCAAGTCAACACAAAAAAAAAAAAAATTGACCTGATGAAAGACGTGCAGCTCTCAAAAATTAATAAAAAAATATATTTAATCCACTAGAACGGTGCCACCTACAACTCGTGTGTTGACCTTTACTGCTATGCATCTTTGTACTGAGATTTTATTTGCTGGTGAGGAGGTAACGCATGCAGGACTCTCCAGCAAACGAGCGGTTTTTGTTTTGTTATATTTATATGAACCTCTTTGAAGCAGATTTGTCCATTGGAAAAAGGTGCACCTACTCTGCTGAATTCAGGTGGTGACCAACATGCACAGGGATTATGTTTTACATCACATTCTAAATTTAAAAACAGGGCTGATGTACCTGATCATTTGTGATTCAGAAGGACTTACAAGACCTCTGAGGTCTGCTTTACTTGCCGCCTTTCTCCCTGGTACAAACATGACCATTTTATAATAGGATGGAGGGATGCACCTGAGCATGTACCAAGTATTGATGTCGTCATGAGCGGAATGACTGTATCCTAGAATTCACAATTCAAAAAAGTGAGTTTAAAAAACAATGGCTCCCAGCACCTCAGGTACATAAATCAGACAGGAAGTTCTGGACTGAAGGTGCAAAAACTTTGCCAATACATGTATGGTATCTTTCTGAAAGAAAGACTTTCGTAGAGCCAGGGCTGGATTTAAGCAAATGATACCTCCACCCTCGATTGCACCTTCTCAATCCTCCCCTTCCTCTAGGACCCAGTGCTGGCCCCACAGCAGCAGTAATCCAGCAGCGTGCCTCCTTCAGCCATTGCACATTTACAAGCTCTGAGGCATCTGTCCCCTCCCACCCCCCCTGCATGGCCTTCCTGCTACCATGGAAATTCATGCAAGGGGCAGGGAGCTGCAGGAGGCTCCACGCTGAATTTCTCCGACTGCTGCTCTGGGCCCAGTGCCACAGCAGCAGACCCAATACCGGCATGACAGTACCCATAAAAATGTGGTGCCAGCCAGGCACTTGTCTCTGCATGAATCTGGGCCTGCTTAGAGGCCCCACACACTGCACAATTGCTTCTACATGTAGCTTTCGTATGTTGGGGAAAGAAAGGAATAATACCCTTCCAGCATAAAATGTGGACAAAAGGAGTATTAATAAAGTTGTCTCACTTTGTGCCCGCAGGTGCTCTTCGGACTGAGTCCATCTGTGAGGCTGGTAGTGGAGTGACAAATAGTTAAAGAATGGGGACATTTAGGAAGAGGGTGGGTGTAGGCAAGGGGGAATGTTAGGCTTTGAGATGGCAGAGTGGAGGGGGGGGGGCCACGAGTGTAGGGATGTGTTGTGGCAAAAGAGAGAAACAAAAGCTGCGGCACTGAGAGAGAGATGCAAAGTGCTAGAAGGGCTGAAAGGAAAATTGTGAGCAAGTGGTTTGTAGCTACGAGGGTTTTAGGGTACTAAGAATGTATGAACCGGGGGGGGGGGGAGCAAATAAATAGTAATTGTGAGGGAAATGGGAGCTATTAGAGGAGAAGAAAATGAGAGGGAGCAATGTGAGTGAAGGGATCGAGTGGGTTGCATAAGGTATGGGAAGAGAGATGAGAAGGGGAAGCATACAGGATAAACAGGTGGTGGGGTCACATGGCAAGAGAGGGAAGGGAAACACCAAAGGAAGAAGGAAGTGGATGGCTTAAGTTGGGTGTAATGTTACAGATGAATACGAAGAGGAACCCAAAGGAAGGTGCACAATTGCAGGCGTTACCTTAGACAAACAAATGGGTGGCTGCCCAAAGAGTTGGCAGAATAACTCTGAAACGCCAGTCAGGAGCAGGGATGGAGGAGTTTACAGACTGACTATGGAATCTGCTGCCATTATACAGTCAAAATATTTTATGCAGCACTAAATAAATAGGGAGAAAAATCAGTCACTTCTTCTTTTGCCGTCTGAATCACTCCCCCTATGCTGTATCACTCTTGGACTGTTGTTACTCTGAAGCATGTTTCAGGATAACTGAGTAGGCGGTTTCCAGAACTTATTAGGTTGCATGATGTGTGCACCTTTGAGTCTTGTCAGTACTGGTTTATTTCTCTGATTTTCAATAGAATTCTTTTCTTCGTCACCTTGGTTTTTTTTTTTTTTTTTGCTGTTAAAGCACATCGCATGTCAGTATCTAATTCACCATAAATTCTGGGAGATTATATTTCACCCTACTTATAAACCGTGGACAACACATAGGCGCTGAGTCACTAAGGGTTGCCAACACTTACAATAGCAGCCCAGTCACAATTTAGTGCTGGTGAAAACCCATGCTAAAACGGGCATGCATATACATACCAAATTGAGTATATATAAGCATGCAAATTATGCATATAGAGTGATAATGGATTTATAAATATTTATCAGTCTAATCACTAAGTGCCATTAGGCCCTGGTAAATTTAGTACTGTGCCAGAGGTAGATGTTAAATGACTGTTAGCTAACATGAATGGAGACCATGTCCTTGAGAATTACCCGAGTCAAAACCCTCTCCTCCAGTACAAGAAAAATGCACTCCAGGGGCCCAGCTGAACACTCCGCCCACCCATTCCGAATCATAATTTATCATTCCAGAGAGCCATCCTCAGTTTCCACCAACAGGACACAATGGAGAACCATCCCTCTGGCATCACTGCTGCATGCCAAATGTCTCCACAGAACAATATGAAAATAAAGAAGCATCACTAGGCTGCAAAACTCAGCACGCAGCGGCAGTACCAGCAGGAGGTTTCTTTCTCCATTTCCTACTGCTGGCATAGGCTGAGTTGTCCTGAATTTAGGGATGGCTGGCATGGGCAACTGCCTCTGGCACCAAGCTTTTATAGGCTCTAGAGTGCCGCTATCACTGTTGCCATGGCGCAGGTCTTAAATGGCAAACATATACAGCAGCAAAGGAGACATTCAACCCGCATTGGCTGCAGGAGTTGCAGGGTCTCCTGCAGCCGCTGTGTGCTGACAGGCCTTGCCATGCCCAGCCGCTTAGTAATATAGCAAATGGCGCAGATAAAGAAG